>NC_134690.1:221407265-222019765 GCF_050947455.1 Rhinoderma darwinii | reverse complement strand
AGAGTTCCAGGGTGATTGGTGGTAGGTCCCGGTGGGGGGGCAGCGGGAGCAACCTGCATCCCTATGCCCAGCCAGAGTTCCAGGGTGATTGGTGGTAGGTCCCGGTGGGGGGGCAGCGGGAGCAACCTACATCCCTATGCCCAGCCAGAGTTCCAGGGTGATTGGTGGTAGGTCCCGGTGGGGGGGCAGCGGGAGCAACCTACATCCCTATGCCCAGCCAGAGTTCCAGGGTGATTGGTGGTAGGTCCCGGTGGGGGGGCAGCGGGAGCAACCTACATCCCTATGCCCAGCCAGAGTTCCAGGGTGATTGGTGGTAG
Organism: Rhinoderma darwinii; assembly: GCF_050947455.1. Lineage (NCBI taxonomy): Eukaryota > Metazoa > Chordata > Amphibia > Anura > Rhinodermatidae > Rhinoderma > Rhinoderma darwinii. The sequence goes on along the minus strand of NC_134690.1, from coordinate 222,019,448 downwards.
GTCCCGGTGGGGGCCAGCGGGAGAAACCTACATCCCCATGCCCAGCCAGAGTTCCAGGGTGATTGGTGGTAGGTCCCGGTGGGGGGGCAGCGGGAGCAACCTGCATCCTCATGCCCAGCCAGAGTTCCAGGGTGATTGGTGGTAGGTCCCGGTGGGGGCCAGCGGGAGCAACATGCATCCTCATGCCCAGCCAGAGTTCCAGGGTGATTGGTGGTAGGTCCCGGTGGGGGGGCAGCGGGAGCAACCTGCATCCCTATGCCCAGCCAGAGTTCCAGGGTGATTGGTGGTAGGTCCCGGTGGGGGGGCAGCGGGAGCAACCTACATCCCTATGCCCAGCCAGAGTTCCAGGGTGATTGGTGGTAGGTCCCGGTGGGGGGGCAGCGGGAGCAACCTACATCCCTATGCCCAGCCAGAGTTCCAGGGTGATTGGTGGTAGGTCCCGGTGGGGGGGCAGCGGGAGCAACCTACATCCCTATGCCCAGCCAGAGTTCCAGGGTGATTGGTGGTAGGTCCCGGTGGGGGCCAGCGGGAGAAACCTACATCCCCATGCCCAGCCAGAGTTCCAGGGTGATTGGTGGTAGGTCCCGGTGGGGGGGCAGCGGGAGCAACCTGCATCCTCATGCCCAGCCAGAGTTCCAGGGTGATTGGTGGTAGGTCCCGGTGGGGGGGCCAGCGGGAGCAACCTGCATCCTCATGCCCAGCCAGAGTTCCAGGGTGATTGCAGGAAGGTCCCGGTGGGGGGGCAGCGGGAGCAACCTGCATCCCCATGCCCAGCCAGAGTTCCAGGGTGATTGGTGGTAGGTCCCGGTGGGGTGGAAGGGGAGCAGCGGGAGCAACCTGCATCTCCATGCCCAGACAGAGTTCCAGGGTGATTGCAGGTAGGTCCCGGTGGGGGGGCAGCGGGAGCAACTTGCATCCCCATGCCCATCCAGAGTTCCAGGATGATTGCAGGTATGTCCCGGTGGGGTGGAAGGGGGGGCAGCGGGAGCAACCTGCATTCCCATGCCCAGCCAGAGTTCCAGGGTGACTGGTGGTAGGTCCCGGTGGAGTGGAAGGGGGTCAGCGGGAGCAACCTGCATCCCCATGCCCAGCCAGAGTTCCAGGGTGATTGCTGGAAGGACCCGGTGGGGGGGCAGCGGGAGCAACTTGCATCCCCATGCCCAGCCAGAGTTCCAGGGTGATTGCTGGTAGGTCCCGGTGGGGGGGCAGCGGGAGCAACCTGCATCCCTATGCCCAGCCAGAGTTCCAGGGTAATTGCTGGTAGGTCCCGGTGGGGTGGAAGGGGGTCAGCGGGAGCAACCTGCATCCCCATGCCCAGCCAGAGTTCCAGGGTGATTGCAGGGAGGTCCTGGTGGGGGGGCAGCGGGAGCAACTTGCATCCCCATGCCCAGCCAGAGTTCCAGGGTGATTGCTGGTAGGTCCCGGTGGGGGGGCAGCGGGAGCAACCTGCATCCCCATGCCCAGCCAGAGTTCCAGGGTAATTGCTGGTAGGTCCCGGTGGGGTGGAAGGGGGTCAGCGGGAGCAACCTGCATCCCCATGCCCAGCCAGAGTTCCAGGGTGATTGCAGGGAGGTCCTGGTGGGGGGGCAGCGGGAGCAACTTGCATCCCCATGCCCAGCCAGAGTTCCAGGGTGATTGCTGGTAGGTCCTGGTGGGGGGGCAGCGGGAGCAACTTGCATCCCCATGCCCAGCCAGAGTTCCAGGGTGATTGCTGTAGGGTCCGGTGGGGTGGAAGGGGGTCAGCGGGAGCAACCTGCATCTCCATGCCCAGCCAGAGTTCCAGTGTGATTGCAGGTAGGTCCCGGTGGGGGGGCAGCGGGAGCAACCTGCATCCCCATGCCCAGCCAGAGTTCCAGGGTGATTGCTGGTAGGTCCTGGTGGGGGGGCAGCGGGAGCAACTTGCATCCCCATGCCCAGCCAGAGTTCCAGGGTGATTGCTGTAGGGTCCGGTGGGGTGGAAGGGGGTCAGCGGGAGCAACCTGCATCTCCATGCCCAGCCAGAGTTCCAGTGTGATTGCAGGTAGGTCCCGGTGGGGGGGCAGCGGGAGCAACCTGCATCCCCATGCCCAGCCAGAGTTCCAGAGTGATTGCAGGTAGGTCCCGGTGGGGGGGGCAGCGGGAGCAACCTGCATCTCCATGCCCAGCCAGAGTTCCAGGGTGATTGCTGGTAGGTCCCGGTGGGGTGGAAGGGGGTCAGCCGGAGCAAACTGCATCCCCATGCCCAGCCAGAGTTCCAGGGTGATTGCAGGTAGGTCCCGGTGGGGGGGCAGCGGGAGCAACCTGCATCCCCATGCCCAGCCAGAGTTCCAGGGTGATTCCTGTAGGGTCCGGTGGGGGGGCAGCGGGAGCAACTTGCATCCCCATGCCCAGCCAGAGTTCCAGGTTGATTGCTGGTAGGTCCCGGTGGGGTGGAAGGGGGTCAGCGGGAGCAAACTGCATCCCCATGCCCAGCCAGAGTTCCAGGGTGATTGCTGGTAGGTCCCGGTGGGGTGGAAAGGGGGTCAGCGGGAGCAAACTGCATCCCCATGCCCAGCCAGAGTTCCAGGGTGATTGCAGGTAGGTCCCGGTGGGGGGGCAGCGGGAGCAACTTGCATCCCCATGCCCGGCCAGAGTTCCAGGGCCAGAGTGTGACGGCAGGCAGCATAGGCCGGGGCAAAGTTCCAAGGCGGCGTGGAGAGGACTAGGCCACAAGATAAGGGGATCCTTTCGTGAACAAACAGCAGTGAAAATACAAAGGCCCAAATGTCAAAGAATGGCATTTGTGCTACTGAAAGTGAAACATTTAAAATCAAGTGAAAGTGGGGTATGTTCACAAATGTCAGAGGCGGTGATGAGCAGCAGAGGCAGGCCGGGGCAGAGTTCCAGGGCTAGGAGTGTGACGGCAGGCAGCGTAGGCCGGGGCAGAGTTCCAGGGCGGTGGGGAGAGGACTAGGCCTCGAGATATGGAGATCCATTTGGTGGCCAAGCAGCAGTGAAAATAGAAAGGCCCAAATGTCAAAGAATGACATTTCTGCTACTGAAAGTGAAACATTTGAAAGTGAAGCATTTAAAATCAAGTTAAAGTGGGGTTTGTTCACAAATGTCAGAGGCGGTGGTGAACAGCAGGGGCAGGCCGGGGCAGAGTTCCAGGGCCAGGAGTGTGATGGCAGGCAGCGTAGGCCTGGGCAGAGTTCCAGGGCGGTGGGGAGAGGACTAGGCCTCAATCCAAGGAGATCCATTTGGTGACCAAACAGCAGTGACAATAAAAAGGCCCAAATGTCAAAGAATGACATTTCTGCTACTGAAAGTGAAACATTTGAAAGTGAACCATTTAAAATCAAGTTAAAGTGGGGTATGTTCAAAAATGTCAGAGGCGGTGGTGAACAGCAAGGGCAGGCCGGGGCAGAGTTCCAGGGCCAGGGGTGTGACGGCAGGCAGCGTAGGCCGGGGCAGAGTTCCAGGGCGGTGGGGAGAGGACTAGGCCTCAATCCAAGGAGATCCATTTGGTGACCAAACAGCAGTGACAATAAAAAGGCCCAAATGTCAAAGAATGCCATTTCTGCTACTGAAAGTGAAACATTTGAAAGTGAAACATTTAAAATCAAGTTAAAGTGGGGTATGTTCACAAATGTCAGAGGCGGTGGTGAGCAGCAGAGGCAGGCCGGGGCAGAGTTCCAGGGCCAGGGGGTGACGGCAGGCAGCGTAGGCCGGGGCAGAGTTCCAGGGCGGTGGGGAGAGGACTAGGCCTCAATCCAAGGAGATCCATTTGGTGACCAAACAGCAGTGACAATAAAAAGGCCCAAATGTCAAAGAATGACATTTCTGCTACTAAAAGTGAAACATTTGAAAGTGAACCATTTAAAATCTAGTTCAAGTGGGGTATGTTCACAAATGTCAGAGGCGGTGGTGAGCAGCAGAGGCAGGCCGGGACACAGTTCCAGGGCCAGGGGTGTGACGGCAGGCAGCGTAGGCCGGGGCAGAGTTCCAGGGCGGTGGGGAGAGGACTAGGCCTCAATCCAAGGAGATCCATTTGGTGACCAAACAGCAGTGACAATAAAAAGGCCCAAATGTCAAAGAATGCCATTTCTGCTACTGAAAGTGAAACATTTGAAAGTGAAACATTTAAAATCAAGTTAAAGTGGGGTATGTTCACAAATGTCAGAGGCGGTAGTGAACAGCAGAGGCAGACCGTGGCACAGTTCCAGGGCCAGAGTGTGACACTGTCCGCCGATAGATAACCCTTTCCACATTATCGTCATCATCATTATCAGCAGCAGTTGCTGTCAGCCAGCTCCAGAGTGTATGAGCGGGGTGTGCTGCCCATTGCAGCCCGGGGTAGAGGAGCCGTATGCAAGCTGTGCATGCCCGGTGGCAACAGTGTATGAGCTCCACAGCGCCAGCGGGGGGGGGGGGGGTCCCACTATGTCCCAAGCCGCCTGACATGTACTTCCGGTCGGCTAGGAGGTGGCATGTCACCTGGGCTGTCAGCCAGCCCCAGAGTGTATGAGCGGCGTGTGCCTGCACCCGTGGGGGGGATACAGGAGCCATGGGGAAGCTGTGCAAGACCGGGGGCAGCCGTGTAGGTGCTCTGCAGCGCCCGCTGTGGACTTCCAGGGCAAGAGCGGTAGGAGCGGCCAACTCATGCCGACCTCCTGGAACTCCCCGTCGGCCTCGCTCGCGGGTCGGTCCCGCTGATTTTTCTACCTTCATAATAAAGCCTCAAGCCCACCTGGAGTTGCACGAGCAAGGCCACCTCGGCGTCTCCTTCCGAAAGCGGCCGGGAGCCAGTTCCGAGTATGAGCGGCGTGTGCCTGCCTTTTGCACCCGTGGGGGGATAGAGGGGCCCCTTGGGAGCTTGTACATGCCGGCAGCTTCCTTGTGGGAGCTCCACAGCGCCCGCGGCGAGTCCCGTTGTGTCCAGCCGGCTGACAAGCACTTCCGGTCCGCGAAGGATGCATGTCAGCGGCGGTGTGCCCGTTCCGGGTATGAGCGGCGTGTGCCTGCCTATGGCATCCTTGGGGGGATAGAGGAGCCATGGGGAAGCCGTGCCAGCCCGGTTGCAGCCGTGTACGAGCTCCTCAGCGCCAGCGTCGGAGTTTGAGGGCTTTAGCGGTATGCACGGCCAACTCATGCCGACCTCCTGGAACTCCCCGTCGGCCTCGCTCGCGGGTCGGTCCCGCTGATTTTTCTACCTTCATAATAAAAAAATCTTTTTTTTTTTTTGGCATTTTCGGAAGCCTCAAGCCCACCTGGAGTTGCACGAGCAAGGCCACCTCGGCGTCTCCTTCCGAAAGCGGCCGGGAGCCAGTTCCGAGTATGAGCGGCGTGTGCCTGCCTATGGCACCTGTGGGGGGATAGAGGGGCCCCGTGGGAGCTTGTGCATACCGGCAGCTTCCTTGTGGGAGCTCCGCAGCGCCCGCGGCGAGTCCCGTTGTGTCCAGCCGCCTGACAAGCACTTCCGGTCCGCGAAGGATGCATGTCAGCGGCGGTGTGCCCGCTCCGAGTATGAGCGGCGTGTGCCTGCCTATGGCATCCTTGGGGGGATAGAGGAGCCATGGGGAAGCCGTGCCAGCCCGGTTGCAGCCGTGTACGAGCTTTGCAGCGCCGGCGTTCGAGTTTCAGGGCTTTAGCGGTATGCACGGCCAACTCATGCCGACCTCCTGGAACTCCCCGTCGGCTTCGCTCGCGGGTCGATAAAAAAATATTTTTTTTTTTATGGCATTTTCGGAAGCCTCAAGCCCACCTGGAGTTGCACGAGCAAGGCCACCTCGGCGTCTCCTTCCGAAAGCGGCCGGGAGCCAGCTCCGAGTATGAGCGGTGTGTGCCTGCCTTTTGCACCCGTGGGGGAATAGAGGAGCCATGGGGAAGCTGTGCATGCCCAAGCTTCAAACTGTCACCATGTCAACAGACATGGTGACAGCGTCCCGATCGCAAAGCAGGATTCAAACAGGACCAATCAGAGTGGTCCCTGTGCCGGAAACGAGCTGTGATTTGTCAGTACTGACAGGCCAATCATAGCGCAGGAGCAGTGTTGCCTGCCTATTGCACCCGTGGGGGGAATAGAGGAGCCATGGGGAAGCTGTGCATGCCCAAGCTTCAAACTGTCACCATGTCAACAGACATGGTGACAGTGTCCCGATCGCAAAGCAGGATTCAAACAGGACCAATCAGAGTGGTCCCTGTGCCGGAAACAAGCTGTGATTGGTCAGTACTGACAGGCCAATCACAGCGCAGTAGCAGTGGTGCCTGCCTATTGCACCCGTGGGGGGGATAGAGGAGCCATGGGGAAGCTGTGCATGCCCAAGCTTCAAACTGTCACCATGTCAACAGACATGGTGACAGCGTCCCGATCACAAAGCAGGATTCAAACAGGACCAATCAGAGTGGTCCCTGTGCCGGAAACGAGCTGTGATTGGTCAGTACTGACAGGCCAATCACAGCGCAGGAGCAGTGGTTTGCCGGCATCTCCGTCTCTGACAAGCTCTTTCCTGTCAGAGAGCTTGTGAGAGACGGAGACAGGAATAAATACAGTGCGTAAGTTCAAAAAAAACAGCGATCTGCCGCTTTTCTGCCCTTTTGTGCCCACTAACCTGTTTTTAGTTAGTTAGGTAGCACAAGTTTTTCAGTATGGCCAAAAGAGTCTTTTCAGCCGAGGAAGCATCTGCAATGCTGTGTTCCGACACGGACAGCGCAAGTGAAGGTGAGGAGCAGTTCGTGCTTCCATCTTCCTCTGCATCCAGTGACTCTGAATCTGCACCCCCCAGTCGGCGTAGAAGAGCCGTAGTTCCTGATCTGCCTGAGCTGACCTGGGAAGCTGCAGAGAATTATACCCCCCAGGTGCCTGAGTTTACAGCCCGCTCAGGCATTCAAATTGAAATGACGGGTTTCAGCCCCATTGATTATTTTAACCTTTTTTTTTCAGACTCCCTTTTAGCGTTAATGGTCCAGCAGACCAACATCTATGCGGAACAATTTATCGCCCAGAACCCTGACTCTTATTATGGGAGAAGCCAAAATTGGACCCCCACAAACCTAGTGGAATTGCGGAAGTTTTGGGGCATATTTTTAAGTTTTGGCCTAATAAAAAAGCCTAGGATTAGAGACTATTGGTCCCTTGATATTTTATATAACACCCCCATTTACCGCACAGTAATGCCAAGGAAGCGCTTCGAAGCCATCCTGAAATTCCTTCATTACAATGATAATAGCCAGTGCCCACCCCCACAGGCCCCAAATTTTGATAGGCTATATAAAATACGACCATTGATTGCCCACTACTCCCAAATTTTTTCCCACGTTTATACCCCCCAGCAAAATATTTCGGTAGATGAATCCCTAGTCAGCTTCAAGGGTAGACTGCACTTCAGGCAGTATCTACCCAATAAAAGAGCCCGGTACGGCATAAAGCTCTACAAGCTGTGCGAAAGTGCCACCGGTTACACCTACTCCTTTAGGGTCTATGAGGGAAAAGACTCCCATATAGATCCCCCAGAATGCCCCCCTTTCCTTGGAATTAGTGGAAAGATCGTATGGGATCTTATCCATCCTTTACTTGGGAAAGGCTATCATCTTTATCTGGACAACTTTTATAACAGTGTCCCCTTAGTAAAAGTTCTCTTGTCCAGATCCACCTTGGTATGCGGAACAATCCGCAAAAATAAGAAGGGCCTCCCCAAAACATTGCTGGGTCAGATCCTAAAATTAGGAGAGAGCAAAGCTTTCTGCTGCGACAATCTGCTCCTCCTAAAGTATAAGGATAAAAGGGACGTCCTTATACTGACCAGCATACACGACAGCAGATGCAGCCTAGTCCCTGTACGTGGATCCACTTCCCAAGTCCCAAAACCATATTGTGTACAGGAGTACAACAAGTATATGGGTGGCGTTGACCTGTCCGACCAGGTTATAAAACCATACAACGCCATGCGCAAGACCAGAGTATGGTATAAGAAGCTGTCTGTGCATCTTACACAGATGGCTTTATACAACGCCTTTGTCCTCTATAGATATGCCAGCAGTGGAGGTACGTTCCTGCAATTTCAGGAAAAGGTCATAAAGTCCCTGATGTTTGGTAACCAGGAAGGAGAGGGCAGTTCATCTGGCTCTTCCGTCAGTAGGATAATTCCCGGCCAGCATTTCCCGACAGAAATCCCCCCCACTGAAAAAAAAAAGAAGCCCCAAAAAAAATGCCGTGTGTGTGCCAAGCGAGGCATTCGTAAGGACACCACATACCATTGTGAGACATGTCCCACAAATCCCGGCCTGTGCATGAACCAATGTTTCAAAATATATCATACCTCCTTGGATTTTTAATTTATTTATTCATTATTCACCTTTTCTGTCTCCCATACTGGCCATGACCAATTATTAATTTTTCTACTGACCAGCCCCATTTAAAATTTGATCATTTAAAAATTGTAAAAAAAAACACCTAAAACAAAACTAAAAATTCTCACTATACCCCTAGATAATTTCCTCAATGGGTGTAGTTTCCGAAATGGGGTCACTTGTGGGGGGTTTCCACTGTTTAGTCCCCTCAGGGGCTTTGTAAATGTGACAAGGCCTCTCAAACCATTCCTGCTAAATGTGATCTCCCAAAGCCAAATGGCACTCCATCCCTTCTAAGCCATGCCCTGTGTTCAAATATCCGTTTATTACCACATGTGGGGTATTGTTTTACTCGGGAGACATTGCTTTACAAATTTTACGGTGCTTTTTCTCCTTCAGTCCTTGTGGAAATGAGAAAAAAAATGGCTAAACCTAAATTTTCTTTGAATAAATGTTGATTTTAATTTTCACGGCCTACTTCCAATAAATTCTGTAAAAAACCTGTGCGGTCAAAATGCTCACCATACCCCTAGATAATTTCCTTGAGGTGTCTAGTTTCCCAGATGGGGTCACTTGTGGGGGGTTTCCACTGTTTAGTCCCCTCAGGGGCTTTGTAAATGTGACAAGGCCTCTCAAACCATTCCTGCTAAATGTGATCTCCCAAAGCCAAATGGCACTCCATCCCTTCTAAGCCATGCCCTGTGTTCAAATATCCGTTTATTACCACATGTGGGGTATTGTTTTACTCGGGAGACATTGCTTTACAAATTTTACGGTGCTTTTTCTCCTTCAGTCCTTGTGGAAATGAGAAAAAAAATGGCTAAACCTAAATTTTCTTTGAATAAATGTTGATTTTAATTTTCACGGCCTACTTCCAATAAATTCTGTAAAAAACCTGTGCGGTCAAAATGCTCACCATACCCCTAGATAATTTCCTTGAGGTGGCTAGTTTCCCAGATGGGGTCACTTTTGGGGGATTTGTACTGTTTTGTCACTGCAAGAGCCCTTCTAACAAAATAAGGCCCCAAAATCCACTAGGTGTTCCTTTGCTTCTGAGGCCTGTGCTTCATTCCAGTAGCACGCTACGACCACATGTGGGATATTTCCTAAAACTGCAGAGACTGGGCAACAAATATTGAGTTGAATTTCTCTGCTAAAACCTTCTGTGTAATAAAAAAATAGTATTAAAAATTTATTTCTGCCAATAAATATGAAATTTGTAAATTCCACCTCTACTTTGCTTTAATTCCTGTGAAATGTGTAAAGGGTTAAGACATTTTCTAAATGCTGTTTTGAATACTTTGAGGGGTGAAGTTTTTAAAATGGGGTGACTTTTTGGGGGTTTCTAATATATAAGGCCCTCCAAGCCACTTCACAACTGAACTGGCCCCTGTAAAAATGGCCTTTTGACATTTTCTTGAAAATGTGAGAAATTGCTGCTAAAGTTGTAGGCCTTGTGATGTCATAGAAAAATAAAAGGATGTTCAAAAAACGATGCCAATCTAAAGTAGACATATGGGTGATGTTAATTAGCAACCATTTTGTGTGGTATAACTGCCTGTCTTACAAGCAGATACATTTAAATTGAGAAAAATGCTAATTTTTGCAATTTTTCGCTAATTTTCGGTGTTATTCACAATTAAATATAGAACATATCGAGCACATTTTGCTAGTAACTTAAAGTGCAATGTGTCACGAGAAAACAATCTCAGAATCGCTTGGATAGGTGAAAGCATTCCAGAGTTATTACCACATAAAGTGAACATGTCAGATTTGAAAAATGAGGCTCTGTCAGGAAGGTCAAAAGTGGCTAGGGCGGGAAGGGGTTAAACAACTAGTGAACTGAGTGGATGCACTGTTCCAGCTAAGATCTGTACTTTACCATTTACTCCTACATGGGGTAGCAAAATAGTAGCCAAAATGACTACATAAACTGTACGTCCATGATCCTATGCAGCAGTGAGAAACTCTAGCATGGGTCAATTGCATTCTACATAATCTTTCTCTATTTTTTTTTTAAATATATTGACAAAAATAAAACGAAAAGGCAAATAAAACACTGACAATGAGCCCCTCACACCCTCATCCTCCCACCTCAATGCCTTCTTCTTTATTCTCTCCTCTCTCTTTCTTGTTCTGCCTGTCCTGTGTTTCCTTATATATTCCTAAATTTAGCACCTGCAAGACCTTACTATCGAACAGTGTTATTGCAAAATATTGTTTTCCACAATGTCATTTGCTATTTGGTACTTTTACTAGCCTACTTGTTCATGCCCTGTAAAACATAACATGTGCACATCTTATTGACCATGTTGGGCACCATGTTATAATTTGTATTCTTGTAATCTGTTCTGATATATATAAAAAATGCTAATAGAAGCTTAATAATGAAAAAGAAAAACACTAACAATAATGCATACCAAGGGAACCAGGCTACTATACAACAGATTGAAGGCATCCAGAACACTGTCAAAGTCCGACATAGTATAAAGAATTCTGTGAAAGTGTTCAGAAACTCCTAATCATCTTTAGCTGAATTGGCTTGACAGGTAGGAACACTAACAAACTGTTAAAAAAAAGTCCAGTCAGCAAGCACAGCTAAATCAAAAAAGAAAAAAGCGGACACTGCAACTTTTTTGCAAGCATTCTGGTCCAAATCTGTTGGAGCCTTACGGTATCAACATCAAATGACTATGCTGTAAGAAAACAAAGAACAACTAGCCCTGGTACAAACATAAATTGTATTTATCCTCTACAATAGCTCAAAAGATTTCGTTCTTGCCAGTATGGCACAATATGTTCTTTAAGACTTTTCTAATGAAAATGCATTTGAAAATAGTTTATAAAAAAAAAAAAGGTCAATAGCTCATTTAACCCATGTTTTATAACATGGGAACAAAAACAGCACTTTTTTTTTTTGGGTGATTGCATATTACAGCTGCAATTTCTGTTGCTGTTATTACTGTTCTTTGTATTATTATTTGAGAAATACCATTTATTGGGAGCTTAGATATAATTGCATAAAGGAATTGTATCCTATATGTTTAAAGTAGTGCAATAATTATATTGAATAATAAATAAATGTAATTGTGTTGTTATTCTTTTGTATAAATAACTTAACAACTGGGGGTTACCATTCTGTTATTAGAGCATGTCCCTACACACTATTGACATTGTCTAATCAGTGCTGGCACACCCTATTGACAAGGGGAACGGTAGCACTCAGTTGTCAATTTATTCATACATTTCCAGGCAAAAAATTACAATGAACCATTTTGTTTTGTACACCTTATTTATTAAACATCACAAAACTAGTACAATACAGTGAATACCTGTATAAAGAAAGTTTGAAAAGAAACTTTGGAAAAAAAAATGAAATCTACACCCTTACAGCAGAGAAAGCAATATTTAACATGCCAATTTGATTGTAAAGATATTAGATGTCACATCAAAATTCAACAACTAATAGCACTTGGAAAGAAGTCTTTTCCTTTTATGTGGTCAAATAATTCCTTTGTGACTTCTAATGACCTTACAATGTAAGTAAAAGCTACACTACATAAAATCTAACTGTTACTAACTTGGAAATAATATATCATTTTCTAATGATATTCTAGCAAATTAAATAATAGGTTTTCAGTGTATTGAACAGCTGGCTTATTTCACATCATGTCTTAATCCTGTGGGATGACTTATTACTGGCAGCCTGCATGCAGGTTTACAGTTGTCTTGTACTTGTAATCCATATTTATCTTTGATTTAAGCATTAAACAATAGTTAGTTGAGAAACTATGTACTACCTTTAGCAAGTAACTAAGGGTCCTTTTTACACGAGCCAATATTAGCCATAACAATGAGCGCCGATTAACGAGGCAGCTCGTCGATCGCCGCTTGTTTGCTCCTTTCACAAGGAGGTAATATCAGTAATGTACGAGGACGAGCGATCGTTACAACGATACGATTTGCTGATGAGTGAGCGTTTATATATGCTTGTATTTGTACTTGAATTAATTATTTGTTTTATCAATATAAAGCTTTCTATATGTCAGATGAATTCTCTCAATGAAGTCAAATAAAGTCTGAAAAAAATAGTAATATGGATCCATATTTAACATCCATGAGATATCTGTATAACAGATACTGGTGACAATACTAATAATGATATGGATCTTAAAGGGGAATTCCCAACTCAATGATCATTGTTAAACTTGCCCCTGATGTCAAATTATAAATATGTCATTACCTTTTTTTTTCTATTTTGCATAATTCTGGAGATTTTTTATGAAGTCCACCCTAGGTTCCTAACTGTGTTTATTCTATAGAAAAAAAGGAGGAGGAGAACCTCCAGCTCACCTTGTGAGTACAAGTGGGTGTACTGTAGTCTTCGCACGGATCCTCGCGTCGGCACGCGTCGTGTGGGATACAAGAGAAAACAGGTGGTTTGGATCCAGCGTAGCTGTAACTAAAAAGGAACTTGTTCCAAGTTTAATGGATTGTATTAAAAGAGGTCAATCGGCATGATGTCCTCGAGTGCTGGGAGAGAAGTAGGAGGATAGATGAAGCCTACGCGTTTCAAACGCTAGCTGCGTTCTTAGTCATGGCTGTAATGAACTGACTGACAAGTCTGATGTGTTTATATGTAGCATGTTTTGATTGTGTTCCAGGTGGTGGCACTTTCCTTGTACGAGGACCGGAAGCACTGTGACTACACGCCCCCTTCTCTCTGATGTACGGTGAGTGTAATTATTATGGGCTTTTAATATTGAAGCGTCGGTATGGGATAGTTTTAACCTAACGGTTCATTTTCATGTATCCATATTACGATATTACGAGTGTAAGGCAAGAGGAGCTGGGTTGCGGTGTCACAGTTGTAATGTTAGTCTCCTTGGAGACGAGAAAACACTTCCGGTTAAATTTGCATAATGTTGTTTTGCGTTTCAGGGTCATGTGAGTCTGCTGGAACGCAGACCGGAAGCGTCGCTACTCGCAGATGCCAAGGCACAGACATCATGCTATGTGACAACCCGATCGTAAGTATGTTATTCTTGTTTTGATGTGTGTTCCTAGAGAGTGTATGCAAGGAAATGCCTATTCAATGGATAATTTTGGGAAAATAGTTTGTTCATAGATATAAATGAAATTGTGAATGAAATAAACACGGATTTTAATGTGTTATATTGCCCCTATGATAGAAAAATGGAGAAGATAGAGAAATTGGAAAAAATAATGACAATTGCAAAATAAAGATAGTGAGTTGATTGTATTTTTACTGTCTTAAGTTATGTATTTTATTATATATATGTTTTTTATATATATTTTGGTTTTCTTAAAAGTATAGGTTTGTATTTTTTCCTTTCATTTTGTGGTTATCTCTTGCTATTTTCTGGGCTAGATGTACGTTTGTACTGGCTTGTCAGTTAGAAATTATTATTTGGGTGGTTAAGCCATAAGAGAAAAATAAGAAGAGCATTAGGATGGGTATGCGGTATGGGAAAATGGAGGGGGTTGTGAGCTAAAACCTTTTTACTAAGCAAAAAATGTTGCTTTCTATCCTCACGATCGAGGAAAAGATATACTGGAAAAAATAAATAAATTTTATTTGTTAATTGTTGCTAAGAGTAAAAAATTTAAAACCAAAAAACAACAAAAAAGAAAACAAACAAACAAAGCAAAAACTGGAGATCAATCAATTGAACTAGATTGGTAATGTTTTTATCAGTAATTTGTATATGTGTATGTCTCTTGATAAACTTTGTCGAGAGGGACTATAAAAGAGCATATGTTTATGTGCCAAGAGTGAGGTTGGGGGAAGTACAGAATGGATGGTATTAACTTTAGACGTAGAAAAGCCCACTGCGAGTAGATTGTGATATATTGAATGATAATTGGTTTGGGCTGATCAATTGACCAAACATAAAAATGAATGATAATTTTTTGTGACTATCTATCATCTGTGGCCAGATTTAAATTTAGGTTGGTGATGGGTAGAAACTATAGTACACCTGCCTGGTTTAACATATATTGTATTAGATATTTTAAGCATCATATTTTTTGTTTATTAGTAGTGGAACATAAGTTCCTTTTTTAAGTTCAGGCCATTGGGGACTCTGGTGTTAAGTCTATATATCCAGAAAGCCTCTCTCTGGTGGACTTTGTACTGTAGATCACCACCTCTTTTTGGAGAATGTACTTTTTCTATGGCATAGCAGGTTAGTGACTTTATTGTTCTGTTGTGACATAGTATAAAATGTTTAGCCACGTTTGATATGTTGCAAATATTGGGGTTTCGTATGTAGCCTAGGTGTTCTAGGATACGGGTTTTACATTTTCTGCTGGTGCAGCCTATGTATTTCAAGCTGCATGTAGTACATTCGATTGCATAAATAACTGAGGTGGTATTACAGTTGATGTAGTTTTGTATTTTAAACGTTTCAGAGTTGTTGAAATTTGAAAAAGATTTGATTGGTTGGGCTAGAGTACATGTTTTACATGGGTGTTGGCCACATCTGAAAAAACCTTTACTTTCTAGCCAAGTTGTTGTGTGTTCTTCTGATACAAAAAGAGAGGGAGAGAGGATGTTGCCCAGTGTAGGTGCTTTTCGTGCCACTATTTTACAGCCTCCTTGTAAAATGGACCGTAGTCCATCGTCTTCCGTCAATATGGGTAAATGTTTGTTTATGATTTGTTTAATTTCCTCAAACTGGTTGCTTTGTTGTAATACTAGGACTGGTGTATTGGGATCTAGCTTTTTCTTTTTGCAAGACTGTTCGAGGAGATCGGCTCTAGGAATTCTTTTGGTGATGTGATTGGCTCGGTTGAGAGACCATTTTGGGTAACCTCTATTTTTTAATCTTGATTGTATTTGTTGTTGTTCTTTTGTATATTGTTCTTCTGAGCTGCAGTTTCTTCTTGCTCTATACATTTCGCCAACTGGGATGGCCATAATAGTTTTCTTTGAATGGTTACTATTGGCGTGTAGTATGGTGTTGGCAGTGGTAGGCTTGCGAAAAGTTTTAGTTTGTATGATTGATCCTATTATGCCCTCCAAGACTAGATCTAAGAATGTTATTGTAGTTCTGTCATGATTGTGAGTAAAGTGTAAATTGTATGGGTTGCAATTCAGAAAATCGACGAATCTTTGAATGTTTGAAGTGTCGCCCCTCCATATAAATAGGAGGTCGTCGATATATCGACCAAACCATGCGATGTTATGTCCAAATGGGTTATCGGTTGAAAAAATATACTGTTCTTCCCACCATGCCATGGTTAAATTGGCTATGGATGGGGAGAATTTTGCCCCCATTGATACCCCTCTTAATTGTAGGTAGTATTTATCATTGAACTGAAAGTAGTTATTTGTCATTAGGAACATAAGGATATCAAGTATGTAATTTTGGAAATTTTTGGTAAAGGTGCTGTACTTGGCTAGATGGTGTGTTAGTGCAGCATATGCGGTTTGATGAGGAATGCTTGTGTAAAGTGCAGTGACATCGCAGGTGAGCCATGCGTTATTTTCATTCCAAACTCTATTCTTGAAAGAGACTAGGACGTCTTTGGTGTCTTTTATGAACCCCGGTGTTCTTTGGGCTAAAGGTTGAAGTACCGTGTCTAGCCACTCTGACAGTCTTTCTAAAAGGGAGCCTATACCCGAGACAATCGGTCGCATAGGTGGTGGAACCTGATTTTTATGGGTTTTAGGAAGAGCATGGAAGATTGGTGTAATTGGTTGTTCCACGAAAATATAATCTGCTTGTTTCTGATTGATGTGTCCTTCTCTTATGCCCTCGTTTAAGAGGTTTTTCATCTTGTTCTGAATTTTTGTTGTGGGTTTTTTTTCCAGACATCTATACGTATTTTCATCCGATAAGAGATTTAGGATGGAGTTTTTGTAGTCAGATTTATTCATTACAGTTATCCCTCCTCCTTTGTCAGACATTTTGATAGTTATTTCTTTATTGTTTCTGAGCGTTTTTACTGCGTTTTTTAGACGGAGGGGAAGATTGTGTTCAATTTTAGTGTCTTTGAGTCTATCAGATAGATTATGGAATTCTTTCTCTACAATGGTCTGAAAACGGTCCATAGACTCTGTCCTTGATTGTTTGGGATAATATTTAGGATTGTTTGTGTGGAAGTCAATATTATTATCTGTGAGCATATCTATATCCTCTGTGCGTAGACCATCTAGGCAAACCATGGTTTGTAACTCTTCAAAAGACAGATCTTTTGGTACTTGATGACACTCTTGATGAGTTTTTCTAGGAGATTCTGATGTTGTATTTATTGCTGGAGATGGTAGCAATATATCCTCCTCTTCCGGATTCTCGAGAATGTCATATGTTTGTATGAGAAAATGTCTTTTGACGGTTAGATTTCTGATAAATTTATTTACGTCAAGAAGAGTGGTGAAAGGGTTGAAGTTGTTGTTGGAAGCAAAATTAAGTCCCAATGAGAGTACTTCAATTTGTGATGATGTAAGCGTGGTGGAAGATAGGTTGGTGACGTTCATATCTACAGTTGGAACTTGTGGGACCGGAGGTGACGGCTCATGACCTGATCTTGTCGGTCTATGTTTCTTGCCGCCCCTCCTTCTTCGTTTTTTGACATAACTTGTCTATCATCTTGTCTATAGTTGTATTTTGTGCGTGTCCTGGTGGAATCGTCCTCAGAAAGTCCATCGTATTAGTCTGGCTCTGTGGAACTGAAACTTACTCTATGGAGAGTGTCTCTTTGTTTTTTGCGCTGGTTTCGTTGTTTGAGAATAGGTTTGGGTCGGGTTCTATTTCTGTCTCTGTTGTTCCAATTGTAGACTTCATTTGAACTATAATCTCTTGTATCTCTTTGAAATTTTGTTTTTTTAATTTCTGCTATTGCTCGATCAAGCTTGTCTATGTATTGAGAGGTGCGGGTCTCAAGAGTTACAAGATCTGGTGAGTTAGGGAAATTATCTATTTTGGACCTGGTTTCAGAAATTTTGGTTTCTAATTCTGTTAATTTTATTTTTTCTTCTTCTGTAATTAACATCATAAGTTTTATTGAACAGTCTGATAAAGTTTTGTTCCATTCTTTGTTAAAGGTTTCTGAATAATTAAACGATGGTATTTTCCTTAGCCTTAGGCCTCTTGGAATCATGTTCTTGGTTATATAGTTGTTCAAGGTAGTTAGATCCCACCAAATTTTGGCTTGTTGGGCCATATCTTTCTCGAGACCATGAAACAGATTTTCCAGGTCCTGGTCCTGTATATTCGTGTTGTTTGAATTTCCAAAAACTTTCACGGCCATTTGGGCTCTAGTGAGAGGTATTTCTAGAGTCATTCTGATGATTGAGATTGATACTTTCTCCCCACTGATAATGTCTCCAGTTAGAGTGTGAGTAGTTTAAAATCAGGAATAAGGTTTTAGCCACTATATAAACTTTTTGGTAGAAAATTTCGTTAATGCTTTTCTTTCTAGATGGCTCCCGTATATAGGACTCACCTACGGCACTGTTGTACGCAGGTAGTTTGATGCGTTTGTCGTTTTCATAGGAAAAAAAGTTATTTGTATATCTACGTATACAGGTTTCCAGTAATTGGTGAGCACGTGAGGTGCGTAGCCGAAAAATGTATGGAAAAAAAGGAGGAGGAGAACCTCCAGCTCACCTTGTGAGTACAAGTGGGTGTACTGTAGTCTTCGCACGGATCCTCGCGTCGGCACGCGTCGTGTGGGATACAAGAGAAAACAGGTGGTTTGGATCCAGCGTAGCTGTAACTAAAAAGGAACTTGTTCCAAGTTTAATGGATTGTATTAAAAGAGGTCAATCGGCATGATGTCCTCGAGTGCTGGGAGAGAAGTAGGAGGATAGATGAAGCCTACGCGTTTCAAACGCTAGCTGCGTTCTTAGTCATGGCTGTAATGAACTGACTGACAAGTCTGATGTGTTTATATGTAGCATGTTTTGATTGTGTTCCAGGTGGTGGCACTTTCCTTGTACGAGGACCGGAAGCACTGTGACTACACGCCCCCTTCTCTCTGATGTACGGTGAGTGTAATTATTATGGGCTTTTAATATTGAAGCGTCGGTATGGGATAGTTTTAACCTAACGGTTCATTTTCATGTATCCATATTACGATATTACGAGTGTAAGGCAAGAGGAGCTGGGTTGCGGTGTCACAGTTGTAATGTTAGTCTCCTTGGAGACGAGAAAACACTTCCGGTTAAATTTGCATAATGTTGTTTTGCGTTTCAGGGTCATGTGAGTCTGCTGGAACGCAGACCGGAAGCGTCGCTACTCGCAGATGCCAAGGCACAGACATCATGCTATGTGACAACCCGATCGTAAGTATGTTATTCTTGTTTTGATGTGTGTTCCTAGAGAGTGTATGCAAGGAAATGCCTATTCAATGGATAATTTTGGGAAAATAGTTTGTTCATAGATATAAATGAAATTGTGAATGAAATAAACACGGATTTTAATGTGTTATATTGCCCCTATGATAGAAAAATGGAGAAGATAGAGAAATTGGAAAAAATAATGACAATTGCAAAATAAAGATAGTGAGTTGATTGTATTTTTACTGTCTTAAGTTATGTATTTTATTATATATATGTTTTTTATATATATTTTTGTTTTCTTAAAAGTATAGGTTTGTATTTTTTCCTTTCATTTTGTGGTTATCTCTTGCTATTTTCTGGGCTAGATGTACGTTTGTACTGGCTTGTCAGTTAGAAATTATTATTTGGGTGGTTAAGCCATAAGAGAAAAATAAGAAGAGCATTAGGATGGGTATGCGGTATGGGAAAATGGAGGGGGTTGTGAGCTAAAACCTTTTTACTAAGCAAAAAATGTTGCTTTCTATCCTCACGATCGAGGAAAAGATATACTGGAAAAAATAAATAAATTTTATTTGTTAATTGTTGCTAAGAGTAAAAAATTTAAAACCAAAAAACAACAAAAAAGAAAACAAACAAACAAAGCAAAAACTGGAGATCAATCAATTGAACTAGATTGGTAATGTTTTTATCAGTGATTTGTATATGTGTATGTCTCTTGATAAAATTTGTCGAGAGGAACTATAAAAGAGCATATGTTTATGTGCCAAGAGTGAGGTTGGGGGAAGTACAGAATGGATGGTATTAACTTTAGACGTAGAAAAGCCCACTGCGAGTAGATTGTGATATATTGAATGATAATTGGTTTGGGCTGATCAATTGACCAAACATAAAAATGAATGATAATTTTTTGTGACTATCTATCATCTGTGGCCAGATTTAAATTTAGGTTGGTGATGGGTAGAAACTATAGTACACCTGCCTGGTTTAACATATATTGTATTAGATATTTTAAGCATCATATTTTTTGTTTATTAGTAGTGGAACATAAGTTCCTTTTTTAAGTTCAGGCCATTGGGGACTCTGGTGTTAAGTCTATATATCCAGAAAGCCTCTCTCTGGTGGACTTTGTACTGTAGATCACCACCTCTTTTTGGAGAATGTACTTTTTCTATGGCATAGCAGGTTAGTGACTTTATTGTTCTGTTGTGACATAGTATAAAATGTTTAGCCACGTTTGATATGTTGCAAATATTGGGGTTTCGTATGTAGCCTAGGTGTTCTAGGATACGGGTTTTAAATTTTCTGCTGGTGCAGCCTATGTATTTCAAGCTGCATGTAGTACATTCGATTGCATAAATAACTGAGGTGGTATTACAGTTGATGTCGTTTTGTATTTTAAACGTTTCAGAGTTGTTG
This sequence comes from Rhinoderma darwinii, assembly GCF_050947455.1. Classification (NCBI taxonomy): domain Eukaryota; kingdom Metazoa; phylum Chordata; class Amphibia; order Anura; family Rhinodermatidae; genus Rhinoderma; species Rhinoderma darwinii. Next base: position 221,999,413 of record NC_134690.1, on the reverse strand, counting down.
AAATTTGAAAAAGATTTGATTGGTTGGGCTAGAGTACATGTTTTACATGGGTGTTGGCCACATCTGAAAAAACCTTTACTTTCTAGCCAAGTTGATCGCCGCTTGTTTGCTCCTTTCACAAGGAGGTAATATCAGTAATGTACGAGGACGAGCGAACGTTACAACGATACGATTTGCTGATGAGTGAGCGTTTATATATGCTTGTATTTGTACTTGAATTAATTATTTGTTTTATCAATATAAAGCTTTCTATATGTCAGATGAATTCTCTCAATGAAGTCAAATAAAGTCTGAAAAAAATAGTAATATGGATCCATATTTAACATCCATGAGATATCTGTATAACAGATACTGGTGACAATACTAATAATGATATGGATCTTAAAGGGGAATTCCCAACTCAATGATCATTGTTAAACTTGCCCCTGATGTCAAATTATAAATATGTCATTACCTTTTTTTTTCTATTTTGCATAATTCTGGAGATTTTTTATGAAGTCCACCCTAGGTTCCTAACGGTGTTTATTCTATGTTTAGACTGGTTATGGCCACCGCTGCGGTCCTGCAGCGGTGGCCATCCTTGCACAGATGCTCCTGTATTCCTTTCTATTAAACAGATCAAGTTCTCGGGAGCCAGCATTGGGTTGTATATGGGTTTACTTATCTGTCAAATTGGAATTTGTACAAAAAGCTAAAAAATTATGTAAAATGGAAATAACCCCTTAAAGAACAAAATACAGATACAAAACTGACATTGTATGGATACAATACTTACAAATACAATGATCTGTATTTTGTGATATTATTTGGCGCTGTATTTTTGTGCACAATTCTGAACGAGGCCTTACTGACGGCCAGGGATAGCCAAGTGCCAATGAGCAACTGTCAAACAGTACATAGCTGATCACACTCTGGCCTGAAGGACAGATACTTTCACGAGGATAAACTCTATTAGATATTAGATACTCAATGTGCAATATGTTAATTATTGAGCCTCCTGTTCTGATTTTCATGGATGTGCTCAAATCAAGAGATTTAACATATTACAATCTAATGCCACTAATCAGGCTATAGAACTTGCTGATCTATTTCCTGTAGAGCATGCAATAGATACTCTTACATGAAGGTTTCTGTCCTGGTATAGGTCCCTGTCAACCTCATAATGCCTATAGAGCATATACTGTAAATAGGGGTTGTCCTAATCAGATCCATTTTATTATGATATCGTAACAGAAAGTACAAATATGTTTTTCTTTTATTTCTGATTTATGTCCTTACCCTAGACTTTGCTAGTGCTTAAATATTGCTTTGGCTTTTTAATGTGCCTATTTAAATAATTAAATTATTAAGCACACTGAGTTGTAGACGGTTTCTTGAGCTGACCCCAATAGAAGAGACCAAAAAATACTCCTTTACAGACCAGGGTGAAGACTCTACACACTAGAGAACAATGGGAGAAATAACACAATGACACCAGGACATGGAACTTACCAGTTGTTACATGAAAATCACAGTATTACAAAAGGGACTTTCATAATTTTGGAACTAAGCACCACTGGGGCCTGCTCCAGATTCATGTGGGCCCTTTGGCGACAGAACCTTAGTGGGCTCCTTTGCGGTGCAACTCGAGCGGCGGCAGTAAAAAGACAGAAACATAATACGAGATGGATGAAACCATGGATCTCTTACCATTCACATGTAAGTCATGGGCAATGAATCCAGATAGTGCCGTGTCTGCGATGTGTGAATCTTGATGTAACTGTTACATGGAGGTTGTGATTGTTACTGAAGACCTGGTATCAAGTAGGCTTGAGTATTTCAGTACCTGGAGGAATTAGAGGTAAACATGATGTTGATAAACTGCCTCTACCAATACCACCTATACTGTCCCTTACAGGCCACCAATCCCCAGAAAAAGGTGACCTATAAGAAAATAGTTCTGGTTCAGTTTTAGTGCCACCTTTCTACTCCCACAGTAATACCTCCCTATGTGCTCCCAAACATTAGTAATGTCCCATTTTTTCCCCTAAAGAATAGTAGTTCTCTTTCGTGCCCCCATATATTAGTGGTGTCCCTATATATTAGTAAGGCACCCTTTGTGTCCCTATATATTTTTTTAGGTCTCCTTTGTGCCCCCATATATTAGTTAGGCCCAGGGGCAATGATAGGGTCTCAAAGTATCAGGGGCACAAGCCCTGAGACATATATTTACCCCCTGAACCATAAATATCGGCAATAGCATATCTATAAGACTAAGGCCCCTATAGCTACACCGCTGGATAGAATTGGATGCATTGTCTAAGCATACAGTATCATACATGATAGGCTTAGATACATGGCCCTAGCAGATAGTATCACGCATGATAGGCTTAGATACATGGCCCCAGCAGACAGTATCACACATGATAGGCTTAGATACATGGCCCAGCAGACAGTATCACACATGATAGACTTATATACAGGGCCCCAGCAGTAAGTATCCTTGTACTAACATGTGTCCACCCCCGAAAAAAATGTGCATATGTATATGTGTGCATATATATGTATATATATATATATATATATATATATATATATATGAGACAGCATATCTATAGCACTACGACCCTATAGCTATGGATAGGATTAGATACAGTGGCTCAGCAGACATTATCACACATGATAGGCTTAGATATAGGGCTCAGCCCGCTGACATTGCGGCTCCTGCGCTGGACACAGGAAAGGTGAGCATAAGAACTGGTTTTCTTTTTTTTTTTTAGGTTCAGATGTTGGACTACTTCAGATTCAAGGACTACTTAGATGACTGTAATGACGGGGGTAGGGAAACGGACAAGTGAGCCCTAATCTACCCACCACTCTGTCCCTGCCTACTTGCAACGACCCGCCCTAGGCGACGTGGTACAACTGGGCGGCGGTCCCTACGCTCAGTAAGTGCATGAGACAAACAGACAAGGGAACAGAAAGCAAAGCGAAATGGGGCAGTTGCCCACGGCAACACCGTGAGCAACAAGAAAGGTGAACGAGCCGAGTCAAACCAGGAGTGCACGAGGTACCAAATGCAGAGCAGGAGAGTAGTCAGAAAGCCAGGGTCGGTATGGAGCAGGATCAAATAGTTAGAAGCTGTAGCTGGGCCAGGAAACCACACGAGAAGAATCACAAGCAAAGGAGGAACAGGAAAGGCAGGTATCAATAGACAGAGGGCGGAAGCTAGCTCCGTCTGGCCAGGCTGCGATAGGCTCTCCCACTCCTAAGCCTGCCATCCTGAGTGGTGGAAGCTGGAGTCAGTCTCAGAGACATAAATGTGATACCCAGGAAAATTGCTGTTTATTTACTGTCATTGTACTGTTGCTTTAGTATGCAGGTTTTAATGTGCTTTATTCTGTAATCATGGTTGGTACTGAATTCACTTCCCTATATGATTCAGCAGAAATATAAATGCGCTGCTTCACCTTTAAGATGTATTCTCCAGAGAGAGGGGAGGGGTGTAGCTAGCTGGGCACTCAGGAACAAACCTCACCCAGTGCAGTGTGTGGAGCAGCGCAGTGCAGAAGTGAGGAGAAGTGTTCAGCAGCGTGCAGGCAGAGGAGAGCAGACAAGTCAGTGTCTAAAGTTGGATTCAGGGAGATGCTGCAGCAGACATGTGGATCTGAGAGGAATTCTGTGAGAGGATCAGCTACAGCCATGTGGAAGTGAAAGGAGTGCAGGTCAGTGTGTGTTGCATGTGGCACAGAAGCCAGACAAGGAGCTTGGACACTACTGAGAGTGCCTAGAGCAAAGCAAGGAGCTTGCACACAGCCTAGAATCCCCAAGGGACACCATTCCTCTGTGATAGTGCAACTGGATTGGGACAGTCAGCAGCACACCTTCCTGCACAGTATAGAGAAGAAAGAGGAGCAGAACCCAGAGCACACTTGGAGGAATTACAGACAGAGTCAGGGAGGTGAAGCAGGTACCACCATTTGCAATACCCTGTGATATGTTTATACTACTTAAAGACATTGCCTCTGTAACAAAAGTAACCACCAAGCATATTGTGCCCAGTAAAACTACTGTGAAAGTTTATTGAACCCTGTCTCCTGGAACATCCTTATTCGGGGTACACCACATAACATCCCAGGGGACAGAGAACAGTGTATCCTACAAGCACCACTTATTTCACTGGTTCTGCGGCCGAGGCGCGGGAGAGAGAAAGTGCGCCACCGTGACAAAAGGGCGCGAATACCAACTTCAGCTCAGAGAGCCCCGCCCACCGCGACTCGGCGCCCGCGTTACCACATAGACTAAGGTGCAGACTGATTACCTATGGGCGTATACACAGAAGATGTGCCTGGCAGATCCTTTACAGTACCCCCCTTTTATGAGGGGCCACCGGACCCTTTCTAAGTGGACCTGGTTTATTGGGGAAACGAAGGTGGAACCTCCTGACCAATACCCCAGCGTGAACATCCCGGGCGGGTACCCAAGTCCTCTCCTCAGGCCCGTATCCTCTCCAATGGACCAGGTACTGGAGGGAGCCTTGGACCATCTTGCTGTCCACAATTTTGGCCACCTCGAATTCCACCCACTCAGGGGTGAGAACGGAAACAGGAGGTTTCCTCGAGGGAGCCAAGGACGGGGAGCAGCGTTTAAGGAGGGAGGCATGTGACACGTAGTGTATTCGAAAAGATGGGGGCAACTCCAGTCGGAAGGAGACAGGATTGAGGACTTCAATGACCTTATACGGCCCAATAAACCGGGGAGCAAACTTCTTGGACGGGACCTTAAGGCGCAAGTTCCTAGACGATAACCACACCAGATCCCCGACCATAAACAAGGGGTTAGCAGAACGTCTTCTATCAGCCTGAGTTTTTTTTACGCTCTGGGACGCCTCTAGGTTCTTCTGAACCTAGGCCCAGACTGTGCACAGTTCCAGATGAACGACCTCTACCTCGGGATTGTTGGAACTACCAGGTGAAACGGAGGAGAACCGTGGATTAAACCCAAAATTACAGAAAAAGGGGGAGACCCCTGACGAGTTACTGACCCGGTTATTAAGGGAAAATTTGGTGAGGGGAATGAATGAGACCCAATCATATTGACAGTCAGAGATAAAACAAAATATTGTTCTAGAGATTGATTAGTCCTCTCGGTTTGACCATTAGTTTCAGGATGGAAGGCAGAGGAGAAGGACAGATCAATCTCCAACTTTTTACAGAAGGCTCTCCAAAACAATGAAACAAATTGTACCCCTCTGTCCGAAACAATATTGACAGGGACCCCATGGAGACGCAGGATGTGTTTGACAAACAAGGTAGCTAACGTCTTGGCATTGGGTAGTTTCTTGAGGGGCACAAAGTGGCACATCTTACTGAAGCGGTCTACTACCACCCACACCACCGACTTGCCTTGAGATGGAGGCAAATCGGTGATAAAATCCATGGAGATATGGGTCCAAGGTCTCTGGGGAATGGGCAAAGAACGTAGTAAGCCCGCAGGTCGGGACCTGGGAGTCTTGGACCTAGCACAAACCTCACAAGCGGCGACGTAGGCTAGGCCTTAACGTCTTTAGGCAAGCCAGGCAACCAATAGTTTCTGGCAATGAGGTGTTTGGTACCCAGGATGCCTGGATGACCAGATAGTGCGGAGTCATTATTTTCCCTAAGTACCCTTAGCCGGTATTGCAGGGGAACAAACAGCTTGTCCTCAGGAAGGTTCCGGGAGCTGAACCTTGATGAGCCGCAATTTCAGAGACTAAATCAGAATCAATAGAAAAAAAGATTATACCAGGAGGCAAAATACAAGCAGGATCTTCCTCCGAAGGAGGGCTGGCCATGAAGCTACGTGACAGTGCATCGGCCTTAATATTTTTAGACCCAGCCCTATAGGTAACCAAAAAGTTGAATCTGGTAAAAAATAGCGCCCATCGAGCTTGTCTCGGGTTTAGCCTCCGGGCAGATTCTAGGAAAACCAGATTCTTGTGGTCGGTAAGGACCATTAACTGGTGCCTAGCCCCCTCGAGGAAGTGGTACCACCCTTCAAATGCCCATTTAATGGCTAAGAGTTCGCGGTTGCCAATATCATAGTTACTCTCAGTGGGCGAAAACTTCCTGGAGAAGTAGGCACAGGGACGGAGATGGGTGAGGGACCTGGTACCCTGGGACAAGACAGCCCCCACTCCCACCTCGGATGCGTCAACTTCCACGATAAATGGCTCCATTTGGTTGGGCTGAACCAGCACCGGGGCCGAGATAAAGCACTTCTTAAAGACCTCAAAAGCCTGGACAGCCTCAGGGGGCCAGTGGAGGAGATCAGCACCTTTGCGAGTGAGGTCCGTAAGAGGCTTAGCGATGACCGAGAAGTTAGCAATAAATCTCCTGGAATAATTAGCGAACCCCAAGAAACACTGTAACGCCTTCAGGGAGGCAGGTTGGACCCATTCCGCCACAGCCTGGACCTTGGCGGGGTCCATGCGGAATTCATGAGGAGTGAGGATTTGACCCAAAAATGGTATCTCCTGTACCCCAAACACACATTTTTCGGTTTTCGCAAACAGTTTGTTTTCCCGAAGGACCTGGAGCACCTTCCTGACATGCTCAATGTGGGAGGACCAGTCCTTGGAAAACACCAGTATGTGATCAAGGTACACTACAAGAAATACCCCCAGGTAATCTCTTAAAATCTCATTTATGAAATTCTGGAATACCGCAGGAGCATTACACAACCCAAAGGGCATGACGAGGTATTCTAAATGACCTTCGGGCGTGTTAAACGCAGTCTTCCACTCATCCCCCTCTTTGATGCGGATAAGGTTATACGCCCCCCGTAGATCAAACTTAGAGAACCATTGGGCCCCCTGAACCTGATTAAAGAGATCAGGAATCAAAGGAAGGGGATACTGGTTCTTTACAGTGACCTTATTCAAGTTATGGTAGTCAATGCATGGCCTAAGACCACCATCCTTCTTCCCTACGAAGAAGAAGCCAGCACCTACCGGAGAAGTAGAGGGGCGAATGTAACCCTTGGCCAGGCATCCCTGGATATACTCTCTCATGGCTTCACGTTCGGGACAAGAAAGATTAAATATCCTACCCTTAGGGAACTTAGCTCCTGGTACCAATTCGATAGCGCAATCGTATTCTCTATGAGGAGGTAACACATCGGAGGCCTCCTTAGAGAAAACATCAGCGAAGTCCTGAACAAACTCAGGTAGCGTGTTCACCTCCTCAGGGGGAGAAATAGAATTAACAGAAAAACATGACGTCAAGCATTCATTACCCCATTTGGTAAGCTCCCCAGTATTCCAGTCAAACGTGGGATTATGCAACTGCAACCAGGGAAGGCCTAAAACCAAATCGGACGATAATCCCTGCATCAACAGTACAGAGTACTGCTCCAAATGCATGGAGCCAACAAGGAGTTCAAAAACAGGGGTATGCTGTGTAAAATAACCATTAGCAAGAGGAGTGGAGTCGATACCCACTACCGGGACAGGTTTAGGCAAATCAATAAAAGGCATAGCTAGAGACATGGCAAATTCCACAGACATGATATTAGTTGAAGACCCTGAATCCACGAAGGCACTGCCGGTAACAGACCTACCACCAAAAGAGACCTGAAAGGGAAGCAAGATTTTATTATGTTTCATATTTACGGGAAATACCTGTGCGCCCAAGTAACCTCCCCGTTGATCACTTAGGCGCGGAAGTTTTCCGGCTGCTTATTCTTACGCCTAGGACAGGTGTTCACTTGATGTGGTGTTCATCCCCACAATAGAAGCAGAGACCATTCTTCCTGCGGAACTCTCTACGTTGTCGGGGGGACTCGGAGGCCCCGAGTTGCATAGGTACCTCCGAGTCTTCCGTGGAAGAGCGAAGCAACGGGACCTCGGGAGGCATCATGGGTGAGTCAGAGGGGAAAACACAAAAACGTTCAAGTTGTCGTTCCCTGAGACGTCGGTCAAGTCATACCGCTAAAGCCATAACCTGGTCAAGGGAGTCAGAAGAGGGATAGCTAACTAGCAGGTCTTTCAGGGCGTTCGACAGACCCAACCTAAACTGGCACCTTAAGGCAGGGTCATTCCACCGAGAAGCTACGCACCACTTCCTAAAATCAGAACAATACTCCTCAACAGGTCTCTTACCCTGACGTAAGGTCACCAGCTGACTCTCAGCAAAGGCAGTCCTGTCAGTCTCGTCATAAATGAGTCTGAGAGCAGAAAAGAAATAATCAACGGAGGAAAGTTCTGGGGCATCAGGAGCCAAGGAGAAGGCCCACTCTTGGGGCCCTTCCTGGAGCCGGGACATAATTATACCCACCCGCTGGCTCTCAGAACCTGAGGAGTGAGGCTTTAAGCGAAAGTAGAGCCTACAACTCTCCCGAAAGGAGAGAAAAGTCCTCCGGTCCCCTGAGAACCGGTCAGGCAACTTGAGGTGGGGTTCAAGAGGTGAGGTGAGGGGCATAATAGTGTCAGGGACCAGGGTAGACCAGGTATATGGGCTTGTGATTATGTAATGACGGGGGTAGGGAAACGGACAAGTGAGCCCTAATCTACCCACCACTCTGTCCCTGCCTACTTGCAACGACCCGCCCTAGGCGACGGGGTACAACTGGGCAGCGGTCCCTACGCTCAGTAAGTGCATGAGACAAACAGACAAGGGAACACAAAACAAAGCGAAATGGGGCAGTTGCCCACGGCAACACTGTGAGCAACAAGAGAGGTGAACGAGCCGAGTCAAACCAGGAGTGCACGAGGTACCAAACGCAGAGCAGGAGAGTAGTCAGAAAGCCAGGGTCGGTATGGAGCAGTATCAAATAGTTAGAAGCTGTAGCTGGGCCAGGAAACCACACGAGAAGAATCACAAACAAAGGAGGAACAGGAAAGGCAGGTATAAATAGACAGAGGGCGGAAGCTAGCTCCGTCTGGCCAGGCTGCGATAGGCTCTCCCACTCCTAAGCCTGCCATACTGAGTGGTGGAAGCTGGAGTCAGTCTCAGAGACATAGACTCAGGTGCAGACTGATTACCTATGGGCGTATACACAGAAGATGTGCCTGGCAGATCCTTTACAATGACGGTGTTTTTTTATTTTCAATAAAATTTTAACAAGGATTGTGTGGGGGTTTTTATTTCAATAAAATATTTCTTCCATGTCCTTGTATTTTTTTAAACTTTATTACTGCCGCCTTAGTAATGGCCGCTGGCTGAATGACAGTGTCCATTACTAAGGTGGGCTTAGCGTTAGCAGAGGCTAACAGTAATCACAATTATTACCCCGGTACCCACCGCCACCAGGGTTGCCAGGAAGAGCCGAGTACGATCCAGTACCCGACCAGCTGTAGCCATGGTCGGGAACAGTGCGGCCGTAGGCTGGAGATATTAGTCAGGGAAAAGCCAAAAACAGTGTGCCTTTCCCACCCTGGCAATGCTAGCCTGCTACTGCAGTGTTGTATCTGGCTGGTTATGAAAAATTGGGGGGAATCCCACGTAGTTTTTTCCAATTATTTAAAAAAATAAATAATAGAAAATAAATGTCGTGGGGTCCCCCCCATTTTTCATAATTAGCCATATACAACACAGCAGCAGCAGGCTAGTATTACCAGGGTGGGAAGGATCACTGTTTTTGGCTTCCGCAGCTTAATGATTCCAGCCTGCGGCCGCCCCAATGACCGGCCATCGCTACAGATGGTCGGGTACTGGATCATACCTGGCTCTAACCGACGGTGGTGGGTACTGGGGTAATAATGGGGGTTACTGTAAGGGTATGTTCACACGCTAGCTGGCTTTTACGGCTGAAATGACAGCCTGTTTTCAGAAGAAAACAGCTGCGTCGTTTCAGCCGTAAATGCTCCTCCTCGTAATATACGAGGCGTCTGTGACGTTCGTATATCTTGAGCTGCTCTTCATTGAGTTCAATGAAGAACGGCTCAAATTACGTTGCAAAGAAGTGCCCTGCACTTCTTTGCCGAGGCAGTCAATTTACGCGTCGTCGTTTGACAGCTGTCAAACGACAACGCGTAAATTACAGGTCGTCTGCACAATACGTCAGCAAACCCATTCAAATGAATGGGCAGATGTTTGCCGACGTATTGTAGCCCTATTTTCAGACGTAAAACGAGGCATAATACGCCTCGTTTACGTCTGAAAATAGGTCGTGTGAACCCAGCCTTAGCCTTTTTACTGGCTAACATTAAGCCCCGCCTTAGTAATGGACATTGTCAATCAGTCAGCGGCCATTACTAAAGCGGTAGTAATAAAAGTTTAAAAGAAAATACAAAGACATAGAAAAAAATATTTTATTGAAATAAAACCCCCCACACAACCCTCATTAACCATTTTATAAAAAAAAAAAAAAAAAAGCCATCATCGAAGTAGTCCTCAAATCCGACGTAGTCCAATGACCGAACCTGTAAAAAAACACAAACACAATTTTTTTTGTAAAACATGTGGTGGGCTTAGATACACGGGCCATGTGTGATACTGTCAGTTAGACCATGTATCTAAGCCTACCACAAGGTAGGCTTAGATACAGGGCCCAGGCAGACAGTAATATTTTACTGTATAAGATTACTGTCTGCTGGGGCCCTGTAGCTAAGCCTAACATGTGGTAGGCTTAGATACAGGGTCCGACAGACAGTCTCATACATGGATATACATACATACATACATGCCCCCATATAGAAGTTAGTCCGTTGCCTGTCCTGTGCTCCCATATAAAAGGTAATCCCTCAGTTTGCTGCCTTTGCTCCAATAAAAATAATAAAATAAATGACATAAAAAAAAACTCCCCTAACACGTTCCCACGACGAGCTGAACAGTCCCGTCGCTGCCTTCTTACTGGTAATTGGTGCTGCTCGCATCCACAATAACAAAGCGGTTGGCGCACGTGACGTAATCATGTAAGCGTGACATGATTACATAATCTGTGACGCAAAGCATTGTTATTGTGTATGCGAGCGGCACCAAGTACCAGTAAGAAGGCAGTGACGGGACCGTTCTGCTCCTCTCTGCAATCTACCATGGACAGATATAGTTATTAAGCAGGTGGGCAGTGTAAAGCTCCCGGCGGCCGAGCGGGCCCCTACACTTGTCCGGGTTCGCCGGGTGCTGACGCCGGCCCTGAGCACCACAAAGACCATCATGGCTTTCACTTGTATTATTCTAGAATAAGTATTTTAGAAACAGAATAGAAAATGATTTCTGTCCTGAAAAAAAAGACAAATGGATGCCATAAATGAATATCCAATATACCGCCACAACCAACATATGAAATTGGCCATTATACCTATGCACTGAAAATAGTAATCTAGTTGTCTATGCACACATAGTACAGACACTTTCTAATGAGGAAACATCTACTCATAATATTGATAGTTGTCTTTATTATCTTTACACATATGCCCCATCCTAAGTCTGCTTCCTCCTCTTCTCAAAAGAACTTGATGTCCATCTACTTACAATAAAGAAATTAATATATAAAAATCATGGCAATAGTGGAAAGAATATGAGAAGGCTGCATCTCCCAGGAACAATCGTCCTTTTTTTTTTTTAAATAGATAATTGATTCATGATACAGTGAGCACAGTAGCGTACGCGTTCATATGGATGACAGATGATGCTTGAACAACATACTCATTTAATGGTATGACAACTGTTATGTGTCATAAAACAGCAATACAGTTTCAATTGTCTACCTCTAGACTTACATTTATTTGTCTATACAGATAATAATGGAAGTATAGCTTTCATATGAATGTACAGCATTCAATATATTGTTATGTACATAGCATGTAAGAATTTGTTACAATATATATTGCTTTCTGTATCGTTAAATTTTATTACTGTACACTGCAGAAAGCTATTATTTTCGAATGCAGTTATTCCACTTACAAAAACTTTCATTTTAATTAAAATGAAGTTTGTCCATGAATCAGAGTTGTCAGGTGAAGCACTGAGCATTGTCATTAGTTTTAGCTCACTAGTGCCTGCAGCATATAACATCAAAGGAGCTAAATATTTCTTTCATTTAAAAAGCAATTCTATAATCTCTAAATGCCACTGCTTTCTTGCAAATGTAGCGATAATTATTTTAAACTGCCTTATAATATCCCCAGACAAACCAAAAAGCAATTGTGTCACATCGAAGTTCAGAATTTTAGAAACCATCTGCCCTAGAGCTGTCCTCTTTATGAAAATATTGACTATAGATTTGATTTCTTATCTCAGCAAATACAGTTCGAATACATATATGCATATGTTATGACAAACACACATTAGACAGCATTGACTTTGTTCATTCTAGATTTAATTTTCAGATTACCCCAAATATTGCTGATCCTAGCAGCAATGTTTACTGTAATAAGTGAAATTTTGTACAATTAATAAGTCATTACAAAATACTGCAAGAACTCACTTGTAACTCCTCAACACTTGACCAGTCAGCACTGCATTAATTTAATTTAATGTGGCTCAACAACTGTTTCTTATGAGATTTTGTTATATTTGTTGTCCTCAAAATGAATAAATTATGTACGCCTAAATATAATGATATAAAAATAAATTATATGTGAGATATTAAAAACTACAGCTCTACTTAAAAATACAAGGTGGAAAACAATTTAAGTTGTATGAAAAATAAGGTCTTAAGTGCAATTGTTTTACTTATGGTTCTGGCTTCTGAGCATGTCTGTTTTACCTTGAGCCTATCTCTTTTGTCTGTCTTTCTGCCTTCAGGTGTATAATTAGTATTTATTCCCAGCCTCCTCCACCTGTCAGTGCTTGTGAATTTTCCTGTCGTCTGGTGTCTGATCAAGCTTCCTACATTCCCTGCACTCATGACTTCTGGACCTTTTGGAAAATGACCTCGGCTTGTCTCTCGTTATCCCCTTGTTTGCTGATTTTGGATTATCTGCTCCAGGACAGTTTTGACTTTTGCTATTCCTGATATCGGCTTGTCTTCTGATTTGGACTTTCTGTTCAACCCCTGGCTGTCTGGTTTCCTGCTCAGGTTTGTTTTCATTTCATCTCATATCCAAAGCTGAACTCTGCTAAGACAACCTGGGTTCTAAGCAGCAAAGTCCATTCCACCTTGTGGTCGGCTCTGGCGAACGCCTTAGTGTCGCCTTAGACACTGTCGATCAGAGTTGTGAAAGATTCGAGGTTGCAGTTTTATGTGCACGCTCTCTCCCGGCACTCTCCAGCAGCCTTTAGGGAATAGCTCAAATTGCAATTCCATAACACCTGTCAGTTCTCCATTTGTTTTAGTAAATACATGTATTCCTCATAAAATAAAAATTTTGAAGCATCTGTGCTTAGAACTCTGCATTGTGCTGTTCGTCCTTCATAGAAATTTGTGAATATATTGACAGTTGGGTGTTACCAGTTGGGAGTGTGTCTCTGCACAGTTTCAAATATCCAATCAGTGCTGACATTATCAGATTGTGTATAAACACAACTCGTTAACAAGGCAATGTTAACCCCTTCAAGACTGAGCCTGTTTTGGCCTTCATGACAAAGCCGATTTTTCAAATCTGACATGTGTCAGTTTATGTGGTAATGCTTTTACCTATCCAAGCGATTCTGAGATTTTTTTCTCATGACATATTGTACTTTATGTTAGTGAAAAAATTTGGTCGATAAATTCAATATTTATTTGTAAAAAACACCAAGATTTGGAGAAAATTTGCAAAAATTAACATTTTTCGAAATTTAAATGTATCTGCTTGTAAAACAGATAGTAATACCACACAAAATACTTGCTAGTTTATATTGCCCATATGTCTTCTTTATATTTGCATCATTTTTTGAACATTCTTTTATTTTTCTAGGACATTACAAGGCTTAGAACTTTAGCAGCAATTTCTCATATTTTCAAGAAAATGTCAAAAGGCTATTTTTTCAGGAACCAGTTCAATTCTGAAGTGGCTTTGAGAGTGTTACATATTAGAAAGTCCCCATAAATCACCTGCATCCCTCAAAGTATTCAAAACACCATTCAGAAAGCATTTTAACGCTTTAGGCATTTCACAGGATTTAAAGCAAAGTAGAGGGGAAATTTCTAAATTTCATTTTTTTTTGTAACGTACAGTAAAAAATAGTGTAGTACCATGTTAGCCAGAAATAATATGCAATGTTAAATACTTCTGTGTCAAAAAAGACAAAAGTATAGTAGGTATGATACCTTTATTGGCTAACCATAAAAGTTCTATATGCGGCTTTCAGAGCACAAAGGCCCCTTCGTCAGGCAAGTTAACAAGTTGCCAAAATTAATTTGTAAAACATTTTTAAAGTTTTACCCGAGAAATACAACTTAATATTTATTGCCCAGATTCTGTAGTTTTTAGAAATATCCCACGTGGCCCTAGTGTGGTAATGGACTGAAACACAGGGGCATAATGAGAGGGTATAATAATGGGGTAAATAAATAATAATCCGCAGATATGTGGCCAGCGTCGCACTGGTAAATGGTGCCCAATCTTATCCGCACGTGGACACTCTGCACATTTTGCATCGCCATATCCTGAGAGCCAGAACCTTTTCTTTTTTTCTCCACTGGAGCTGTGTGAGGGCTTATTTGTTGCGGAACAATCAGTACTTTTCATTGGTACCATTTTGGGGTACATGCAATTTTTTTGATCACTTTTTATTCCATTATTTGGCAAGTAAGGTGACCAAAAACAATCACTTCTGACAATGTTTTTTATTATTATTTTTTTTACGGCGTTCACCCTGGGCTATCATTGACCATTTTACTTTATTCTGCAGGTTGGTACGATTACGGAGATACCATATGTATATAGTTTTGTTTATGTTTTTCAGCGTTTGCGCAATAAAATCACTTATTTATAAAATAATTTATTTTTTGGGTCACCATATTCTGAGAGCCATAACTTTTTTATTTTTCAGCCAAAAAAGCTATGTAAGGGGTTGTTTTTTGCGGTACGGGTTGTAGTTTTTATTGGTACTATTTTGGCATGAATTCAACTTTTTGATCAATTTTTATTATATATTTTGGGAGGGGTGGTGACCACAAAATAGTGATTCTAGCATTGTTTTTTTACTCTTTTTTTTACTGGCAGCTTCATTAAATAGTACCCGCAAAACGCCAGTGTCAACATCTACAGTGAAGAGTCGACTCCGGGATGCTGGCCTTCAGGGCGGAGTGGCAAAGAAAAAGCCATATCTGAGACTGGATAATAAAAGGAAAAGATTAATATGGGCAAAAGCATACAGACATTGGACAGAGGAAGATTGGAAAAAAGCGTTATGGACAGACGAATTCAAGTTTGAGGTGTTTGGATCACACAGAAGAACATTTGTGAGACGCAGAACAACTGAAAAGATGCTGGAAGAGTGCCTGATGCCATCTGTCAAGCATGGTGGAGGTAATGTGATGGTCTGGGGTTGCTTTGGTGCTGGTAAAGTGGGAGATTTGTACAAGGTAAAAGGGATTTTGAATAAGGAAGGCTATCACTCCATTTTGCAACACCATGCCATACCCTGTGGACAGCGCTTGATTGGAGCCAATATCATCCTACAACAGGACAATGACCCAAAGCACACCTCCAAATTATGCAAGAACTATTTAGGGAAGAAGCAGGCAGCTGGTATTCTATCTGTAATGGAGTGGCCAGCGCAGTCACCAGATCTCAACCCCATAGAGCTGTTGTGGGAGCAGCTTGACCGTATGGTACGCAAGAAGTGCCCATCATGCCAATCCAACTTGTGGGAGGGGCTTCTGGAAGCATGGGGTGAAATTTCTCCCGATTACCTCAGCAAATTAACAGCTAGAATGCCAAAGGTCTGCAATGCTGTAATTGCTGCAAATGGAGCATTCTTTGACGAAAGCAAAGTTTGAAGGAGAAAATTATTATTTCAAATAAAAATCATTATTTCTAGCCTTGTCAATGTCTTGACTATATTTTTCTAGTCATTTTGCAACTCATTTGATAAATATAAGTTTGAGTTTTCATGGAAAACACAAAATTGTCTGGGTGACCCCAAACTTTTGAACGGTAGTGTATACAACACTTGAACCAACCTCAGTACATAAATACAGCACTAGAACCAGGCTCAGTACATATATACAACACCAGAAGATCCCCTGTAGATAGTGTCCCACATATAGACCCCCTGTATATAATGCCCCACATCCCCACATATAGAACCCCACTGTATTTAGTGCCCCAGATCCCCACATATATACCCCCCTGTAGATAGTGCCCCGCTTCCCCACATATATACCCCCCTGTATATAGTGGCCCTCATCCCCACATATAGACCCCCCCCCCTGTATATAGTGCCCCACATATAGAACCCCACTGTATTTAGTGCCCCAGATCCCCACATATATACCCCCTGCAGATAGTGCCCCGCTTCCCCACATATAGACCCCCCGTATATAGTGCCCCACATCCCCACATATAGACCCCCCCTGTTGATAGTGCCCCACATCCCCACATATAGACCCCTCTCTGTATACAGTGGCCCACATCCTCACATATAGCCCCCCCCCTGTACATAATGTCACTCACAGTTTTATTAGAAAAAAACAAAAGACTTTACATACTCACATGATCCCTTTCCCGCGCCGTCCGGTGGCAATACAGACCTCCTCTCTTCTGAACAGGTCTGCTGGAGCTGAACGACGTGTCGTTCAAAGGCGCTGATTGGCAGGGCAGAATGACTCAGGACCTTTCAAGAACGGAAGTGGCGCGATGAAGTCATCGCGCTGCTAGCGTCGTTGAAAGGCACTGATTGGCGGGGCAAGTCATTTTGCCCTGCCAATCAGTGTCATTGCAAGGCGCTTAATAGTCATGCAGCGCTAATGCATATATTTGTACAGACGCAGGTACAATTACTGCAAGAGGACGTCCGTGGGCATGAGGGGACCCGTGTCACTCGGCCCATAAATGTTAGAGGCTCGGCAGCGCGGGCCCCGTACTAACGTCACTACAGCTGTAGCAACCATAACGTTTGCTAGCGGCACCACCGGACACATGGGAGGGGGGTGTGGCGGCTACCGTGGTAGTTACGCCACTAATCGTGGCTAGAGTAATGATCCTTGTCATGTTTTTAAGACAAGATTCTCGCTTAGTTCTGTAAGGACCTATTCCTTAAGCACGAGCGCAGCTCGGGATAAACTGTTAGGAGGTTAAAGGGGTTATCTCATTACAGATATTTATAGAATATGCCATTAATATCTGATCGGTGGAGGTTTGATCATTGTGACCCCAACGATTATTAAAATAAAGAGGCAGCAACACTAAAAAAAGAAGAGTGGGATTGAAAGAAGTTGAAGGGTTATAGTGTTTTTTTAGCCACTTCACTCTAGATAATGGCGTGGGGTACATGGGTCAGACCCCCACTGATCGAACATTGATGGCAATTCCAGTCAAGATGTGATCAATTTCTTTAATAGGATAAACCCTTTAAATTTCCAGAATGAAGAATGTGTGCAGTGCAAAGCCTGGCAGTCCTTAGGTGGTTGCTTATCATGGGGTAGAGCCATCCCTTGGATGTTAGATGACTTTAAAAGATTGTTATGGAAGGATAAATATTTTTGTTTGGCTCAAATGGAAAAACATGTGAGATGTGGAGCAATTGAAAGATTGCAAGAGGAGTAATTAATGGCTTCTGCCAAACATGGTTTAGGAAATGTAGTGGTATGCAACTGCTTTCATGTTGGTAAGATGAGAGCTTTACACTGACAACTAGAAAGGTTAGGACTCTATTTCACAACATCATGTTACGCCATGTGGTCATTGATGGATTGGTGCAATCATCATGTAGCAGAACAATCATCTAATTCATACTTCTAAACTATGCAAAAACTATATAGTGAAGAAACAGGGTATTTATTTTTTTATTTTTTTTGACTGGCTAGTAAAATCAACAAAATTGAGCTCCTGTAGGTTGAGCATCACACTGAGATCAGGAAAAAATGCCATTTAAAATAGTTATACCTCTGGGAAAACTCAAAGGTAGACATTTCTTCCAAACATCTTTACAATCTGATAACTAGAATGTCAACATGTAATAGTTTAATTGTTGCAGAAGACAGATTATCTGAATGTATTGACTAAGATTTCTAGAATGTATATAAAATTACATATATACCATAAAATATTTTTAAAGATCCCTGCAGTTTCCTGACAGTTAACAACTGTACATAAAGTCAATTTAATGTATTCCACTGTTTAGATGTGACGGTCAAGTAATATTAATATATCCTAATACTAAAATTGATTCTTTCTGCAAGATTTCAAGCATAAAATTACATTTGTCTATCTTTTACACTTTTAAATGTATTAATGGGCGCAATAACATGGTGAAAGTAAAAAGATATGTTATTTTTAATAATAATGTCCTTTTGAGTAAAATATTACGGTTTGGAGTGTAGCTGAATGTGCCATGCATGTTCCTTCAACTTTACTATCACTGTAGAGAATTGCTGGTTCCAGATGAAGAGATAGATATACACAATAATTATTCTCTATCAGAATGAAGATATAAAAACAGTGATTCAATAAAGCACACAAGCAGAAGATGTAGCTTTGCAAATAGTGTTTAAATAGTCACATTGTCATCTTGTATATAATTTATCACTCATTGTATATGCCCACGCTTAGCGGGACTGCAGCCCACTTGGACCCATTATTTCTTGCAGATTTTCAGGCAATTTAACAAAATTTTCTTCACCTTTACAAATATTTAGCTTAGTTTCAGCAGGATATGTTTTAAAACATTGAATCTGTTTTAGAACATCAGTTATAAAATAAATCAAACATCCAAAAACTCAGAAGCATAATAGGCTTACTTCTAAAAATGAATTACTTTATACATGGAAAGAACAAAATTGTTTGATAACTCCTATGCCTGCGCCATCACTCAAGCAATATAACACATTGGGGCAGATTTACTTGAAGAAATTGAGCCCCAAAAAACTGGCTGCTGGAACATTGTGTTTGTTATTATGTACTAGTATATGCTAGTCCTGTTTACCAGTTTACTGGTGGGCTGGTTTCCACCCTCACACAACAAATTTTTTCCTGGCTCATCTAGAATGTCTGCTTTTCCACAAAAATACAGTATAATGTAACAGGTTTGGAAGAAAGCATACAACAGTGAAAAAAGGCAAGATAGTATATTGCATGGGCCTACAGTAATATTCTTCCCAGACCACAATTAAAAAAGTTTCATAGCAGGATAAGCTCCCACTCTTGAGGACACAGAACTACTATTACATGGTCACTCATTTATTTACAATGGAAATGCGTACCCGCCAAAAACATCCCACTGGTCAGTTTATTGTGCGGTAAGCTGTCCCTTGAGGAGCGGTTGTCCTACGACAACACATTTAGTAACAGTACTCAATATAAATAAAATATAAATTTGATTATTTTAATAAATAAAGCTCTTTTGGTGCATCATCAGCAACTATCAAAGAGACATTTCCACCACATTTATGATATATCATTATGCCATAAATGTCTGATTGGTAAAGACCTGCTGAGACCCCACCCCCCCCCCCAAACACAAGAACTGAATTTCCATTACTCTCATTCACGATAATATAGAAAAACTGCAAAGCCACCGGAAAATCCATACTCAGGTCTCCTGTTGTCGGTATTATTGACAGGATTCATATTTTTAATGTCTATTCGGTAGAGTCTGACCACTGGGACATCCAAGTACAATAATTGGGTTGCAATTTATCTCCCATTAACTATAATAGATAGTGAGCACACATATAATGTGCCACCCCAGGATAGAGAGAAGTGTACATGAGGCCTTCGTAATATGCTAGACCCATAATGTTGACCATCACCGTGCTTGACTCTTGTCTGCCCTGAGTATCCAGAATATCCTGAATGTCCTGAATTCCTGAGCATCCTAAATCCTGTATCTTGAGACTAAGGGTATGTTCACACGAGGGCGTCCGTAACGGCTGAAATTACGGGGATGTTTCAGCCTGAAAACATCCCTGTAATTTCAGCCGTAACGGCATGTGCAGGCGCTTGAACGCCGCGTCCATTACGGACGTAATTGGCGCTGCTATTCATTGGAGTCAATGAATAACGGCTCCAATTACGGCCAAAGAAGTGACAGGTCACTTCTTTGACGCGGGCGTCTATTTACGCGCCGTCATTTGACAGCGGCGCGTAAATTACGCCTCGTGTGAACAGACAAACGTCTGCCCATTGCTTTCAATGGGCAGATGTTTGTCAGCGCTATTGAGGCGCTATTTTCAGACGTAATTCGGGGCAAAAACGCCCGAATTACGTCCGTAATTAGTGCGTGTGAACATACCCTTAGTTGTTGTTGTCACTTTGTTTTTGGAACCAGTTCTGTGTGTCTTTAACCCCTTAATGACTGGGCCTGAAGAGGCCTTAATGACCAGCTACATTTCTCAGTTTTTGCCTCTCTGCCTTTCAGCAGCCATAAGTTTTTTATTTTATCATTGACGTGACTGTATGAGGGCTTGTATTATGCGTGTGAAATTTTATTTTTTTGCACAGTTTGGGGGTAGAAAAAATTCACTGTGTAAGTTATATAATTTATTTTTACGGCATGAGTATAGGAAAAAGCGATTTTTGGCATTGTTTTTTATTTTTATTTTTTATTCCATTCAGATATATAACCTGTTAAATCAATACTTTAATTTATTATGGTCATGTAGATACCTAATATGTGTAGTTTTTTTTTGTTTTTTTGCTATGTAGAGGCAATAAAATATATTTTATGCAAAATAATGACTTTTTTTGGGACTTAATTATTTATTCATTTTTTTTACATTTCAATCCCATTAAGGGATAACTTTAATTACAACTTTATTTTATACTTATAATATATTAGCATACTCTTGTATACTAATATATTACACTGTCACTTTGACAGGCTGCTGTTAGGGCAGCAGATAGGGGTCCTTTCTAGGTCTACAGGACTGACTGCAGAGGTATTCCCCGGTCTTCGATCACGTCACTGAGTTTCCAGTGACGTGATCAAAGAGGGGAGTTCCCTTTGATCATGCCGCGGTCATAGACCGTGGCAATCAAAGGGTTAAACAGCTTGGGTCAGCTTGGGTTTTTCAATCCAAGTTGTATTCAGGAGGCTGCTCTAAGTTCAGGAGCTGTTAGTTAAAGCTCCTGCTTAGAAGATGAGCGCTTACAGGAGCGCTTATCATCCTCTTCTACAGCAACGCCAAAATACGTCGCTGCAGATGAAGCACCTGCACCACCTGCCATCTAAAGAGGGTAGCCTGTCATTAAGGGGTTAAGTGATCCCAGCTACAGGG
Source organism: Rhinoderma darwinii (assembly GCF_050947455.1). Classification (NCBI taxonomy): domain Eukaryota; kingdom Metazoa; phylum Chordata; class Amphibia; order Anura; family Rhinodermatidae; genus Rhinoderma; species Rhinoderma darwinii. Next base: position 221,978,143 of record NC_134690.1, on the reverse strand, counting down.
TGACAAAAAAGGAGCAGGAACAGTGCCTCATATAGTAAAAATTGAAAAACGAATGCCAGAGGCAGAAAAACCCTATTTCCCAACTACCATTAGATAGTGTTTATAATCTTTATTATGCTATTACAGCAACCAGACATACAGACAAAACCAACATAAATGGTTAAAATTTTCAATGCATGGATAGGGTCAATAGCCGTTCGTGGCTATGATAGTGTGCACATGTGCCTGCCGTCTGTATCGTCCGTGGTGGCAGCAGTGTACCATCTGTATGACCAGTAAATGTAACAGTGAGCGCGTGTGTCTATCGTCTGTATCTGCAGACAGGCAGATTCAGCGGTCACCGATACCAGCAACGGACTCTTAGGCAGTTAAATTGTTAAATTACTAGATTGTATTGCCCTAAATTCCAGCATGTGTTAAAATAGAACAGAGAGCCCACCCGACATGTTTCACTACATATGTAGCGTCCTCAGGGGTTCATGGGGCTACTGGCGGCGCGCCGAGAAACTCTCACTATTAAGGGAATCCTCAGTGACGTCTCAGGGGGGTGTGTAAGTGGGTTTGACCAATGGCAGCGAAGGTGGGTGGGAACCATCAACCCACCACTTGAGTGGCAGCTAGGACTGCCAATAGAATAGTGAATAGTCCGAGCGTCCAGATAGGAACGCCCACGCATGCGTGCTAGGGCTACAGTAGCACTTGTACTGATAGACCACTATCGAGAATCACAAAATGTGTGAGTTATGATTTCTGTTTACACCCACTTAGGATGCAAAGTAGCTGATATTAGAGATAGTTATAGTATTGTGCTGGTAGATAATAGATAAATAGAAAAATATACAGATGAGCCATTCATTGTGCCAGTCTGTAACATAACGGCAGATGCTGATGCCGATATATAGCAGTAATATGCTAAGGCACATATTATTGCTATATATCGGCATCAGTATCTGCTGGAATTTAGGGCAATACAATCTAGTAATTTAACAATTTAACTGCCTAAGAGTCCGTTGCTGGTATCGGTGACTGCTGAATCTGCCTGTCTGCAGATACAGACGATAGACACACGCGCTCACTGTTACATTTACTGGTCATACAGACGGTACACTGCTGCCACCACGGATGATACAGACGGCAGGCACATGTGCACACTATCATAGCCACGAACGGCTATTGACCCTATCCATGCATTGAAAATTTTAACCATTTATGTTGGTTTTGTCTGTATGTCTGGTTGCTGTAATAGCATAATAAAGATTATAAACACTATCTAATGGTAGTTGGGAAATAGGGTTTTTCTGCCTCTGGCATTCGTTTTTCAATTGTTATATTAGACCTGCCAACTACCAAGGGTCCAAACCTTTTTTATCATATAGTAAAAACACTCTGTGATGTGCACAATGAAGGATTATATTATGTTGAACAGTAACAATAATAACAAAAAACAGGAATACAAACATATAAATAATTTACATATGTAAAAAAGAAAATATGTAAAAAAACAACAACATTATCTTTTACCCAAAGTTCAATCCTCAGAGTTCTTTTCTTCTGCTCCCATTGTAATTACGGATTACTACCTTGCATTTTAAAAAGCATGAGGGAAAGGTGTTTCACTGCTCCATTCCCCTACAATACCAGGAGGTACAGTACTAATACACTGCCCCATTCTTATGAATGGGTGATGCAATACATGGTCATGTGTAGTAGTATGCCAGAGCGGGTACTGCAGGTAGTGCTCTTTGCCCTGGCTTTCTGCTCTAGCTCATAGGGTGGGTCTTTAATGGGTGACCCCTTCCAAAGAAGTCCATATGCCCAAATGATGAAGGGGCAATTCCTTTAAATAATTTTTAACATACAGTGCAGTTTAATTTCTCAATTAGTTTCTGAATTCTTTAGGTTCTCCTTTCTGTGGGACTTATATACTAATCATTCTCAATTAATTAGAATATCATCAAAAAGTTAATTTAATTCAGTAATTCAATCCAAAAAGGGAAACTCATTTATTAAATAGATTAATTACACACAGTGTGATCTATTTCCAGCCTTTTCTTTTAATGTTGATGAGTATAGCTAACAGTTAATGAAGAGCCAAAATTTAGTGTCTCAGAAAATGTGAATATTATATAAGCCCAATTTCAAAAATAATTTTTGTGTTATATCAAGTCCAGAGTCAACGCAGCCATCTACCAGGAATTTTTAGAGAACTTCATACTTCCCTCTGCTGAGAAGCTTTATGGAGATGCTCACTGGTGTAGCTATAGGGGTCGCAGCGGTCGCAATTGCGACCGGGCCCCGAAGCCAGAAGGGCCCACGGCCCCCCGCACCACATCAATAAAAAGTTACTATAGTAACTCGGGCCGCGGGCCCCTGTTACTATAGTAACATACTTTACTTACCTTCCTGGTTCCGGATCGCAGCGGAGGTCCTGACGTCAAGCGCTGTGCGCAGCGCATGACGTCACAGCGCTATGCGCCGCGCACAGCATCGAGATGACAGAACTCCCTCCGCGCTGAAGAGGAAGGTAAGATTAGCCCTGACTGGCGGGGTCCGACTCCCGGGACCCGCCAATCAGCTGTTTTGAAGGGGCCGCAGCACTCGTACGAGAGCTGCTCCCCTTCATTCCGGTCACACTGTGAATCGGTGTCGGCGATTCACAGTGTGAGCGAGTAGTGAAATGAAGGGGAAGCAGCTCTCGTACGAGTGCTGCGGCCCCTTCAAAACAGCTGATTTGCGGGTACCGGGAGACACATCAGCTATTGATGGCCTATCCTGAGGATAGGCCATCAATGTTTAGGGACTGTACAACCCCTAAGCCTACGATGTAGCAGGCTTAGGGGGCCCATGAGACAGGATCACAGATTGTGTGATCCTGTCTGCTGGGCCCTGTATCTAAGCCAATCACATGGTAGGCTTAGATACATGGCCCATGCGTGATCCTGTCTGCTGGGCCCTGTATCTAAGCCAATCACATGGTAGGCTTAGATACATGGCCCATGCGTGATCCTGTCTGCTGGGCCCTGTATCTAAGCCAATCACATGGTAGGCTTAGATACATAGCCCATGTGTGATCCTGTCTGATGGGCCCTGTATCTAAGCCAATCACATGGTAGGCTTAGATACATGGCCCATGCGTGATCCTGTCTGCTGGGCCCTGTATCTAAGCCAATCACATGGTAGGCTTAGATACATAGCCCATGTGTGATCCTGTCTGATGGGCCCTGTACAGCCTACCACACTGTAGGTTTAGATACAGGGCCCCAGCACACAGTAATCTTATACTGTATAAGATTACTGTCTGCTGGACTCTGTATCTAAGCCTACGTTGTGGTAGGCTTAGATACAGGGTCCCACAGACAGTATCACACATGGGCCCTGTATCTAAGCCTAACACACGTGTTACTAATCATTTTTTATGTGTTTTCTTACATGTTTGGTCGTTGGACTACGTCGGATTCCAGGACTACTTCGATGACAGCTTTTTTTTTCTTATCAATAAAATGGTTAATGAGGGTTGTGTGGGTTTTTTTTTTATTTCAATAAAATATTTTTTCTATGTCTTTGTGTTTTTTTTAAACTATATTACTACCGCCTTAGTAATGGCCGCCGGCTGATTGACAGCATCCATTGCTAAGGCGGGGCTTAGTGTTAGCCGATGCAGAGGCTAACACTAACCCCCTTTATTACCCCGGTACCCACCGCCACCAGGGGTGCTGGGAAGAGCCGGGTACGATCCAGTACCTGACCATCTGTAGTGATGGTCGGCCACTGGGGTGGCCGCAGGCTGGTATTATCAGTAGGGGAAAGGCCAAAAACAGTGGTGCTAGGCTGCTGCTGCTTTATTGTATCTGGCTGGTTATGAAAAATGGGGGGACCCCACGTCATTTAAAAAAAAATAAAAAAAATTGGAAAGAACGATGTGTGGTCCCCCCCAATTTTCATAACCAGCCAGATACAACACAGCAGCAGCAGCCTAGCACCACTGTTTTTGGCCTTCACCTCCTGATAATACCAGCCTGCGGCCACCCCAGTGGCCGACCATCACTACAACACAGCAGCAGCAGGCAGCATTACCAGGGTGGGAAGGGCCACTGTTTTTGGCCTTCCCCAGCCTAATACTACCAGCCTGCAGCCGCCCAGGTGCCTGACCGTCACTACAGATGGTCGGGTACTGGTTCGTACCCGGCTCTTCCCAGTACTGTTGGTGGCGGTGGGTACCGGGGTAATAATGGGGGTTAGTGTAGCCTCTGCATCGGCTAACATTAAGCCTCGCCTTAGTAATGGAGGTTGTCAATCAGCCAGCGGCCATTACTAAGGCGGTGATAATAAAGTTTAAAAAGATACAAGCACATAGAAAAAATATTTTATTGAAATAAAAAAACAACCCTCATTAACCATTTTATTGAGAATAAAATGAACGCCGTCATTGAAGTCCTCGTATCCGAAGTCCAACAACCGAACCTGTAAAAAAACACAAACACACAAAAATAATCAGTAACACATAAAGAAGCAAAATTATTATTCTTACCTTTCCTGGGTCCAGCTCTGGAGCCGCAATGTCAGCGAGCTGAGTCCTGTATCTAATACAATCATGTGTGATACTGTCTGCTGAGTCCTGTATCTAATCCAATCATGTGTGATACTGTCTGCTGAGCTGTGTATCTAATCCAATCATGTGTGATACTGTCTGCTGGGCCCTGTATCTAATCGTATCTTGTGTGATACTGTCTGCTGGGCCCTATATCTAATCTGATCATGTGTGATACTGTCTGCTGAGCCACTGTATCTAATCCTATCATGTGTGATACTGCCTTCTGAGCCACTGTATCTAATCCTATCATGTGTGGTACTGTCTGCTGAGCCACTGTATCTAATCCTATCATGTGTGGTACTGTCTGCTGAGCCACTGTATCTAATCCTATCATGTGTGATACTGTCTGCTGGGCCACTGTAACTAATCCTATCATGTGTGATACTGCCTTCTGAGCCACTGTATCTAATCCTATCATGTGTGATACTGTCTGCTGAGCCACTGTATCTAATCCTATCCATAGTTTATAGGGTCGTAGTGCTATAGATATGCTATGCTGTCTCATATACACACTTTTTTTTGGGCGGACACATATGTATTGGGGCTATTTCCCTGACATTTTAAGCCCTGAGGGTATGTTCACACGGCAGCGTCCATTACGGCTGAAATTACAGCACCGTAATTTCAGCCGTAATGGCATGTGCAGGCGTCTTTTGCTGCGTCCATTACGGACGTAATTGGAGCTGTTTTTCTATGGAAACTGGCTCCATTTACGTCTGAAGAAGTGACAGGCACTTTGACCGTCGGCACAGAACATCGTAAGACCCATTCAAATGAATGGGCAGATGTTTGCCAACGCTTTTGAGACGCATTTTCGGACGTAATTCAATGCTAAAACGCCCGGATTACGTCCGTAAATAGGATGTGTGAACCCAGCCTTAGTGACGCCCCCGGCTGCTAGTGCTGCATTGTTGGGTCACTTAGGAGACCCAGCGATGCAGCTGAAAGCTGCGGACCGTCGACCATGAGAAGTTTGCGGGGGGGGGGCCCAGTAAGAATTTTCGCATCGGGGCCCATGAGCCTTTAGCTACGCCCCTGGAGATGCTGATTTCATTTTCCAACATGACTTGGCACCTGCCCACACTGTCAAAAGTACCAATACCTGGTTTAATAACCACAGTATCACTGCGCTTGATTGGCTAGCAAACTCGCCTGACCTAAACCCCATAGAGAATCTATGGGGTATTGTCAAGAGGAAGATGAGAGACACCAGACCCAATAATGCAGATGAGCTGAAGGCCACTATCAAAGCAACCTGGACTTCCATAACACCTCAGCAGTGCCACAGGCTGATCGCCTCCATGCCACGCTGCATTGATGCAGTAATTCATGCAAAAGGAGCTCTGACCACGTATTGAGTGCATATACTGTACAAACTTTTCAGTAGACCAATATTTCGGTATTAAAAATCATTTTTGAAATTGGGCTTATATAATATTCACATTTTCTGAGACACTAAATTTGGGGTTTTCATTAACAGTTAGTCATAATCTTCAACATTAAAAGAAAAAAATGCTGGAAATAGTTCACTCTGTGTGTAATGAATTTATATAATATATGAGTTTCACTTTTTGAATTGAATTACTGAAATAAACTAACTTTTTGATGATATTTTAATTCTTTGTGAAGGACTAGTATAAACTAATATATTGTTCACTCAGTCCACACTTATTGACATAATTTGGTCTTCACTTCGATTGTATGTAATATTTTAAGTACAATGTGAGTGATTCCTAAGCCTTCTTTTCAGCAATGATCTCAGGGCTAATTTGACTTCAGTTTGCAGAACAAAAAGATTTTCAGTACAGCTGGTATAATTAAAAGTGTCTTGGTTATTGATATTCTTATGTAGAGTTCTTCTGTGCATTTCTTCTATCTTTGCTTGATCTTTGTCTCGTCAGTGATTATTTGACATTGTTCAGCATGTACATCCTAGGTTTTCATCTCAAAGATCTTCTGAAAATCATTCCTAGCAATATTTTACAGATGCTCTTGTAATATTGTCCATAATTGGTCCTGGCAGCTCGCTAGAATTTGCAATTCCTTTCCTTTAAAGTTTCAATATCCTTTTTGATTATTTATTTTATTTATTTATTTAACTCTCGTTTCAATTCTTTTTTCTATTCATGTTCTACTCTCTCCTTTCATTTCTTTGTCTTTTTAATTTTAACCAAGTTTTCTTCCATTTGGAACTTGGTGACATTTCAGTTCTATCAACAGTTCATCCACTCTATCCTATAGCAATTACGTTTACAATCTAAATCACTCTCTGATGTTTTCTATTTAACCAGTGGAATGTTCTCCAAGTCACACTGTATCTATTACGGTATTGTAAAAAACAAGTCTTTACTAATAAAATGTAGCTGATTTAGAGAAGGAAGTTTACTTGATTATGGTGATCTGTAAAAGTGTCAACTTGTTGCTTAAAGAGTGTATTGATAATGAAAAGCTTTGTATGCATAGAAATAAATAAGCTAAATTCATTTTTTTCAGCTTCCATTAACACGTTAGGAAACATTATATCATTTTAATTTTCCACCCTTGAATTACAATGCTCAGTTACTCACATTATATCTTATTTACAGGTATTGTAAATTTAAGCCTGGGCTAAATGGTGTGTTCTACTGAATTTTGCAAATGACAGTGGTTATTTTGCAAATGACAGTGGTTTACCGTCACACAATCCAACCATAAAAATCACTGGAAAAAGCCAAAAATGACTTTATTATAAGAGATATACACAGAATCAAATACAATGCAGATTTATGAATATACATTAAACTATTTTGGGTCACCTTCATTAATGTACAAATGTATAAAGACGGAGGAAGCATATGGTATCACTTATTTTTTTCTTTTATATTGATGTATGTTTAATAATGTTACTGCTTTAATGTATATGCTAGACAGACAAGAAACTATTTCCTGTGTTTTTTATATATTTGGTCTGTACTTCTTGTCAATGATTCTGTTAAAACGCACTACAGTCAGCCTTAAATGGTCACATGGTCACTCTGCCACGTATAAAAACTTTTAGGGCTTGTCCACATGTAACGGAATTGATGCAGAAAATTTCTAAAGTTATTCCGGTGAAAGTAACAGACTTTCCGCTGCAACAAAAATGCACCATTTCCTGCGTTTTTTACTACAAAAAATGGTGCGTATTTTGCTGCGTTTTTCACAATGCTTGGAGATGGTGACATCTCCTCTGAAAAATGCAGAAATTCTGTCCACTTTCCGCAGCTGGAATTAACTTGCTGCGGTCCAACAAATACTCATCGCAGGTCAACTTCATCTCGGAATTTTTTTGCAGCGTGTGGATGAGATTTGTTAAATCTCACCCACTTTGATGCTACTGTATTCTGCTGCGTATTTTCCCTCCGCAATTCTGGACAGAAAATACGAAGCAATTTCGTTAAGTGTGGACGAGCCCTTAAACTCAAACATTCCTAGGTACGTTATGTAAGGCAACTTGTATGTTTAATAATCCTTTTAGAAAAGTACAGCATGCAGATGACAGAGACACTAAGTGTCTAAGGAAGGTAGCAGCATTTCATTTTAGCTGAATCATTCACACTTATAAATTCAGTGACTCAGTTACTGAAGAATATACATTTTATTGAGTCCATTAAAATCTTCAATAATTAGTAAACAATGGGTCCGGCTGGGTATATACAACAGTAACTGTGCCAAATGTGTGGATTCAAATACAGTACAAAGATAAAATTAGCCTAACATCACAGATACAGACCTTTAATTTATCTGCATGCAATACTTATAGCATGAGGACTTGGTACAGTGAAGGAAATAAGTATTTGATCCCTTGCTGATTTTGTAAGTTTGCCCACTGTCAAAGACATGAACAGTCTAGAATTTTTAGGCTACTTTAATTTTACCAGTGAGAGATAGATTATATTAAAAAAAAACAGAACATCATATAGTCAAAATTATATATATTTATTTGAATTGTGCACAGAGAAATAAGTATTTGACCCCCTACCAACCATTAAGAGTTCAGCCTCCTCCAGACCAGTTACACGCTCCAAATCAACTTGGTGCCTGCATTAAAGACAGCTGTCTTAAATGGTCACCTGTATAAAAGACTCCTGTCCACAGACTCAATTAATCAGTCTGACTCTAACCTCTACAACATGGGCAAGATCAAAGAGCTTTCTAAGGATGTCAGGGACAAGATCATAGACCTGCACAAGGCTGGAATGGGCTACAAAACCATAAGTAAGACGCTGGGTGAGAAGGAGACAACTGTTGGTGCAATAGTTAGAAAATGGAAGACATACAAAATGACTGTCAATCGACATCGATCTGGGGCTCCATGCAAAATCTCACCTCGTGGGGTATCCTTGATCCTGAGGAAGATGAGAGCTCAGCAGAAAACTACACGGGGGGAACTTGTTAATGATCTCAAGGCAGCTGGGACCACAGTCACCAAGAAAACCATTGGTAACACATTACGCCGTAATGGATTAAAATCCTGCAGTGCCCGCAAGGTCCCCCTGCTCAAGAAGGCACATGTACAGGCCCGTCTGAAGTTTGCAAATGAACATCTGGATGATTCTGAGAGTGATTGGGAGAAGGTGCTGTGGTCAGATGAGACTAAAATTGATCTCTTTGGCATTAAGTCAACTCGCCGTGTTTGGAGGAAGAGAAATGCTGCCTATGACCCAAAGAACACCGTCCCCACTGTCAAGCATGGAGGTGGAAAAATTATGTTTTGGGGGTGTTTCTCTGCTAAGGGCATAGGACTACTTCACCGCATCAATGGGAGAATGGATGGAGCCATGTACCGTCAAATCCTGAGTGACAACCTCCTTCCCTCCACCAGGACATTAAAAATGGCACGTGGCTGGGTCTTCCAGCACAACAATGACCCGAAACATACAGCCAAGGCAACAAAGGAGTGGCTCAAAAAGAAGCACATTAAGGTCATGGAGTGGCCTAGCCAGTCTCCAGACCTTAATCCCATCGAAAACTTATGGAGGGAGCTGAATATCTGAGTTGCCAAGTGACAGCATCGAAATCTTAATGATTTACAGATGATCTGCAAAGAGGAGTGGGCCAAAATTCCATCTAACATGTGTGCAAACCTCATCATCAACTACAAATAAACGTCTGACTGCTGTGCTTGCCAACAAGGGTTTTGCCACCAAGTATTAAGTCTTGTTTGCCAAAGGGATCAAATACTTATTTCTCTGTGCACAATGCAAATAAATATATATAATTTTGACAATTTGATTTTCTTTTTTTTTTTTTATATAATCTATCTCTCACTGGTAAAATTAACCTAGCCTAAAAATTCTAGACTGTTCATGTCTTTGACAGTGGGCAAACTTACAAAACCAGCAAGGGATCAAATACTTATTTATTTCACTGTATGTGCTAAGTAGCCTAAAGAAATGGACTGGAATCTAAATAAAGAAAGAGGATTTGTGGTATTCAGGATAAGTAGAAAAAACAACTATACTAGGACATTACCAGCACACACAGGGGTAGAAAAAAGTAATATATACATTTATTTAATAAAAAATTGTGGAAAATACTATTTTCCCAGTGTTATTGCCCAATGGAGTAAATACAACACATATAAACATACACCACCTGGCCAGGTCAATAGATAGAAATAGTTAATTCTATAAATACTTTTATGCACCCATTAAAGAAGCATTCACCTAATGATATTTTTTTTTGTAGACCCTTATAGAGTCACGAACCTATAACTCATGAACAAACATGACAGAGTTATTGCATAGGATATACAATAATTTCCCCTACTTTGATAGCAAAGAAAAACCATCTAGGAAGTGTATAGCTATTACGTTTAAATAAGACAGGACCTTTTATAATAAAACATCCAACCATCATTTCTATAATTTTTTAGAAGGATATCTATATGAAGGTCATCCAGATAGTTTGATATTTAATTCCTATACCAGGTAGAGAAGATAATGACTTTTCCATATACTCCCGTCAATACTTATATATATTCTTTAGTCAAAATATATATATATATGTCAAGAAAGCGTCCCCCAGACAATAAATGTGCAGTTCATGCATCAGGCAAAAAAAGATGGTGATTTTATGCAGCTTGCTGACCATCATTTATGCAGCACTAGTGATGTAAAAATTTCCTCCAAAACATTGGTGTACCAATTAGGTACCAAGTAAATAAAAAATTGTATAGTCATCTGACTAGTCAGGTGTTGTTTTTGCAGTACAATGCCCCACTCTTAATTTATGGCCAGATACTTCCTTTCTTTAGCCCTTGTTTTTGGGACTTTAAGGTTTAGATGGCAGTCACTTCCAAAATACCCCAGGTAGCATGTTTATATAACATTCAATTTTATTCCTCCATGCAACTGCTTTTTCGAATATAAGTACTCAGTGTATACGCCAGGTAAACAGGCGTTCAGACCTGGATGGTGGGAGAACCCGCAAAGCATAGCATACAACCATGCCGGGCAGGGGCGTAACTAGGAAAGACTGGGCCCCATAGCAAACTTTTGACTGGGGCCCCCCTCCCCTGGGTATCACACAACCCCTTGTAGATAGTGCCTCCCTATAGATTCCCACACATAGTACCCCCTATAGATAGCACCATACAGCCCCCTGTAGATAGTGCCATACACAGTCCCCTGTAGATAACACCATACAGCCCCCCCTGTAGATTATGCCATACAGCCCCCCTGTAGATAACGCCATACAGCCCCCCTGTAGATAATGTCATACAGCCCTAAACCCCCCTGTAGGTAACGCCATACAGCCTCCAACCTCCCAAAAAAAAACGGCCTATAGTTTGTCCTACAAAAGAGATGTATCCCCTATCCACAGGATAGCTGGTAGCGATAAGGAGAACGGGGGGCCGAAAGTATAAAAATGAAAGGAGCGTAGGTGATGCATGCGCACAAGCGTGACCGGTGCATAATTCATTTCTATGCAGCTGCCGACAGACCCCGAAATTCAGAGATTTGTCATGGAGAACTTCGGGGGACTTTCGGTCCCAGCGATCCCACATGTATCCCCTATCCTGTGGATAGGGGATGCATGTCTTTTGTAGTAACAACCCCTTCAGTCGTGTCGCGCTGTAGCATCCATAGCGGCTGCTAGCGGAGACTCCGGCCCCGAGGGGGGCCCGTGCCGGTTGGCGGCACGGGCCCCCTCATGCTGCGGGCCCTGTAGCAGCCGCCACAGCTGCTACAGCGGTAGTTACGCCACTGATGCTGGGTAGGTGCACGGTGTGAAGGAGAAATCTGTTTGGTGTCCTGTTTAGTCCTCCATACAGCTCCTTTTTTTCTTTTTGGGTAGCAAGTATGCTGAATAGACCAACGTTCAGGGGTTCAGGTTTGAGTGGCATGAGAACCAGCGTGGTGTGGCGTACAACAAGTAGTATATGGAAAAGTCATTATCTTCTCTACCTGGTAAAGGAATTACATATCAAACTGTCAGGATGACATTCATATAGATATCCTTCTAAAAAATTATAGAATTGATGATTGGATGTTTTATTATAAAAGGTCCTGTTTAATTGAAACATAATAGCTATACACTTTCTAGATGGTTTTTCTTTGCTGTCAAAGTAGGGGAAATGATTGTGTATCCTATACAATAACTCTGATATGTTTGTTCATGAATTATAGGTCCGTGACTCTATAAGGTTCTACAAAAAAAAAATATTAGGTGAATGCTTCTTTAATGGATGCATAAAAGTATTTATAGAATTAATTATTTCTGCCTATTGACCTGGCCAGGTGTTGTATGTTTATATGTGTTGTATTTACTCCATTGGGCAATAAACCTGGGAAAATAGTATTTTCCACAATTTTTTATTAAATAAATTTATGTATTACTTTTTTCTACCCCTGTGTGTGTTGGTAATGTCCTAGTATAGTTTTTTTTTGTTTCAAATTTTCCTTTATCAGGGACGGCATCGTATAGTATTTATCTATGCTTATTGGGGTCACTATTGGATGTTCTCTCTATATTTCATTCAGGATAAGTGCCCAAGGTTATTATACACAAATGGCTGGTAAATAAAAAAATCAGGTGAACAACCAAATATTTCGCAGTAATCTTCCTCAGAAGCGTGGTTAAGGATGTGGTGTGTGCATCTTTAACCCCTTAATGACCAGCCTATTTAAGACCTTAATGACTAGGCCATTTTTTAAGTTTTTCCATCGTCGCATTCCAAGAGCTATAACCTTTTTATTTTTGCGTCGACATAGCTGTATAAGGTCTTGTTTTTTGCGGGACAAGTTGTATTTTTTAATAGCACCATTTTGGGGGACATATTAGTTATTGATTAACTTTTATTAACTTTTATTTGGGGGGAAATAAAAAAAAACCTGAAATTTCGCCACTTTTTTTCGCGTCTTAAATCTACACCGTTTACCGTGTAATATAAATAACACAATAACTTTATTCAGCGGGTTGTTACGATTGCAACGATACCAAATTTGTATAGTTTTTATATGTTTTACTACTTTTACACAGTAAAACCGCTTTTTTTTCAAAATTATTTGTTTTTGTGTCTCCATATTTGAAGAGCCGTAACGTTTTTATTTTTTCGCCGATGCGATTGTGTGAGGGCTTTTTTTTTGCGGGAAGACTTGTAGTTTTCATTGGTACCATTTTGGAGTAGATGCGACTTTTTGATCACTTTTTATCACATTTTTTTAAAGTCAGTATTGACAGAAAACAGCAATTTTTCCATAGTTTTTTATTAAAATTTTTACGGCGTTCACCGTGCGGTGTTAAATAATGTAATAGATTTATAGTCTGGGTCGTTACGGATGCAGCGATACCAAATATGTGTAACTTTTAAACTTTATTTTGTTTTTTTTAATAGTAAAGCATTTTGTAAGGGGAAAAGCTGGGTTTTTCATTTTTTTTCACATTTTTTTTAAAATTAACTTTATTAAACTTTTTTTTCACTTTTTTACTAGTCCCACTAGGGGACTATAATATGCGATTCTGCGATCGCATTTATAATACACTGCAATACTTTTGTATTGCAGTGTATTACTGCCTGTCCGTTTAACACGGACAGGCATCTGCTAGGTCATACCTGCGGCATGATCTAGCAGGCATTCACTCCAGGCAGACCTGGGGGCCTTTATTAGACCCCCGGCTGCCATTGGAGACACAGACACTCGGCGATCGTATCGCCGGGTGTCGGTGGGAGAGAGAGGGAGCTCCCTCCCTCTCTCCAAAACCACTCAGATGCGGTGCTCGCTATTGCGCACCGCATCTGAGGGGTTAAACGGGTGAGATCGATACTTATATCGATCTCACCCGGCAGAGCAGGGACGCTCCCAGCACTCAGCTGCCTCTGGCAGCTGAGAGCAGGGAGATTTGACAGCTCCCTGCTCTGTTTACTTATTCCGATGCCGCGACGTAAAAAGTCTATGGCATCGGAATAAGGCCCGTTAGTGACCGACGTAGAAACACGATGGGCCGGTCACTAACGGGTTAATAGGGGAGGAACTACAATACGATTGGACATACCAAGTCCTCATGCTATAAGTACTGCATGCACATAAATCAAAGGTCTATATCTGTGATATTAGACAAATTTTTTCTTTGTACTGTATTTGAATCCACACATTTGGCACAGTTACTGTTGTATATACCCAGCCGGACCTTGCTTATAGTTGTATTCATTGTTTACTATTTATTATAGATTTTAATAAACTCAATAAAATGTATATTTTAAGTTCATTCCACTGGTTGTGGCTATAATTGTCACGATCTGTGGGTATGTAGACCCACTGGGCCGTACCGCCGTAGCAGGACAGCAGCTGACCAAACAGGGTACAAAGTCAATCTCTATAGTTCGGATAAAGGTACCTGTGGCAATGCAGACAGTAACGATGGTTTAGGCTCGGATGGAACTCAGGCAGCAGGCAGACAAAAGGTGCAGTGAAACACAGCGGATGTAGTAGGCGACACAACAAGACTCCCACTCTGTACCGCACAGGAACACAGTAGCACGGGATAAAGGATGCAGGTAGCAGGAACACTGGAAACTGGAAAACACTCAAGGGACCATTTGCAAGTCTATCCTGGATAGGAACAAACAACGTTCAGGCATTGAAGGAAGGGGCAGGGCCCTTCTTATAGTCTAGGGTGATCTGGGAACAATCAACTCAATTTCACACGTGTGTGCGCTCTGGCTCTTTAAGACTGGACTGAGCTCGCGCACACACCCTAGTGGCCTCTGCGGGACAGGACGGCCGCATGTGCTGGCATCTTTAGAGAGAAAGGCGTCGGCAGGATGAGAGGAGTTCGTGGTCAGCAACTACACATGTTACAGTATCCACCCTCTTACGCCCAGAACGAAAGAGAAACTTCTTAATGCTGAAGCTTATAATGGACCGGGTTGATCTGCTGCAGGATCTCAAAGGGTCCAAGAAACCTGGGAGCGAATTTGCATGACGGCACCCTCAGCCGGATATTTCTTGAGGACAGTCAGACCTTGGTACCCGGAAGAAACTGAGATGGCTCTCTTCTCCTTGTGTCTGCCTTTCGCTTCATGCGGTCAACCACCAGCAGAATAAAGGATCGGGTTTGCTGCCAGATCTGCAGGAAGTCCCTGAAAGCAGAGTTAGCTGCAGGCATCTGGGACGTAACGGACACTGGGAGAGGAATTTGAGGGTGTTGTCTGTAAATGATGGCGAATGGTGTGGTCTTTGTGGTCTCGCTAGTATTGTTGTTATACGAGAACTCGGCCCAAGGAAGAAGTGCACCCAGTCATCATGCTGCCTGGAGATGAAGTGTCGTAAATAGTTCTCCATGATCTGATTAATCTCAACTTGGCCATTGGACTGGGGGTGGTAGGCTGAGGAAAAGTCCAACTTTATATCGAGGAGTTTACAGAGGGCCTTCCAGAACATTGAGGTGAACTGAACCCCCAATCAGACACGATATGCAGAGGTAAGCCGTGCAGGCAGAAGATGTTTTGGATGAAGAGGTTGGCCAGTCGAGAAGCAGAAGGTAGGCCGGTCAGCGGAACAAAATGAGCCATCTTAGAGAATAGGTCCACCACCACCCAGACCGTACTGCACCCAGCAGAGGAAGGCGGATCCATGACGAAGTCCTTTGCAATATGCTGCAAGGGAGCTTTGGGCACAGGCAGCGGCTTGAGCAGGCCAGCCGGTTTGGAGTGAGCAACTTTTTTTGCTGCGCAGACCGTGCAGGAGGAGACAATGCCCATGATGTCTTTGGGCAGCGTGGGCCACCAGAACTGACGGGCAATAAGTTTTTGGGTCTTACAGACACCCGCGTGACCTGCCAGTCTGGAGCTGTGTCTCTGTCTGCCAGATGCACAAAAGTCCTCCCCTGAGGGATGTCTCTAACTTTGAGAGGGTTGACAGAGATGATGCAGGACGGGTCAATGATATTTTGTGGACACTCCATGGTGTCCTCTGTCTCTAATGACCTGGACAAGGCCTCGACCCTCACATTCTTGTCGTCAGGGCGGTAGTGGAGCTCAAACTGGAACCAGGCAAAGAACAGCGACCACCTAGCTTGACAGGGGTACAGATATTGGGCCGTCTGGAGATGGGTGAGGTTCTTGTGGTCAGTGAATATCAGGATGGGATGAGCTGCGCCCTCTAGTAGATGTCTCTACTCCTCCAGGGCCAGTTTGATGGCCAGTAACTCCCGATCCCCAATCGAGTAGTTGCACTCTGCGGAAGAGAAGAGCTTGAGGTAATAGCCACATACCACTGCCTTGCCTTTGGGACCTCTCTGGAACAGAAGTGCGCCCGCACCAACAGAGGAGGCGTCCATGTCCAACAAAAACTTGAGAGTTGAGTCTGACGTGAAGGCACTCTTCAAGCTATTAAACGCGGCCTCTGCATCTGGAGTCCACACCTTGGCGTTCATGCCTTTTTTGGTGAGGGTAGAGATGGGAGCTGTCAGTGAGAAGTTTGGGATGAACTGCAGGTAAAAGTTGGTGAATCCCAAGAAACGCTGTATGGCCCTTAAGCCTTGAGGGCATGGCCATTCCAAGATGGCCTATACCTTCTCAGGATCCAGCTTGAGACCTTGATCCGAGATAATGTAGCTGTAGCGTCCATGGCCATGGGCTGTCAGGTTTACTCACATCACGATGCCCGCAGCCATGGATCCGTGAGCGCAGGTTCCCATCTCCTTCCTAGGAGAAGCCAGCGCTCACTTCTGCTCCGGTCTGCTGTGTCCCGTAGTTGGAGTCGTGTCTACCGCACCTGCTGTTACCTTGCCACGTCCTGTGTCATACGCTACGTCCTGAGGGATTCGCCACGCCTGGCACAACCTGCAGCACCTGTTGCCATCCGTCACGTCCTGTGTCATCTGCCATGTCCAGAGGGATTCGCCATATCTGGCGCAAACTGCGGCATCTGCTGTCATCCGCCACATCTGGCGTTACTTGCTGCACCCATGCCAGAGCTGTGGCCATTGTCTGGACTATCCAGGTACCCTTGTGCAGGACTTAGTATTCTGGGGTTCCTGTTGTTTGGCCAGCTGCCTCCCTGCTAAGGTGGAGCGGCCTAGTGGGTCCACATACCCACAAAACATGACAGTAGCCCAGGAAGAGTAAATACTTTCTCTCCAACACTCACTTCTCCAGCTTGGCATATAAGCGATTCTCCCTTAATCGCAGTAGAACTTGACGGACATGAACGCCGTCTTCCACTCGTCCCCTTGACGGATTCGGATCAAATTATAAGCTCCACGCAAGTCTAATTTTGAAAAAATCCTGACTCCTTGTATACAGACAAACACTTCGGATATAAGTGGCAACGGGTATTTGTTCTTGACCGTGATCTGGTTGAGACCACGGTAGTCAATGCAGGGTCGAAGAGATCCGTCTTTCTTTTTAACGAAGAAGAGCCCAGCCCCGGCCGGGGAGGAAGACTTTCGTATGAAACCCCTCTCCAAATTCTCTTTGATATAGGCCGACATGGATAGAGACTCTGGCAAGGAGAGAGGATATACCCGTCCACAGGGGAGAGAGGCATTTGGAACCAGTTCAATGGGGCGGTCATAAGTCCGATGTCGAGGTAGCGTCTCAGCCTCCTTCTTGCTGAAGACATCTGCAAACTGAGCGAAAGCGAAATTGGGGGGGGCAGTCCCGCCAATGACAGAGGCAGAGGAGGCTGGACAAGATGGATCTGCAACAGACAGCGACCGAGGCGCTTGGAGCCCCATTGGAGAACCTCTCCGGAATTCCAGTCCAGGACTGGGGCATGCAGTCGAAGCCAAGACAGGCCCAGCAGAACAGGATTGATGGCTTTGGCAAAACAAGAAATTAAATTAGTTCAGAATGAAGGGCTCTAACTTGGAGCTTCAGCGGCTTGGTCTTAGACACGATCGGATCGGGCAGAGGCAGTCCATTCAGCGAGGCAACAGCCAAAGATGTCTCCAGGGGAACTGTGGGCAACTGGAGATGATCCACTAAATTTTGCATGAAGTTTACCGCGGACCTGGAGTCCAGATAAGCAGAAACCCGATGCGTCCTCTCGCCGGATAATAAGGTCACAGGAATAGTCAACTTGGAACAGAATGTTTTATTTGGTACCATACCACCTAGGGCTATCTCTCCAACCAATCCTAGGCACTGGGGTCTCTCTGGTCTCTGGGGACACAAACGCACAATATGGCCTCCGAGCCCACAATACAGACAGAGTCCCGAAGTGCGTCTGCGTTGTCTTTCCTGGATAGAAAGTTTGAGATGGTCCATCTTCAGAGACTCCTTAGGTGGAACAGCTGATGAGGACAGCAGGGATTGCTGAAATGTGGGAGCCGGACTAGGGAGTCCTCACTCACGACGAGCCTCTTGGAACTATTCTTGGATCCTTATGTCGATCCGGGCGGCTAGAAGGATAAGATCGTCCAGTGTAGATGGCAGATCTCGTGCGGCAATCTCATCCTTAATCTCGGGGGACAGACCCTGCCAAAATGTTGCCACCAAGGCCTCGTTGCTCCATAACAACTCTCCCGCTAGGGTGTGGAAGTGAATGGTGTACTCGCCCACGGAAGTGTCTCCCTTGTGAAGGTTCAGCAAGGAGGCGGCTGCCGACGATACTCGTCCAGGTTCCTCAAATACCATACGAAATGTCCGTAGGAACCCCTGCAAATCACGGGTCTTTGTCGTTCCCAGATAGGGTTCGCCCATGCTAGGGCCCTGCCAGTGAGGAAAGAGATGAAATCGATCCTTGGGCCATCAGTAGAACATGCTCTTGTATACAGACTGAAGTGGATCTGGCACTGGTTCAAAACTCCCCTGCAGGTCCTCGTGTCTCCATCATAGCGATGAGGTAGTGGCAGAGAAAACCGGGGATCATCACTGCCAGAAGGTGCAGTCAGAGGATCCGTACTGCCAGGAGGTGTAGTAGGAGGAACGGTAGCTTGCATATTCAGCCGATGTGAAATAATGTTCAACACTTGGAGGAGTTGGTCCAGTCGAGACTGGAGGTCTAGCATATCCGCCCGCATCACCTGTGACGTTGTCATGGTCTTGGATTGACCAGCGGGTTCCATGGCCTGAGCGCACTGTCACAATCTGTGGGTATGTAGACTTACTGGGCCATACCGCCGTAGCGGGACAGCAGCTGGGCAAACATGGTACAAAGTCAGTGTCTATAGTTCGGATGAAGGTACCTGTGGCAATGCAGACAGTAACGATGGTTTAGGCTCGGATGGAACTCAGGCAGCAGGCAGACAACAGGTGCGATGAAACACAGCAGGTGTAGTAGGCCACACAACACGACTCCAACTCTGTACAGCACAGGAACACAGTAGCATGGGATACAGGTAGCAGGAACGGGAACACTGGGAACTGGAAAACACTCAAGGGACCATTTGCAAGACTGACACGGGTAGGAACAATCAACGTTCAGGCAATGAAGGAGGGGCAGGGTCCTTATTATAGTCCAGGGTGAGCAATCAGCTCAATCTCACACATGTGTGCGCTCTGGCTCTTTAAGACTGGACTGAGCTCGCACGTGCGCGCCTTAGTGGTCACTGCAGGACAGGACAGCCGCATGTGCTGGCATCCCTGGAGAGAAAGGCGTCTGCAGGATGAGAAGAGTTTGTGGTCAGTGACCGCGGACGTTACAATAATGCTCCTATAAGTTTTTAAGTAGGTTTAATTTTCAGTATATAACAGGAGCACTGGCTACCCGAGGAAGAATAAAAGTGAATCACAACATGCATTGCATTGTTAACCCAACCTGTGTTCACTAGCTTATGTGGCGCTAAATATTTTGTATAATGTTTGCTCTTCTTAATCTACCTGTGGTGAAATTCAATACAAAATGGGCATTTCTCCAGTAAGCAAACCCCGAGCTCAAATATTATTGATAAAGCTTTGATGACTGATGCAAATGCTACCTAAAATACATAAGTAATTCCTTTAATATACTCCTAGTATCTTGTTCATCAGCTGAACAAATAATGAGATTTGGGTAATGCAGGAAGGCAAATGCAGAGAAATCAAATTCCCTGCTGTTCTTTTAGGGTATGTGCACACAAAAACTCAAAAACTTCTGAAAATACGGAGCTGATTTCAAGCGAATACAGCTCCTGATTTTCAGATGTTTTTTAAGCCACTACGGCCGTGTTTGGAGCTGTTTTTCTATAGAGTCAGTGAAAAACGGCTCCAAAAACAGCTGAAGAAGTCACATGCACTTCTTTTTCGCGGCCGTTTTTCTTACGCGGCCATTTTGAAAAACGGTCGTATCGGAACAGAATGTCGTTTTTCCCATTGAAATCAATGGGCAGATGTTTGGAGGCGTTCTGCTTCCGACTTTTTGGCCGTTTTTTGGCTGTTTACGGCCTGAAAAACTACCGAAAATAAGCCGTGTGAATATACCCTTACTGTTTCTTTTTTTTTTTTTACAAAACATGTGCCTTTCTGCCACCTCTATTTTCTCTATTGACAAATTAAATTCATCAAACCAGTGGTCTCTTCTCTTCACTGACAAAATATTTTGTTCTACGAGCAGAAGGTATAGCAGATTTGGTGAACTTGGCTTTCCAGCAGCGGCTCTCCTATATTAGCCAAATCTTTCCCACTTGTATAGGCAGTACTTCAGGACAGGAAATTGTAGCTGCGCAGACAAATTAATTATAAGAGAGAAAATATATACATATATATATATATATATATATATATATATATATATATATATACGCACTGTTCAGCCATTACATTAAAACTGCTAACAGGTTACGTGAATAACAGTGATTATCTCATTACAACGTCACCTGGTAAGGGATGGAATATATTAGGCTGCAAGTGAACAGTCAGTTTTTGAAGTTGACGTGTTGGAAAAAGGTATAGTAGGAAAATGTCAGGATCTCAGCGACTTTGACAAGGGCCAAATTTTAGTGGCTAGACGACTGGGTCGCGATATGAAGTGGTTAGTACCTACCAAAAGTGGCCCAAGGAAGGTAATCTGGTGAACCAGCGTCATGTTCATTGGCGCCTAAGGGCTTATTCAGACGAACGTAAAATACGTCCGTGCAACGCGCGTGATTTTCACGCGCCTCGCACGGACCTATGTTAGTCTATGGGCCCGTGCAGACAGTCCGTGATTTTTACGCAGCGTGAGTCCGCTGCGTAAAACTCACGACATGTCCGTTCTTTGTGCGTATCTCACACATCACGCACCCATTGAAGCACTTCTGTGGGACGCGCATGATTCGCGCAACAGCAGGGAAAAGTATGAATGAAAACAGAAAAGCACCACATACAAAAAGAGTGTCATAATGATGGCGGCTGCGCAAAAAGCATGCATCCACGCATCATATGATCATGACACACGGAGCTGTTAAGTGCCTTTTGCGCACGCAAAACGCCACGTTTTTTGCGTGCGCAAAACACACACGTTCGTGTGAATCCGGCCTAAAACTCATTGATAAGCGTGGGAATCGCAGGCTAGCACAACTGATTCCACAGATGAGCAACTGTAGCCCAAATTGCGAAAAAAGTTAATGCTGGCTATGATAGAAAGGTGTCTGAACACACAGGGGCATATTTATTAACCGGTTAAGGACTAGGCTGTTTTACAGCTAAATGACCAGAGCAAATTTCACAATTTTGCTATGCGCTTCTTTAGATGACTATAACTCAGCAGGTGAATAAAGTTCATCTTTGAATTTTACACTCTTTTTAAAGGACAGATAGGGCTTTGTTTTAGTAGCATTTGTCAGTATATATAATTTTTATTTTTTTCTCTAAAGTGGGCAAAATTGGAAAAAAATGCAAGAATTTAGCAATTGCGACAGTTTATGCTAGCATTTTTCACACACGGTATGGACCACGGACAAAATTAATCTCCTTTCACATTCTTCCACTTCTCCCGTGCATGGGGATACCAAATATGTGTGCCTTATTCACTTTGCGGGCATGTGCCAGGGCTTGGCATAAAAGGAGGCTTTTCGGCCTTTTCGGTCCAGTAATTTTGCATTTGATTTTATAGCCGCATACTGTTTTCTGGGGGGTGTAATGCTGCTGAAACATTAGAATCACCCCATAAATGACTTCATTCGCACAAGTAGACCCCACAAGGTTTCCTTCAAGGGGTTTATCATATTTTTAGCAAGTCCAGTTTTCTTCTGAAAGTTTCTTGAATAAGATGGAACAAAAAAATCAGCTATTTTTTAGCAAATGCGTCAGTTTAGGCTAGTATTTTTCACATACGGCATAGACCACGGACAAAATTCATCTCCTTTCACATTCTTTCACTTCTCCCGTGCATGGGGATACCAAATATGTGTGCCTTATTCACTGTGCGGGCATGTGCCAGGGCTTGGAATAAAAGGAGGCTTTTCGGCCTTTTCGGTCCAGGAATTTTGCATTTGATTTTATAGCCGCATACTGTTTTCTGGGGGGTGTAATGCTGCTGAAACATTAGAATCACCCCATAAATGACTTCATTCGCACAAGTAGACCCCACAAGGTTTCCTTCAAGGGGTTTATCATATTTTTAGCAAGTCCAGTTTTCTTCTGAAAGTTTCCTGAATAAGATGGAACAAAAAAAAATCAGCTATTTTTTAGCAAATGCGTCAGTTTAGGCTAGTATTTTTCACACACGGTATAGACCACGGACAAAATTCATCTCCTTTCACATTCTTCCACTTCTCCCGTGCATGGGGATACCAAATATGTGTGCCTTATTCACTGTGCGGGCATGTGCCAGGGCTTGGCATAAAAGGAGGCTTTTCGGCCTTTTCGGTCCAGGAATTTTGCATTTGATTTTATAGCCGCATACTGTTTTCTGGGGGCGTAATGCTGCTGAAACATTAGAATCACCCCATAAATGACTTCATTCACACAAGTAGACCCCACAAGGTTTCCTTCAAGGGGTTTATCATATTTTTAGCAAGTCCAGTTTTCTTCTGAAAGTTTCTTGAATAAGATGGAACAAAAAAAATTCAGCTATTTTTTAGCAAATGCGTCAGTTTAGGCTAGTATTTTTCACATACGGCATAGACCACGGACAAAATTCATCTCCTTTCACATTCTTCCACTTCTCCCGTGCATGGGGATACCAAATATGTGTGCCTTATTCACTGTGCGGGCATGTGCCAGGGCTTGGCATAAAAGGAGGCTTTTCGGTCCAGGAATTTTGCATTTGATTTTATAGCAGCATACTGTTTTCTGGTGGGCGTAATGCTGCTGAAACATTAGAATCACCCCATAAATGACTTCATTCACACAAGTAGACCCCACAAGGTTTCCTTCAAGGGGTTTATCATATTTTTAGACAGTCCAGTTTTCTTCTGAAAGTTTCTTGAATAAGATGGAACAAAATAAAATTACCTTTTTTTTTAACAAATGCGTCAGTTTATGCTAGCTTTTTCACACACAAAATGGACCACGGACAAAATTCATCGCATTTCACATTCTTCCACTTCTCCCGTGCATGGGGATACCAAATATGTGTGCTTTATTCACGGGCATGTGCCAGGGCTTGGCATAAAAGGAGGCTTTTTGGCCTTTTCGGTCCAGGAATTCTGCACTTGATTTTATAGCCGCATACTGTTTTCTGGGGGGCCTAATGCTGCTGAAAGATTAGAATCACCCCATAAATTACTTCATTCACGCAAGTAGACCCCACAAGGTTTTCTTCAAGGGGTTTATCATATTTTTAGACAGTCCAGTTTTCTTCTGAAAGTTTCTTGAATAAGATGGATCAAAATAAAATTAGCAATTTTTTAGCAAATGCGTCAGTTTATACCAGCATTTTTCACACACGGCATAGACCACGGCCAAAATTCATCTCCTTTCACATTCTTCCACTTCTGAGCATGGGGATACCAAATATGTGTGTCTTATTTATCACATAGAGAAGTAGGAGGGCGGACGATAGAAAAAGCTTATTTCACAAATCGCTTTTTTTCAAAGCTGGTTTTACAAAACTCAACAGAGTTTCTATAACACTTCCAAAATATCTGCTCTTGAAGCAGAAATCCCAAAATATTCATCTAGGGGTATAATGGGAATTTATTTTTTTGGGTTTTCTAAAATAAGAAATTGCAGGTTTATGCAAATGGAGCTCCCCAGCAGATGAACTTTAGAGAATATGCAAACATGACATCCACCCCCCACCCACCCATTCCCTCCCTCACCCTTGGAGTAAAATCAGGGGAAAAATAAAAACGTCATGTAGGGCAAATATATTTTCAACGAATTAACTAAAATCTAATAATTCAGAACAGTGTGGTATTTTTTAAAACATGGCTCAATGCACAGGCCTGGTTGTGAGGGACATGATGGACAGAAATATCGGGAATCTTTGCGGTGCCCGTCTTTTCTGCAGACGCGGCACTTTTTCTGGGTGTTGCTTCTGGTTGGTGTTGGGGGAATCCGACTGATGAAGTGTCTTTCAGTCAGTCGCGTGACATCCTCAGACTGGGGGCATTCTCGGGTGTCCTGAACATCAAAAATGAGGCCTTCAATAATTTTTTCCTGGAAATCCAGGTATGTGTCTCTGCCTCTGTTTTTTTTGTAGAGCACAAATGAGTTGTGGATGGCCACCTGTAACAAATAAATGGCCACTTTTTTGTACCAGGTTTTAGTTTTGCGTTTTACTAAATAGGGCTGTAAAACCTGGTCGCTTAAATCCACCCCCCCATGTACTTGTTATATTCGGACACGCTCACTGGTTTGTGCTTGTCCGATGTTGCCCCCCTTTCCCTCACTGCCACTGTTCCTTCGGTATGAATCGTGCTTAGCACATACACATCTTTGCGATCCCTGAACTTGACCGCCAGCAATTCTTCAGATGCATAAGCACAGGAGTCCCCCTTTACCATGCGCTTCCCCACTAATTGCTGTGGAAAACCAATTCTGTTTTTGCGCATGGTACCACATGCCCCAGTCCTTGCAGCATGCAAATGCCTAAACAGGGGCACACTCGAATAAAAATTATCACAGTACAGGTGGTACCCCTTGTGAAGCAGAGGCTGCATTATCTCTCACACGATCTTACTGCTGGTGGAAAGATCAGGGGGGCATGCAGGAACATTTATTGTGCGGTCCCGCCCTTCATAAATTCTGAAGGCGGTGGTATATCCTGACCCGCTTTCACACAATTTGTAGAGCTTAACGCCATATCTTGCCCTTTTTGAAGGTAGATATTGGCGAAAGCTAAGTCTGCCATGAAAGTTGAGGAGGGATTCGTCCACACTTACATTCTGCTCAGGGGTGTAGAGTTGCAGAAATAAATTATTCAGGGAATTTATTAGCGGTCTTATTTTGAACAACCGATCCCGGTTTGCATCGGTACTTGGGGGGGCCTGTGCGTTGTCATTGAAGTGGAGGAACCTCATTATTGTCTCATAACGAGACCTGGGCATTACTGCAGAATATACTGGGGTGGCTTGGGCGGGTCTTGTTGACCAGTAAGACCTAATGGAGGGCTTTTTGACAATTCCCATATTTAGGGTGAGCCCCAAATTTTTTTTTAATTCCAGCAAATTGGTGGGCGTCCAATCTCTGGCATGGGTGGATGAAGGTTTCTGCCTTATATATTGAGTGGAATATAAATTTGTTTCGTGGACAATCTGATTTAGGATGTCGTCCGTTATAAATAAATGGAAGTAATCCATTTGGACAAAATTTGTATTGTCCACGGTTATGCCAGGAGTGGCAGTAAATCCGTGGATTCTAGGCCCAAAAGATGGGGCAGGTGCCCATACAAGAGCCTGGACTGAAGGGACCAGGCTGTCCCGTGCTACAGCGCTACTTGGCCCTGCGCTTTCAAGTTCTGCAGTTTCAACTGCATCAGGGACAACGTCCCCTGAAGATGAACCTGAAGTGACGCTGTCATCGTCACTACCTAAAACAGGTTCCATCTCGGACGCCATCTCTGATGCGGTCTCCGACTCAGACCACAGCATGGCGTATGCCTCCTCGGCGCTAAACAACTTCCTCGCCATAACGTAACTAACACTAACTAAACAAATTGTTTTTTTTTTTGTTTGTTTTTTTATATAAAACACACAAACTAACTGCTATATATATCTACACTACCGCTAACAAAAAAATAAACCGCTATTGCTATATATATTATATATATGTGGATATATATATATAATTATATACTCCCTACCTGCCTATTCTAATAGAATAAAAGATAGAAAGGTAGATATATAGAAAAAAAGATAGATGGATAGATAGATTGTATAGATAGATAGAAATCTATCTATACAGAGAATGTTTTAGAGTGTAACTGTATTTTTTGTGTAACTGTAATCTTCTGGCAGCAATTCTCCCGAGTCTCTTCTTCTCCTCAAACTGAAACAATGTTTGAGGAGAAGAAAAGAGGCAGGAGATTTACTGCCAGAAAAGTCAAAATAAAACAAATGTGGTCGCTGTGATAGGTTTTCACAGCGACCACATGTTCAGGGACCATCAGATTGGTCTCTGATACTCTGCCCAGTGCCCAGAGCTGTTGGTAACAGCGTGGGCACAGGGCTGTGTGCACGCGATCGCGTGCACACTGTTTTCTATGCAGAAATGCATGTGATCGCTGTGATTGGTTGTCACAGCGATCACATGTTCAGGGGCCAAAAGATTGACCCCTGACGTTCTGCCCAGTGCCCATGGCTGTTAGCAACAGCCAGGGCACAGAGCTGTGTGCACGCGATCGCGCGTGCACAGTCTCTGAAGTGCCGTCGTAAATAGTCTATACGGCGGACTTCAGAGACCCTGGCCGCTGGCCGTATAAATACGGCCAGCGGTCGGGAACCTGTTAAGCTGTGTCATTTTAAGACAGTGTACACTTAAACCAGGTAGTCAGAAGATGCACCAAATTTATCACAGTGGTGCATCATATGTATGATAAATTTGGTGCATCTAGCTAGACTTGCTAGACCCTTATTTCCTCCTTATACCACCTATGATTTTATGTATTTTGCAACAGAATTCTGTGCCAGACCTTTAGCGCATTTTGGTGAAATTTTGCATATTAAAAGCCATGCCCACTTTTTAAAAAAACCTGAGAAGTAAATGCATCGGGCCCAAAGGGTTTTTTAACTGATCCATTTTTATCCTTCTAATCTAAAAACGGATCAGAGTAACGGATTATACAACGCAAGTATGAATTTAGCCTAATGTGTTAACTTTATTGATGAGGTCATTACGATCACAGTGATACCATATATGTCTTTTTTTTTTTTATTTGTTTTACACTTTTACAAAATAAATCCACTTTTTATGGGAAAAAAAAGGTATTTTATTTTTTTACTGTGCACTTTTTTTTTTAATAAAAACTTTCTTTAACTGTATTTAATTATTATAGTCCAATCTGCAAACTTTACAAAGCGATCTTCTGATCGGTGATATAATGCCTTATTATACTTGGTATACCAAATCATTACTAGCATAACTGACTGTGCCGCTAGCATGGCCTAATAAGCAATCAATAATGGCAGGTCTTGAGGCCTTTTTATTAGGCGCCTTGCTGTCATGCCTATGGATGCACAAGGACCCCAAGTTGTGGGAGGTCCCTCTCTGGCACTGTAAGACTAGGTAGCAGAATCTAACTTAAAAAGGGACTGGAGTCTTGACCGAATTAACTACAAAGCTGTCGCTAATTTAACAAGGTCTGAAGGGGCATGGCTTAATCTCGAAGTGGGCGAAGTTTACCGGATTAGAGGGTGGGTCATTGTTGTAGCCTGATCCTACTAGGGTTCAGCGATTGGAACAAAGATACCTGATAAGTGTGATTCATTAATGTGGGGTTCAAGTGGTCAGTAAGCGTTATTTGTCTTGTGTGTGAGTGGTGTGTAAATGGATCTTGCACATCATGTGTGCTGTCTGTGCATGGCACAATTTACAGCATGTATCCTATGTGTGTGTTTCTTATTCTAGAGTGTGAGTGATGCGTGAATGCCGCTGATGCATAATGTGTCTTATGTGTGAGAGTTGCATGTGCGGCATATGTCTTGGTTATGGATCGCACATCTGCGGCATGGGTCTAGGGTATGGGTGGTGCATGTATAGATGTGTCCACCCATAACTTTTCTTGAATTGCGTTAAGTTATACAATTTTTCAGGATGATAATTTAATACAATCTTGTGCAATCTAGTCTAAAATAAAGTATACATTAACATATATTCAGATTTTTAGCATGGGAGTCTATGGGCGGCGAATGGCCGACAAGTAGTAAGGGGTGGCATCCATCAGCAGCATCCATCAAAGCCATCCAGTAAAAAATGCATACGTTAAACACATACCTTTTTCTAAGATAAGCATCTATGGCGATGGGCAGGTCACAGATGGTTTCCATCAGAGGCATTCGTCGGAGGTATAATTTTTTTCAAGTCTCTGTTGACACTTGCGTCATGATTTCCAGTTTTACAGGAGCCATGACATATATGACGTCATGGCTCTGTTATAATTCATCACAATCAGTTGTGACGGATCCGTTTTTTTCACCATTGACTTATAATGGATCAGTTGTATTTCCGTCAGCTATTTTGGTTAATACTTCTCGGGATATGTAGGGTTAAAGCATTACTGACATCTGCGCTCTAATTTTCTGCTGTTTTGCTCCATCATAGAAGCAGAACAAAAACTGAAAGCGCTGCATCCGTTGCATGACGGACACCAACAGCGCCCGACGGAACCCATTTTTTTTGGTGGGTTTTGTCAGGATTTCATCATGGTGTCTGTTATTTTACCGAACAAAATAGTGCAGCATACGATGCTATAATGTCCGGCATTTCTCACCAGATCTACAATAAAGGATCCTAATGGATTCGCCAAAGCAGATGTGAACAGAGCCTTCGAGATAAGTTAAAAAAGGACACATCCGCATGTTTGTTGTCAGTGATGAGCGTATGGGTAGCATGTGCCCAGCATGTGGGAGGCATTTGTGCGGCATCCTTTCAGAGAATGGGTGGCATGTGTGCAGCATGTGGATGGCGCATGTGCAGCATGTGTATAGTGTTGTGAGTAGTACAAGTGCATTATTTCTTTATATATATATACACACACATATATATATATATATATATATACATATATACATAATCTAACATTCCCTTTTGCAGTTTTGTCGGCACTGAAGGAAGGGGGGGGGCAATACACACTTCTTGCACGGGGGCACTGTGCTGTCAGTGTTCACCCTTGCTCCATTCTGTTGATGATAATCATGCAGGTAGTCCAGTTTTATTACCTTTCTTTTTTTTTGTGATGTATCTATACTATTTCTTTGAAAATGGTCCATTATATGAGATATTTATATCTATAGATGTAGCTATATGTATATATACAGCACATACTTACATAATTGAAGAACACTCAATTGGTATTTTAAAAAAAATAATAATAAAGTGGCACTTTTTTTGTTATTGGTAACACATTACCTGAAGACTTTACTTTAAAGCAATAAGTGTTTCAATGGAAACACTCACACTTTTATTAAAATGAAGCAATTCCCTTGCTGAAACAAAGAAAAATGACTGGTTTGCTTCAATTTGTATCTGGTTACGTATTCTATCCTCACACTGTGGTTGCCATGCAGTGTGAATATGAAAATATTTCCCTCATATTGAAAAGCACTCTTTCCAGGCAAAGAACAAGCTCTCTAATCATGAAATAAACATTAGAGAAGTGTAGCTTTATATCAGGTTTATATCTCATGTCCATGTAGACAGCATACCATAATACCATAGGTGGAAAAATATTTTATGCACTGCCTGAACTGCGAGGAAATGTTCATGCTATGTACAGAGAAATTATTCACACAGGGAAAATGTGGCCAAATGTTTTATTTCTCAAAAAGGCATCTGAAATGATTAAAAATAAAAAGGCTGAATAAATATGAAAAATAAATAATAATAGAAAGTCATTTTAATTGTAACCTGCTAGACATTGGGGTGTAACGATAACATCCTCGCCTTGCTGCAGTTAAGTCACACACAATTGGTTTTCAATTGTCAAGCTTGGAGCTTGAGAAATTGAGAACATACATAGGGAATCATCAAAGTAGAAATATAAATGAACCATGATTTTGCATTCTTTTTAAGATAATAGCTTTAATAAAAAAATTCAATAAGGAGCAAATTCAACCATAAATATATGAGAACATTCAATATTATTTTTAAACATTTCGCAATGTAGATGATGCAGGTGTACTTCATATCATTCACTATAAATGAAATTATGACTTTTTTTTCTTGTGCTCAAAGAGAAAGATTCCAGCCCGATTCCAGAATTGCAACTAGCCTTTAAATTGGACATAATACAGTAAAAACAATGAACTACATTCGTTAGCGTTTTTCATGGCTTTTTTTCTTTCAGGTCAAAAACTCTGCAGCCAGATGTTACTTTAAGGGCACGTTCAGACGTGGCGTAATTTTTCTGCTGCAAATGTTGGTGCAGATTTGGGGCAATTACGCAACGAATCTGGACCAACATTTGAATATTTGACAGGTAATTCAGACGTTGCAGAAAACACAGCGGACTTGCCACAGATTTCAGTTTTTGCATTGCAAAGGCTGAAATACGCAGTGAAATTCCGCTTCTTCTCCGCAATGGAAAGTGCATGCTGCAGACTGAAAAATCCACACCGCAGCCTATGGTCCGCAGCGGAGTTTTCCGCAACGTCTGAACTAACTTGCCTAAAAATGTATAGAAACAAATGTAAAAAACGGCCGCTGGAGAATTCCACTGCGGAATGTCCGCAGCGGAATTCCACAGCAATTCCGCCACATGTGAATGTGCCCTAAAGAGTAAAGGCTTGTCCACACGTGACAGATTTTTTGCAGATAATGTCCGCAGCATTTACGCATCAACTAGCAGACAATCTGCAACATTTCGTGCGATTTTTACAGTGTAAAATAGTGCAGATTTTTTAGTTAGTTTCTTTTGGTGCGTTTTTTTTTTCCAAGAGCTGTGTGATGGTGATATTTCTTCTTCCTGTGATGTAATTTCCACCCCATGTAAGAAATTGTGCAGCGTTTCCACAGCAAATTACGCAGTACATCAGAAAAACGCAGGAAATCAGTTCACTTTCCGCAGCAATAATTGACATGCTGCATAAGTAAAATTACACTCCCGAAGATAGGGCATGTCGCTCGTGGGAAAAAATGCCTCCACCTCTTATTGAAATCAATGGGAGGCATTTTTGGCTGTTGTTTTGGCACGGTTTCCACGTATATGAACATACCCTAGAAGTCTATAGTGAATTATTGAAGCAAATACATATAAAGGGGGAAATTTATTAAGACTGACATTTCATAAGTCAGTCTTATTAGGGCACGGCCAGACGTGGCGGAATTACTGTGGAATTCCGATGCGGACCGTTTTTTACAGTTGTTTCAATACATTTTCTGGCAAGTTAGTTCAGACGATGCGGAAAACTCAGTTGCGGACCATTGGCTGCAGTGCAGAATTTTCCCTCCGCAGCATGCACTGACTGTTGTGTAGAAGAAGTGGAATTTCACTGCGGATTTCAGCCTTTGCAAAGCAAAAACTGAAATCTGTGGGAAGTCCACTGTCTTTTCTGCAACGTCTGAATTACCTGTCAAATATGCAAATGCTGGTGCAGATTCGTTGCGTAAATGCCCCAAATCTGCACCAACATTTTCAGCGGAAAACCTCCGCCACGTCTGGCCGTGCCCTTAGGAAACAAACCGGAGTAAACTGTGACAAATTTATGAAGAGGCGCACGCCTCGTAATAAATTTGTTGCATCTATCTGTGCGTCACTGAGGCAAATCTTCACGAGCCAGGAGCTGGCGTAGATTTCCACTATACTTTATGGCAGTTTCTGGCGTAAATGGTAGTAAATTCATCAGGCCCGAAAAATGTCAGTAGCGACAAAACGTCATTTACAACTTTCTAAATGTGGCGTAGAAAAATGGATAAATTCCCCCCAAAGTGTTTTGGTTTGTAGAATTTTTGTGAAGTTTTTAGGTTCAGTGGCATTTTTAACACAGCATGCTTTGGGTATGGCGTTACTTGTGCGTTTTTTTCCATAGTTTTCTCTATAGAACTCATGATCAAACGCATGATCAAAATGTTACAAAATAAAAAAATGATTGTAAAAAAGCCATAAAAAGTGCTTGAAATTCATGGTATTTTTTAGAAGTGTTCAAAAATGCTGAAAAAAATTGTGTGTCTGTTTAGAGGCCTTAGGCCGGGTTCCCACATAGCGTAAAAGCAACGGAAGTCTGTGCAGAAGTTCTGCAGCATTTACAGCAGCAGAAAAGTGAATGAGATTCAGAAAACCTCAAGCCCACGCTGCGGAAAAAAACCCGCAGTATAAACATTAATAAATTGACCTGCGGTGCAGAATTTAATTCTGCAGCATGTCAATTTATGCTGTGTTTTTGTTGATTTTCCGTTGCAGGTTTTCACCACTGAATTCAATGGGGATGCAAAACCCGCAACAGTGTTGTGACTACGGAAAATTTTAAAAAATCATACTTGCCTAGAACGCCCTCCTCCTTCCTGCAGTCCGGGCTCCTGGGATGACATTGCATATCATGTGACCGTTGCAGCCAATCACAGGCTGCAGCGGTGGTCACATGGGATGATACGTCATCCCAGGAGGCCAGCCTGGATGACGTAAGAGGCCGGCTCCTGGGATGACGTTACATCCCATCTGACCGCCGCTGCAGCCAATCACAGGCTACAGCGGTGACATGGGCTGCAGCATCATCCAGGGAGGCCAGACCGGACTGCGATGGAGGGACGTGTTGCCATAACAACGACCTACGTAAGTATGAGCGGTTTTTACCGCTGTTTCCGCAGCGGAAATTCCATCTAAAAAAACGCACCACGATGTGGTGCGATTTTCGGATGGAATGTACTGCAGGATACAGGTTGGATACTCACACACAGTGATTAGCAGCATATTTTGTGGCTTTGGGGGTGGACTATAATGCAGCGGCTATATCTTAGTTGAAAGTGTATATGATTTGTTGCTTTTTAGGTGTCAGTGATGTTACACAGCATGCTTTATTTATGGAGTGTTTTCAAGTGTTTTTCTTAATAGGCTTCTCATTAAAACTTAACACAAATAAAAAAAACATTAAAAATGTATGTAAAAAACACTATACAAATGCTTTAAATAGCAGGCAGTTTTTGACATAAATTTTAAAACGCCACAAGTAAACCCGGCCTGAACCTACCTGATCTTATAAGCAGGATGAGTGGAGTGTGACAGGCATTTGCAGAGAGCAAAAAGTGCAGTCCCTGCCCTCCAATTATCAGAAATGTGTCAAATTCTATAGTGAAATACACTAAATATTGATGACTTATGGTTGGTATGATTGTTCTTGTCAGCTCACATTAACCCTGAAAACTGACAATACTGACTGACAAGTCAAAAATAGGTGTCAGAAATCACCTAGGGTGCTTTGAAACATAACATTTAATTTGTTATTTAGCCACTGTTCACACAATACGGTAGGAAAGTGCAAATTTTTCAGGCCTTGTTGCTTTTTTTTTTTTTTTTAAATCAAGCAGGCAAACTATTGTTTAAAAAAAAATATATATATATATATATATATATATATATATATATAAAACTGAGGTTTTCCATATAAATGTTTTTAGTTTTTAATGGGTTATACCATCAGGACAACCACTGCACATATACCCAAATAGGGCATTTGGGTCTGATAGAGGGAAGTCCCCCTGTATTAGCCAGAGCAGAGAGCCATTGCAAAGAGTGACACCTTATGTGGAGGACATAGAACTACCATATATTATGTGTTAGCTATTTATTCTCCCTGCAGGATTAAAACAGAGCTCCAAATTCCCTGCTTCCATTCCCTTCAATAAACAGAGTTAAATTATTGAATTGTTCCTTCCTACATCCACCACTAGGGCAGTTCAAATTCCCTTTGAATTCAGTAATAAGTCTGTCATAAGTAAGTACCTGAGGGTATGTTCACACGCACTGTTTTCAGACGTAATTCGGGCTATTTACACCTCGAATTACGCCTGAAAAAACGGCTCCATTACGTCTACAAACATCTGTCCATTGCTTTCAATGGGAATTACAATGTTCTGTTCCCACGACCCTTTATTTTACGCGTCGCTGTCAAAATACGGCACGTAAAGTAATGGCTCGTCAAAAGAAGTGCAGGACACTTCGTGGGACGTTTTTGGAGGCGTTTTTCATTGACTCCATTGAAAAACAGCTCCAAAAACGGCCGTAAAACACGCAGCGAAAAACGCGAGTTGCTACAAAAACGTCTCAAAATCAGGAACTGTTTTCGCCTGAAAACAGCTCAGTTTTTCCAGACGTTTTTGGTCACTGCATGTGAACATACCCTCAGGGTGGTTTTGCATGGGCAGATCCTCTGCCCGGTAACGAGCGCTGATTGACAATAACAGCATGTTGATTGGCGCTTGCTTGCTCTATTTACATAGAGCGATGATCGAGAGTATGGGGACAAATGATCATTAATACAATCATTCGTCCCCATGCAGTTTGCATATTGTCGGCAGCACATTCCGTGTTTACACATGGCGATGGGTTACCAACAAGCAACCATTTTTATGGCAGAATAAAATATCCAATCAGCTGACGAACTAGTATTTGCTCGTACGTCAGTTGATGGCTGTCATGCTTACGCAGGAAAATGATAGTGAACAGGCACGTTCATCCAATCATCGGCCCGTGGAGTAGGGCCTTAAGATCCATCTTGTAGTGGCTGTGGGCTGCCAGAATTTTAGAATTTAAAATAAATTTCACTATCATTATAATTTTTGGGGATAAATCAGTAATATGCATAAAACTTTGCAATATTTGTTATTAAGGTAAAGTGGCACTGCCTCGACTTCTATAATGTACTGACACATGGTTTGCACTAAGCTGTATTCAGTGGTGCACCCAATTGCAGTGAATAAAGTCCAGCAATCCACTCAGAAATACATATATAAAGAAATATACAATGGGGCTACACACCGGATAAAAATTCAACACACTGACTCCAGGAAAAGTTCCTCACCATCGGCAATATCAAGGAGGTTAGATGTGGTAGATGAAGTGTCAGAACTTGGTGTTTCTACTGCATGGTCTCCTAGCATTCACATAAAGTGGTTCTGCAAAGGATAAAATTAGACAAACGTAGCGCAGATGCAACAGTGTGTACTATGATTTTTTTCAAAAAAAGGAGGTGTAAGTTGGTTCACAGTAAGTAAGTGTGAACAGAATTCTATTATTGTGTGAACAATGTTTAAGGGTATGTTCACATGACCTATTTTCAGATGTTTTTCAGGCCGTAAACGCCCTGAAAAACGACTAAAAATGCGGGAGCTGAACGGCCGCGTAAAAAAACTTTTCGTAAAAAGAAGTGTATGTCACTTCTTGAGCCGTTTTTGGAGTCGTTTTTCATTGACTCAATAGAAAAAGAGCTCCAAAAATGGCCGTAAAAAAACGCAGCAAGAAACGCCTGATGCATAAAAGTCAGAGGCTGTTTTCCCTTGAAAACAGCTCCGTATTTTCTGCCGTTTTTTGTTAAGCGTTAGCCTTATTGCAGTGGACTTTTTCTGCTATATATTCAGTTTCTTTTCAGATGTTACAACATAACCTGTTATTAATGAAAAGAGTGGAGAAAATAATATTTTATTTTTCATATTTAACCGGTTCAGGGCCGGGCTATTTTGAGCCTTAACCCCTTAAGGACGCAGCCTTGTTTTGGCCTTAAGGCTCAGAGCCCATTTTTCAAATCTGACATATTTCACTTTATATGGTAATAACGTCGGAATGCTTAAACCTATCCAAGCGATTCTGAGATTGTTTTCTTGTGACACATTGGGCTTTATGTTAGTGGTAAAATTTGGACGATATATTCAGTGCTTATTGGTGAAAATTTGCAAAATTTAGGGAAAATTTATAAAAAATAGCATTTTTCAGAATTTAAATGCATCTGCTTGTAAAACAGACGGTTAAACCACCCAAAATAGTTACTAGTTCACATTTCCTATATGTCTACTTTAGATTGGCATCATTTTTTGAACATTCTTTTATTTTTCTTGGACGTTACAAGGCTTAGAACATAAACAGTAATTTCTCTTTTTTTTAGGAAAATTTCAAAAGCCTTGTTTTAAGGTACCTCTTCAGTTCTGAAGTGGCTTTGAGGGGCCTATGTATTAGAAACCCCCATAAAACACCCCATTTTAAAAACTAGGCCCCTCAAAGTATTCAAAACAGCATTTAGAAAGTTTTTTTAACCCTTCAGGCTTTTCACAGGAATTAAAGCAAAGTGGAGGTGAAATTTGCAAATTTCATTTTTCTTGCTGAATTTCAATTTTATTCAATTTTTTTTGTGTAACACAGAAGGTTTTACCAGAGAAACACTACTAAATATGTATTTTCCAGATTCTCCAGTTTTTAGAAATGTCCCACATGTGGCTCTACTGCGCTCGTGGAATAAAACACAAGCCCCAGAAGCAAAGAAGCACCTAGTGCATTTTGAGGCCCCTTTTTTATTTGAATATATTTTAGGCAGCATGCCAGGTTTGAGGAGGTGTTGAGGTGCCAAAACAGTAGGAATCCCCCAATAGTGACCCCATTTTGGAAACTACACCCCTCAAGGAATTAATTTATGGCCGTTGTTATCATTTTGACCACACAGTTTTTTCACAGCACCTATTTTAATTGGGCTGTGAAATTAAAAAAATGACATTTTTTCCAATAAGATGTAATTTATGATCAAAATTTCCTATTTTTACAGGGAACAAAATACCCCATTTTGTTGCCCAATTAGTCTTGAGTGTGGCAATACCCCATTTGTGGTGATAAACTGCCGTTTGGGCCCATGGGAGGGCTCAGAAGGAAAGGAGCGCTATGTGTTTGTTGGAGTCCAGATTTTGCTGGATTGGTTTTCGGGTGCCATGTCGCATTTGCAGAGTCCCAGAGGCATCAAAGCAATGGAAACCCACCAGACCCCATTTTGGAAACGACACCCTTCAAACAATTCATTTATGGGTAATGTGACTATTTAGACCCCATAGTTTCTTCACAGAACTTACCTTAATTGGGCTGGGAATTTAAAAAAAAAATTTTTTTTCCAATAATATGTAGTTTTAGGTCAAAATGTCTTATTTTCACAAGAAATAAAATACTCCATTTTGTTGCCCAATTTGTCCTGAGTGCAGCAATACCCCATTTGTGGTGATAAACTGCCGTTTGGGCCCATGGGAGGGCTCAGAAGGAAAGGACCACCATTTGGCCTACTGGGGATTTTTTGGTGCAAAGTCATGTATGCAGAAGCCCCTGAGGTACCAGTACAGTTGAAACCCCCAAGAAGTGACCCCGTTTTAAAAACTACACCCTTGAGGCATTCATCTAGATGTGTAGTGAGCATTTTGACCGGAGACATACACCCCATAAACTGTAATGTGGGTACTCACGGGTATGGCAATACCCTCAATGTGGCTGTTATCAGCTGCCTGGGCACGCAGCAGGGCTCAGAGGGGAAAGACGAGGGGGGATAAGCTGTGCGGAGTGCATCAGGGTAAGTAAAACTGGGGTAGATTAAAAATCATGGGATGTATGATACATTTTGAAGCACTCTTTCATACGGAGCCCTAGTTTTTCGGGACACGTGTCACATTGATATATTGTGTCCTTCCTTATCCCCCTCTTATAGCAGACTTTGTACCTCTTTTGACTTTTTCCTTTCTTGCCAGTTTGGGGAACTTCTCCTGGAAAGTGTTGCCCTGGTACGATGCGTGTGGCCTCACCTCCAGAAGTACTGGGTGCCCCCCTTCTTGGTCCATAAAAATTTGTTTCTTGATAACCACCTATTGAAATTCCAGGAAAGTTCCCCTCTGGCCTGTACATCGATGTAGCACGTACGCGTTGTACAATGCCATCTGTATGATGTGCCCGGCCAGCTTCTTATACCACACCGCATGGCGCTGTAGGGCTTCAGGACTTGATCTGACAAGTCCACCCCTCACATGTACCTATTGTAGCCCAGGATGCAGTCTGGTTTGGGGGTCTCTGTACTGGTACCTCGTACAGGTACATGGGTACTGGTGTGGCATCTCTCCTGTCCTTGTACTTGACACACAATATGTTGCTGCTAGATTGTGCCCTGCTCTCACCCCTTCTGAGCATTTGCCCTGCAGAGTCTTAGGGAGGCCTCTCAGATTTCTTCTAGCAGTGCCGCATGCCGCAGGACTGGAAGCGAGGCAGTTGAAGAGTGGGACGCTGGTATAAAAATTATCCAGGTAGAGGTGGTAACCCTGGTCCCGCAGTGGGTGCACCAAATCCCACATTAACTCCCAGTAAGGGGGGGGCATTCTGGGGGCTGAGCACTGGTGTCCTTCCCTTTATATATCCTAAATCTGTAGGTATACCCTGATGCACTCTCACACAGCTTATACATCTTTACGCCATACCTTGCCCTCTTACACGGCAGGTACTGGCGGAATTGAACCCTCCCTTTAAAATGTACTAAGGACTCATCAATAGAAATACACTTCTCGGGGGTGTATGCTTGGGAAAGCCGGGCACTGAAACGGTCTAATAGGGGTCTCCATTTATACAAACGGTCAAAACTGGTGTCATCTCGGGGTGGGCACGGCTCATTATTAGTATAATGTAAGAAGCGAAGTATTGCCTCATTTATTTATTTTTTTAGGTTACAGTTCAGTTCTGAAGTTGCTTTGAGGGGCCTATATATTAGAAACCCCTATCAAACACCCCATTTTAGAAACTAGACCCCTCAAAGTATTTCCAACAGCATTTAGAAAGTTTCTGAACCCTTTAGGTGTTTCACAGGAATTTAGAGCAAAGTAGAGGTGAAATCTACTTTTTTTTTTTGTCAGAAAATCCTTTTTATACCACTTTTTTTTATAACACAAAAGGTTTTACCAGAGAAACGCAACTTAATACATATTGCCCAGATTCTGCAGTTTTGAGAAATATCCCACATGGCCCTAGTGCGGTAATGGACTGAAGCACCGGCCTCAGAAGCAAAGGAGCACCTAGTGGATTTTGAGGCCTCTTTTTTATTAGGCACCATGTCCGGTTTGAAGAGGTCTTGTGGTGCCAAAACAGTGGAAAACCCCCAAAATTGACCACATTTTGGAAACTAGACCCCTTGAGGAATCCATTGTAGTTTTCTTGGGGCGCATGCGACTTTTTGATCAGTTTTTATTCTATTTTTAAGATGTACGATGCTTTGAGTCCCTGCCTCGCTGCAGGACAACTGTCCCGTACTGTAATCATGATTACAGTACGTGACAGTAGTTCCACGCAGAGGCAGGGACTCCTAGCGTCATACATCACTATGATGCTAGGAGCCCGGCTCCCTGCAGTGTGTTCGGTACGGGTCTTCCGGCCGAAATACGTTCCGTACATTACGGACGTAACATGGTCGTGTGAACCCAGCCTTAGTATTCAGTTTTTTAGTGTTCCCACACCGTATACTAATGAGTATAAAAGAGTCAAATTTTCGTTTAAAAAGAGTCAAATCTTCATTCCTTAAGTCTTTCCAAGTTTGCTCTGCCTTTCCCCAGCACACAAAGTCCTGCGCTTGCACATTTATGTCCTCTTCTGGTGTGTGCCCATAAGGAGACACCGGATTATTAACATAAAAGGCGCGAAATGTTTGCAGACCGTTATTTACAGTCGGAGGAGGAGTTTAGGAGAGGGGATAATGGTAATAAACTTTAAGGACCAAACACCGTTTAGCCATTTTTAGCACACGTTAGTTAGGGCATGACCAGACGTGGCAGAATTGCTCTGGAATTCCGCTGCGGACAGTCCACAGCGGAAATCCGCAGCGTACACGTTTCTCCATTGCTTTCCACAGCTTTTTAGTTGGGTTCGTTTACACGTTGCGGACAATTCCACTGTGGAGCATAGGCTGCGGTGCGGAATTTGGTGTCCGCAGCATAGACTGACTGTTGCGGACATGTAGCGGACTTGTTGCGGACTCATTGCGGAATTTCTCCATTGACTTCAATGGAGAGTAAAAATTCCACAATGAAGTCCGCAGATGTTATGTGTGCTGCGGAGCGTATTGGTTTTACTAACATGATAGTACTTCATTCTGGCTGGACCTATGTATTTCTACAGCCAGAATGAGGAAGTCAATGGGGCTCCGGTAATTACGGGTGACTACGTGTGTAGAAGAAGTTCCTACTTACCAAGAACTCCCTCCTTCTTCCTCCAGTCCGGCCTCCCGGGATGACGTTTCAGTCCAAGTGACGGCTGCAGCCAATCACAGGTCGAAAGAGGGACGCGTCACCAAGACAACGGCCGGGTAAGTAAGAATTTCTTTTACTTTTACTAGGGAAAGGGCTGTCTCTTCTCTCTATCCTGCACTGATAGAGAGAAGGGAAGCCCTCTTCCCCTCAATACACAATGGCTGGTCCGCATCAATTTAATGCCCATTTTAGGCAGAGCCGCAACACAATCTGCAACGCAGATTCTGTGCAGCATTGATGCGGACGTCTCATTGATCCGCCACGTCTGGTCATGCCCTTAAATGGCTATAACTTTTTTATTTGTTGGGCTAGCGACGTGATTTTTGCGATGTTTTTTCCTTAGCCAATGCAGGTTTCTATTTTTTTATCATTTTTATACACATCCTTTTTGCTATTTTGAAAATTTTTAGGCTTAAAATTTGAAAATAATAGTAAAAAAGACCTTTTATTTGTGATCGCCCTTGTTTATCATAAATTTTAATATATTACATGTCTATATTGGGGTAATTGGGTCAGGGCTAGCGTTACGACAATGATTGGAGGGGGGAACATTTTTTTGGGGGTGGGTATATTTTGTGTATTTATTATTCATTTTTTGCACTTTATTTTACTTTTTTTTTTTTTATTATTATGGTCTGTCCCTCAAAGTTCAGAAAAGACCTTTGGGGACCTTATTTTATTTTTACTTTCTTCTTTTACACCATGTTTTTCTATTGTAACTGGGGCTGCACGGCAGCACAGCCCTCTTATTGTCACTAATAGTGCTGTGCCGGCTCTAGTAAGACCCAGCAGCATTCTGCCACTAACCAGTCACATGATCAACGGGACCAATAGAGATAGCATCTCATTGACTGCTGTGAAGAAGAGATCAAAGAAGATAGAAGCAGCGAAACCGGACTGCCAGAGACCCGACATTTAGCTACCCAATCGCTCGGCGCGGGTTTAAGGACACCGACCGCCAGCCATAAATACACAGCCAGCGGTCAGGAACCGGTTAATGTACAACATGCTGACTGTGTTAGAATAGGTATGCTATGTGTATAGATACAGGTGTGTCTAAACATGTGTTGCACAATGTGTATTTAATGAGAGACCAGAGCACGCTTTAGCCATGTCCCAGAAGAAGCCGGACAAGGGGAAACTCAAGGACGGGCAGGAGAGACTGGCGTGTATCGTGGAGATTTTATATATTTATGAGCTCTTTTTATTTTATCACTTTGTGAGTATATGAAATAAAGTATCAAATAATTTTAGCCAACGCTGCAGTTATGTTTATCTGCTTTTATTCTTTACAGAACCCATTTTTTGTGACGGCTGGGAGACGCAAGTGTGTTCTGATACTTCATCTACCACATCTAACCTCCTGGATATTGGGGGTGGTGAGAGCCTTTTCCTGGAGTCAGTGAGTTGAATTTTTATCTGGACTATACAGTGTGTAGCCCCATTGCATATAAGCTTTATCTAGTGCCTCTCCTTCTACTAAGGGTATGTTCACACGCAGAGTCAAAAACATCTCAAAATACGGAGCTGTTTTCAAGAGAAAACAGCTCCTGATATTCAGACGTTTTTTGTGCCATTCGCGATTTTCGCTGCGTTTTCCGCGCCATTATTTACAGCCGTTTTTGGAGCTTTTTTCAATAGAGTCTATGGAAAACTGCTCCAAAAACGTCCCAAGAAGTGTCCTGTAAAAAAACGCAGCGAAAAACGCTCCGTCAGAACAGAACGCCGTTTTCCCATTGAAATCAATGGGAAGATGTTTGGAGGCATTCTGCTTCCGATTTTTCGGCCATTTTTTGGGCGCTTACAGCCCGAAAAACGGCCGAAAATGGGCCGTGTGAACATACCCTCACTTTCATTTCCTCAGCTTCAGCGTATATTCTTCACAAAACTCTTCAGTTTGCATTATTTCCTTAGCATCACACAGCTAAGGCTCTATTCACATCTGCATCGGAGGCTCTGTTAGGGGCCTTTATCAGGGCTTTTATCATAGATTCTGTGCTTTTTGCGTGCTGCACTATTTTGTTCAGCAAAACGACAGTCCGCATGATAGAAACCCAACGCAATCCATTAAAGTTAGTTGGTCTTGGCACTGTTGCTCTTTGGAATGCGACAAATCTGGCAGCTCCGGTTTTTCGTTATTCTGCTCCTATGACAGAGCAGAACAACGT
Organism: Rhinoderma darwinii; assembly: GCF_050947455.1. Lineage (NCBI taxonomy): Eukaryota > Metazoa > Chordata > Amphibia > Anura > Rhinodermatidae > Rhinoderma > Rhinoderma darwinii. The sequence goes on along the minus strand of NC_134690.1, from coordinate 221,935,680 downwards.
CAAGTCTGAACGCAAATGTGAACAGAACCTTAGCCTTACTTTATTCCCCAACCATAAAATAGGCTAATATCACCTTAATCCCAGTACATCATATAGACTAGCCTCACACCAATGGCATACCCACTACAGAGGCAGACCACGTCACTTTGCAATCCTCCTGCTGCCCGCAATAGAGAAATGTCATTTTCCTGCAGCCACCACTAGAGGGAATTTAGTACATACAGATTTTTACAGCTTTCAGTAAGTTCAATAGTAGCTGTATAGATTCATATGCATTGAGTTCCCTCTAGTGATGTCTGCAGGCAGTCCATTTTATCAAGTACTGTGTGAAGGCAAGAAGGAGATTTAGATGGGGGAAATTTCTAAATGCATTCATGCAAGTTGTCTGGTGTAAATACATGGAAAAAAAATGGTGTTCAGACTGAGTGCCATATTTATGAAGCACCTGTTCTACTTTTTGTGATATACGAGTCGGGTAAAGTTGTCAAGGCTTCAAAGACGTTCAGAGCACAACCTTTGTTTTTATTAAACAATTTATCTACTTTCCCACTGAAAAAAAGTGTTGGGATAAGTCTGACCTGGTGTTTTTCGCTTTAGCCAGATAAATGTGTTACACACGGCACGGGGGAGAGATACTGGCACATCGCTCACACGGTGCATCAGTATTAACACAACTGAACCTCTAAAGATCTGTTCTAAACTTACAGTGAACATTAAATTAATTTTAAAAATGTGCATATTTTGAGGAGCTCTCAGTGGGGGGGGGGGGGCTATATTAATTTTAGCTATGGGGCCTATGATTTTTTTGTATGCCGCTGCTCACCTCATTCCTTCCTGCCCTTTTTCCATGAATAAAATATAGCTTAACCTCACCTCATTCTCCTAGCATCATGTAGTTTAGGCTCACTTTATTCAACAACCATAACATAGTTCAGACTGCACATAATCTCAGAGCATTACATAGTCTTGCTTCACCTCATTTCGCAAGAAAATATAACCTCAACTTGCCGTTCACACTTCTTTAGCAAACACTTTTCTGTCTGAATAAAGCAATGAAAAGTTTAAAAGAGGTATTCCCATCTCAGACATTTATGGCATATCCCCAGAATATACCAGTCCAATAGATGCGGATCATACCTCTGGGACCCTCAACTATCTCTAGAACAGAGGCCCCATCGTACCTTTTCCCGCATTCTCCTGTGGATGATGTGAATACCGCTGTAAGCATTAATATACTGCCTTGGGATAAGTTTGGTGGGGGTTAATTAATATTTGTGTTTATGACTGTTACTTCCCAGATTCAGGTACTATAACATAGGGTGACACATTTGGCAGTGCTTCCAGAAAAAGAGCTGTAACACCCGCCAATTTTGTATTAATAACACGTTGACATAGGGCTTAGGGCTGATGCACATGGCAATGCCGTTTGCACTGACCCTGTAAGGTGCCACAACGACTCCCTATGGATTCCTTATTCCGCACCCATAGGGACTTGAGTATGTTACCTCTGGGTGGTACTGTATTGTTTCCTAAAACAATGTCAAATCTAAATCTGGCATTAACCATATGACAGACCCTAAGGATCACCAATATTAGTTGATTAGTGGGGGAGAGTGCTTTAGTGGATATGAGTTGGACATAAGGCACCTCAGTAAGGTTCCGTACCGATCTCTTACTCTAAAACTGTGGTGCTCCTAAAATTTGAGCAAATGTCTGTGATTCCAATGCCTTTATAATTGGGATCTGTCAAGAGAGCTTCTGCTATTCTGACCCTGGTACACTTCCAGCAGGGCCAGGACGGGGGTAGGCAGAGTAGGCAGCCGCCTAGGGTTTCACTGAAGTTGTTTTGAGGTGCTCTGTAAATTAAATTTCTTACTACATCCCACTGGATGAAGTGTAAGAATAGCTGATAATTCTGTTTGACACAGCACTATATCAAGATTTGGATATTAAACACACAGCCATAAAATGTATGCTCAGCATAGCCAAACGCACATTAGTGGGTGAATGAGTTCTAGTATCTGTCAGCTGTATAGTTATCCATCTAACAGCTATCATGCTGAATTCTATGGAAAGAATGGGAGGGGGCACAAATTAAAACCCCTGCATAGGGCAACAAGAAAGTTTGTCTAACTCCTGTATTCCAGGCAGTTAATGAACAAATGTTGTATTGTTGTGATGGTAATATATAAGGACATTTGATAAATGACATTCCTTTTATGTGTATAACCCATTTTCCCACCTACTCTTATTTTATAATTGTTGCCGTTTTCATTCTTCCGTAAATCTGCTTACATTTCTATATATCTGATCATTACTTTGTGATGGCAGTCTGTGGGCACTACCACAGGAGGAAGATCTTTATACGCCCCTGCCATTCCCTCGCATGCTGCTCATGTTAACACTAATGTTGTATATGTCGATCTTAGTATAACTGTGAATAAGGTAACAGTCCTCTTTCCAAATTTTTCTGCTCTACTCGCTTCTACTAAAATCTATTGAATTTTAGTAGTAGAAATATGCTAAGATACTCATCTGCTAATTTTTTTTATATCATAAATATTCACTTGAAGACAATAATATTTTAGGCAGTAAAGAAGATGGTTCTCAGCATTTTAGCAAAACCATGAGCTGGGAATTGGTCCTACGCCAACCTGGTTCATTTAGGTTTCTCTTTAAATACATGTCCTTTCTTTTTTTCAAGACATGTTCTCCTTAAAATGCCAACTCCAATCAGCAGACAACATCCGCATGCATTTTAAATGTACAACTGCAGACAAAACTGGATTTACTAATTTATGGGAAAAATTAAAGCTAAACCAAATGATGATTTTCAGGAGTGCACCATATTGATTTTTATTACTAAATACATTACTTGTATTTGCTTTGTATTAGTTTACAATTTACTGGCTGTCAGACATTCTTGTAAAATCTGAATAAATTCAGTTTACTGCTGAGAAAGCAAATGAATGTGACTTTTTTTTCCACTAAACCGCGCAGAGCTGTCATTTACATACATAAATACATTTATTCCCCTTGTAGATCAAGCTTCTGCATTAAAAGTCAAAAGCAAACATCACAAGGCTCAGAACAGATCTCTGCTCTATCTCTAGAGTTTCAGGAGAAGCATCTGTCCTTAACCCAATTTTTTGAACCCACCACTAGTTGTATTAAACAGAACACAATATTTCCTATCTAAGAGCACCTCATCATTTTCAGTGTCAGATGCTTTAGCTAGATGTGAAAACACTGCACCAGCTGTAAATCCTCTGTCTTTCGCAATGGCTATGTCATGTACCAGTTTTATTAGAGCTATTTCAGTGGAATGAGCTTTTCTAATGCCAAATTGGAAGAGTGTCGTGCTCCATAAACTTAGTCGTTGTTCATGCACATTTTTTTACCAGTTCAGCTATTACTGTTGGAAACTGAAATTAGGTTTGTCAAATGTTTTAACGTAACATTTTTTAACACGTTCAAGTACTACTGTAGGTTTGTTTTGTTTTTTTTTTCAGTTTGGGAGTAATAGAAATATTATTAAAATATCTAATTATGTATTGGTAGATCTTGTCATATCAGTATTACTATGTAAAAGTGGTATTAAAATTCAAAGCGTAGCTTGAGTTTTACTAGAATTTACCTAATGCAATTGAAAAACCTGGCAGTTTCATAAATGTTTGAACATAAAATTTGGAGGTTGCTGCTCAGCATCAGACAACAGAGTATCACTTTGTTATGAATAACACATGCTATTAACAACCTGCCAGTGGGACCCTTGAAATCAACACATCGTCGGGGGACCTTTTACATGAGTAGGGTTATCCAAACCTGGCAACACCTGTAATCTGGCAAAATGTTGTAAAATACCCTGGTCTTTGCAAAATAAGTAGAAGTATATTAAGTCTTAATACACGTTTGTTGTACAACTTGTGCTCCAGGCCAAATTATGTGAGATTTCATTGGATATATAAAATCTATAAAGCTTAAAGAGTAACTGAACTTTTGCAAACCTTCAGCGGTGATCGGCTCTCTTTGTTAGGCTGAAGACGGGTTCACATAGAACATCTACGAGCCCATCTTCAGCCTAGCAAGGTGGGCCGATCACACCCCAAGTTGCAGAGCCCTTCTGCCTCTTTGTTTCAGTAATGGAGGGGGTCTCAGCACCCAGAAACCCACTGATCTAAACTTCTTGTATGTCTCTATGTCATCAAAAGTTTTGTGAAAGTTCAGTTACCCTTTAAAGTGAATATCAACCTTTTAAAACAATGTTATTTTTTAGGCCCAACATTTTTTGCAGAATATTTTCATAATATTCCTTTACTGGAGTTGGAGCTCGGTTTTTCATATACTGGATGTAAATTACCTGCATGCCTTTACACAGCCATATACTGTACTTAATGGGTTATTAGTATATATCAGACATTTGTGGCATAGTCCATAACCCAGAAATGTCTCAGATGAGAGTAACCCTTTAAAGGAGCTGTCCCATTTTACATAGGTTGAAAAAAGACCAAGGTCCATCGAGTTCAACGTTTCTAAATCAATCATACCTGATTTATTGCTAGATTAAAGGGGGTTTTCACTACCGGACAACTGATGACCTATCCACCGGATAGGGTATCAGTATATGATCGGTGGGAGTCCGACACCTGGACCCCGCACCGATCAGCTACTCCGGCTGCCTGCGGGTACCGGATGTCATTGCAGAGTAAGCAGTGTACAGAGCCAGAAGCAGTTGGCTCCGTGCACTGCATAGTGGCCACGCTGCAGAACTGCAGCTCTGCTCCTATTCACTGCAGCTCGGCCACTATTCCGTCCTGGCTGGAAGCGATGTCTATTCACTCTCAAGACTCCTCAGTAAAGTTAATGTGTGAGTAAGAGACAGCACATCATGATCTAGTAAGATCACGATGTCTGATAACATGAATGGAGAGAAGTGTATGACGCTGATTGGTCAGCGTCATACACTTCTCTTTACAACGCCGACTTGGTCAAAAAGTAAAAACATGCCCAGTTGTCTATTAAGAAAGTCATTAGCATAAATCTAAAATAGGTCATAACTTGGTCAAAATTGATCGTTTTTCTAAATAAAAAACACTTGTTATCTACATTACCGCGCCGATCACATTATGTAGGAGATAGGGCACTTATAATGTTGTGACAGAGCCTCTTTAACTATTACATGATCCCAGTCTACTAGACTTAGTTCTTCCCTTAGTTGATTGAATTTTGTTTCCTAAAGCTCCAGGTTTTTGTAGCTCCCCTTTGTACTGTTTTATTAAATCTTATTCTGAAACTTGAACTTTGTGCTCCCGGACCTCCACTTTGGAAATTGTATCTGGTCTATTAGACAAGACCAAATATAGCAGAGCAGCTCCTCTGGTTGGTTCATCAACCAACTGAATAAATAACTGTCTTGAAATGTGGATACAAATATACAACTTTTAGCACAATCAGTAGCCTCTATGTCTCAAATAATGTAAGGATAGTTAAAATCCCCCATAATTAGGACCCAATTATTATTTGCTGCCTTTTCTATTTGTTGCAACCTTTCATCCTCAGCCTGTTCAGCTATGTTTGGTGGTCTAGAACAAGCTCCAATGATCAGTTTACCGTTATTTGGCCGCTCCATGGATATTTATGCATAAAGATTCAGTATGGTCTTAGGCTGGATTTTACAAACAGACAAACCCCTCCACATTTTTTATCTTTTCTTATTCCTTCTGAACCCCATGTAGTCCTCCACATTAGATACCAAGTCATGGTTCTTACCCAGCCAGGTTTCTGTTATGCCCTCTACATCGTAATCTATGTTGGTCATAAGAATCTCCAACTTGTCCATTTTATTTGCAAGACTTCTTGCATTCGCCAGCATACATTTAATATTACCAACATGCCCACATTTATTCCTAGTCACCTCCCTACTTTCCTTGCTAAACCTAGCCCCCACTAAATCCCCATTAACACCTGCTGCATCCTACTCACTTGGGCAACTTAATGCTTATAGCTCCCTGTGCAAAAGTTCAGCTTGACCTTCCCCATGCGCAACTTCTCTTCACGGCAGACAGCCGCGACCTGTCCGTAGCTTTCAGCTGTATTGCTGTGTCGCCTAAGGCCCCATGCACACGACCGTAAAAACGCCCATAATTATGGGCCCATAGACTTCTATTGGCCATGGGTACCTCCCCGTATGCTTACGGGAAGGTGCCCGTGCCGTTGAAAAATATAGAACATGTCCTATTTCAGGCCGTAATTACGGCACGGGCATGCCCATAGAAGTCTATGGGTCTCCCGTAATTACGGGTGGCTACGCGTGTGCACCCGTAACTACGGGAGCGTTGCTAGGCGACGTCAGTGTATAGTCACTGTCCAGGGTGCTGAAAGAGTTAAACGATCGGCAGTGACTCTTTCAGCACCAGGGACAGTGACTGCCGATCACAATATAGATAAAGTTGTAAAAAAAAAAAAGCCGTTCATACTTACCCAGAACTCCCGGCTTCTTCCCCCAGTCCGGCCTCCCGCGATGACGTTTCAGCCCATGTGACCGCTGCAGCCAATCACAGGCCAATCACAGGCTGCAGCGGTCACATGGACTGCCGCGTCATCCAGGGGGGTCGGACTGGATGTCAAGTGAGGGACGCGTCACCAAGACAACGGCTGGGTAAGTATGAATTTCTTTTACTTTTATTACGGAAAGGGCTGTCCCTTCTCTCTATCATGCACTGATAGAGAGAAGGGCTGCCGATTACTGCAGTGTAATTTTGCAGAGAAAACGTGCCCGTAAATACGGATGGAATACGAGTGACACCGGACCCATATTTACGGGCACGGGTCCGTAAATACTGGTGCAATACGGGTCGACTACGTGTGACCAAGGGCCCGTATTTAAGCCAGTATTTATGGGTGGACAAAAATACGGTCGTGTGCATGGGGCCTAAGTGACCTATCGATGCAGCACTAGTAACCAGGGGAATTGCAAGAATCTTAAAAAATAGGAGCTTCACAGAGAAAAAGTATAATGGAAAGATTTATACCTCTGCCTATTTTTGGACCCACTCCTGGTTTTAGCTTACAAATAGTGATGCAAAATACTGTCCAAGATACTGGAGTGTAAAAGAGACCTAAAATTTATGCGCATTTCTCCAAGGTGATATGTATAACCAGTTGATAAAATATAGATTAGATCTAGTCCATAGAGGCTGGTCTTTGGGTAAACAGCCAACAGTTTTGTCTTTGATGTTCACATTAATCCACAGATAAAGTTTTTTGTTTTTTTGACATTCATTTAATGGCTATGTACACCTTTTATTTTTAATAAATAGATTAGTCAGTGTGTTTAGTGTAACTTTGGAATTCATCTTTATTAAAAAAAATATATTTTACCTTTGGAGATACAGCTATTTTGTATTTTCTATACAGAACAGCTGTATCGTTCGTTTTACACTGAATCCATCAGTCACGTGGACCTGACACGTTCCATGTCGGCGGGTTCTGCGTGTCTGTGGCACGCAGGATCGACCTGTAAACAATCACATCAAAGTTCATAACTCAGATGTGATCGATTACAGGTGGATCCTGCGTGTCAGAGACACACAGGACCCGCTCTCACTGAACCCGTCAGTTCCACGGGACAGACGGATTCAATGTAATGCGATAGAGAATACAGAAAAGCTGTATCTCCAAAAGTAAAACAATTTTTTAATAAAAATTAATTACAAAGTTACACTAAACACACTGACTAATCTATTTTTTATTTTATTTTTTTTAAATGCCCTCAAAGGTGTCCATAGCCTTTAAGAATAGAAATCTTTTGACCTAACCTGTCCTTGATTTCTTTATTCTAACATCTGCAATGTGTCATCGACTACCCTTGTGGTTCTCTAAGGCCTCATGCACACGACCGTAGTGTTTTTCTGGTCCGCAAATTCCAGGACCGTGTTCCGTGAAATGTCATCCGCAGTTCATCCGTATGTAATCCGCAGTTCATCCGTATGTAATCCGGAAAATGCGGATGGAAAAAAAAAAAGGAAAATTTAAACAGGATGTCAAAAGCTTGGTCCAACCCCTTTAGAAGGTCACATGATCGCTCAGGAGCCATTTCCTTGTGCATTTTTCCAGATCTTTGCTTTGTGCGAGTTCGGTCACATTGCGCTGCTGATATAGCTGTGGTTTTTGTGAGTTCCTCACTGCGAAGATGTCTTCTGATGATGTGGACGATGTACTCCTGTACTGGCTCCTCTCCAGGCGATTTGGACAGCAACCACCAATGCTGGACGAAGAACCGAGGAGGAGGAGGAGATATTGGGTTCACCCCATTGTCTCCCAACGGCTTAGGAAGGGGCATTTTAACATGCTGTACTCAGACCTGCGGCAGCACCCGGACAAGTTCCTCAGCTACTGCCGTATGTCCGTTCAAACTTTTGACTGTCTGCTGGCGGACCTTCGTCCTGGACTCATCTTCCAGGACACCACCATGAGACGTTGCATTTCTCCAGAGGAACGCCTGATCGTCACTCTGAGGTAAGAAAACCTAAATCCCCTTCTACGACATGTCTCTACCCTGCAAACAATATTAGTATACTTGTCCCCTGTGCATATTGCCGCCATGTCACCGTGCTGCAGATATTTTTCCTGTATGTGCATATTTTTATATATATATATATATATATATTTTTACAGATTTCTTGCAACCGGCAACTCCTTTGCATCGCTCCATTTCCATTTTCTGCTGGGGTGCTCCACTATTTCGAAGATTGTCAAGCTTACCTGCGAAGTCATCTGGCAGCAACTTCAAGCAGCAGTGATGCCAAAGCCCAAGCCTGAGGACTGGATTCGGATTGCCGATGGCTTCTTACAATCAGCACAGTTTCCCAACTGTGTTGGTGCGCTGGATGGTAAGCACATCCGCGTAAAAAAGCCTGCTCACTCAGGGTCTCAGTATTTCAATTATAAACAGTTTTTCTCGGTGGTGCTGTTGGCCTTGGCTGACAGTGACTATCGGTTTATAATTGTCGATATTGGGGCCTATGGAAGCTCTGCGGATGCTGGCATCTTCAGGGCTTCCAGAATGGGTGAACGGCTAGCATCTAACCAGCTCGACCTTCCGGAACCTAGACAGCTTCCAGGATCTACAGGACCACCAGCACCCTTTGTCATTGTGGGTGATGAAGGTTTCGGACTGTCCCCTCACCTGATGCGTCCATTCCCTAGGCGTGGCTTAGATGAACGGAGGCGCATTTTTAACTACCGCCTTACCCGTGCAAGACGGTATGTGGAGTGCGCCTTCGGAATTCTAAGCAGCAAGTGGCGTGTGTTCCAGAGCTCCATTCAGATGAATCCTGAAAATGTGACAAAGGTTATCCAAGCGTGTGTTGTCCTCCACAATTTTCTGAGGATTCATTAGTCGGCAGTGGACGCAGAGCTGAACCATTTCTCAACTAATTCCATCGCTTTGGACTACACACAACATGGAAGACCTGGAGTGTCTGGACTGGCAGTCCGTAATTTGTATACAGACTATTTTGTATCACCTGAGGGAGCAGTTCATTGGCAAAGGGATGTGCTTCGTCTGCCAAATTAAAATTTAATAGGGACTGTTGTATTTCCTGTTTATGTTACAAATGTTTTAGTAGTTAAAGTTGCAGTAGTAGAGTAGGGACTCGGAAGAGAATGAGGACCCTTGACGCGGGTTGCGAGCTAATGTATTTCTGTCGTTTTTTTTTTTAAATTATTTATTAATTTAAAAAAAAATATTTGATTCTTTGCATTCGGCAGAAATGCAAACCAATACCTCATTATGTTTTTCAATAATAATAAATACAAACACATAATTAACTATAAACTTCTTTTATTCTTTGCACAAAACAGTGTCATCAAACAAAAACAAAACTATATAATATTACAAAATTATAAATTGTAAAATGATTGAGAAGGTGCAGGGTCATGATGGGGTCGTGGAACAGCCTCCCCCTGCTGCATGTGCCGATACTGCTGTTGAGAAGGTCCTGGCATGCCATACCCTGGACGATCTTCACTGAATAGTGGCATTGAGGCTTGATATGGTGGCTGCTGGCTGGTTTGAGCGGTTGCTGCAGGTGCTGTAGGGACAGAGCGGAAGGTGCTTCCATCACACCCCCGCCTATGAAACTCTATGGCATGATGGATTTCACGTGGGTCAGGATGTGTTGCAAAAATTTCGACCACTTCCATTAGGGCTGTTTGGCACCTGATCTGCCTCTCAATTGGCACTCTTTTTAGAATATTTGAAAGAGCGCGACAGAATGTGCCCTCTTCGGTTTCTGTCGCTCTTTTCTCCAGGTGTTCTAAAACCCGCAAGTCGACCGCCTGCCTTGGCTCTGTACATGTTGGACCTTTATTGGCAGAACGTCGGCGTTTACCTCGGGGTATAATTTCGTCTTCCGGTTCCGTGGCACAGACTGGATTATCCTCTGTTGTATTTTCAACAGGCACTGGAGTGGAAGTGGACCTAGCAATCCCCAAGCCTACGTCAGCCTCTTCTATTTGAGTGGCATCAGAGTCTTCTGCCTCCAGATTATCCTTGGTTCTGTTGGAAAATGAAAACATAATGTTAGGGAATTTTAGTAGTAATTTAACGTCATGTCTACAGCAGGGCAAATACACTATGTAAACATATGCAGCTTATTCAATGGGCTGCCTAGAGGGAATTATGTGCTTGAATAGACCGTATAATTGGCCACACCAACAATACGTACTCTTTTAACATACTCACATGCATCACTACATGCAGGGGCGTAACTAGGAAAGACTGGGCCGCCTAGTAAACTTTTGACTGGGGCCCACCCTACACTGGGTGTCACACAACCCCCCCCCCCCTTGTAGATAGTGCCTTTTTTACAGCCCCCCCCACCCCTATAGATAACACCATATAGCGCCCCACTGTACATTGTATGGCATTATCTACCGGGGGACTGTATGGCGTTATCTATAGGGGGACTGTATGGCGTTATCTACAGAGGGGGCTGTATGGCGCTAACGCCATACAGGCCCCCCTCCCCCCCATAAAAAATGCGACCTATAGTGTGTCCTACAAATACATGTGTGATCGCTGGCAGCGATAGGGAGAACGGGGGACTAAAAGTCCCCTGAAGTTCTACATGACTAACCTCTGAGTTCCGGCGTCTGCACAGCTCAATAAAAGAGAAAGGAGCGCTGGTTACGCATGCGCACAAGCGCGACCCTCGCTCCATTCATTTCTAGGGAGCTGCGGACACAGGCCGGAAGTACGAGGTTTGTGATGGAGAAGTTCAGGGTACTTTCAGTCCCCCGTTCTGCCTGTCAATGCCAGCGATAACACATGTATCCCCTATCCTGTGGATAGGGGATACATGTCTTTTGTTTAATGACAGAGCGGGGAGATACCTACCTGCTCTGCCGTAGTGTTCAGTGGCGTCCCGCTGTAGCAGCCATAGTGGCTGCTAGCGGAGCCGCCGGACATGGTGGAGCCCCCTCATGCCGCGGTCCCCGTAGCAGTCGCTACGGCTGCTACGGCGGTAGTTACGCCACTGACTACATGGCCAGACTACAATGATCAAAGTATATAAGCAATACTTACGGGCCAACCTGCATGACATCCAGAAGGAACGACAGCTGTTTTGTGTACAGGTATGGTCTTTTTTTCTGTCGTCCGTCTCCGCTCTTCCCCTTGTCATTCAGCTCACACTTAAATTGGTCACGACATGTGTTCCATCGTGTTTTCACGTATTCAACTATGATATAAAATAAAACAATCACAGATCAACATATTTGAAGTGTACATTACTAGATCTTAGGAAATGTTGTTTTTTTGCTGAAAATGTTGGTGCAGATTTGGGGCGTTTACGCAACAAATCTGCACCAACATTTGCATATTTGACAGGTAATTGAGATGTTGCAGAAACGACTGCCACAGTTTTCTGTTTTCTCATTTAATTCAACATCAATTCAACCACGTCTGCCCGTGCCCACACGACAGCTGAACGGCTGAAATTACGTTGATGTGTTCAGGAGTAAACATCCACGTAATTTCAGCCGTAAAGGCATGTGCAGGCGCTTGAACGGGCGTAATTGGCGCTGCTTTTAATTGGAGTCAATGAATAACGTCTCCAATTACGGCACAAGAAGTGACAGGTCACTTCTTTGACGCGGGCGTATAATTTGACAGCGGCGGGTAAATATACACCTCGCTTGAACACACAAACGTCAGCCCATTGCTTTCAATGGGCAGATGTTTGTCCACGCTACTGCGGCGTCCTTAGCGGACGTACTTCAGGGCAGAAACCCCCGAATTACGTCAGTAATTAGTGTGTGTGAACATACCCTCATAGTGACATGTCACGTTTTGATCGGTGGTGGTCCGAGCCATGAGACCCCCACAATCTCACGTGCACTTCTGCAGCTTCATTTCAGAGATTGGTGGGTGTTTCAGTGATCCAACCCCCACCAATCAAAACTTCAGGCATTTCATTATGACATGACATGACAGGAGTACTCAGAAACCGCATCAAGGTGTGAAACTTACCCATGCGTTTCTTTTGTACGTTCGTTGCCTTCTCCCACTCAGGATGCACCTCACTGCAGACCTCCTGCCAGGCAAGATCTTTCAGATTCCTGTCAGCATACTCTTCAAGGCGCTTATTCCATAGACAGGGCTTGTGCTGGACCAGGATGATTAGCTTCTCCACGCTAATTGAAGCCATGCTGCTCTCTGCTGCTCTCTGCTGCTTTCCTGCACTGTCTCCAGCCTTCACGACGACGGAACTCATTCCCGGTCGTCGCCTAGCAACACTTCCGCAAATCCGCAAACTGCGGATGACACACGGAGGTGTATCCGCATTTTCCACGGGCCCATTGACTTCTATTGGCATGTCCGCATCGAATTTGCGGCCCGTAATAAGACATGTCCTGAGTTTCTGCGGCACGGATTTGCGGACATGCGGAGACCCTTGAAAACACGGATAGTGTGTATGGGCCCATAGAAATGAATGGGTCCGCAATTCTCCCGTGGATTTGCCGGGGAATTGCGGACGCAAAAACACGGTCGTGTGCATGAGGCCTAAGGCTCTACAAATATACTCACATAACCGTCTTTCCTGAAATATATGACATTTACCTAATGTATATTGGAATGCATTATGTGTTATGCATTATAATATACTTCTCATGATTCTGAACATTAAAAAAACTAAATGCTGTTGGGAATATTTTAAATATAATGTGTACTGTGTTTATTTCTTACTGCTACCTAGCAACAAGAAGGCTATTTTAATAATGCAAGCAAAAATCCATAGCTTTTAAAGTTTAGCAAAGAAAAGTATTAGTTATATATTAATATAAAGTAAATCTTTTTAGCAGCAAGTAAATTTGCATTTATTGAGCAATGTGGCGTCTACTAGCAGTGGGGACTCAAAATTGCTTATACAATTGGCCAATACACTACCTACTCTTCTTAGGAATTACTATTTATCATAATAGGACCCGAGGAGGGTTGCTAACTGTCCATAAATGCATACAAATATAGAAAAAGAGGCAGCACTGGAGTGCTGCCTCTTTTTCTATATTTGTATACCATTGGGGATTTACAAGTCGGATCCCTGGAGGCTTGCACCCGGATACCCTGGAGGTTCTTGTTCTACTGTGCTGTGCATATATTTCTCATTGGATGTCCATAAATGCATGGCAGTCAATAATAAAAAGTAGACATGCCTGTGATTTTTTGGAATCTTGGGGAAGCTTAAAGAATATTGTGATTGTAATTATGATAATTTTATAATTTGCATTAACAAGTATTCTGAGATACAGACATATATTTCTTATAATTTTTATGATTCATTTTAGGTTCCTATTTTGTCCCCAAAAATTTATGGCTGTTCAAATGTTGGGAGAAATAGCTGGCAGCCGAAGAGGTGTTAGGCTGACAGCTTTGTGAGGCTTCGTTCACATCTGCGCTGGGGCTCCGTTCCGACATTCCGTCTGAGCTTTCTGTCGGAACAGAGCCCTGACAGACACAAAGTCGACTACGTTATTGATTCTGTTAAAACGACGGAACCCTTGCACAACGGAGACAAACGGAAACCATTGGCACCGGATTAGTCACCATTGAAATCAATAGGGATGGAAACAGAAACCTATGGTTTCCGTTTGGGTCTGTCAGGGCCCTGTTCCGACGGAAAGCTCCGATGCAATGTTGGAACGGAGCACTAGCGCAGATGTGAACGAAGCCTTATCTGTATGGCCATCTTAACTTGCTTAGGAAAAAAACAAAACAAAAAGGTTGGCATTGAGCATTGTATATTCCGCTGGATCAACTGAGACTGAGAACTAGGTTACTAGGTACCAGTGGCGTAACTACCGCTATAGCAGCCGTAGCAGCTGCTACGGGGCCCGCAGCATGAGGGGGCCCATGCCACCCGCCGGCATGGCCGCCCCCCCCCTCGCCGCAGGCTCCGCTAGCAGCTGCTATGGCTGCTACAGCGCGACGCCACTGAAGGGGTTGTTCCTACAAAAGACATGCATCCCCTATCCATAGGATAGGGGATACATGTGTGATCACTGGGACGCCCAGCGATAACGAGAACAGGGGACTGGAAGTCCCCCGAAGTTCTGCATGACAAACCTCGGACTTCCGGGGTCTGTCTACAGCTCCATAGAAATGACTTGTGCACCGGTCGCGCTTGTGCGCATGCATGACCAGCGCTCCTTTCATTTTTATTGAACTGCGCGGATGCCGGAAGTCCGAGGATTGTCATGGAGAACTTTCGGTCCCCCGTTCTCCTTATCGCTGCCAGCGATCACACATGTATCCCGTATCCTGTGGATAGGGGATACATCTCTTTTGTAGGACAAACTATAGGCTGTTTTTTTTTGTTTTTTTTTGGGGGGGGCCTATATGCTGTTATCCATAGGGGGGTCTGTATGGCGTTATCTACAGGGGGGTCTGTATGGCATTATCTACAGGGGGTGTGAATGGCGTTATCTACAGGGGGATTCTGTATGGCGTTATCTACAGGGGGGTCTGTATGGCGTTATCTACAGGGGGTGTATGTATGGCGTTATCTACAGGGGGGTCTGTATGGCGTTATCTACAGGGGGGTCTGTATGGCATTATCTACACAGGGGCTCTGTATGGCATTATCTACAGGGGGTCTGTATGGCACTATCTACAGGGGGATTCTGTATGGTGTTATCTACAGGGGGGTCTGTATGGCGTTATCTACAGGGGGACTCTGTATGGCGTTATCTACAGGGGGGTCTGTATGGCGTTATCTACAGGGGGTGTCTGTATGGCGTTATCTACAGGGGGGACTCTGTATTGCATTATCTACAGGGGGGTCTGTATGGCATTATCTACAGGGGGCTGTATGGCGTTATCTACAGGGGGCTGTATGGCGTTATCTACAGGGGGTCTGTATGGCGTTATCTACAGGGGGGACTCTGTATGGCGTTATCTACAGGGGGGTCTGTATGGCGTTATCTACAGGGGGGTCGTATGGCGTTATCTACAGGGGGTCTGAATGCCATTATCTACAGGGGGTCTGTATGGCGCTATCTACAGGGGGATTCTGTATGGTGTTATCTACAGGGGGGGTCTGTATGGCGTTATCTACAGGGGGGACTCTGTATGGCGTTATCTACAGGGGGGTCTGTATGGCGTTATCTACAGTGGGGACCCTGTATGGCGTTATCTACAGGGGGGTCTGTATGGCGTTATCTACAGGGGGGTCTGTATGGCGTTATCTACAGGGAGGACTCTGTATGGCGTCATCTACAGGGGGGACTCTGTATGGCGTTATCTACAGGGGGGTCTGTATGGCGTTATCTACAGGGGGGCTGTATGGCGTTATCTACAGGGGGCTGTATGGCGTTATCTACAGGGGGATTTGGGGCTGTAAGACGTTATCTACAAGGGGGCTGTATGGCGTTATCTACTGGGGGGCTGTATGGCATTATCTACAGGGGGGGCTGTATGGCGTTATATACAGGGGGTCTGTATGGCATTATCTACAGGGGGGTCTGTATGGCGTTATCTACAGGGGGACTCTGTATGGCATTATCTACAGGGGGGACTCTGTATGGCGTTATCTACAGGGGGTGTCTGTATGGCGTTATTTACAGGGGGGTCTGTATGGCGTTATCTACAGGGGGGATTTGGGGCTGTAAGACGTTATCTACAGGGTGTCTGTATGGCGTTATTTACAGGGGGGTCTGTATGGCGTTATCTACAGGGGGGATTTGGGGCTGGTTGACGTTATCTACAGGGGGGCTGTATGGCATTATCTACAGGGGGGCTGTATAGTGTAATCTACAGGGGGCTGTATGGTGTTATCTACAGGGGGGATTTTGGGCTGTAAGACGTTATCTACAGGGGGCTGTATGGCGTTATCTACTGGGGGCTGTATGGCGTTATCTACAGGGGGCTTTAAGGTGTTATCTACAGGGGGCTGTGTATGGCGCTATCTACAGGGGGCTGTGTATGGTGCTATCTATAGGGGGCGCTGTGTGGTGGAATCTATGGGGAGGCACTATCTACAAGAGGGGGGTTGTGTGATACCCAGCGGAGGGGGGCCCTAGTCAAGTTTGCTATGGGGCCCAGTATTTCCTAGTTACGCCCCTGCTAGGTACACCAGGTCATATACTGTATTTATGTGACACATATTCCTGTAAGTTAACATTTTAAAATGTACATCGCAGTTCATTTAAAACTAGATATAAACTGCTGCAGGTAGATCACCCTTTAGTATGTTTTTAGGTCATATTTGTGTCAGTAATATTGCTCCTAAATGAGATTATACATATAGAAAACCTTAGTACACAGACAGTGGTCTGAAGATTTTTGTGTCACCCTTTGGTAAGATACAAGGAATACACCTTATTCCAAATAACTTTTTGGTTGTTTTAAAAAGATATGAAGAAATGTGCTGAGAGACAGCAAGAACAAAAAGGTATTTCTTGACCACAGAGAAGCACCTTGACATGCACTGAATGTGAAGCAGGTATTTCACAGGTCAATCTGAATTATTCCGAGGAGGTTTTATAATGTTTGATTTACCATCAGTTGCACCTCCAGCTGTTTTATACGTTTATATGTTGTTCCTTTGATACTTTTCATTATACATTTACGGCTACAACTGTTTCTTTAACCCCTCACCCTGTCTTTATCACAGGCATTCCTTTTTTTCTCTCGTTTTACCTCCTTGCTAAATATTTTTTCTAGAAATAACTGTCAGACCAGCTCTATTATTCTTAACCTCAATAGACCTCCTACCACACTGCTTTCACACTCTCCTTTACCAAAAAATAAATTGTAGCAAATTTATCAATGTATTTACTAACTTTTTTTGGCGTCAATACATTGAAAAATATGCCATACGCCATATTTAATAAACTCCTGCGGCACGTTTTACAACACATACAAATGTGTAAGAAAGTGTGTAGGGTTTCAGAGTCATACATGGAGTGACTCATTTATCAAAGTTTTTTATTACTTTTCTACTTCGACCTGACAGTTACTCCCCTTTCCAACAATTGGTGACTATCTGAGGCACCGCAACCTGGGAATCCGACTGGGAAAGTCCATTTCTCTTTGCAGGGGTTAAGGAGGAAAAATTTGAAGATTCCTTACACTCCGCACCCCAGTTTAGCCAGTGTCAAACTGTTACAGAATTGCTTTTCCCTCATATCGGATTTATAAACATGGCGTGCACCCTGCTGATAAATCTGTTGCATACTGCACTTAGGAATAAAATTGGCGCACCCTTTGTTCAGTGCACACGGTATTGATAAATCTCCCCCACTGACTGCATATGATCGGCTTAATAGTCCTGTACTGCAGCTCATTCAAATGTCTAAAACATCTTCTTGTTCTAATATTTAAAAAAATATGTAAAAATACATGTCTAAAGTGTTTATTTCAAGAAATTGGCTGAGCTGTTTTCATATTTTCCATTCAATAAAATGAGAGTGCCCACACATGTGCAGCCACCTCGTTGCAAGTAACCAGGGACTGGGCACCTATGTTCTAGGAATCTGTGAGGTCCTAGCATTCGGACCCACATGAATCAGATATTCATGGTATATTTATATAAGAGTCTATGATGCAATCTTGCACTCCTAAATAACATTTAGGAATGCAAGATTATATTTGGTGCACCTACTTCATAGATGGCTTCTCCCTCCTACATTCTATCTTTGATCAATCAATAGAGTTATATGTAGTTCTACTGCTTACTTGAAAAGACTCTCAATGTACTTATGTTACTGAGAGACTGAGAGCAAAACCTCAATAAAAACTGATCTGGAGTAAATAAGGAAAAAGTTTTCGATTTGCCCCATTATCTTCTTGAAAAAGTGCAGTCCAGGAGAAGCTATACTGGTTATAGCTTTCTTCATTTTTTTATATTTTTTATTTGGGTACCAGTTATCAATTAAGGCTAGCCAGGCCAATTGTAGGCTGGCCTGTACTGCCCACTATGATTGAAAGTCCATAAAAGACAAATCCAATCTCCCCAAAACTGAAATAGTTAACCACAGCAGCCAGATCTTACCTTGTAATGAATGCAAGTTTAAAATACCTGATTCACATAATGTGTCATAGAGCTGCACAATTTCTAAGGTGTGCCACATTTTCTTGAAACTGCAGCATGGAGTATTATGTTATTGCATTTTGTTGTTTTTGTAGTGTTTGTCCCACATAGACTACAATGGGTGAAAGACAAGGCATTTTTGTTTTCCACCATAGAAACAATTCTAAGAACATAACTTTGTGAAAGTGAGCAAAAAACGTTTATGGATTCCATTTTGTGTAGAATCCATCTTGTATATCTGGCATCCATCTTGTATCCTAAATAATCCATTTAGTGATTAAGAAGTCATTTGTTGCTTTAACTGGTTGCCGACACAGGACGAGTATGCTCGTCCTGAGCGGCGAGCACTTCGCGCATTAGGACGAGCATACTCGTCCTGTGTGACAGCCGTCTCTGCGCGTCTGTGTGCGCGATCGAGAGCGGGGCAATGGCTGTAATACACAGCCACGGCCCCGCTCTGACAGCGGAGACGAGAGAAACATCTTCTCTCCGCTGTTAACCCTTTGAACGCCGCGATGAAAGCTGATCGCGGCGTTCAAGGAGAGGGGACTGCACATTGATCGCGTCACAGAGAATAAATGTGACGCGATCAAAGCCCACAACTCATATTTCCTGTTGTTAGGGCATACTGAGGTATGCCCTAACAACTGCCTGTGTATAATCAGCACACAGGCTAATGTACTGGCATACAGATCTATGCCAGTACATTACAGTTAAAAAGTCAAAATCAAAATGATAAATCCCTTTATGGGATTAAAAAAAAAAGTTAAATGAATGTAAAGAAAAATGAATGATAAATAAATAAAAAGTAAAAAAAATACACAGAAACACAAATTTTTTATAATAAATAAACGTTTTAAAATATATATATATATATATATATATATATATATATATATAAAATAGACATATTTGGTATCTCCACGACCGTAACAACCTGTACAACAAATGTATACCATTATTTATGATGATCGGTGTATGCTGTAAAAAAATAAATATTAAAACTGCAATGGAACTGCTTTTTTTCTGCATTTTCGCCAAAATAAAAATTTATAGAAATTAAACGATAATGTATTTGTACCAAAAAATGGTACCTACATAAAGTACAACTCGTCCCGCAAAAAACAAAGTCTCATACAACTACGTCGTACAAAAAATAAAAGAGTTATGAGCGTCGGGATGCAAAGAGGGAAATGTAAAAAAATTGCTCTGTCCTCAAGGCCAAAATTGGCAGTGTCCTTAAAGGAACAGTGTCATCACAAATTATTTTTTCATATGTTAAAGATGTTAGTGCTTTATTAAAAACGTTTATATTTATTTGTGTGTTTGTGTTTTACTTTTTCTTATTTTTACACTTTTTCTTCCCTATGGGGGCTGCCATTTTTTGTTCCATTTCTGTATGTGTCGATTAACGACACATACAGACATGGAATACGGCAGCCACAGTCCCATAGGGACTGCGAACGGCTCCCGTCCCATCCACTTCTGTGTACGCCGTCTGTGTGGGAACTGCACATGCGCCGCTCCCACACAGTCCAATTTGAAATTGGCGCCGTCCAGCGCCATTTTCCTGTGGACCGGAAGTCGCGGCCGGACAGTAAGATTACTACTTCCGGTCGCGGCTTCCGGACTTGTGCACTTGGACCAGCGGCAGCAGACGGAGCGGACGGGCCGGAGGGAGCCGCGGCGGCAGTAGCAGGTAAGAGATTTCAATGTATGTTCGTGTTTGTGTACGTTTACTACTGTATGTAAACCTACTACACTGTGTGTTAGCTCAAAAAATGGCGACACACAGTGTAGGAGGATAGACCGTTCAAACCCCTCGTTTATCCCGGCACTAGCCAGGATAAAGGAGGGGGGGATGCTGAGAGCTCACTAGAGCGAGGGCTTTTTACCCAATTTTGCAATGCTGCAATTTTGGGAATAGCTCCATCTAGTGACCAGCAATGGGAAATATTATAAATTAGAATCTAATTTATAATATTTCCTGACTCGTGAAAAAAATAAAAAAAATTTGAACAATGTTTAATCACCTACACACTAAATGTTTAATTAAAAAAAAAAAACATGTTTTTCTGGCAACACATTCCCTTTGAGGGGTTAAGACAGTATATTTATGCTGACCTCGTATGTTTTTCAGCTATGTGTCCCTCTGAATTCTTATCTGAGTCTTTTACAAGAAATGTGTGTTGGCCTTGAGTTTGCAATTCTATGAAAAGGTCTGTAAGTGAAATAAAGTAAGATAAGAATTCATTCTGGACTGAAGAATATGGATAATGTTTGTGGCAGGTGCAGACAAGACGTAAGCATTTCATGAGAATCATAATTTTACATTTAAAGGTTTTTATGTCTGGAAACATATTCTCATTGTATGCTATAGGTTGAATCAGAGTCATTGTCACATTGTAAATGATTGGCTGAAATCAAGTCTACACCCTTTTTGAAAGATATTATTGTAATTGTTTTTTGGCAATAAAAAAGGGAGGAGTATATTTGGGTATTTAACCCCTTCAGGACTGAGCCTGCTTTGGCCTTCAGGACAAAGCTGATTTTTCAAATCTGACATATGTCACTTTATGTGGTAATAACTCCGGAATGCTTTTACCTATCCAAGTGATTCTGAGACTGTTTTCTCGTGACATATTGTACTTTATGATAGTGAAAAAATTTGGTCGATAAATTCAATATTTATTTGTAAAAAAAACACCAAGATTTAGAGAAAATTTGCAAAAATGTAAATTTTTCTAAATTTAAATGTATCTACTCGTAAAACAGATAGTAATACCACACAAAATACTTACTAGTTTAAATTTCCCATATGTCTACTTTATGTTTGCATAATTTTTATGACATCCTTTTATTTTTCCAGGACGTTACAAGGCTTAGAACTTTAGCAGCAATTTCTCATATTTTCAAGAAAATTTCAAAAGGCTATTTTTTCAGGGACCAGTTCAGTTCTGAAGTGGCTTTGAGTGCCTTATATATTAGAAATTCCCCATAAATTACCCCATTTTGAAAACTGCACCCCTCAAAGTATTCAAAATAGCATTCAGAAAGTGTTTTAACCCTTTAGGCGTTTCACAGGAATTAAAGCAATGTAGAGGTGAAATTTACAAATTTCATTTTTTTTTGGGCAATACATTTATTTCTGTACCACAGAAGGTTTTACCCAAGAAACGCAACTAAATACTTATTGCCCAGATTCTGCAGTTTTTCGAAGCATCCCACATGTGGCCCTAGCGTGCTTATGGACTGAAACACCGGCCTCAGAAGCAAAGGAGCACCTAGAGGATTTTGAGGCCTCATTTTTTTAGAATATATTTTAGGCACCATGTCAGGTTTGAATAGGTCTTGTGATGCCAAAACAGTAAAGACCCCCCAAAAGTGACCCCATTTTGGAAACTACACTCCTCAAGGAATTTATCTAGGGGTATAGTTAGCATTTTGAACCCACAGTTTTTTTGCTAAATTTATTTGAATTAGTATGTGAAGATGAAAATCTACTTTTTTTCTGAAAAAAAATAGAAATTTGTAATTTTTACAAGGAATAAAGTAGAAAAAAACACCCCAACATATGTAAAGCAATTTCTTCCGGTTATAGCAATACCCCATATGTGGTAATAAACTGCTGTTTGAGCCCACAGCAGGGCTCAAAAGGGAAGGAGCGCAATTTGGATTTCTGATTTGCTGGAATAGTTTTCAGTGCCGTGTCGCATTTGCAATGCATTGGAGGGATGAAAACAATGGAAACCCCCCAAAATTGACCCCATTTTGGAAACTACACCCCTCAAGGAATTTTTTTAGGGGTAAAGTTAGCATTTTGACCAAACAGTTGTTTTGCTGAATTCATTGGAATTAGTCTGTAGAGCTAAAAACCTCCTTTTTTGCTGAAAAAACGTAGACATTTTTACAAGGAATAAAGGAGAAAAAGCACCCCAACATTTGTAAAACAATTTCTCCCGATTACGTAAATACGCCATATGTGGTAATAAAGTGCTGTTTGGACCCACAGCGGGGCTTAGAAGGGAAGGAGCGCTATTTGGCTTTTGGAGCTCAAATTTAGCTGGAATAGTTTTTGGGTGTCATGTCGATTTTGCAAAGCCTCCGAGGGACCAAAACAGTGGAAGCTCCCCAAAAGTAACCCCATTTGGAAAACTACACCACTTAAGGAATTTGTAAAGCAAAATGCTTTTTCAATAGAAAGTAATTAACCCTTTCCAGACTGATCCATATTTTGCTTTTTCTTTTTAATTTTTCCCTCCCCGCATTCCGAGAGCCATAACTTTTTTATTTTTCCGTCAATAGAGTGCTGTGAGGGCTTATTTTATGCGGCACGAGCTGTAGTTTTTATTGCTACCATTTGTTGGTACATACAACTTTTTTAGCACTTTTTATTACATTTTTTAGTAGAGCCAAGGTGACCAAAAAACAGCGATTTTTCAGTTTTAAATTCTTTATTTTTCACGGCGTTCACCGTGCGAGTTAAATAATGGTATATTGTAATAGTTTGGACTTTTACGGATGCAGAGATACCAATTTTGTGTGTTTTTTTTATATTACTTTAGAGAAAAAATGTGAAAAGGTTTTGTTTTGGACTTTAAATATTTATTACATTTTTTCCACTAATAATAACTATTTACTTTTGTTTTTACACATTTTATTAGTCCCCATAGGAGACTTGGACCAGCGATCATTAGATCACTGGTAGAATACTCTGCAATACTAATGTATTGCAGTATATTGTCATTTTTACATGCTCCTGTAACAGCGCGATCGATGTTTCTATCCGTTAGTCCCGGGTGTCAGCTGTAATACACAACTGACACCCGCAGCGTATGGCGCGGGCTCAGTGCGTGAGATGCTCCATACATCACCCCCCTCACCACGACATGCTATTAAGTCATGGTGCGCGAAAGGTTTCATGCGCAGCGGATGGTGCAAAGTGAAAATTAAAATTTTCAACTGATGTGCCATTTCAGTGCACTATATGTTGTGCCCAGTTTGTGCCAC
Source organism: Rhinoderma darwinii (assembly GCF_050947455.1). Taxonomy (NCBI): domain Eukaryota; kingdom Metazoa; phylum Chordata; class Amphibia; order Anura; family Rhinodermatidae; genus Rhinoderma; species Rhinoderma darwinii. Next base: position 221,912,074 of record NC_134690.1, on the reverse strand, counting down.
AAATACCACAAATAAAATATTAACCGGGTTCTCCCGGGTATGGCGATGCGATATCGGTGGACGTAAACGGCTGTTTGGGCACGCTGTAGGGCCATGAAGGGAGGGAGCGCCATTTGGCTTGGTAGTAGCTCTGGCGTTTTGCTGGTATTTCATTTTATAATGTGGGGGTACATGTAGGCTGGGCAGAGTACATCAGGGGCATAATAAGAGGGTATAATAATGGGGTAAATAAATAATAATCCGCAGATATGTGGCAAGTGTCGCTCATATAAATGGTGCCCTATCTTATCCGCTTTTGGAACACTGCACATTTTGCATCGTTATATTCTGGGAGCCAAAACTTTTTTATTTTTTTCACCACCGGAGCTGTGTGAGGGCTTATTCTTTGCAGAACAATCTGTAGTTTTCATTGGTACCATTTTGGGGTACATGCAATTTTTTTTTTATCACTTTCTATTCCATTTTACGGCAAGCAAGGTGACAATAAACCATCAATTCTGACAATATTTTGTATTTATTTATTACGGCGTTTACCCTGGGCTATAAATGACCATTATATTTTATTCTGCGGGTCGATACGATTACAGGGATACTATATATATATATATATATATATATATATATATATAGTTATTTTTAAATTTTGCAGCGTTTGCGCAATAAAATAACTTATTTGTAAAATAAACAATTTTTTGTGTCACCATATTGTGAGAGCCATAACTTTTTTATTTTTCAGTCAAAAAAGCTGTGTAAGAGCTTGTTTTTTGCGGGACGGGATGTAGTTTGTATTGGTACCATTTTGGCGTACATTCAACTTTTTGATCACTTTTTATTGTATATTTTGGGAGGGGTGGTGACCAAAAAATAGTGATTCTGCCATTGTTTTTCATTTGTTTTATTTGCGGTGTTCACCGAGCAGGAAAAATAATATTACAGTTTTATAGTTGGGATCGTTACGAATGCGGTGATACCAAATATGTGTACTTTTTTTTTACGTGTTAATTTTTTTTCTTATAATAAAAGACTTATTATAGGAAAAAAAAGCATTTCTTGTTTATGTCACTTATAACTTTTATTTTTACACTTTTTTTAAAACCTTTTTATTCTTTTTTTAACTTTTTTTACTAAGGGACACTTAGACTTGCAGCTCTGATCGCTGCTGGAATACATTACACTACCTACGTAGTGTAATGCATTTCAACTGTCATTGTGATGTGACAGTCACTCAGACAGGAAGCCTATGAGGACCGGCTTCCGGCTGGTCCTCATAGGCTTCGGTACACGGCAGCCCGGAAGCCATTGTCTGGCGTCCGGTTGCCCTGGGTACCATCGCCAGCCCCCGTGATTTCATGTGGGGGCTGCTGATCTCCGCTAAACTCCTTAAATGTGGCGTTCGGAATCGACCGCCGCTTTGAAGGGGTTAACTGCCTAAATCAGCGGCGATAGGCCACTGATCGGCAACAGGTAATGCAGGGCAGACACTCTGCACAGTTAACCGCTGCTGCGGTGTAGTGCCGCACGTCGTTACTGCTCACCCCGACGTGCATTAACAGCAGGGTGCGGGAAGAGGTTAAAGCAGTGTCTCTGTGTCTCTTACTTCTCTCCGATTTATCGATATAACCTATGATTTGAATCTCGATAGGTTTCCTGGGAGGGTATTGGTGACATACCCATCTAAAACTTCAGTCTAATATACTTTGGCCATGATTGCGCTAACAACCTTCATGATAAAATTTTGCAGCTGATCAGACAAATCCATTGGGAAAAAACTGTGTTTTTGCCACAATTTTTCAAACATGCTAAATGTATATCATCCTTAGTTGTTTCACCATTCATTCAGTGTATTCATAAACTGTAATAATGGTTTCTGCCCATGAAGTTTAACAGGATACATATCTCTGCTTGCTTGGCATAAGTCTCAGGCACAGTGCCAAATGGATTTGTTTAATATGTGATTTTTCTGTGTTTTTGGGCCAAGGAGACATTCACACAACTATAATTGGTAGTGTGTCTACTACCATATATTCAAAAATTCCCTTGAGTTTTTCCAGAATACTGAGTGCCCAATTGAGTTGCTTTTCTTGTATGAAAACTCTATTTTTGAAGGCTTATGAGAGTGCAGTCACCTCTATGTATTCAAATTCAAAGGTCTTCAGCTTATGGCCACATAGCATCTGATATCAAATATTTTTAGACTTTAAAATGTGCCTTAGTATAAAAACTAAGAGATTGATAACTTCTATATCATCATATGAGTTTTCTGGGCTTTTGCCATCTTGCCAACTCTGATAAAGGAAGCCTCCATGTTTTATTTTTTCAAGAATTTCTTAAGATTTGTATGTAGTTTCCCTGGTTTTAAGGCAAAGACGTAAAGTGCGGTTCACATTGAATTGTAGGTCCATTACAGTGGGTATTCACCCCCTCCTAAACTAGGCTAGTACAATCAAGAAAATAAGGAGTAAGTAGTAGATAAAAGCTTGCTTCTAAATGTTAAATCATAAACCATCAAGGTATCAAGGTACATAAAAAGGGATTTAAATCAAGAGATTTAAATAATTACATTTATGGTACACTTCGCTAAAATACATTCTGCATGGTGTGTTTATAATCTCACTTGAATAAACAGAATAAATGCTAGAAGAATGCATTAAGGCTAGATTCTACAGGAATGCCAGTCATCGCTGAGATTTTGTGTAATTTATGCATTACCTTTTTACTGTACCTTACTCAGATTTAAAGTACAAAGCTGTTTAAAAACTACATTCGCAACAGTATGTCATGCATATGTTAAGACTATATTGTATACAACTGTAGCAACCAGTGTACTTAATGGTCTCTCTATAATAAATATTTGTGACAATGAATGCTGACAAATTTACAGAAAGCTGATATATGCAGTCCTCACACTGTACAAGGGCTTTTGTTGCCGCTTTGCCTGCCTGTGACAAGGCAGGAAAACTGTCTTAGTAGATGATCTTTTACCAAAAAACAAATTTACAAGTTTTTATATCTCCAAATTAGCGACTACTTTAATAATTATGTTTAAAGAGAAAAGGATCTCTGATTTTCCAGGTAAAGTATGCAGAGTGGATAAAATGTTGCCATTTTTAACCATAAACAACATTATTCAGCCGTAATAGTCTAATAAGTTTTCTTCTGCTGAAGTCAAGCTCTGAAAACATGTCAAATACATAGTTAGTTTTATATTATTAAAATCTAGCTCAGGTACCTGTGAAACATGACACGATGATAACAGGTGTAATTCATGCTGTGTTACCAACACAGGCTTTGTACACATGACTGCGAATAATGTAGTCAGTCTGGAATCTACCCCAAAGCAGCTCTAACCCATTGATTGATGGACTCCACAAGACCTCTTAAGGTGTTCAGTGGTATATGGCACCAAGATGTTTAAGTTCTGTAAATTGCGAAGTGGGGCCTCCATGGATTGGAGTTATTTTTTCAGCACATCCCACAGATGCTCGGTCGGATTGAGATTTAGGGAATTTTGAGGATAAGTCAACGCCTTAAACACTTTGTCATGTTCCTCAACCGATTCCTGAACAGTTTTGCAGCTTGAATCAGAGAATACCGTTGTCATAATGGGGTGTACTCGGTCTGCAACAACACTTGTAGGTTGTACGTGTCAAAGTAACATCCACATGAATACCAGGACCCAAGATTTCCTAGTAGAACATTGCCCAGAGCATCACACTGCCTTTGCCGGCTTGCCTTCTTCCTTTCTTCCAATAGTTAACCCTTTCAAGGCAAAGACATTTTTTGTGTTTTTTCATTTTCGTTATTTACTCGTAGCTGTTTTTTATTTTTCAGTTAATGGAGTGTGTGAGGGCTTATTTTTTGCGATATAATGTACTGGGAAACTGAAGGAAAGTTTTATGTGGGGCGGCATTGGAAATTTTTTTTATTTCTCCACTGTTTTTTTGGGTTTTGTTTTTACAGCTTTCACCATGCAGTAAAAATGACAACTTAACTTTATTCTGTGGCTAAATATGATTACGGCGATACCAAATTTATATAGTTTTTTTTAGGTTTTACTGCATTTACAAAGAAAAAACTATTTGTAGAAAAAAAAATGTTTTGTTTCACCAGATTCTGAAAGCCATAACTTTTTTATATTTTCTCGTCAATTGAGCGGTGTGAGGGCTTATATTTTGTGTGGTGAGCGCTAAGATGACCAAAAAAACTGTGATTCTGGTGTTTTTTACAGTGTTCACTGTGTAATTTAAAAAATGTTATATTGTAATAGTTCAGACTTTTAAAGATGCAGCGATACCAATTTTGTTTGTTTTTTACTTTTTTAACTTGTAATATTTTTTTATTTTTTGTACACTACTGAAAACTTTATTTAACTATTTTTTACACGTTTTATTAGTCCCCCTCCGGGATTTGAACCAGCGATCGTCAGATCAGAAGGTTAAATACACTGTGTAACTAATGTATTGCTAATTTTTTAAGGCTTCTGTTGAGCCCTGCCAGAGACAGGGCTTAACAGAGGTAAAAGAAGGCAGTCTCGGGGGTCACTTTCTGATCTACTCTCAAAATATGCCAGTTTTGCAGGCGTCTTCAGTAAGATGGAGGTAGAGACGCTTCCCCCCATCGCATCTATGACTGCCCTGTTGAATTACTTCCTGACGCCTCGCCACCTCGAGGTCGATTTTATCCTCTCTCCCTGCCAGAAACTCTAGCCATGTCTGCCAACGTTAAGGAGAACCTCGAGAGAGAGGGTTCATCCGGAAGCCATCCTCCCCGGCAGGAGCCAGATTCTGCTTTGTGGAAAAAAAGGACGGATCTCTTTGCCCATGTATCGACTACCGGGGTTTAAACCAAATTACAGTCAAGAATAAGTACCCCCTATCACTCATCTCTGAACTTTTTGATAGAATTCGTGGGGCCAAGGTGTTCACAAAGCTGGATCTACGCGGAATTATAACTTGATCCGTATCCGCAAGGGTGACAAGTGGAAAACAGCATTTAACACCCGAGATGACCTCGTGATGCCTTTTGGACTATGTAAAGCCCCAGCTGTGTTCCAGGCAGGGCCGGCCTTAGGTTGGATGGCGCCCTGTGCAGGATTCTCTATTTCTGCCCCCCACAAAACAAAAAAAACCAACAACATATATATATAGAGAGAGAGAGAGAGAGAGAGAGAGACACCCACATACTGGAACATATATACTATACATACATAGAGGCACATATTTAGACATACAGGCAAATATAAATTTTATATATATACATATATATATACACACATATACACACAAACACACACACACACACACACACACACACACACGAGGGCTGTATACACACGTAATGGGTCTTATACAAATACATGTAGTTAAATATATGGACATACAGGCCCAAATATACCCACACAGGCACATATATACACAGAACAGATAGTTACCTGCAGTCCTATGTAACACCACAGATAACAATGATAACTCTCTGAGCACATATAATGTAGTAGATGTTACCTGCAGTCCTATGTAACACCAGAGATAACACAGTGATAACCCTCAGATGACAGATAATGTAGTAGTGTTACCTGCAGTCCTACGTAACACCACAGATAACACACAGTGGCACATGCAATATTGTTGGAATACACATCCGCCATACATACACGGATAGTGTTAAGAGGTTAAAGGGATTGTCCGCGTTTAAACTTTATGTTGCAGCAGGAGAGAAGGGCTTCAAATAAAAAAGCAGCCCATACTTACCAGGGCCGGCGTCGAACCCAGGCGAGTGCTGGGGCCTACTACCCTTGGGGGGCCCACTCGGCCACCGGGTGCTGACGCTGCCGTCATCACGGCATCACTGTCCATATATGGACAGTGATGTCAGGAGCAGAGCAGGAGTCCCGGGGCAGACTGCTAGTAGTGCTCTGCCCGGGACTATGGCTCTGGGGCTGCCTCGGAAAACACTGTCCATATATGGACAGTGACGTGAGGGGCTGCTCCTGAAGCGGAATCCCCACCCAGAGTGTCGGCAATGCTAGAGGGAACCCCAAAGGTGCAACTACCAGGGAGGGGGGCTGTGTGGAACTACCAGGGAGGGAGGCTGTGTGGCACTACCAGGGAGGGGGGCTATGTGATACTACCAGGGAGGGGGCTGTGTGACACTACCGGGGAGGAGGGGGCTGTGTGGCACTACCTGGGAGGTGGGGGGCTGTGTGACTACCAGGGAGGAAGGGACTTCTGTGACACTACCTGGGAGGTGGGGGCTGTGTGGCACTACCTTGGAAACTTATGGGGGTACAAACTGGGGGCCTAACGTCTATATGGGGGCACAAAGTGACATTTTCTGCTATTTTACTGCCGCCGTGAGTTCCCCCACAAAGGGGCCTACTAAGTCTTGTGTCGCCCAAGGGCCCACATAAACCTGGAGCCGGCTGTAATGACAGGGATAGGGAAACAGACAAGTGAGCCCTAATCTACCCGCCACTCAGTCCTTGCCTACTTGCAACGACCCGCCCTAGGCGACGGGGTACAACTGGGCGACGGTCCCTACACTCAGTAAGTGCACGACAGACAACCAGACAAGGAAACACAGAACAAAGGGAAACGGGGCAGTTGCCCACGGCAACACCGTGAGCAACAAGAGTAGTAAACGAGCCGAGTAAAACCAGGAGAGTACGAGGTACCAAACGCAGAGCAGAAGAGTAGTCAGTAAGCCAGGGTCAATACGAAGCAGGGACAAGTAGTTCAAGACACTGCAGCAGGGCCAGGAAACCAACAGAGAAGAAATCACAAGCAAGGAGGAACAGGAAAGGCAGGTATAAATAGACAGAGGGCGGGAGCTAGCTCCGTCTGGCCAGGCTGTGATAGGCTCTCCCACTCCTAAGCCTGCCATCCTGAGTGGTGGAAGATGGAGTCAGTCTCACAGACATAGAAGCAGGTGCAGACTGATTACCTATGAGCGTGGATACAGAAGCTGTGGCTGGCAGATCCTTAACAGTACCCCCCTTTTATGAGGGGCCACCGGACCCTTTCTAGATGGACCTGGTTTATTGGGGAAACGAAGGTGGAACCTCCTCACCAATACCCCAGCGTGAACATCCCGGGCGGGTACCCAAGTCCTCTCCTCAGGCCCGTATCCTCTCCAATGGACCAGGTACTGGAGGGAGCCTTGGACCATCTTGCTGTCCACAATCTTGGCCACCTCGAATTCTACCCCCTCAGGGGTGAGAACGGAGGTTTCCTCGAGGGAGCCAAGGACGGGGAGCAGCGTTTAAGGAGGGAGGCATGAAACACGTCGTGTATTCGAAAAGATGGGGGCAACTCCAGTTGGAAGGAGACAGGATTGAGGACTTCAATGACCTTGTACGGCCCTATAAACCGGGGAGCAAACTTCTTGGACGGGACTTTAAGGCGCAAGTTCTTAGACGATAGCCACACCAGATCCCTGACCATAAACAAGGGGTTAGCAGAACGTCTTCTATCTGCCTGAGTTTTTTGTATGCTCTGGGACGCCTCTAGGTTCTTCTGAACCTGGGCCCAGACTGTGCACAGTTCCCGATAAACGACCTCTACCTCGGGATTGTTGGAACTACCAGGTGAAACGGAGGAGAACCGTGGATTAAACCCAAAATTACAGAAAAAGGGGGAGACCCCTGATGAGTTACTGACCCGGTTATTAAGGGAAAATTCGGCGAGGGGAATGAATGAGACCCAATCATATTGACAGTCAGAGATAAAACACCTTAAATATTGTTCTAGAGACTGATTAGTCCTCACGGTTTGGCCATTAGTTTCAGGATGGAAGGCAGAGGAGAAGGACAGATAAATCTCCAACTTTTTACAGAAGGCTCTCCAAAACAAAGAAACAAATTGTACCCCTCTGTCAGAAACAATATTGACAGGGACCCCATGGAGATGCAGGATGTGTTTGACAAACAAGGTAGCTAACGTCTTAGCATTGGGTAGTTTTTTGAGGGGCACAAAGTGGCACATCTTACTGAAGCGGTCTACTACAACCCACAACACCGTCTTGCCTTGAGATGGAGGCAAATCGGTGATAAAATCCATGGATATATGGGTCCAAGGTCTCTGGGGAATGGGCAAAGAACGTAGTAAGACCACTGGTCGGGACCTGGGAGTCTTGGACGTAGCACAAACCTCACAAGCGGCAACGTAGGCCTTAACGTCATTAGGCAACCCAGGCCACCAATAGTTTCTGGCAATGAGGTGCTTGGTACCCAGGATGCCTGGATGACCAGATAGTGCGGAGTCATGATTTTCCCTAAGTACCCTTAGCTGGAATTGCAGGGGAACAAACAGCTTGTTCTCAGGAAGGTTCCCGGGAGCTGAACCTTGATCAGCCAGCAATTTCGGAGACTAAATCAGAATCAATAGAGGAAATGATTGTACCTGGAGGCAAAATACATGCAGGATCTTCCTCCGAAGGAGGGCTGGCCAGGAAGCTATTTTTAGACCCAGCCCTATAGGTAACCAAAAAATTGAATCTGGTAAAAAATAACGCCCATCGAGCTTGTCTCGGGTTTAGCCTCCGGGCCGATTCTAGGAAAACCAGATTCTTGTGGTCAGTAAGGACCGTTACCTGGTGCCTAACCACCTCCAGGAAGTGGCGCCACCCTTCAAATGCCCATTTAATGGCTAAGTGTTCGCGGTTACCAATATCAGTTACTCTCAGTGGGCGAAAACTTCCTGGAGAAGTAGGCACAGGGACGGAGATGGGTGAGGGACCTGGTACCCTGGGACAAGACAGCCCCCACTCCCACCTCGGACGCGTCAACCTCCACGATAAATGGCTCCATTTGGTTGGGCTGAACCAACACCGGGGCCGAGATAAAGCACTTCTTAAGGGCCTCAAAAGTCTGGACAGCCTCAGGAGGCCAGTGGAGGAGATCAGCACCCTTGCGAGTGAGGTCCGTAAGAGGCTTAGCGATGACCGAGAAGTTAGCAATAAATCTCCTGTAATAATTAGCGAACCCCAAGAAGCACTGTAACGCCTTCAGGAAGGCAGGTTGGACCCATTCCGCCACAGCCTGGACCTTGGCGGGGTCCATGCAGAATTCATGAGGAGTGTGGATTTGACCCAAAAATGGTATCTCCTGCACCCCAAACACACATTTTTCGGTCTTCGCAAACAGTTTGTTTTCCCGAAAGACCTGGACCACCTTCCTGACATGCTCTATGTGGGAGGACCAGTCCTTGGAAAACACCAGTATGTCATCAAGGTACACTACAAGAAATACCCCCAGGTAATCTCTTAAAATCTAATTTATGAAATTCTGGAAGACCGCGGGAGCATTACACAACCCAAAGGGCATGACGAGGTATTCGAAATGACCTTCGGGCGTGTTAAACGCAGTCTTCCACTCATCCCCCTCTTTGATGCGGATAAGGTTTTATGCCCCCCGTAGACCAAACTTAGAGAACCATTGGGCCCCCTGAACCTGATTAAAGAGATCAGGAATCAAAGGAAGGGGATACTGGTTCCTTACAGTGACCTTATTCAAGTTACGGTAGTCAATGCATGGCCTAAGACCACCATCCTTCTTCCCTACGAAGAAGAAGCCAGCACCTAACGGAGAAGTAGAGGGGCGAATGTAACCCTTTGCCAGTCATTCCTGGATATACTCTCTCATGGCTTCACGTTCGGGACAAGAAAGATTAAATATCCTACCCTTAGGGAGCTTAGCTCCTGGTACCAAATCGATAGCGCAATCGTATTCTCTATGAGGAGGTAACACTTCGGAGGCCTCCTTAGAAAAAACATCAGCGAAGTCCTGAACAAACTCAGGTAGCGTGTTCACCTCCTCAGGGGGAGAAATAGAATTAACAGAAAAACATGACATCAAGCATTCATTACCCATTTGGTAAGATCCCCAGTGTTCCAGTCAAACGTGGGATTATGAAACTGCAACCAGGGAAGGCCTAAAACCAAATCGGACGATAATCCCTGCATCAACAGTACAGAGCACTGCTCCAAATGCATGGAGCCAACAAGGAGTTCAAAAACAGGGGTATGCTGTGTAAAATAACCATTAGCAAGAGGAGTGGAGTCGATACCCACTACCGGGACACGTTTAGGCAAATCAATCAAAGGCATAGCTAGAGACATAGCAAATTCCACAGACATGATATTAGCAGACGACCCTGAATCCACGAAGGCACTGCCGGTAGCAGACCTACCACCAAAAGAAACCTGAAAGGGAAGCAAGATTTTATTACGTTTCATATTTACGGGAAATACCTGTGCGCCCAAGTGACCTCCCCGATGATCACTTAGGCGCGGAAGTTTTCCGGCTGCTTATTCTTACGCCTAGGACAGGTGTTCACTTGATGCTTGTCATCCCCACAATAGAAGCAGAGACCATTCTTTCTGCGGAACTCTCTACGTTGTTGGGGGGACACGGAGGCCCCGAGTTGCATAGGTAACTCCGAGTCTTCCGTGGAAGAACGAAGCAACGGAACCTCGGGAGGCATCATGGGGGAGTCAGAGGAGAAAACACATAAACGTTCACGTTGTCGTTCCCTGAGACGTCGGTCAAGTCGTACCACTAAAGCCATAACCTGGTCTAGGGAGTCAGAAGAGGGATAGCTAACTAGCAGGTCTTTCAGGGTGTTCGACAGACCCAACCTAAACTGGCACCTTAAGGCAGGGTCATTCCACCGAGAAGCTACGCACCACTTCCTAAAGTCAGAGCAATACTCCTCAACAGGTCTCTTACCTTGACGTAAGGTCACCAGCTGACTCTCGGCAAAGGCAGTCCTGTCAGTCTCGTCATAAATGAGTCCAAGAGCAGAAAAGAAAAGATCAACGGAGGAAAGTTCAGGGGCGTCAGGAGCCAAGGAGAAGGCCCATTCTTGGGGCCCTTTCTGGAGCCGGGACATAATTATACCTACCTGCTGGCTCTCAGAACCTGAGGAGTGGGGCTTTAAACGAAAATAGAGCCTACAACTCTCCCGAAAGGAGAGAAAAGTCTTCCGGTACCCTGAGAACCGGTCAGGCAACTTGAGGTGGGGTTCAAGAGGTGAGGTGAGGGGCACTACCTTGGTAGCATAAGGCTGGTTGACCCTCTGAGCCAGGGCCTGGACCTGTAGGGAGAGACCCTGCATTTGCTGAACCAGGGTCTCAAGGGGGTCCATAGTGGTGTGAGGGACCAGGGTAGAGTAGGTATATGGGCTTGTGATTATGTAAAGACAGGGATAGGCAAACAGACAAGTGAGCCCTAATCTACCCGCCACTGAGTCTCTGCCTACTTGCAACGACCCGCCCTAGGCGACGGGGTACAACTGGGCGACGGTCCCTACACTCAGTAAGTGCACGACAGACAACCAGACAAGGAAACACAGAACAAAGGGAAACGGGGCAGTTGCCCACGGCAACACCGTGAGCAACAAGAGTAGTAAACGAGCCGAGTAAAACCAGGAGAGTACGAGGTGCCAAACGCAGAGCAGGAGAGTAGTGAACAAGCCGAGTCAAACCAGGAGTGTACGAGGTACCAAACGCAGAGCAGAAGAGTAGTCAGTAAGCCAGGGTCAATACGAAGCAGGGACAAGTAGTTCAAGACGCTGCAGCAGGGCCAGGAAACCAACAGAGAAGAAATCACAAGCAAGGAGGAACAGGAAAGGCAGGTATAAATAGAAAGAGGGCGGGAGCTAGCTCCGTCTGGCCAGGCTGTGATAGGCTCTCCCACTCCTAAGCCTGCCATCCTGAGTGGTGGAAGATGGAGTCAGTCTCACAGACATAGAAGCAGGTGCAGACTGATTACCTATGGGCGTGGATACAGAAGCTGTGCCTGGCATATACTTAACACCGGCCCTGATACTTACCGCTCTCCTCCCAGACGTTCCTGCGCTGGGGGCTTCTGTCATCTCTGTTCTGTGTGTACCCAGAGTGACTGCAGCGGTGACATCACGTACACAGTACATCACCACGGCAGCTAATTACTGGTGTCAGCTGAACACCGCTGAGGCTATTAATAGGCTACGGCGATTGTGTACGGTCAACATGACGTCACCGCTATATACAAACAGAGAATAGATCTGACGGGAGCTCCCAGCGCAGGAACGTCTGGGAGGAGAGAGGTAAGTATAAATTATTCTTTTTTTTTTAACTCCTCCTGCTGCTTCAACAAAATGTTTAATTTGTATCCGGACAACCACTTCAAAGGCTATGCACACCTTTGAGATCGTTTTGGTTTTTTTAAATAATCAGTGTGTTTTGAGCAACTTTCTAAATAAATACTGTTTATTAGAAACTATTTTTACTTTTTGAGATACAGCTGCTTTGTATTCTGTATACAGAGCAGCCGTATCTAGCGCTGAGACCTGAATCCATCAGGCCAGTGGGACTGACGGGTTCAGTGTCAGCAGGTCCTGTGTCTCGGACACGCAGGATCCACCTGTTATCGATCACATCTAAGTTATGAACCATCGACACGCAGGACCCACTGACACTGAACCCGTCAGTCCCACTGACCTGACGGACTCAGGTCTCAGCGCTAGACACGCTGCTCTGTATACAGAATACAAAACAGTTGTATCTCAAAAAGTAAAAATAGTTTAATAAGGCTCCGTTCACATGTGCGTCAGGGCTACGTTCAGGCGTTCCATCTGAGCTTTCCATCAGAACGGAACCCTGACTGAATCAATACTGTAGTCGACTGCGCTTTTGATTCCGTCAAAACGATGGACCCCTTGCACAACGGAGACAAACGCAAACCATTTTCACCAGATCAGTCACCATTGAAATCAATGGTGATGCAAACGGAAACCTATGGTTTCCTTTTTTTCAGGCAGAGCTCCGTTCTGACGGAAAGCTCAGATGGAACGCCTGAACGGAGCCTTGACGCAGATGTGAACGGAGCCTTAAATGTAATTACAAAGTTGCACCAAACACACTGATTTTTATAGAAAAAATAAATAAAATAATTCAGTGGTGTACATAGCTTTTCACGTAATCTGAACAGGGTTTAAAAGGGCAACAAATGGTAAATGAGCACTATGAAGGCACTGAATTCTGTGCCCATTTGACATTTATTAACACTTTAGTGCCTTTCAGTGCCACCATGGTGCCAATTTGCCATCTATTGCCCCTTTAGCATCCTTCTGTTTGGTGGCCCCTTAATGGCCATTTGCTGCCCCTGTAGACTTTAGCATCTTTTGTCACATAAGAACAATAACGGGGCAATTAAATGGAAAATGGGCATCAAGGGGGCACTGAATAGTAGGACACTAAAGGGGCAATAAGTGGCAAATGGGCACCAAGGTGGCACTGAATCCTCTGTCCATTTGCCATTATTGCCCTTTTTAGAACCCCATCAATTCCCACATTCCACTCAGTGACACCTGCTGGGCTTCCGGCAAACGTTTCCTGCTGGAGCTGGAGCCGCCCTGGAGAAAACGTTCCCTCGGTGTCCCCACCAGCCCTGGAAGCGCACAGGAAGTGCGGTGTCTCCTCCCTGTCTTGCGTCCTGAATGATGTCATTATGCCTGTCTCGTCATTCAGGACCCAGGACAGGGTGAGCGGACGAGCGGTGGTTGTGGCGCGGGGCATGTACTCCCAGTGGCGCCCCCCTTACAGTGCGGCAGGCGGCCCCCTGTGCAACCGCACTGGTCGCACTAACCTAAGGACGGCCATGGCTCCAGGAATTTGTGAATGACATTTTCCGAGACCTACTGTATGTCTGTGTGGTGGTCTATCTTGACGACATCCTGATTTACTCACCTGATTTGTTGACACACCGGAAGCACGTTCGCCAAGTCTTCTTGTGGTTAAGGGAGAACCGTTTATATGCTAAACTAGAGAAATGTGTATTCTAGAGGAACTCTTTGCACTTCCTGGGCTACATCGTGTCTGACCATGGTCTCAAGATGAAGGTGAGATCCGCCTTAAAGTGGCCACGACCTCAGAGTCTTCATTCCATACAACGATTTCTGGAATTTGCAAACTTCTGTCGGCAGTTCATCCCGAACTTCTCAACTCTGACTGCCCCAATCTCTGCCCTCACCAAAAAGGGGGTGAACGCCAAGGTCTGGACTCAGAATCAGCATTTACTGAGCTCAAGTGTAATGCTGGGGGTAGGGAAACGGACAAGTGAGCCCTAATCTACCTGCCACTCTGTCCCTGCCTACTTGCAACGACCCGCCCTAGGCGACGGGGTACAACTGGGCGGCAGTCCCTATGCTCAGTAAGTGCACGAGACAAACAGACAAGGGTACACAAAGCTAAGGGAAATGGGGCAGTTGCCCACGGCAACACCGTGAGCAACAAGAGTGGTGAACGAGCCGAGTCAAACCAGGAGTGCACGAGGTGCCAAACGCAGAGCAGGAGAGTAGTCAGTAAGCCGGGGTCAGTATGGAGCAGGATCAAATAGTCAGAAGCTGTAGCTGGGCCAGGAAACCACACGAGAAGAATCACAAGCAAAGGAGGAACAGGAAAGGCAGGTATAAATAGACAGAGGGCGGGAGCTAGCTCCGTCTGGCCAGGCTGCGATAGGCTCTCCCACTCCTAAGCCTGCCATCTTGAGTGGTGGAAGATGGAGTCAGTCTCAGAGACATAGACTCAGGTGCAGACTGATTACCTATGGGCGTATACACAGAAGTTGTGCCTGGCAGATCCTTTACAGTACCCCCCCTTTTATGAGGGGCCACCGGACCCTTTCTAAGTGGACCTGGTTTATTGGGGAAACGAAGGTGGAACTTCCTGACCAATACCCCAGCGTGAACATCCAGGGCGGGTACCCAAGTCCTCTCCTCAGGCCCGTATCCTCTCCAATGGACCAGGTACTGGAGGGAGCCTTGGACCATCTTGCTGTCCACAATATTGGCCACCTCGAATTCCACCCCCTCAGGGGTGAGAACGGGAACAGGAGGTTTCCTCGAGGGAGCCAAGGACGGGGAGCAGCGTTTAAGGAGGGAGGCATGAAACACGTCGTGTATTCGAAAAGATGGGGGCAACTCCAGTCGGAAGGAGGCAGGATTGAGGACTTCAATGACCTTATACGGCCCAATAAACCGGGGAACAAACTTCTTGGACGGGACCTTAAGGCGCAAGTTCCTAGACGATAACCACACCAGGTCCCCGACCATAAACAAGGGGTTAGCAGAACGTCTTCTATCAGCCTGAGTTTTTTGTACGCTCTGGGACGCCTCTAGGTTCTTCTGAACCTGGGCCCAGACTGTGCACAGTTCCCGATGAACGACCTCTACCTCGGGATTGTTGGAACTACCAGGTGAAACGGAGAACCGTGGATTAAACCCAAAATTACAGAAAAAGGGGGAGACCCCTGACGAGTTACTGACCCGGTTATTAAGGGAAAATTCGGCGAGGGGAATGAAAGAGACCCAATCAAATTGACAGTCAGAGATAAAACACCTTAAATATTGTTCTACAGATTAATTAGTCCTCTCAGTTTGGCCATTAGTTTCAGGATGGAAGGCAGAGAAGAAGGACAGATCAATCTCCAACTTTTTACAGAAAGCTCTCCAAAACAATGAAACAAATTGTACACCTCTGTCCGAAACAATATTGACAGGGACCCCATGGAGACGCAGGATGTGTTTGACAAACAAGGTAGCTAACGTCTTGGCATTGGGTAGTTTCTTGAGGGGACAAAGTGGCACATCTTACTGAAGTGGTCTACTACAACCCACACCACCGACTTGCCTTGAGATGGAGGCAAATCGGTGATAAAATCCATGGAGATATGGGTCCAAGGTCTCTGGGGAATGGGCAAAGAACGTAGTAAGCCCGCTGGTCGGGACCTGGGGGTCTTGGACCTAGCACAAACTTCACAAGCGGCGACGTAGGCCTTAACGTCTTTAGGCAACCCAGGCCACCAATAGTTTCTGGCAATGAGGTGTTTGGTACCCAGGACGCCTGGATGACCAGATAGTGCGGAGTCATGATTTTCCCTAAGTACCCTTAGCCGGAATTGCAGGGGAACAAACAGCTTGTCCTCAGGAAGGTTCCCGGGAGCTGAACCTTGATCAGCCGCAATTTCAGAGACTAAATCAGAATCAATAGAAGAAATTATTATACCAGGAGGCAAAATACAAGCAGGATCTTCCTCCGAAGGACGGCTGGCCATGAAGCTACGCGACAGTGCATCGGCCTTAATATTTTTAGACCCAGCCCTATAGGTAACCAAAAAGTTGAATCTGGTAAAAAATAGCGCCCATCGAGCTTGTCTCGGGTTTAGCTTCCGGGCAGATTCTAGGAAAACCAGATTCTTGTGGTCGGTAAGGACCGTTACCTGGTGCCTAGCCCCCTCCAGGAAGTGGCGCCACTCTTCAAATGCCCATTTAATGGCTAAGAGTTCGCGGTTGCCAATATCATAGTTACGCTCAGTGGGCGAATACTTCCTGGAGAAGTAGGCACAGGGACGGAGATGGGTGAGCGACCTGGTACCCTGGGACAAGACAGCCCCCACTCCCACCTCGGATGCATCAACTTCCACGATAAATGGCTCCATTTGGTTGGGCTGAACCAGCACCGGGGCCGAGATAAAGCACTTCTTAAGGACCTCAAAAGCCTGGACAGCCTCAGGAGGCCAGTGGAGGAGATCAGCACCTTTGCGAGTGAGGTCCGTAAGAGGCTTATCGATGACCGAGAAGTTAGCAATAAATCTTCTGTAATAATTAGTGAACCCCAAGAAACACTGTAGCGCCTTCAGGGAGGCAGGTTGGACCCATTCCGCCACAGCCTGGACCTTGGCGGGGTCCATGCGGAATTCATGAGGAGTGAGGATTTGACACAAAAATGGTATCTCCTGTACCCCAAACACACATTTTCCGGTTTTCGCAAACAGTTTGTTTTCCCGAAGGACCTGGAGCACCTTCCTGACATGCTCAATGTGGGAGTACAAGTCCTTGGAAAACACCAGTATGTCATCAAGGTACACTACAAGAAATACCCCCAGGTAATCTCTTAAAATCTCATTTATGAAATTCTGGAAGACCGCAGGAACATTACACAACCCAAAGGGCATGGCGAGGTATTCGAAATGACCTTCGGTCGTGTTAAACGCAGTCTTCCACTCATCCCCCTCTTTGATGTGGATAAGGTTATACGCCCCCCGTAGATCAAACTTAGAGAACCATTGGGCCCCCTGAACCTGATTAAAGAGATCAGGAATCAAAGGAAGGGGATGCTGGTTCCTTACAGTGACCTTATTCAAGTTACGGTAGTCAATGCATGGCCTAAGACCACCATCCTTTTTCCCTACGAAGAAGAAGCCAGCACCTACCGGAGAAGTAGAGGGGCGAATGTAACCCTTGGCCAGGCATTCCTGGATATACTCTCTCATGGCTTCACGTTCGGGACAAGAAAGATTAAATATCCTACAATTAGGGAGCTTAGCTCCTGGTACCAATTAGATAGCGCAATCGTACTCTCTATGAGGAGGTAACACTTCAGGTAGCGTGTTCACCTCCTCAGGGGGAGAAATAGAATTAACAGAAAAACATGACGTCAAGCATTCATTACCCAATTTTGTAAGCTCCCCAGTATTCCAGTCAAACGTGGGATTATGCAACTGCAACCAGGGAAGGCCTAAAACCAAATCGGACGATAATCCCTGCATCAACAGTACAGAGCACTGCTCCAAATGCATGGAGCCAACAAGGAGTTCAAAAACAGGGGTATGCTGTGTAAAATAACCATTAGCAAGAGGAGTGGAGTAGTCAGTAAGCCGGGGTCAGTATGGAGCAGGATCAAATAGTCAGAAGCTGTAGCTTGGCCAGGAAACCACACGAGAAGAATCACAAGTAAAGGAGGAACAGGAAAGGCAGGTATAAATAGACAGAGGGCGGGAGCTAGCTCCGTCTGGCCAGGCTGCGATAGGCTCTCCCACTCCTAAGCCTGCCATCCTGAGTGGTGGAAGAAGGAGTCAGTCTCAGAGACATAGACTCAGGTGCAGACTGATTACCTATGGGCGTATACACAGAAGTTGTGCCTGGCAGATCCTTTACATCAAGAGCGCTTTTACCTCAGCATCTGTTCTCCATCACCCTGATGATTCTCTGCAATTTGTTCTGGAGGTGGACACCTCTTTCATAGGTGCGGGAGCACTACTGTGCCAAAAGAATTCCAAAGGCAAGATGGTGGCTTGTGGCTTCTTCAAAATTATTCTCCCCAGCAGAACGCAACTATTCCATCGGGGATCGGGAAATCCTGGCCGTCAAGTTGGCCGTAGAGGAGTGGAGACACTTGCTGTAGGGTGCTAGTCATCCGATTTTCATCTAGACCGACCACAAGAACCTCACATTCCTCCAGTCGGCCCAACGGTTAAATCCACGCCAGGCCAGATGGTCATTGTTCTTTGCCCGATTTCAGTTTTTGCTTCACTTCCATCCTGCAGATAAGAATGTGAACGCAGACGCCCTGTCTCGCTCCTTCGAGACCAATGACTTAGAGGAGATCCCTCAATATATCATAGATCCTTCTAGGATTATTTCTGCTAACCCCTGCAAATCAGAGACATTCCGCCTGGAAAGACTTTTGTCTGTGTTACTGACAGGAAGAAAATTCTCTGCTGGGGCAACAACTCTAAATTAGAAGGGCACTCTGGTGTCCGGAAGACACAGGATTTGATAGCTCGTCCCTATTGGTGGCCCACAATGCCTGGTGATGTTGCGGACTATGTCTTTTCTTGTACGAATTGTGCCTCAAACAAATCTACCCGCTCCAAACCTGCTGGTCTGCTACTACCCCTGCCTGTCCCTGTTGCTCCTTGGCAGAATATTGTGATGGACTTCATCACAGACCTTCCTTCTTCTGCTGGATGTACTAAAATCTGGGTAGTAGTGGATTGTTTCTCAAAGATGGCACATTTCGTTACACTGACTGGCCTTCTGTCTGCCCCTCGCATGGCAAATTTGTTTATTCTACACATCTTCCGCCTGCATGGTCTTCCCCTGCATATAGTCTCGGACCGAGGAGTACAGTTTACATCCAAGTTCTCGAGAGCTCTGTGCAACCTGTTAGATGTAAAGCTGGACTTCTCCTCTGCCTATCACCCACAGTCCAACTATCTCTGCTATTTCATTTCTGCCCAACACGACAATTAAGTGCAACTTCTGCCTTGGGCGGAGTTCTCGTGCAATAATCACACAAGTGAGTCTACTGCCTCGTCTCCCTTCTACATCGTGTACAGCCAGCATCCTCAAGTTCCTCTTCCTGTGCCAGACATGATTCAGGTCCCTGCAGCCAATTCTTCTTTTTGGGATGTTTGTTCTCATCTGACAGGAGACTAAGGCTGCAATTAATTCTCCAAGTAGTGGACCGCATGAATAAGCATGCCGATAAAAGGAGAAAAGTTCTTCCTCAGTTCTCTCCTGGAGTCAAGGTCTGGCTATCCCCGAGAAACATTCGTCTCAAGATGCCCTCCCACAAATTCGCTCCCAAGTTCCTCTGTCCTTTTGAAGTCCAACAACGGATTAACCCTGTATCTTATAAACTTCGGTTGCCTCCCACTCTCAGAATCCCCAACTTATTCCACGTGTCCCTCCTTAAGCCTGTGGTCCTGAACCGCTTCAGTAAAGCTCCTAGGTCTGCCGCTGCTCCCAGCGGGTCGTCTGAGGTGTTTGAGGTAAAAGAGATTCTGGACTATAAGAGAATAGGAGGAAGAACCTTCTACCTAGTGGACTGGATAGGGTCTCTTAGTGTTTTCCTGCTCCCAGTGTTTCCTTGTTCTGCCTCCTATATCCTTTATCCTGTGCTGTGCCTTGTTCCGAGCCTGTGTAGTACCTGAGCCATACCTTGGCTTGCCTACTGAAATTCCCCACATGTGGCGCAACCCACCACCACCAGACCCATCTGTGCCAGAGCCCTTGCCGCCATCTGGACTATCCCAGGTACCCGTGTGCTACACTCCTACCATAGACTTTGTGCGTAGACTGTGAGTTGGTCAGCTGCCTCTCCGCTAAGGCAGAGCGGCCTAGTGTGTCCACATACGCCTGGATTGTGACATATACAGCACCAGGACAAAGCTCAGTACACATATACAGCACCAGAACAAAGTTCAGTACATATATACATCCCCAGAACCAAGCTCAGTACATAAATACACCAGCAGAACCAAGCTCAATACATATATACAGCCCCAGAACAAAGCTCAGTACATATATACAGCACCAGAACAAAGCTCATACACATATACAGCACCCACCAGAACAAAGCTCAGTACATATATACAGCACCATAACAAAGCTCAGTACATATATACAGCACCAGAACAAAGCTCAGTATATATATATACAGCACCAGAACAAAGCTCAGTACATATAGACAGCACCAGAACCAAGCTCAGTACATAAATACAACACCAGAACAAATATTGATCAATTTAGTGCAACCCCTGCTGCAAAGGTTTGCACGGCGGCGTAAAATTACATCTCCCAGCATGGCCCAAACAATGGTAAGGATATGCTGGGAGATACTGTTTCACAAAAAAAGTCACACCACCCATCATCTCGCTGCAGATCATACAGTGACTACAGTACTGATTAGAGGCAGAATAAACATTTACATTAAGTGATTCACCGGTGACCTCTTAGATTCTAGTGGTTCTTTTTATCTTTTCTTCTCCATCCGGTCCAGACCTCTATGATGACTTCTCCCGGCCACAGCCCATTTCTGCAGTTTTCCGCTCAGATGTCTTTAGCTTCTCACTTTTAAAATATTTCTGCACCTATAAACGAAGATAAAATTCTCAACGACCCTAAATATATTAGCACCATACGCTGCACCTCTAATTATAATAGCGCCATACACTGTGTCCCTGATTATAATAGTACCATACACTGTGTCCCACACACACCGTGCCCCCTGTAGATAGTGCCACCATAGCCCCATGAAGATAGTGACCCCCCAAGAGCACCTGTAGATAGTGCCCCACATACAGCCCCCTGTAGATAGTGCCCACATATGGACTCGAGAGCTGGAAGACAATAGTGCTAACCACTGAGCCATCGTGCTGCCCTCCATATAGCTTCCCCTATAGATAGTGCTCCACATATAGCCCACCTCTGTAGATAGTGGCTCACATATAGCTCCCCCTGTATATAGTGTCCCACATAGAGCCCACCCCTGTAGACAGTGTCCTACATATAGCCCCCCTGTAAAGGATCTGCCAGGCACTGCGGGGTTAACTCCCAGAACTAATCAGTCAGCACCTGAGAATACATCCCTGAGACTGACTCCTGCTTCCACCATTCAGGCTGGCAGGCTTAGGAGTGGGAGAGCCTATCGTAACCTGGCCAGACTCAGCTAGCTCCCGCCCTCGGTCTATTTAAGCCTGCACTTCCTGTCCCTCGGTGCTTGTTATTGCTTTGGTTTCCTTCCTTGTGGTTCCTGGCCCAGCTACAGCTCCTGCTATTTTTGATCCTGCTCCATACCGACCCTGGCTTACCGACTACTCTTCTGCTTTTCGTTTTGTACCTCGCACACTCCTGGCTTGACTCGGCTCGTTCACCACTCTGGTTGCTCACGGTGTTGCCGTGGGCAACGGCCCCTTTTCCTTGCTTGTGTTCCTTGTATGTTTGTCGTGTTTGTCGTGCACTTACTGAGCGCAGGGACCGCCGCCCAGTTGTACCCCGTCGCCTAGGGCGGGTCGTTGCAAGTAGGCAGGGACAGAGTGGCGGGTAGATTAGGGCTCACTTGTCCGTCTCCCTACCCCCTGCCGCTACATAATAACAAGCCCATACCTAGTCTACCCCTGGTCCCTGACACCACTATGGATCCCCGTGAGACCCTGGCTCAGCAAATGCAGGGTCTCTCCCTACAGGTCCAGGCCCTGGCTCAGAGGGTCAACCAGCCTGATGCTACCCTGGTAGTTCCCCGCACCGCACCTCTTGAACCCCACCTCAAGTTGCCCGACCGGTTCTCAGGGGACCGGAGGACTTTTCTCTCCTTTCGGGAGAGTTGTAGGCTTTACTTTCGTTTAAAGCCTCATTCCTCAGGTTCTGAGAGCCAGCGGGTGGGTATAATTATGTCCCGGCTCCAGGAAGGGCCCCAAGAGTGGGCCTTCTCCTTGGCTCCTGACGCCCCTGAACTTTCCTCCGTTGATTGTTTCTTTTCTGCTCTCGGACTTATTTATGACGAGACTGACAGGACTGCCTTTGCCGAGAGTCAGCTGGTGACCTTAAGTCAGGGTAAGAGACCTGTTGAGGAGTATTGCTCTGACTTTCGGAAGTGGTGCGTAGCTTCTCGGTGGAATGACCCTGCCTTAAGGTGCCAGTTTAGGTTGGGTCTGTCGAATGCCCTGAAAGACCTGCTAGTTAGCTATCCCTCTTGTGACTCCCTAGACCAGGTTATGGCTTTAGCGATACGACTTGACCGACGTCTCAGGGAACGACAACGTGAACGTTTATGTGTTTTCTCCTCCGACTCCCCCATGATGCCTCCCGAAGCTCCGTTGCTTCGTTCCTCCCCGAAAGATTCAGAGATACCTATGCAACTCGGGGCCTCCGTGTCCCCCCAACAACGTAGAGAATTCCGCAGGAAGAATGGTCTCTGCTTCTACTGTGGGGACGACAAGCATCAAGTGAACAACTGTCCTAAGCGTAAGGTTGCAGCCAGAGAACTTCCGCGTCTAAGTGATCATCGGGGAGGTCACTTGGGCGCACAGGTATTTCCCGTAAATATGAAACGTACTAAGATCTTGCTTCCCTTTCAGGTCTCTTTTGGTGGTAGGTCTGCTACCGGCAGTGCTTTCGTGGATTCAGGGTCCTCTACTAATATCATGTCTGTGGAATTTGCTATGTCCCTTGCTATGCCTCTTATTGATTTGCCTAAACCTGTCCCGGTAGTGGGTATCGACGCCACTCCTCTTGCTAATGGTTATTTTACACAGCATACCCCTGTTTTTGAACTCCTTGTTGGCTCCATGCATTTGGAGCAATGCTCTGTACTGTTGATGCAGGGATTATCGTACGATTTGGTGCTAGGTCTTCCCTGGTTGCAGTTGCATAATCCTACGTTTGACTGGAATACTGGGGAGCTAACCAAATGGGGTAATGAATGTTGTACGTCATGTTTTTCTGTTAATTCTATTTCTCCCCCTAAGGAGGCGAATACGCTACCCGAGTTTGTTCAGGACTTCGCTGATGTTTTCTCTAGGGAGGCCTCCGAAGTGTTACCTCCTCATAGAGAATACGATTGCGCTATCGAATTGGTACCAGGAGCTAAGCTTCCTAAGGGTAGGATATTTAATCTTTCTTGTCCCGAACGTGAAGCTATGAGAGTGTATATCCAGGAATCCCTGGCCAAGGGTTACATTCGTCCCTCTTCTTCTCCGGTAGGTGCTGGCTTCTTCTTCGTGGGGAAGAAGGATGGTGGTCTTAGGCCATGCATTGACTACCGTAGCCTGAATAAGGTCACGGTAAGGAACCAGTATCCCCTTCCTTTGATTCCTGATCTCTTTAATCAGGTTCAGGGGGCCCAATGGTTTTCTAAATTGGATCTACGGGGGGCGTATAACCTTATTCGCATCAAAGAGGGGGATGAGTGGAAGACTGCGTTTAACACGCCCGAAGGCCATTTCGAATACCTCGTCATGCCCTTTGGGTTGTGTAATGCCCCTGCGGTCTTCCAGAATTTCATAAATGAGATTTTGAGAAATTACCTGGGGATTTTTCTGGTAGTGTACCTTGATGACATACTGGTGTTTTCCAAGGACTGGTCCTCCCACGTGGAGCATGTCAGGAAGGTGCTCCAGGTCCTTCGGGAAAATAAACTGTTTGCCAAAACCGAAAAATGTGTGTTTGGGGTACAGGAGATTCCATTTTTGGGTCAAATCCTCACTCCTCATGAATTCCGCATGGACCCAGCCAAGGTTCAGGCTGTGGCGGAATGGGTCCAACCTGCCTCCCTGAAGGCGTTACAGTGTTTTTTGGGGTTTGCTAATTATTACAGGAGATTTATTGCTAACTTCTCGGTCATCGCTAAGCCCCTTACGGACCTCACTCGCAAAGGTGCTGATCTCCTCCACTGGCCTCCTGAGGCTGTCCAGGCTTTTGAGGTCCTTAAGAAGTGCTTTGTCTCGGCCCCGGTGCTGGTTCAGCCCAACCAAATGGAGCCATTTATCGTGGAAGTTGACGCATCTGAGGTGGGAGTGGGGGCTGTCTTGTCCCAGGGTACCAGGTCCCTCACCCATCTCCGCCCCTGTGCCTACTTCTCCAGGAAGTTTTCGCCAACTGAAAGTAACTATGATATTGGCAACCGCGAACTCTTAGCCATTAAATGGGCATTTGAAGAGTGGCGCCACTTCCTGGAGGCGGCTAGGCACCAGGTAACGGTCCTTACCGACCACAAGAATCTGGTGTTCCTAGAATCTGCCCGGAGGCTAAACCCGAGACAAGCTCGATGGGCGTTATTTTTTACCAGATTCAATTTTTTGGTTACCTATAGGGCTGGGTCTAAAAATATTAAGGCTGATGCACTGTCGCGTAGCTTCATGGCCAGCCCTCCTTCGGAGGAAGATCCTGCTTGTATTTTGCCTCCAGGTATAATCATTTCCTCGATCGATTCTGATTTAGTCTCTGAAATTGCTGCTGATCAAGGTGCAGCTCCCGGGAATCTTCCTGAGAACAAGCTGTTTGTTCCCCTGCAATTCCGGCTAAGGGTACTTAGGGAAAATCATGACTCCGCACTATCTGGCCATCCAGGCATCCTGGGTACCAAACACCTCATTACCAGAAATTATTGGTGGCCTGGGTTGCCTAAAGACGTTAAGGCCTACGTCGCCGCTTGTGAGGTTTGTGCTAGGTCCAAGACTCCCAGGTCCCGACCAGCGGGCTTACTGCGTTCGTTGCCCATTCCCCAGAGACCTTGGACACATATCTCCATGGATTTTATCACCGATTTGCCTCCATCCCAAGGCAAGTCGGTGGTGTGGGTGGTGGTGGACCGCTTCAGTAAGATGTGCCACTTTGTGCCCCTCAAGAAACTACCCAACGCCAAAACGTTGGCTACCTTGTTTGTCAAACACATCCTGCGTCTCCATGGGGTCCCTGTCAATATTGTTTCGGACAGAGGGGTACAATTTGTTTCATTGTTTTGGAGAGCCTTCTGTATGAAGTTGGGGATTGATCTGTCCTTCTCCTCTGCCTTCCATCCTGAAACCAATGGCCAAACTGAGAGGACTAATCAGTCTCTAGAACAATACTTAAGGTGTTTTGTCTCTGACTGTCAATTTGATTGGGTCTCTTTCATTCCCCTCGCCGAATTTTCCCTTAATAACCGGGTCAGTAACTCGTCTGGGGTCTCTCCTTTTTTTTGTAATTTTGGGTTTAATCCACGGTTCTCCTCCGTTTCACCTGGTAGTTCCAACAATCCTGAGGTAGAGGTCGTTCATCGGGAACTGTGCACAGTCTGGGCCCAGGTTCAGAAAAACCTAGAGGTGTCCCAGAGCGTACAAAAAACTCAGGCTGATAAAAAACGTTCTGCTAACCCCCTGTTTATGGTCGGGGATCTGGTGTGGTTGTCGTCTAGGAACTTGCGTCTCAAGGTTCCGTCCAAGAAGTTTGCTCCCCGGTTTATTGGGCCGTATAAGGTCATTGAGGTCCTCAATCCTGTCTCCTTCCGGCTGGAGTTACCCCCGTCTTTTCGGATACACGACGTGTTTCATGCCTCCCTCCTCAAACGCTGCTCCCCGTCCTTGGCTCCCTCGAGGAGACCTCCTGTTCCCATCCTCACCCCGGAGGGGGTGGAATTCGAGGTGGCCAGGATTGTGGACAGCAAGATGGTCCAAGGCTCCCTCCAGTACCTGGTCCATTGGAGAGGATACGGGCCCGAGGAGAGGACTTGGGTACCCGCCCGGGATGTTCACGCTGGGGTATTGGTCAGGAGGTTCCACCTGCGTTTCCCCAGTAAGCCAGGTCCACTTAGAAAGGGTCCGGTGGCCCCTCATAAAAGGGGGGGTACTGTAAAGGATCTGCCAGGCACTGCGGGGTTAACTCCCAGAACTAATCAGTCAGCACCTGAGAATACATCCCTGAGACTGACTCCTGCTTCCACCATTCAGGCTGGCAGGCTTAGGAGTGGGAGAGCCTATCGTAACCTGGCCAGACTCAGCTAGCTCCCGCCCTCGGTCTATTTAAGCCTGCACTTCCTGTCCCTCGGTGCTTGTTATTGCTTTTGTTTCCTTCCTTGTGGTTCCTGGCCCAGCTACAGCTCCTGCTATTTTTGATCCTGCTCCATACCGACCCTGGCTTACCCACTACTCTTCTGCTTTTCGTTTTGTACCTCGCACACTCCTGGCTTGACTCGGCTCGTTCACCACTCTGGTTGCTCACGGTGTTGCCGTGGGCAACGGCCCCTTTTCCTTGCTTGTGTTCCTTGTATGTTTGTCGTGTTTGTCGTGCACTTACTGAGCGCAGGGACCGCCGCCCAGTTGTACCCCGTCGCCTAGGGCGGGTCGTTGCAAGTAGGCAGGGACAGAGTGGCGGGTAGATTAGGGCTCACTTGTCCGTCTCCCTACCCCCTGCCGTTACACCCCCTGTAGGTAGTGCCCTACAGGTAATCCTGTATATAGTCTCCCACATAAAGCCCACCCTGTAGATAGTGCTCTACAAAGCTCGGTACCTATACTGAGCTCCCCCTATATCTATTGCTCCACATATAGCCTACCCTTGTAGATAGTGCCTCACATATAGCTTCCCCTGTATATAGTGTCCCACATATAGCTTCAAGCACTCTGCCTGGGACTCCTGCTCTGCTCCTAACATCACTGTCCATGTATGGACAGTGATGTCAGGGACTTCCCCATTGCCAGAGTCCCGAAACTGAGCCACTTCAAGCGCTCTGTCTCTGACTCCTTCTCCCTCCTGACATCACTGTATATATATATATATATATATATATATATATATATATATATATATATATATATGGACAGTAATGTCAGGGACTTCCCCATTGCCAGAGTCCCGAAACAGATCCACTTCAAAAGCTCTGCCTGGGACTCCTTCTTTCCTCCTGACACCACTGTCTATATATGGACAGGGATGTCAGGGGCAACCCAGAGCTGGAGTCCCGGGCAGAGCGCTATTATCGCTCTGCCTGGGACTCCTGCTCTGCTCCTAACATCACTGTCCATATATAGACACAGGGATGTCAGGAGAAGAGAAGGGGTCCCAAGAAGAGCACTTGAAGTGGCTCTGTTTCAGAACTCCGGCAATGTGGAAGCCTCTAACATCACTGTCCATATATAGACAGTGATTTCAGGGGCAACCCCAGAGCTGGAGTCCCGGACTCTGCCTGGGACTCCTGCTCTGCTCCTAACATCACTGTCCATGTATGGACAGTGATGTTAGGGACTTCCCTATTGCCGGAGTCCCAAAACCGAGCCGCTTCAAGCGCTCTGCTTCAGACTCCTTATCTCCTCCTGACATCACTGTCCATAAAAATTGCCGGAGTCCCGAAACAGAGCCACTTCAAGCATACTGCCTGGGACTCCTTCTCTCCTCCTGACATCACTGTCCATAAAAATCTGTAACATAAAAAATGTTAACACCCTAGCAACGCCCCTGGTGTGTGTATTTTTTTATATCTGCTGTATATCTGCAGTCACAGGTGTTCTTGCACCTGCGTATTTTGTATCATTTAGTTGGAATGTGCTGTTCAATTTTTGTTGTGTTTATGGTATCCATATATGTGGGGTTAGTGACTGCCTCCACTTGTTGTTCTTGCACTCCTCCCACTCTGCCCTGGGTGATTTTAATCAGTTCAATGCTGGATCCTACCATCCCCAGGTATATATGTAGGCTTAGTCCCAGTTCTGGGTGTATGTGCAGCGTAGGTTCCCACCTTACAGAGGTCGCCTTGTCGTGGCAGGTGGGCTAACACTTTTTGATCAAAATGTGCACTAAGAACCTCCCTATTTGTAGGTAGATTGAGCTTTAGTGCATATCTATTTATATTTAGTGGTTTAGGTGGCATTAGTGTTGCAGGGTGCTGTCGCCATTTTTTTATATCTGCTGTATATCTGCAGTCACAGGTGTTCTTGCACCTGCGTATTTTGTATCATTTAGTTGGAATGTGCTGTTCAATTTTTGTTGTGTTTATGGTATCCATATATGTGGGGTTAGTGACTGCCTCCACTTGTTGTTCTTGCACTCCTCCCACTCTGCCCTGGGTGATTTTAATCAGTTCAATGCTGGATCCTACCATCCCCAGGTATATATGTAGGCTTAGTCCCAGTTCTGGGTGTATGTGCAGCATAGGTTCCCACCTTACAGAGGTCGCCTTGTCGTGGCAGGTGGGCTAACACTTTTTGATCAAAATGTGCACTAAGAACCTCCCTATTTGTAGGTAGATTGAGCTTTAGTGCATATCTATTTATATTTAGTGGTTTAGGTGGCATTAGTGTTGCAGGGTGCTGTCGCCATTTTTTTATATCTGCTGTATATATATATATATATATCCCCTTCCCGACATCCGCCATATATATGGGGGGAACGTGGAATGGGGCAACATGGAGCGGGCTCAGAACCGGAGCCTTTTTCATAGAACAAGCGTACCAGCTGGGTGTTAAAGCCGTCACTTCAGT
Source organism: Rhinoderma darwinii (assembly GCF_050947455.1). NCBI lineage: Eukaryota > Metazoa > Chordata > Amphibia > Anura > Rhinodermatidae > Rhinoderma > Rhinoderma darwinii. The sequence continues at coordinate 221,883,522 of NC_134690.1, read as the reverse complement.
GCGATCCCGCTAGTTTAATTTGTTACATGCCGCGGTAAATAGTGTCTGCGGCACTTAAATTACTAGAAACAGGGGGCAGCCCCCTGTAACTTCCCAACGGCCACCCCGCGACACGATTTTGGGGTGACGTTGCGTGGCATGGTAGCCTGGGGCCCTGATAAAGGCCCCAAGGTCCAACATCTTTGCACTCTTATGTAGCCCTCCTTCATAGGAGACTGTCAGTATCACAGTATTATTTCTCACTGAATCTTTTAAATTTAAAAGATTCAGTGAGAAATAAACTACATATTCTAGGGAAAATTAACAGGAAATTTACATTACTGACAGTGATAAAATACATTAGTATTGCAGTATATCGTGCAAGCGATCTAACGATCGCTGGTTTGTCCCCTAGGGGGACAAGTAAAAAAACGTAAAATAACTTTTTTAATAAATAAAATAAAACTAGATGTTAAAAAAAACACAGTTTTCCCAGTTTCCCCTCAAGCACAATGTAAAAAAAGATAAAAAATTAACATTACTGGTATCTATGCGTCCGTAAAAGTCTGAACTATTACAATATATCATTATTTAGTCCGCACGGTGAACGCCGTAAAAAAATAAAATAAATAAAAAACACCAGAATCGCTGTTTTTTGTCACTTCATCTCCCACAAAAAATGGAATAAAACGTGATCAAAAAGCCTTATGTACCCCAAAAAATAAGCCCTCACACTGCTCAATCGACGGAAAAATAAAAAAGTTATGCCTGTCAGAATATGGCGACAAAACACATTTTGTTTTTAACAATCAGTTTTTTCCTTGTAAAAGTAGTAAAACATGAAAAAAACGTTATTAATTTGGTATCGCTGTAATCGTCTTGAATCGAGGAATGAAGTTAATGCACTGTTTTTATCGCACAGTGAGCGCCGTAAAAACAAAACCACCCAAAATATTGAGGAATCACAGTTTTTTTCCTATTTTACCACACAAATATTTTTATTCCAGTTTCCCACTACATTATATGGTACAATGACTAGTGCAGTGAAAATCTACAACTTGTCCCGCAAATAACAAGCCCTCATATGGCAATATTTATTGAAAAATAAAAAAAGTTATGGTTTTTGGAACATGGGGATGAAAAAACTAAAGTGAAAATCCGAAAAATGGCTGCGGCGGGAAAGTGTGTGTGTGTGTGTGTGTGTGTGTGTGTATACACACACACACACACACACATACACACACACACACACACACACACACACATGATGCTAATATATAGCATCATGCAGGGATCCAGTGATTGCAGCACTTGTCTGTCTTTACTCTTGCCTTCTGTGACCTGATTAGCTGAGCTGATTTGCTCATGCAGGAGTTAAAAGCAAAGCATCCTGGGATATAAGGGCACAAGCTCTGGCTACAATTCCCTTAGCTGATGTCACAAACAGGCCTCTGAAAAATGAGAGGTGGAATCTGATTGGTTGCCATGAGCAACTACTCCACTATGCCTTTGCACCAGTAATGATACATCTCCCCTATTATGTATAGGGAACTATGATAGTCTTACTTAAAGAGACATTCCAGTCATATTAAATTTTAAAAAAGTAATTATACACCAAAGTTAGGATTCTAAAGTATATTGCTGGGTTTATATAGGTTTCTAACCTCTTATTCTTATTCTCCTTATTTTGACCATATTTCACTTTAGCACAATTCATATCTGGAACTAGAACTGCAAAAGTGTTGTTTATTGCTGAAGGACAGATTAACTTCTACTACCAGCTAGATGACCCACAAACCTCTGACAGTATCCTGCATTTCATAAGGCACATGTGCTTTTCGGAAATGGAGGCAGAGCTTAAAGGTGCTATGGCATGCATGACAAGGCCAGCTCAGTCTTGCACTATAATGAGTTTGAACATCCCATGATGCTTTGTAGTTCTCACAGAAATTTGTGTGTCCGTACACATAATACCCCTCCTAGTCAGTCGGAGAGAATCAGTGGGCTCACATGACCCTAAATCCGTTCTAAGCACTCTCTGCTCTTAAACTGTTTGATGGTAGTATGGTATCTGGCAGACAGAGGTATTTTCTTATAGGGTGAGCTACATTTCTGTTTCCTAATTGGCAGGGTCATTGGTTCTCTGGTAGGCCCAGCTTAAGGCTAACAATCATTTCCGGTGGTCGCCTCGAATATACCTCAGTCTGACATTGCCCATTGGAACATCCAGCCCATTTATTAGATGCAATTGCCCTGATCTTGCGTATCTTTTGTTTTAATGCGGTTTAGTATATTAGACAGCTCTGTCCATTTACATTGTTTTCACTGACTGTTCCTAACATTGTTTTGTCACATTTTCATTCTTTAAAATAAATACTGATAATTTGCTTTCTTGTCAGTGACTCTAAAACAGTTTTTCACCTAGACTGAATTTTTTTTTTTTTCTGAAATCCAGTCTTGGAGTTCCTCTTACAAACTTATTCAACATCTCCATCTTACTTTCCCTTTTATTAAACATATGGGAGCTGACAGGATTACTGACACATCAGAATTACAGCTGATGCTTACAGTATTCTGACTGAGAGTTCATTCATTGTTCCTGTTGTCATTCACTAGCGTAACCTTTAACTCTTATCTCGTATATTCTCCTAATTCCCAGCTTTTACCATCCAGCTTTAAAGATACAGCAATGTGTTTGTTTATCAGCCAGTCTCCTAGTCATTTTTAATCACTTCCACTGAAAACACTACCACGGATATTCTGTTTCTCCTCCTTTGAGCCTGCCGGCTGTCAATACACTTTTGACATGTGTATATATTTCCTCTTCCAGACTGAATGCTGTATCATTTCAAAGAGATATCTCATTAAAGTTTCATCATATGAGAAGAGTTAGAATCCCCATGTGCCGTGTGATTGAAACAAGAAGGCAAAATGAGAACGCTATTCTTACAATTTCCAAGGCTATTTGTAAATAGCATCTAATTAAAGTAACTCAGCACATAGTGCTATCTATGGGGTGATCAGCCCCTGGTAAATTTTCAAAGGAAATTAAAATTTTGTATCTCTTATTGCTTTGAGCTTTATAGATATAGTCATTTTGCTTGAAAGCATTAAAGAGATGACAAATATGAGTTATCATTAATGCATGGTTATATGATTTTTAATTGTCATAAACTGGATAAAAAAGCAAAAAAAATGATGTTTGTGGCTCATAAACATCCTGCAAGATTTGTGTTTATGACCCATATTACATGAATGCTATAGTCAGTTGTTTTCTTGTACAACCCACAAGGGCCTTTGCTTTGAACAAACACTTAGCTGATTCTTGTCAGATAACTTTCTTACAGTGATTGTCATCATTTCTTTTACAAATAATGAGAGATATAAATCATTTTTTTCATGCTCACATGCTTTTTTTTTTTTTTATTTAATTGGTGATACACTCACTGGTTTACTATATCTATGAGCATTTAAAGGCAAGGGAGATTACAAGGCGTTTTTCAGTGTTGTGCATAATTCTGCTAGTACTCGCTATTTTCAACACCAGTAATCATCAATAACTGAACTTGTTACAGAAAATATATAACGTGTGACACTAATGTACACACAATGAATGCCGACTAAAAACCACTATAAATATATCTCGTTTCTACTTCAACCCTACCATCAACATTATAGTAAATATATATATACATATAAATATATATATATATATATATATATATATATATATTCACATGTAGAGCAAAAGGAAGATGTTTGCATATGGTTTATCATTCTTATATAATATAGCCTAAAGTTGAAAGCTGTTAGGGTATGTTCACACGGCCTATTTACGGACATAATTCGGGCGTTTTTGCCCCGAATTACATCTGAAAATAGCGCCTCAATAGCGTTGACAAACATCTGCCCATTGAAAGCAATGGGCAGACGTTTGTCTGTTCACACGAGGCGTAATTTACGCGCCGCTGTCAAAAGACGGCGCGTAAATAGACGCCCGCGTCAAAGAAGTGACCTGTCACTTCTTTGGCCGTAATTTGAGCCGTTATTCATTGACTCCAATGAATAGCAGCGCTAATTACGGCCGTAATGGACGCGGCGTTCAAGCGCCTGCACATGCCGTTACGGCTGAAATTACGGGGATGTTTTCAGGCTGAAACATCCCCGTAATTTCAGCCGTAACGGACGCCCTCGTGTGAACATACCCTTAGTATCATTCACAAATAATTATGTCAAAGTTTCTGGAGAGGCTGAAGATAAAGGAAATTAAAGAGGCTCTGTCACCAGATTTTGCAACCCCTATCTGCTATTGCAGCAGATAGGCGCTGCAATGTAGATTACAGTAACGTTTTTATTTTTAAAAAACGAGCATTTTTGGCCAAGTTATGACCATTTTTGTAGTTATGCAAATGAGGCTTGCAAAAGTCCAAGTGGGTGTGTTTAAAAGTAAAAGTCCAAGTGGGCGTGTATTACGTGCGTACATCGGGGCGTTTTTAATACTTTCACTAGCTGGGCGCTCTGAAGAGAAGTAACATCCTCTTCTCTTCAGAACGCCCAGCTTCTGACAGTGCAGATCTGTGACGTCACTCACAGGTCCTGCATCGTGACGGCCACATCGGCACCAGAGGCTACAGTTGATTCTGCAGCAGCATCAGCGTTTGCAGGTAAGTCGATCTGCAAGTAGTGATCAAGGACATTTTGCTGACTTTATGTTGTGATCCTATTGAAAAATACACTGTTTTCTGTGAGAATTTTTGCCAGAAGATCATTTGTAATGTCAGACACTGATGTTGAATAAGAGGACCTGGCTCACAATCTCTGTTCTAGTTCATTCCAAAGTTATATATGGGTTTGACTTCAGGGCTCTGTGCGGATCAGTCAAGCTCTTCCACACAAAACTCCCCCAACCATGCTTTATGGACCTTGCTTTGTGCACTGGGGCACAGTCATGTTGGAAAAGACAAGGGCCTTCCCTAAACTGTTCGCAGAAAGTTGGAAGCAAACAATTGTCCAAAATCTCTTGATTTTGTCATGACTACGGGGTATGTGGACCCGTAGCGGAGTAGCAGCTGGCCAGACAACTACCAACGATAGTCTTTAGGACAAGAATACATGGATAGAAGATTTAGCAAAAACTCGGCGTGGCAGACACTTGGCGTAGCAGACACGTGGTGTAGCAGACACTTGGCACAGATGACACTTGGCACAGATGACACTCTCAACTCCGACACTAGATTTCACACTGGATCAAACACAATTATTGGATGAGGGCTACAGGAAACGGGAACACTCGATACAGGATACAACTAAGAAACCATTTGCAATGATGAACATGGGCAAACACACCAATGTTCAGGCAAGGAGAGTAAGGGCAGAGCCCTTTTTAAAGTTCAGGGGGTATAGGAATTGGCTGGGGAACTTGGCACTGGTGCATGCGTTGGCCCTTTTAGGCCAGGAACAAGCGGGTGCACCCTACAAGAATTAGTGGGGAGCTGCAGCTGCGTGCGCCGGCGTCTCTGGGGAGGGAGATGCCGGCATGAAGAGAGTGTCCTGCGGTCGCGGCTGCCGGAAAGTAGGATGTGCTGGCGGTCAGCGGACACAACAGATTTGCTGAAGCATTAGGATTTCCCTTCACTGGAACTAAGGGGCCTAGCCCAACATCTGAAAAACTACCCCATAGCATTATCCCTTCTCCACCAAACTTCACTGTTAGCATAATGCAGTCAGGCAGGTAATGTTCTACTGCATTCACTATACCCTCTTCCATAAGACTTTTAGATAGAGAAGCGTTATTCATCACTCCACAGAATACACTTCCACTGCTCCAGAGTCCAGTGGCGGTTTGCTTTACACCACTACACCTGAAGCTTGACATTGTGCTTGGTGATGTAAGACTTGCATGCAGCTGCTTGGCTATTAGAACCCATGCCGTTAAGCCCACGGTGCACAGTTCATGTTCAGATGGTAATGCCAGAGTAGGTTTGGAGCTCTGCAGTTATTGAGTCAGCAGAGCATTGGCGACTTGGTTGATGTATAACACCAGTTAGAACCAGGGCTGTATTAACAGTGGCGCTATTGGAGCTTTAGCTCCAGGTCTCCCCCAAAAAATAAGACCATTGGACTGAGCAGCTCTCTGGTTCTCCTGAACCGGTTATTAAAATAACAGTCAGTACGCAGGACTAGGGAGTTCCCTTGCACTGAGTTGTATCTACTTCCTTAGGACGCAGATGGAAATGAACAGCTTCACTTAGTACTGGTTGTGCAAGGGAACAATCAGTTCCCTGCCCCACCATTCGGCACATTTCCTGTGATCCAGGCGTCGCGATTATTTAATCAATCTGCCTGTGTCGTTCCACTGGAGCAGACATGATCAGAAGAGACCACGTCTGCATCGTTGGATGAAAGCGTGAGAACAGGGACAGGTAAGCATGTACAGATGTAGCCATCTTTATCTTGACTATGATAACTTGCTGCAGCGTGATATCAAACAACAAAAGACATTTAAAAGTCATTGAAAAAGTCAAGATAAATGATCCAGCCACTGTTTATTTAATGCGTTAAACGTCAAGATTAAAACGGCTACATCTGTAATGTTTATTTGTTTCAGGGGCCTTACTTGTGGCACTATTGGGGGCACTGTGTAGCACTATCAGCAGGTGGAACTTTATGGTACGATCTACAATGGGCAGTGTGTTGCACTTCCTACAGGTGGCACTGTGTGGTACTTTCTACAGGAGGCACTGTGTGGCACTTTCTACAAGGGGTACTGTGTAGCATTATCTACAGGGGGCGCTGTGTGACACTTTCTACAGGAGACACATGCGGCACATTCTACAGGGGGCACTGTCTGGCAGTCTCTACAGGGGCACCGTGTGACACTCTCTACTTGGAGTACTGTGTGATATTTTCTACAGGGCGCAATGTGTTATACTATCTACAGGAGGCACTTTACACAGGTGCACTGTGTAGAACTCTCTACAGTGGGGACAGTATGTGGCAATTTATACAGGGAGCACAGCGCGCGCGTGTGTGTGTGTGTGTGTGTGTGTGTGTGTGTGTGTGGGGTGCTTTTTTTCAGGGGGCATAACATGTAGAATTCTTTTTTGCAAGCACTGTGAGGCTGTTTATTTTCATGGAGCACAGCTTATAGCATTATTTTCAGGGGACACAGCAAGTGGCAATATTTCTATGAGGCACTGATTAGGTGTGTGCGCTGCTTTATTTCACAGCGAGTGACATGATTGTATTCGGAGGCACAGTGTGTGGCAGTATATTTAGGGGCACACTGTGTGGCAGTATATTCAGGGACACAGTGTGTGGCACTATATTTAGGGGCATAGTGTGTGGCGCTTTATTCATGGGCACAGTATCTTGCAGTATTTGCAGGGCACAGTGTGTGGCAGTATATTTAGGGTCACAGTGTCTGGCAGTATATTCAAGTGCACAGTGTGTGTTAATATATTTAGGGGAGTAGAATGTGGCACCATGAGTATTTTATGTTAGTTTATACCTTAGGTACAGATGTTTTTAAAAAGCGAGTCAAAGACAACTGAGCAGCAAACTCTGCAGAGAGGAGATATGGCCTCAAAAAGACTTCATGGTGGTCTGGCCCTAGTGAAGAAGAAAAGGAAAAATAATGACTCCAATCAGGGAAGATGTCACCTGTGAATCACTGAATGTAGATGTTTATTCTCCCTCTGACTGATCAGTACTGTATTTACTGTATGATTTGAAGCGAGATGATGGGTGGTATCATTCTACTTTGTGAAACATCAACAGCCAGCATACAGTACTCTTACTAATACATATTTACAGTATATTGCAGGAGTTAAATTGATCTCTGCAAAGGATCTCTGTATTGAGCTGCATTTGTGCTGCTACTATATATATATATATATATGTTGCTATATATATGTCCTGAGCTTGGTCCTTGTGCTATATGTACTAAGCTTGGTTTGGGCACTGTATATATGTTATGAGCTTGATTCTGGTACTGCATTTAAGTACTGAGCTTGGTTCTTGTGCTGCATGTATGTACTGAGCTTTGTTCTGGTGATGTATTTATGTACTGAGCTTTGTTCTGGTGCTGTATGTATGTACTGAGTTTGGTCCTAGCACCATATCTATGCATTAAGCTTAAATCTGATACTGTATTTGTACACTAAACTATTGTATTTAGAGGTTGTGTCAAATAGTCAATACATTTTCATCAAGATTAACGTGCCACACTGCTCTCCACCCTTCCCACAGAGCACAGCTTAACAAAATGGGCTGTCTACACTTATGGTACTGAATGTGCACATATAGGTCTATATACAATGGGTGTAATTATGTATTATATTATTTATTATACATAGTGTGGCAATCTAGTTAACATTATGGACAGAGAGGCACACAAGTTTGGAAAGTTTATAGATTATTACTGATACATACAAAAATATTTACAGTATTTAGTGTCCACATTAAAATATAGTGTATTTGAAATATTTTATTTGATGAGGGGCCCAAGTTTGTGGAATACCCAGTGCCTATGTACTATTTACTGTACCTATATGGAGAGCACCAAAAAATGAGTTTTATTGAATCATAATCCCCAAGAATATGTATAATAAATGTATGTCCCTATTGGTGTATAGTATCTGGAGGGGAGTGGGCATATAAGCCCATAGTACGCATGATAGTAATGGTGGAACGCCCGTTGAATGAAACAAAAACCTAAAGATAGGAGTCTGACACACCGAAAGTCAATTAAAAGATATAAATTTATCGGAACAAATATGCAAGAAATGACATAAAATACATTAAAAATTTAGAGATGATCGCCACAGTGTGGATGAACACCAGACAGTGATATGTGCAAGTATAATGCACCGGATGTATATAGATGGTGCTATATGGATAATGGAGGGGCAGGACTGTGATACATGACACATTACATCTATATGTGTTTAATTAGAATCACAAAAGACCCAGAAACAGCCTGCTCACAAGATATTAATTGAAACTAGACATGACAAGTATAGTCACAGCGACAAGATATGTAACAGAATAAGTGAACAGATAAATATAGTAAGATTTGAACAAATGATGCAGTGGTGCCTACATCATATTAGCTCTGCAATTGAACTCCTTACCCATGTCACGATCCACACTGTCTGGCATCAAACCCGACGCGCGTTTCGGCCCGCTTGCCTTCGTCTGGGGGTGGTGTCAGAAGATGACAATGAGCCATTTAAACCTCACTGGACCAATCACAGGTGAGAAACTCACCCGTGACTGCTCGGAGGCAATTAATGGAATGTGATGCAACCCGCAGCAATCCGTGGGATGGCACCAGAAGCGGAAGATGCAAACCACGTGTTCCGCAATTCAGTCCAGCCGAGGATGCAGAGACCCGGACTGAAGAGCCGCGCATGCGCACTAGGGAGATGAAGCAATAGCCAAAAGTGGCACAATGACATATTACAGATCAAGGTTGGTATTGTACACACCTCAATACATGCATCAGGAAGTTAGACCAAAACGAACATTGTGAAGAACATAATTAGTATAATGCATAAATGAATACATATACCGGAAATTATTTTTGCATATATAATTTTTTTTGTCTGTCCCTATGCTTTCCCTATGACCAATATTACAAGATAATATTACATACAAGTTGTACATAAAAGGTGCAAATAAATTTATATAATGCACAAATTAAATTAGCAAAAAAATATGAATTTAAATAATTTGTGAAACAAATAATAAACACTGTATAAATTGTAGGAGGTATACATATACATAAGTGTATATACGCATACATATATGTAGACCAATCAAAAAACCAAGTGATGAGTACATAAAAATAAAAATAATAATAAAAATAATAAATTATCAAATATATTTATAAATGTGTCAAAAGTAAAAGGATTGTTTGTTATACAGTTGATAGGTGTACACCAATTGGCAATAAATGTGTGTGAAACACAAAATAAAAAATAACAAAGTGAGATGAATAAAAAAAATATATATATATATGTACGCAATATATCTAGACTATGCATATGAAAATATATATATGCATATTACAACCTTGAAAGACATGGTATATTGCAGGTAAGTATAAAAAATTTACAGAAAATATCAGACTAGCACAGATTATAGTTTATATGGAAAAACACCTGTTAGCTAATCATTCAAACATGTAACATTGTGTATATATGTCACATTAGTCTGCGTGGTCTTGCACCGCTGGCAAGGTAGTTGTGTCTCTAGTGTTAGTGAATGGGTCAGAGATGTAAAGTATATACAGTGAAGGAAATAAGTATTTGATCCCTTGCTGATTTTGTAAGTTTGCCCACTATCATAGATATGAACAGTCTAGAATTTTTAGGCTAGGTTAATTTTACCAGTGAGAGATAGATTATATAAAAAAAAAAAAAAAAAAAGAAAATCACATTGTCAAAATTATATATATTTATTTGCATTGTGCACAGAGAAATAAGTATTTGATCTCTTTGGCAAACAAGACTTAATACTTGGTGGCAAAACCCTTGTTGGCAAGCACAGCAGTCAGACATTTTTTGTAGTTGATGATGAGGTTTGCACACATGTTAGATGGAATTTTGGCCCACTCCTCTTTGCAGAGCATCTGTAAATCTTTAAGATTTCGAGGCTGTCGCTTGGCAACTCGGATCTTCAGCTCCCTCCAAAAGTTTCCGATGGGATTTAGGTCTGTAGACTGGCTAGGCCACTCCATGACCTTAATGTGCTTCTTTTTGAGCCACTCCTTTGTTGCCATGGCTGTATGTTTCGGGTCATTGTCGTGCCATTTTTAATGTCCTGGTGGAGGGAAGGAGGTTGTCACTCAGGATTTGATGGTACATGGCTCCATCCATTCTCCCATTGATGCGGTGAAGTAGTCCTGTGCCCTTAGCAGAGAAACACCCCCAAAACATAATGTTTCCACCTCCATGCTTGACAGTGGGGATGGTGTTCTTTGGGTCAATTTTAGTCTCATCTGACCACAGCACCTTCTCCCATTCACTCTCAGAATCATCCAGATGTTCATTTGCAAACTTCAGATGGGCCTGTACATGTGCCTTCTTGAGCAGGAGGACCTTGCGGGCACTGCAGCATTTTAATCCATTACGGCGTAATGTGTTACCAATGGTTTTCTTGGTGACTGTGGTCCCAGCTGCCTTGAGATCATTAACAAGTTCCCATCGTGTAGTTTTCGGCTGAGCTCTCATCTTCCTCAGGATCAAGGATACCTCACGAGGTGAGATTTTGCATGGAGCCCCAGATCGATGTCGATTGACAGTAATTTTGTATGTCTTCCATTTTCTTACTATTGCACCAACAGTTGTCTCCTTCTCACCCAGCGTCTTACTTATGGTTTTGTAGCCCATTCCAGCCTTGTGCAGGTCTATGATCTTGTCCCTGACATCCTTAGAAAGCTCTTTTGTCTTGCCCATGTTGTAGAGGTTAGAGTCAGACTGATTAATTGAGTCTGTGGACAGGAATCTTTTATACAGGTGACCATTTAAGACAGCTGTCTTTAATGCAGGCACCAAGTTGATTTGGAGCGTGTAACTGGTCTGGAGGAGGCTGAACTCTTAATGGTTGGTAAGGGATCAAATACTTATTTCTCTGTGCACAATGCAAATAAATATATATAATTTTGACTATGTGATTTTCTGTTTTTTTTTTAAATATAATCTATCTCTCACTGGTAAAATTAACCTAGCCTAAAAATTCTAGACTGTTCATGTCTTTGACAGTGGGCAAACTTACAAAATCAGCAAGGGATCAAATACTTATTTCCTTCACTGTACAGCTCTATGAAATTATTTAGAAATGCAATATATCAAATGAAAATTGTGCTAATGCAAAAAAATAAAAAACCAAAACAACCAAAAGACCCCACCACAAACGTGTACAAAAACAAAATTGAAAAAATTGAAAAAAATATTTTATTTCAAATTGAAAATAATGAGTGACTGTGAATAAAATTAATGTGCACTTATGCCAGGTGTATGAGGGATATGCAAAGCTAATATATGTCCCTGTTGTGTATAAATGTAGGTGAACAATAATGTGTATAAAAAATATGTAATATATATTGAATAATAAATAATAAATAAAAATAATAATAATAATAAATAATATGTGGAATGAATAAATAAATAAATGAAAAATAAAAAGTCAATAGATGATATAATAATAACATATATAAAAGATGTATATAAAAAAATACATATATGAAAAAAAATGTGTTTGCATACTTATTGAAATCCGATCAAGCCCATAAACTGCTCAAAGTAATAAATATATTATTAAAGCCTGAAATCAGTTGTAATAAAGTGCATGAGGTGCATATGCTATTAAAACTTGGTACAATCAACCACAGCATGACAAGATCAAAATAGATCAAAAGATAGTAGCATCGTTACACAATTATAAATACTAGTACAAGGTGCAATATGCCTATGCATAGATAGATGAACCCCCAACAAGATGAACATATGAGATCGTCCCCTGGTAGGCTACTTGAAGATTGGATGAAAGATTATTATAACCTCAGGAAGACATCAAAATAGTAGGTCACAACAAATTCATAGTATATTGGGTGGCAATCTGTAAAACTAAAAACACATAAAAGTTAGAAACGAACTTTGCTAGACTCATTACTAAACATAAAAACAACACCATGAAAGATCCTAACACCCTTATAGGAAAGCTGCAAATCCCAAATTTTCATTTAAACCATTAGGTTGTACTGTCTTCAGTTTCCAGATCCATCTGGATTCCAATTTTAACAGTTTCTTCATTAATGACCCACCTCTCAAGTCAATTTCTACATGATCTATGCCTTTGACTTCAAGGTCTTTGGATTCACATCTATGGTGCATGAAAAAGTGTCTTGGCAGAGTTTTCAAAAATTCTATTCTTTCAGGAGCAGTGTCCCTCGCTGCCTCGATACTATTCACATGTTCTCTTGTTCTAATTTTAAGTTCTCTTGTAGTGAGACCGATATAGATTTTTGGACAGGGACAGCATGCAATGTAAATCACTCCCCTAGTATTGCAATTAATAGACCAAGTGATTTTGTATGTTGTTTGGCCAGACGAATCCACAAAATCATCGCTTTCTACCACATTTGGGCAGGCTATACATTGTCCACATGGACGACAGCCCCATTTCGGTTTAGATGCGCCAAAAATCGGTTTAGGGACTTGAGGTTGATGGTAGCTATGGACAAGAGTGTCACGAAGATTCCTTGCACGTCTCGATGCTACCGCAGGTTTTATGGGTACGATTTCTGATAAAATCCCATCAGTTTGCAGTATCGGACAATGTTTTGACAAACATTTCCTCATCTCCCCCTATCTGTCGTCGTTGGTTGTAACATACCTGATTTTTGGATCACCACTTCTCTTGATTGCAGGGTGAAGGAGTTGAGCCCGTGTTGACCTTCGGGCCCTCTCATATGCCCTATTGATGCATCTTCTATTGTTACCCAGAGAAACGTTGTTTGAGATTGGCTGCCTGTTTCTCAAAGTCATCCTCAGATGAACATAATCTCTTTAACCTTAAAAACTGACCTGTTGGGATGGAACGAATCATATGGCTAGGATGCGAAGATGAGGCATGTAGATATGAATTGACTGACGTTTTAATCTGGACTATTTAATCTGTCATTGAAAGGGGAATGTCAAGGGAAGCGACAGTGCAGTGGTCATTTATAGTTTGGGGTAGTAGGTGCATTAGTGAGAGAAGACTGGCTTGAAATAGTGTTAACCCCTTAACGACATGCCACGTACATGTACGTGGCAGTCGTTAAGGGGAAGTATAATGCAGGCTCAAGAGCTGAGGTCGCTCCATACTTTACGAGTGATGGCTGTGTAGTACAGCGAACAACTCAATGCAACAGGCGAAAATCACTTTGATTCCACCTTTAAAGCTTTAGAAAATGGGAGGTGACCCCCCTACAACTTGCCATCTCTCACCCCCCAAGACTCGATTGCGGGGTACAGATGGTCGCCATGGCAGCCTGGTGATCTAATGAAGGCCCCCAGATGTGCCATCTTTGTACTCATAGAATACTGTTAGAAACATGATATACTGCAATACATTAGTATTAGTATAAGTACGCAAAAATAACACCAACAAAAACTACAGCTCGCCCTGCAAAAAATAAGCCCACACATCGCTCAATCAGCAGAAAAATAAAAAGTTATTGGTCTTGGAATGTGGTGGCACAAAACAATATTTTTTTTTATAAAAGTGATAATGTAAATTTGTTATTGACGTAATCATATCAACCTGTAGAATAAAGTGAATATGTAGTTTTTACTGCCTGATGGACGCCGAAAAAAAGAAGCGCCGAAAAAATGGCATAATCTCAGTTTTTTGTCAGTTTCACTCCACAAATATTTTTTCCCCGTTTCCTAGTACATTATTTTGTACAATAAATGGTGCCATGTCCCCATAGTGCTGGCCCATACCCCAAAACACTAGTCACACGCCCTATCCTTTCCCCAAGTGGCAAGGTACTGCGCGAAAAATGGCTCTTCATAATTTTTTCGCTTTAGGCACATGTGGCTCTTAGTCTGGCACTAGGTAGAACATAGCATTATTCTGTACCTGTAACCGTATCTCTTAACAGTAATGCATTAGGGCATACCTAAGTGTGCCTAACAAAAGGAAATACTGAAAGACAGCCTTCTTAAGGATCCTAGGGCTGATTGTCCATATATGGAAGAGTCTTTGATTGCATCACTGGAAAGTCCGGTCATGCATTCAGTAGATGCCAAATCTTTGATTATGTTCTGGTCAGTATTGAAAATATGATCGATGGGGGAAACCTTCATTGTGGCAAGCATGAATAAAACCACTGATCCTGGATATTTCAGTGAGAATTAGTTACAGCCTCCTCCTGCTGTTGGTCATGTGCACATGACTGCTGTGCCCATACAATCACATTGTCGTAATTTACATATACAATATATTTCTAACGACAGTTGATAATTCATAAAATATAAACTAAGTAATACGAATAGACTTAGACACCGTCATTTGTAACACAAGTACCACTATTCTTACTAGGTCTATCTACCACAGACAGAGTAACGAAGTGCAGGGATTGTGAATAGACATCCCGTGGAATGTCTATTCACTGTCTAAACATTTCAGTATCGTTAATGTGTAAGTATAAGACAGCACATAGCGATCTAAAAGGATCCCTATGCGCTGCCTAAATGAATGGAGAGGAGTGCATGCCGCTGATTGGTCAGCGTCATACGCTCCTCTGTACAACACCCACTTAGTCTGGAGTAAAAACACGCCCACTTGGGCATTAAGCAACTCATTAGCATAAATCTAAAATCGCTAATAAAGTGGTGAAAACAGATCGTTTTTTTAAATAAAAAGCACTGCTGTCATCCACATTATAGCGCCGATATCCTTATGTAGGAGATAGGGCATTTATAATGTGGTGACAGAGCCTCTTTAATAACAGACTGCTAAAAGTATACTGCTATACACAAGTATTGTACCAGTAATCAAACAATCGCTTGTTCACGTCCCCTAGAAAGTCAAAAAATAAAAGTAAAACACAGTTAAATAAAGTTTTTAGTAATGTACATAAAAATAAAATATTTTAAAAGAAAAATTGTTTTCCCATTTTCGCCCTAAAGTTCAGGTCTGAAGTGGCTTTGAGAGCCTTATATATTAGAAAGTCCCCATAAATCACCCCATTTTGAAAACTTCTCCCCTCACAGTAACCAAAACAGCATTAAGAAAGTGTTTTAACCCTTTAGGCTTTGAAGGTGTTCAGGCTGTACTAGGTTTTTGTATGGGTGCATGCGTAGGGGTCCAACCCGTATAGTATAAGAAAAGGTACAATGCACACCAGAAGTGTATGGCAGCTTGCCTCCACATGCGCCTCCGCACGCGGCAAGCCATCATACACTAAGCGCCATTACGCAGGACCCAGGATATTACCTAGCCTGATGAAGGTCAGAGACATGACCAAAATGTCGCACTTATACTGGCATAATTACTAATATTAAAAATCTATCTTTGGATAACGACTTCTGGTGTGCATTGTACCTTTTCTTAACACTTTAGGCGTTTCTCAGGAATTAACGCAAATTAGAGGTGAAATTGACAAATTTAATTTTTTTTTGCCAAAATTCATTTGTAATACAGTTTTTTCTGTAACACAAAAGGTTTTGTCCGAGAAATGCAACTGAATATTTATTGCCCAGATTCTGCAGTTTTTAGAAATATCCCACATGTGGCCTTAGTGTGCTACTGGCCTGAAACACAGGCCTCAGAAGCAAAGGGGCACCTAGTGGATTTGGGGGCCTACTTTTTTTTACAATATATTTTAGGCACCATGCCAAGTTTGAAGAGGTCTTGTCGTGCCCCCAAAAGTGACCCCATTTTAGAAACTACACCCCTCAAGGAATTTATCTAGGGCTATAGTTAGCATTTTGACCCCACAGTTTTTTTTGCTGAATTAATTGGAATTAGTCAGTGAAGATGAAAATCTATTTTTTTACTGAAAAAACGTAGAAATGTAACATTTTTATAAGGAATAAAGGAGAAAAAAAACAACATTTGTAAAGCAATTTCTTCCGATTACGGCAATACCCTATATGCGGTGATAAACTGCTGTTTGGACCCACAGTAGGGCTCAGAAGAGAAGGAGCGTCATTTGTATTTTGGAGCGCTGATTTTGATGGAATAGTTTTCAGTGCCATGTCGCATTTGCAATGCACTGGAGGGACCAAACAGAGGAGACCCCCTAAAAGTGACCCCATTTTGGAAACTACACCCCTAAAGGAATTTTTCTAGGAGTATTGTTAGCATTTTGACCCCACAGTTTTTTGTTGAATTCATTGGAATTTGTCTGTGAAGATGAAATGTTAAATACTTTTGTGTCAAAAAAGACAAAAGTATAATAGGTATGATACCTTTATTGGCTAACCATAAAAGTTCTATATGCAAGCTTTCAGAGCACAGAGGCCCCTTCTTCAGGCAGTTTACAAATGAATGACTTAGAAAAAAGCACAACATTTAGATGTTACACAAAGACAATTAGTACATGAAGTGATATATCATTAAGATAAGCCGGGGCAATAAAACTGAGGTTATAGGGGTGATGACTTAGGAGTTAAGGCATCTGGAGTCAGTCTGATGGGGGATGTGACGTGTGTCCATGTAGTGGCTCATAAATCCAGGTGTTAGATTGAGGCCTTGTGTCAATGACTGGAATTTTATCATCATCTTGAATTCCCAAATTTTTCTTTCTCTGTTGTTTTTAAAATGACACTTCAGAATGAGTACCTTTAAATCTGCCAAACTGTGATCAGGTCCAGAGAAATGTTTTCCCACGGGTGTATCCACCTCCTGTTTTATTGTATGTCTGTGAAGATTCATCCTGGTTTGTAGTTTTTGTATTGTTTCTCCAATGTAGATTCCTTTATTGATGCACCTTGTACACCGGATCATGTAAACTACATTGGAGGATGTACAGGAGAACGAGCCAGTGATTTTATAGTCCTGCTGTGTGTTTGGTATCTGGATGGTGTTTGATGACCAGATGTTGGTACAGGTCTTACATTTTCTACTGTTGCAAGGAAAAGTGCCAGTCTCTGATGGTGGTGAGAGGGCACTTCTGACCAGGAGATTCCTTAGGTTTGGTGGTTGTTTGTAGGCAAGGAGTGGTAAATCTGGGAATATTTCCTTCAGTTTATTGTCTTTGTTAAATATAGGTTGGAGATCAGCAGCAATTTTCCTCAAGATGTTCATTTGTGGGTTGTATATGACCACTAGGGGAACCCTGCTGTTGTCTTCCTTCTTTTTGTACTCCAGAAGATTGCTCCTTGGAATTCTTGTTGCTCTGTAGATCTGATCATCTATAATCCTTGGATGGTATCCCTGTTGTAAGAATGTATTCCTCAGTGATATCAGGTGTTTTGTGTCTTCACAGTCTGAACAGATCCGTATGTATCGCAGAGCCTGGCTGTAGATGATGGATTTCTTTATGTGTCTCGGATGGAAGCTGTTCCATCTCAGATATGCTGGACGGCCTGTAGGTTTATGGTAGATTGTGGTTTGTATGGTATTGTCTCTCATGTATATGGTCATGTCCAGAAAATGTATTTGAGATGTAGAGTAGTTGAGAGTGAGTTTGATGGTAGGATGGAACTTGTTGAAGTTTTTATGGAAAGAAAGCAGTTCATGTTCAGAGCCTGTCCAGATTATCAGCAGGTCATCAATGTACCGGAAATATGCTAGAGGTTTAGTTGCGCAGGTTGATAAAAACTCTTCCTCTAGTTTGGCCATGAACAGGTTAGCGTATTGTGGTGACATTTTGCTACCCATAGCGCTTCCCATACATTGCAGATATATGTCTTTGTCAAATAAAAAATAATTGTGATGGAGTACGAACCTGATGAGTTGTAGGGCTGGCTCTGTCGCTAGATTGTTCTTTTGAAGAAAGTGTTGGCATGCGGCTATGCCATCCTCATGGGGGATGTTAGAATATAAAGATTCCACATCCATAGTTGCCAATATTGTTCCCTCTGGTAGTGGACCTAGGGCTGAGAGTTTGCAGAGGACGTCTGTGGTGTCCTGGACATAACTGGGTGTGCACCTCACCAAGGGCTTTAGAAGATTTTCCACCCAGCCAGAAATATTCTCAGTTAAAGTCCCAACACCTGAAATGATTGGTCTCCCTGGATTGCCTTCTTTATGTATTTTAGGTAACATGTAGAATGTTCCCATTCTGGGATTGTCCGGTATAAGGTCCATTAAACTGTCTGATACAGCGTTGAAATTATTGATGATATGGACAAGTTCTACTGTGTATTGTTTGGTGGGGTCTTCATTAAGCAGGGTGTAGTATTTTCTGTCTGAGAGTTGTCTGTGTGCCTCCTGGATGTAGTCAGATGTATTCAGAATTACTACAGCGCCTCCTTTATCAGCTGGTTTGATGATGATGTCTCTGTTGGATTTGAGTGATTTTGTTGCATTCCTTTCCTCCATGCTGAGATTGTGTGTTACTTTGTGTTGTTGGTCCAAGATCTCAGATTTAACTTTTTTTCTGAAGCAGTCTATGTAGTAATCCAGAGTTTGATTGTATCCAGGTTGTGGGGTCCAGTTTGTCGTCTTCTTCTTTCTTGATGTTTCTTTTCCCATCCCGGCTTGTGATGTCATATCTGTTTTGTCAGAAAAGAATTCTTTCAGCCGCAATCTGCGGAAGTATTCCTCCACGTCACTGCAAAACTGGGCTCTGTCAAGTGGTTTAGTGGGACAAAATGTAAGTCCTTTAGATAGAACATTCATTTCCATTTTGCTTGGTTCATACTGAGAGGTTTACAACAGAGGATGGTATATCCAAATGGTTATGTGGATTTTGCTTTCCTTCTTGTATTTTGAGACCCGATTTCTTCCTTAGTCTGTGGAGTTTCTTTTGTTTGCAGATGATAAGTTGATTTTGTAATTTATTGTAGAATTCCTTTAATACTTGCTTGGTTAGACTTGATCCAGGTCCTTGTATTGTATCACTTAGGGAATTAATCTAATTTTGGATGGTTCTTTTCTTGTTGTAAAAAAATCCAATAAAGTGATTCCGCAGTCTTTCAGATGATCTGTAGCAAAGTTTCTGTGAAAAGTGAGTGTTGTAGGTATTTTCCGATGGGTTCTTGATCATGAGGCCTTTGGGGATAAGATTCTCCTTTTTGCATCTGGTTAGGAAGAATATGTCGCTATTCAGTTGTGCCAGTTTCTTCAGTAGGTTTTTAAGATCCATCTGTGTTCGGTACATTGGGGTATCCTCCATTTTCACGAAGTACAGTAAAAAATAGTGTAGTACGTGTTAGCCAGAGACAATATGAAATGTTAAATACTTTTGTGTCAAAAAAGACAAAAATATAATAGGTATGATACCTTTATTGGCTAACCATAAAAGTTCTATATGCAAGCTTTCAGAGCACAGAGGCCCCTTCTTCAGGCAGTTTACAAATGAATGACTTAGAAAAAAGCACAACATTTAGATGTTACACAAAGACAATTAGTACATGAAGTGATATATTTTTCTGGAAAAAACGCATACATTTTGAATTTTTACAAGGAATAAAGGAGAAAAAGCACTCCAACATTTGTAAAGCAATTTCTTCCGATTACGGAAATCTGCAATATGAGGTAATAAACTGCTTTTTGGACCCACAGCAGGGCTTAGAAGGGAAGGAGCTCTATTTGGCTTTTGGAGCTGATATTTAGCTGGAATGGTTTTCTGGTGTCATGTCGCACTTGCAAAGCATCTGAGGGACCAAACCAGTGGAAACCCCCCAAAAGTGACCCCATTTGGAAACTACACTACTTAAGGAATCTATCTAGGGGTATAGTAGGCATTTAGAACCCACAGGTCTTTTGCAGAACTTTTTAGAATTAAGCCGTGAAAATTAATATCAACATTATTTCCACTAAAATTAGAATTTTTTCTTTTTCACAAAGAATAAAGGACGAAAAAAGCACCCAAACATTTGTAGAGCAATTTCTTCCGAGTATGGCTATACCCGACATGTGGTCATAAATGGGTTTTTTTTATTCGAAATTAATTAATTCCCGGACTTATCCATTTTTTTCTTTTTCTTTTTTTTTTCCCTCCCCGCTTTCCAAGAGCCATAACTTTTTTATTTTTCCGTCAATAAAGTGGTGTGAGAGCTTATTTCTTGCAGGAGGAGTTGTAGTTTCTATTGACACCATTTAAAGTACCATTTAATGTACTGGGAAACTGAATTTTTTTTAGAGCTTAGTTGACCAAAAAAGCGATTTTTGGCATTTTAAATTCTTTACTTTTTATGCCGTTCATTATGTGAGTTAAATAAAGGTATATTGTAATAGTTCGGACTTTTACGAATGCAGCAATACCAATTTTGTGTATTTTTTTATTTTTTACATGACTTTAGAGAAAAAATGGGAAAAGGGTTGTTTTTTGGACTTTAAATATTTATTACATTTTTTTCACTAATAATAGCTTTTACTTTTGTTTTTTCTTTACACATTTTATTAGTTCCGCTAGGGGACTTGAACCAGCGATCACTAGATCGCAGGTACAATACACTGTAATACTAATGTATTGCAGTATATTGTTATTTTTACAGGCTCCAGTAACAGCGTGATTGCTGTTCCTGTCCGTTAGTCCCGGGTGTTAGCTGTAATACACAGCTGACACCCGCAGCTTATGGCACGACTTGGCGCGTGAGCCCGCTCCATACATCACCCCCCCCCCCCACCACCACCACGACATGATATTAAGTCGTGATGCACGAAGTGGTTAATGCGCAGTAGATGATGCAGAGAGAAAATTAACATTTTCCACTGGTATGCCATTTTAGTGCAAAATATGTTGTGCCCAGTTGGTGCCACTGAAGACAAATACCTCATAAAAGATAAATAGGGTTCTTCCAGGTTTGGCGATGCCATATCTGTGGACGTAAACGACTGTTTGGGCACGCTGCAGGGCTGAGAAGGGATTGGCTTTTGGAGCTCAGATTTTGCTTGGTGGTTGTTTTGTTTGGAGTTTTACCGGTATTTCAGTTTATAATGTGGGGGCATATGTAATCTGTGTGGAGTACATCAGGGCATGATAAGAATGTATAATATTGTGTAGCCAGTGTCGCACTGATAAGTGGTGCACAATCTTTTCCGCTTTTGGAACACTGCACATTTTGCGTCACCATATTCTGAAAGCCAGAACTTTTTTATTTTTTCACCACCGGAGCTGTCTGAAGGCTTATTTGTTGCAGGACAATCTGTAGTTTTCATTGGTACAATTTTGGGGTACATGTGATTTTTTGATCACTTTTTATAAAAAATTTTGGCAAGCAAGGTGACCAAAAAACATTAATTCTGACAAGGTTTTTTATTCTTTTTTTTTAATGAAGTTCACCGTGGGCTATAAATGACAATTTTACTTTATTCTGCGGGTCGATGTGATTACGACGATACCATATGTATGTAGATTTTTTTATGTTTTCAGCGTTTGCGCAACAAAATCACTTTTTTTTATAAAATTATTTATATTTTGTGTCACCATATTCTGAGAGCCATAACTT
This sequence comes from Rhinoderma darwinii, assembly GCF_050947455.1. Lineage (NCBI taxonomy): Eukaryota > Metazoa > Chordata > Amphibia > Anura > Rhinodermatidae > Rhinoderma > Rhinoderma darwinii. Next base: position 221,861,422 of record NC_134690.1, on the reverse strand, counting down.
TTTTATTTTTCAGTCAAAAAAGCTGTGTAAGGGCTTGTTTTTTTGTGGGACAGGTTGTAGTTTTTAATGGTACTTGGGGTACATGCAACTTTTTGATCACTTTTTATTCTATATTTTGGGAGGGGTGGTGACCAAAAAAATAGTGAATCTGGCATTGTTTTTGACTTTTTTTTTTGTGTTGTTCACCGTGTGGGAAAAATAATATTGCAGCTTTATAGTTTGGGTCGTTACGAACGCAGTGATATAAAAAATTTGTAGTTTTTTTAAACTGTTTATTTTTTTCCTAGAATAAAAGTCTTATAGGAAAAAAAGCATTTTTTGTTTTTGTAACTTATAACTTTTATTTTTACACTTTTTTAAAACATTTTTATTAACTTTTTTTTATTGTCCCACTATGGGACTTGAAGACTTGCAGCTCTGATGGTTGCTAGAATACATTAAACTACGTACGTAGTGTAATGAATTCTAACTGTCATTGTGACGTGACAGTCATTCTGACAGGAAGCCCATGAGGACCAGCCTCCGACTCGTCCACATAGGTTTCCATACATGGCAGCCCAGACAACCATCGACAGCCTCCGTGATTTCATGTGGGGGCTGCCAATCTGCTCTAAACTCTAAGGGGTTAATTGCCAAAATCAGCGGCGATGGGCCACTGATTGGCAACAGGGAGAGCAGGGTAGACACCCTGCACAGTTAACCGCTGCTGCGGTATAGTGTCGCACGGTGGTTAACTGTCAAAGTCCAGAAGTAACTGCACGTCAATGTGTGCAAAGTTACTGCTCACCTTGACGTGCAGTTACATCAAGGTGCGGTAAGGGGTTAACCCACTGAATGAATGCCGTAAACAAAACAAAAAACCAACATGCCAGAATTGCTGTTTTTTGGTGACCCCGCCTAGCACAAAAAAAAAAACGATTAAAAAGTCATGTAGTCAAAAATTGTACCAATAAAAAACTACAGCTGGCCCCATAAAAAAATAAACGCTCAAGTCGCTCCATCGACAGTAAAATAAAGAAGTTATGGCTCTTAAAATATGGCGTCACAGAACAATTTTTTTACAAATCTTTTTCTTTGTAAAAGTAGTACATGCTAAAAAATATATATAAATTTGGCATCACCGTAATCGTATTGACCCACAGAATAAAGTTAACATGTTGTTTTAACCGCACGGTGAATGCCGTAAAAACAAACCCTAAATAACTATGGCGGAATTGCTGTTTTTTTCTCATTCCAACCTACAATGAATTTATTTTCAGTTTCCCAGTAACATTATATGGTGCATTGAAGGGGTTTTCCCAAATTCAAATAAATAAATTATCGCCCTTTTCTTTTTGCCCTTTTATTGCCATTTTCTGATCGCTGTGGGCCCCACAGTGAGAACAGGTATCCCAAACCCCCCCTTCTTACCCACTGCTCAACTGCAGTGAGGAGAAGATTAATTAGGGCACTGGTCGAGCATGAGTGCTGCCACTTCATTCAATGTCTATGGGAATGATGGAAACAGTTAAAGAGAACCTTTTACCTGCCTATACATGTGCAGTTGAGTGCAACATGTAATGGGCAGGGCTGTACAAACCCTGTGTCACTATAAGAAATATTCCTATCTGTCTCCGTTATTTAGATATCGGTGCCGTTATATTTGGCGCCCGATATTTAAATAACCCCCTGAACTGTCAAGAGGGCGTGTAATATCTCTGTGATAATGTCCAATCAGCTACAGACAGTGTCACTGCAAAAGCCTGAGAGAGGAGAGCAAGAGCGTGTGCGCACGCGAAGCTCCGCCGCCACCAGGGAACAGAAGAGAAGAAGAAAGTGAATTCTTCTTCTTCTGTTCCATGGCGGCGGGAGTAACTTGGGCAGTGGCATCAGAGCTGTGCATGCATGCTCTCACTCACTCTTCAGCTCAGACAAGGACAAGACTGTATGATCTGTCTGACGAGAGCTGAAGAGTGAGAGCGTGCGCGTGCATGCTCGCACAGCTCAGAGCTGCGCGTGCGCACGCACACGCTTTCCTCTCTCCAGCTCTTGCTGTGACACTGTCCATAGCTGATTGGACAGTGTCACAGCGATATTATACGCCCCCTAGTGAATTATACGCCCCATTGACAGTCCAGGGGGTTATTTAAATATTGGGCGTCAAATATATCGGCACCGATATCTAAATAATGGAGGAAGATAGGACATTTTTTTATAGTGAGACAGGATTTGTACAGCCCTGCCCATTACATGCAGCACTCAGCTGCACATGTATGGGCAGGTGAAAGGTTCTCTTTAAGTACATCGCTGGTCTATTTCTGTCATTCTCATAGACAGTGAATGGAGAGATGGGCGCATGCTCGACTGCTGCGCTATTCAAGCTCCTCCTCATTGCGGGTGGTGCAGTGAGAACAATCTAAGGGTTCGGCCCCCCTGTTCTCACAATCTGTGGGGGTCCTCGCAGGTGGGGTCCCCAGCGATCAGATAATTGTCACCTATCCTGTGGATAGGTCATAATTTATTATTCTGGGAAAACCGCTTTAAATAGTGCCATTAAAAACTACAACTCGTCCCGCAAAAAAAAAAAAGTCCTCATATGGTTATACCAATGGAAAAATAAAAAATGTATGGATTTTGGTACAAAAACGAAATATGGCTGCAGCGGCAAGGGGTTAAAATAACATCATCTTTGTGTGAAGAATAATTTTATATAAAATGTGATGTAAATGCAGTAATGCTTCATTTCAACAGTACAAAACATTAAACCATTTCTTAATTCTGTTTTTGTTTCATGAAGACAGTATAAGCTCACTTGAGTACACTGACATGTCCGCTATTAAAAGGTGATAATGATTATAAAAGAACTATCTTTAAATGGATTCTTTATAATGTGAGTAAACAGAATGTGAATAGCAAGTTAAAGTGTGATGCTAGCCAAATAAATTTCTACTCTAAATGCTAAGTACCAGGACTTAAAGGATGAAATGACAGTGTAAGGAATGTATGAAAGTGCTTGGGAATGTGTGCATCACTTTGTACTCAGTGCTCCGCTGCTTATTTAGAAAATGGATCAATCAAGAGAAACATGGATGGCTTCATTGCAGCAATAGCTTGGACCTTAAATAAGTCCCGTTAGAATTTACTACAACTTGTCACTTTTTTTTGTGTCCAGAGCCTTAAGCTTGGCAACAGACTGACACAATATTCATTTCATCCTATTGTTAAGTTAAAAAAATACTATTCAACATATTTTTTACTGTTAGGCTTGGTTCACACACCCTATTTACGGACGTAATTCGGGCGTTTTAGCCACGAATTACGTCCGAAAATACGGCTCCAAAGCGTCGGCACACATCTGCCCATTCATTTGAATGGGTTTTACGATGTACTGTGCCGACGGTCATTTTTTTTACGCGCCGCTGTCAAAAGACGGTGCGTAAAAAAGACGGCTGCATCAAAGGAGTACCTGTCACTTCTTGAGATGTAATTGGAGCCGTTTTCCATTGACACCATGGAAAAACAGCTCCAATTACGTCCGTAATGGACGCAGCGAAAAGCGCCTGCACATGCCATTACGTCTGAAATGCCGGAGATGTTTTCTCCGGAAAACAGCTCCGTAATTTCAGCCGTAACGGAGGCTGCTGTGTGACGGCTGCGTCAAAGGAGTACCTGTCACTTCTTGAGACGTAATTGGAGCCGTTTTCCATTGACACCATGGAAAAACAGCTACAATTACGTCAGTAATGGACGCAGCGAAAAGCGCCTGCACATGCGATTACGTCTGAAATGCCGGAGCTGTTTTCTCCTGAAAACAGCTCCGTAATTTCAGCCGTAACGGAGGCTGCTGTGTGAACTAGTGTGAAATAGTGTCTGCATAAACTCTATTTGCAGCACATGTTAAACAATGTGCAGAATGTGTAGATTTTCAAACTAAGTGTTTAGTCGAACATTTATAAGATGCAATAATATTAGGCCAGATTCACACGAACGTGATTTGCGTCCGTGCAGCCCACGTGGTTTTCACGCGGCTCGTGCAGACCAATACAAGTCTATGGGGCAGTGCAGACAGTCCGTGTTTTTTGCCCAGCGTTAGTCCGCTGCGTAAAACTCGCGACATGTTCTATGTTTCGGCGTTTTTTGAGCATCACGCACCCATTGAAGTCAATGGGTGCGTGAAAATCACGCATGCCACACGGAGGCACCTCCGTGGAACGCGCGTTTTTCACGCCAGACTGGTTGTCTCTAAGCTAAAGCGTTAGGGTATGTTCACACGACGGCGTCCGTAACGGCTGAAATTACGGGGATGTTTTCAGGAGAAAACATACCCATAATTTCAGCCGTAACGGCATGTGCAGGCGCTTGAACGCCGCGTCCATTACGGACGTAATTGGCGCTGCTTTTCATTGGTGTCAATGAATAACGGCTCCAATTACGCCCCAAGAAGTGACAGGTCACTTCTTTGATGCAGGCGTCTATTTACGCGCCGTCATTTGACAGCGGCGCGTAAATATACGCCTCGTGTGAACAGACAAACGTCAGCCCATTGCTTTCAATGGGCAGATGTTTGTCAACGCATTCAAGCCGTAATTTCGGACGTAATTCGGGGGTTAATACGCCCGATTTATGTCCGTAATTAGTGTGTGTGAACATACCCTTAGAGCAAACTTGTCCAAACCAGAAGAAAGCAGGACAGGTGCGCACATCAAGCAGGGGTGTGGCATTGTTGGCCTTTTTGTAGGCTGGCGAAAAGCTAACACCTCCTTCCATTTTTTCCACGAGCGAGAAAAACGCATGCCGTACTCGCGTATTCAACGCACAAACGCGCCAAATACGCATGCCACACGGTGCTGCCACACGTGCGAAACACAGCGTTTTTTGTGCGCGCAAAACGCTTACGTTCGTCTGAATCCGGCCTTATAGTTCTTGTTCACTTCCTCTTCTGTGAAAAGAACAAAACTCCACTTGAAAATAACTACTGTAATATTAGGAGGATTTCCCAAGTCTTAATTCCAACTAATAGTGTTTTTCAATAACTTTCTCATTTTGACTTGTGTCCTGCGATGGGAAATAATAAGCCATAGGCCCCATGCACACGAACGTGTTTTTGCGGCCGCAATTCCCCCGAAAATCCACGGGAGAATTGCGGCCCCATTCTTTTCTATGGGGCCATGCACACGACCGTAGTTTTTGCGGTCCTTGCACGGCTCATTGAAAACAATGGCGGCGGCCATGTGTATGTCCCGCGATTTGCGGGCGGCCTGCGGCTGACAGTCCGCAGCCGGCCGACCCGAAAATCACGGCCGTGCACACGGCTACGGTCGTGTGCATGAGGCCATAAGCTTAGTCTTGGTTTTAAGCATGTCGTTTTATCATATATTCACACATATCATTACTTGTGTGACAGAAATCTACATGTAAAAACAGTAGCAAAAACCATGCCAAGTTAAGCAGTACTTCAATGGAAACCTTTGATCGGTTTTTCATGCCCTTTGAATGCTGTGTTTTTTCTCCTGTGACATAAAAGGGTAGAAGCCACAAGTAAGGTTATAGTCACACATTGCACAAACTGCGCAACTGTCCTATTCTTGTTAATGTGACATTCTTCTTAATATCTGGCCTATAATATATTTATATATAATATTCAAAAGGCACGACCTGCAGTGTTTTAGGCTGGGTTCACACGGAGTTTATTGCAGGTAGAAAATCTGCGTTTTTCGTGGCGTTTTTCTTCCACGCCCATTTAGCGCCGATGGGCAAAAAATGCCAAGAAATACGCTTTCTCTGCCTTCCATTGATTTCAATGGGAGGTCAGAGACGTAAACGCCCAAAGATAGCGCACGTCGCTTCTTTTTCCCGCGAGACAGTTTTTCCTGTTGAAATCAATGGGAGGCATTTTCGGACGTTTTTTTTGGTGTGTTTTACGACGCGGTTACCGCGTCAAAAAAAAAGTGTAAAAAAAACTCTGTGTGAACTGACCCTAACATTGTTTTTTCTTGCCCACTTTTAAAAATATATGTTTTAGGCCAGACAACCATTTTAAAGTCTAAGATAAAATAAATTCCTATGACATCCTCAAAAGAGAAGAAATCTGCATTACTGTACATCTTAGTAGGAAAAAATATGTTATTACACTGGATTATAAACACGGTAATTTCTGTTACAGGAAATCTAGTTAAAGGGGTTTTCCAGGTTCTGACAACTGATGACCTTTTCACCGGATAGGTCATTAATACATGATTTGTGGGGGTCCAACACCCGGGCCCCGCACACATCAGCTGGTCCGGTGCCTCCATGCCGTAAGCCGTTAGCTCCGGCGACTGAATAGCGGCCGAGCTGCAGTGCTGCATCTCTGCTCCTATTCAAGTGAATAGAAGCGGACCTGCAGTTCTGCAGCACGGCCGCTATGCAATGGTCGGAGCCAACTGCTTCCCGGGGCTCCGTCCATAGCATTATGCACCGCAACATCCGGTGCCCGCAGGCCACCAGAGCGGCTTATCGGTGCGAAGTCCGGGTGTCGGACCCGCACCGATGGCATACTGATGAAGAAAAGAGAAAAATTATCCAGCGCTGAGTCGTGTCTTTGTTTAAAAAGGAAGAAATGTTCCCACTTTTATTGGGGAAATAAATTAAAATTGGAGGGAGACGCAGTCCCAAGATGTATAATGGTAGTGGGCAGTTGCCCTGGCCTACGCGTTTCAAGCACGTACCGTGCTCTTAATCATGGCAAAGAAATGTGAAAGCTTTTCCTGCCCTGCCCGCTTGATATACGTGAGTAATGATTGAGGAAAATCCAGGTGATTGGATAACAATGAATGCTAATTATCACTGCAGGTGAAATGAGCCTGCAGGTGAAAACAGTGTTAGGCCTCATTTACACGAACGTATTATACGCGCGTGCGACGCGCGTGCTTTGCACGCATGTCGTACGCACCTATATTAGTCAATGGGGCAGTTTAGACGATGCGTGAATTGCGCTCAGCGCGTGTGCGCAGAAAAAAACTCACGACATGTTCTATAATCGTGCGTTTTTCGCGCACTCACGCACCCATTGAAGTCAATGGGTGCGTGAAAACCACGCATGCCGCACGGAAGCACTTCCGTGCGAACTGCGTGATTCGCGCAAGAGCTGTCAAACTCCTGAATGTAAACAGAAAAGCACCACGTGCTTTTCTGTTTACAAACATCCAAACGGAGTGTCAAATTCGAGATGAGCGCACCGAACTTCACCGGGTTCGGCCAAACTCGTTTTGACCGAAACCGGTAAAAAATGTTCGGGTACGCGACGTCAGGAGACAGTCACTGTCCACGGTGCTGAAAGCGTTAAACTGGTTCAGCACCATGGACAGTGACTTCCGCTCCGAAAATCCATGAACCTGTAAAAAAAAAAAGACGTTCTGACTTACCGATAACTCCGGTCCGACCTCCCGGGATGACAGTTCAGTCAAAGAGACAGCTGCAGCCAATCACAGGCCAAGCACAGGCTGCAGCGGTCTCATGGACTGCGGCGTCATCCTGGGAGGTGGGGCCGGATAACAAGAGAGGGACGCGTCACCAAGGCAACGGCCGGGAGCCCGGACTGGGGGAAGCAGGAAGTTCTTGGTAAGTATGAAAGTCTTTTTTTATTCACAGGTTGGTGTATATTGTGTTCGGCATTCACTGTCGAGGGTGCTGAAAGAGTTACTGCCGATCAGTTAGCTCTTTCAGCACCTTGGACAGTGACGGGCGTCGACTAGCCTCATCTCTATGATGGCGGCTGCGCGAAAATCACGCAGCCGCGCATCATACACGGATGACACACGGAGCTGCCAAGTGCCTTTTGCGCGCGCAAAACGCAGCGTTTTTTGCGCGCGCAAAACGCACACGCTCGTGTAAATGAGGCCTTAGGCTGGGTTCACACGACCACATTAACGTCCGTAATGGACGGACGTATTTCGGCCGGAAGTCCCGGACCGAACTCAGTGCAGGGAGCCGGGCTCCTAGCATCATAGTTATGTACGATGCTAGGAGTCCCTGCCTCTCTGCGGGACAACTGTCCCGTACTGTAATCATGTTTTCAGTACGGGACAGCAGTTCCACGGAGAGGCAGGGACTTCTAGCATCGTACATAACTATGATGCTAGGAGCCCGGCTCCCTGCACTGAGTTCGGTCCGGGACTTCCGGCCGAAATACGTCCGTCTATTACGGACGTTAATGTGGTCGTGTGAACCCAGCCTTAATATACGTAATCTAGAGAATACTGTGTAACAGATTTGCTGGGCACGTCCATTCCATAGGGAAGACTGTACATCTAATTCAAAATAGCTGCCCAGAGTATTGAATGTTATATAAGGTATCTTATATTGTATAATTCATAAAGCAGGCAAAGCAGTACAAGCATCTCAAATACATCGAAAAATATATCACAGACATTGTATTAGGAAACATAAAATTAAAAGCAATGTGGATAGCAAGACATTAGTTTGACTTGATTATGATTGTTACATATTTAGCCGAGCATGTCAAATGCTTTTGGTATATGACATTGGCGTACAAACAAGTCAAATGTTAAATTAAAAAATGTGTTAGGGGAAGAAAATTAATTATTCCCGACATAATAAACATATAAATGACCAGGAGATCCTCAAATTGACTGTATATATGTAGCAGTTTGATAACTGTATATTTCAATAACTCTTGAATTTGTCACTAAATTCCAACATGTTAAATTTTATGCCATGCGTGCTTAATTGGGAGTAATCCCAGAAAACTCGACATCAGTTAGGTCTGAATGATGGTATATGTATGTCTGCGATTTATTATTAATGCATTTAAAAAAGTTTTTGGGGGAATATTTTACATTTTATTTGAGGTGTATTAATTAAGGAAACAATTTTTGTGATTCAGTGGATTGATAAGACCTGCTGTATGTCGTAAGCACTTACTCAAAGGTTGTCTCCTGTTTGAGTGAAATACATATTTAGGTCAATTATTTTTGCAAGAGTATGTTTCACTCATTCGGTCTTCTAATGTTGGAATATTAGGGATGAGTACGGCTGATAACAAAGCGGCACCAGGAAAGGGACACCATAGACACATTCCGCAAACCCACATCCCTGGAAGAAGAGAAGAAAAATGCCCATATCGCATCTGGAGGTGAATAAAAAAACGCTGCGTTTTACAGATATATATCTGAAATTGGCTATTTGAAACATATATAGTAGATGATGTAAAATTAATATAAATATATGAGTTCATCCAAGATTAAACATAAATACAAACTAGGAATTAGAAGGACTGGGCAAATACTAATCGTCCTGAAAGCTGTCTAACAAACAATATTTCAAAAATGTAATTATAGGTTAAGTACCCTCGATTAGTGTAACACTATAAAAAGTCAATGTTGTCATAGGTTCTAAAGAAAGGGAGAAATACGCGCACAATGTTGAAAAAATGCCCTGCGTTCTTTGTGGTGCTGTCCACGATATAAGGTACTGAAAATGTCTCAACCTGTAAAAATCGATGCTATTAATAATGGAAATTTTGAAGCTATTAGTGGTGGCCAACTTATACTCAGCAGGAGCAGTGTTAAACATATGAGTAGAAAGTTGATGTTTCATTTATTAGTACAATAATGAACTATAGTCCTAAAAGCTATTTTATAAACAATGTTTCAAAAATGTAATTATTGGTTAAATACCCTCGATTAATATAACTCGACAAACAGTCGATATTCTTATAGGTTCTAAAAAAGGAGAAATACGCATATGGTGTTGAAAGAATTGCCCCACATTCTTTATAGTGCTGTCCATGGTATGTGGTGCTGAATATGTTTTAACCTATAAAAATCGATGCTATTTATGAAGGAAATTTTTGAAGCTGTTAGTAGTGGCCTGTTTATATTTGGCAGGAACAGTGTTAAGCATGTGGGTAGAAAGCTATATCTCAATCTATAAAAATCGATGCTATTTATGAAGAAAATTATGAAGTTGTAAATGATGGCCTGCTTATATTAAGCAGGAACAGTGTTAGGCATATAGGTAAAAGGCTGACGTATCATTTACTTGTTCAATAATGAAACATAAGCTCCTTTTTGAGATTGAGCCCAAGCGGAAAACGTGTTTCTAGATTATATATCCAAAAGGCCTCTCTCGTCAAATGAAGGTGTCTAATGTTACCCCCTCTAGCATTTCCCCTAACTTTTTCGATTGCATACGAGCAGAACGAGTTTGTGCATCGATTGTGGCAAGAGATGAAATGTCTGGCTACGTTTGAAATATTCATGATATTGGGGTTCCTAATATAACTTTAAACTTCCTTATTGTACATCCCACATATTTTAAGTTGCAACTCGTGCATTCAATAATGTAAACTACGTTGTTGCTGTTGCAGTTGATATAAGACTTAAAGGGGTTTTCCGGAAGTAAAAAATTACTTTTAATTAAGCTAAACAATAAAAAACATTTAACTTTGTAATGTACTTACGTTTGATTAGCTGGCTGTATCGTCGTATCCCCTCTTCCGTCACATGACCGCTTGTCCATGTAAAATTTGCACTTCCTGTGCATACCCGTCCATTCGCGCCTAACTTCCGGTTTGCGGTTTCCGGTTTTCACAGTGTACGGTTACGTCATAAATGACGTAACTGTACCACGTGTTTTCCCCATCTGCTTAGAGCATGCGTGGTTGACACTACCACGCATGCTCTGTTAAATGATATGGCTGCGTCTTCAGCAGCAGTGTTTCATTTCGCATGCGCAAGTCTTAATATGTGGTGTCGGTGTGCACTGTGACGGCCGTGTCTGCCGTAGCTCGCTCTCTCCTTCTCCTCCTCACAGTCCGAAGCGCATGTGAGGAGGAGGGTGTTTATTTGCTCACTGTAGGAGCGGAATACCCAAACCCGGGATTGGGGATTCCGCTCCAGGAGAAGTCACAGACTTCACTGTGTCCATATATGGACAGTGACGTCAGGGACTAATGAAGCGGAATCCCCGCCGATGTGGCCGGGGATTCCGCTCCAGGAGAAGTCACGGACTTCACTGTGTCCATATATGGACACAGTGACTTCTGAAGCGGAATCAACGGCGAATTGGCCGGGGATTCCGCTCCAGGAAAAGTCACTGACTTCACTGTGTCCATATATGGACAGTGACGTCAGGGACTTCTGAAGCGGAATCCCCGCCGATGTGGCCAGGGATTCTGCTCCAGGAGAAGTCACTGACTTCACTGTGTCCATATATGGACAGTGACGTCAGGGACTTCTGAAGCGGAATCCCCGCCGATGTGGCCAGGGATTCTGCTCCAGGAGAAGTCACTGACTTCACTGTGTCCATATATGGACAGTGACGTCAGGGACTTCTGAAGCGGAATCCCCGCCGATGTGGCAGGGGATTCCGTTCCAGGAGAAGTACCTCACTTCACTGTTCATATATGGACAGTGAAGTGAGGGATTTCTCCAGAGCCGTCCCCTACAGGAAAGTACGGAGGGTGGCATTGCCTACAGGGGGGCTATGTGGCACTACCTACAGGGGGGGGCTATGTGGCATTACCTACAGGGGGGCTATGTGGCATTACCTACAGGGGGGGCTATGTGGCATTACCTACAGGGGGGGCTATGTGGCATTACTTACAGGGGGCTGTGTGGCATTACTTTCAGGGCGCTGTGTGGCATTACTTACAGGGGGCTGTGTGGCACTGCCTACAAGGGGGATGTGTGGCACTGCCTACAAGGGGGATGTGTGGCATTGCCTACAGGGGGGCTGTGTGGCATTACCTACAGGGGGGCTGTGTGGCATTACCTACAGGGGGCTGTGTGGCATTACCTACAGGGGGGCTGTGTGGCATTACCTACAGCGGGGCTGTGTGGCATTACCTACAGGGGGCTGTGTGGCATTACCTACAGGGGGGCTGTGTGGCATTACGTACAGGGGGGCTGTGTGGCATTACGTACAGGGGGGCTGTGTGGTATTACCTACAGGGGGGCTGTGTGGCATTACCTACAGGGGGCTGTGTGGCATTACCTACAGGGGGGCTGTGGCAGTATCTATAGAAGGTAGTGAATGGGGCCGCAATTCTCTCGTGGATTTTCGGGGGAATTGCGCCCACAAAAGCACGTTAGTGTGTATGGGGCCTTACATACATTTATAGTAAATTATGTAAAAAAAAAAGAAACGTTTTACCATTGTTTGGAGCAGTGTTTGGCGTTTGCTTCACTGTAAGGCCCTGTTCACACAGTTATTTGCAGGCAGAAAATTCTGCCTCAAAATTTCGCTTGAATTTTCAGCCAGATTTTGATCTGCCTCCACGCCATTTGCCACGATTTTTGCCCGCTGGAATTGGGCGCAACGGTCAAAAACGCTGCAAAAAACGCTTTCTCTGCCTCCCATAGATGTCAGAGGGAGGTCAGAGGAGTAAACGCCCGAAGATAGGGCATGTCGCTTCTTTTTCCCTCAATGGCCGCGGGGAAAAAACGGGGCAAACGGCATGCAGGCAGGTCAAAATCTGCCTCCAAATTCAAGACAGAATCTTGATGCAGAATTTTCTGCCAGCAAAAAAACTCAGTGTGAACAGGGCCTAATACAGGATCTATTGGAACAGATCCAGCAGCAGGTGAGGTAAATGTTCTGACTGGATTGTGTGTACCAAGATGTCGGACTTAGGTGGAGTGGGCAGAATTAGGGCATGTTCACACGGCCTATTTTCGTCCGTTTTTCGGGCCGTAAACTCCCGAAAAACGACCGAAAAATCCGAAGCAGAACGCCTCCAAACATCTGCCCATTGATTTCAATGGGAAAACGGCGTTCTGTTCCGAAGGACCGTTTTTTTATGTCATTTTTTTACACATAAAAAAACGACCGCGAAAAAGAAGTGCAGGAAACCTCTAGAGACGTTTTTGGAGCCGTTTTCCATAGACTGCAGTGAAAAAAGCTCCAAAAACGGGCGTAAAAAACGCAGCGAAAATCGCGATTTGCACAAAAAACTTCTGAAAATCAGGAGCTGTTTTCTCTTGAAAATGGCTCCGTATTTTGAGACGTCTTTGCCTGTGAACATACCCTGACATTTATCAGGCTGTGGAAGGGGCGGGGGAGGGAGACGGGTGCCTGTACTTGGATCAGGGATAGATGGAGACACAAAGGATAATGATGATTATTACTGTGTAAGGGCTTATTCAGACGAACGTGTAATACGTCCGTGCAACGCGCGTGATTTTCACGCGCCTCACACGGACCTATATTAGTCTATGGGGCCGTGCAGACTGTCAGTGAGTTTCACGCAGCGTGTGTCCGCTGCGTAAAACTCACAAAATGTCCGATATTTGTGTGTTGTTCGCGCTTCACGCACCCATTGAAGTCAATGGGTGCGTGAAAATCAATCGCAGCACACGGAAGCACTTCCGTGGTACGCGCGTGATTCGCGTTGCAGTAAAAAGTATGAATGAAAACAGAAAAGCACCACGTGCTTTTCTGTTTACAAACATACAAACGGAGTGTCATAATGATGGCGGCTGCGCGAAAATCACATAGCCACGCATCATACGGGGCTGACACACGGAGCTGTTATGTACCTTTTGCGCGCACAAAACGACGTGTTTTTTGCGCAAGCAAAAGGCACACACTCGTGTAATCCGGCCTCAGACAGTGTGCAGGGAGGGAGCGTCTGCCTGTAATCTGTAATTAGAGCAGGGAAGGACCATGTGACCATAGAGGGGCGTGGCAGTATGCAAATAGCTGAGGTGCTTTGGAGGAAGGGGGAGGATGCAACTGTCTCCTCAGATGCAGCCGGGGATCATGGGTATAGTGGGTTACAAGACAGGAAACAGCCAGTAAGGGATGTAAACAAACAGCAAGGGATGTAAACAAACAGAAAAAGCAGCAGTGATGATGGAAATCAAACAGAAACTGGTTAGAAGTTTAATAGGGGGTATTAGGGAAGGCAAATCAAGGCTGGGGGACATTTTTTAGAAAAAAAAAATTTCCTGGACAACCCCTTTAACTGGGAAGTTGGTATTTCCTGTGGAGTTTGTAAATTGTTTTGTAATTTTTGAGAAGTTGCATACTTTACAGGGTTGTGTTCCGCACTTAAAATAGCCTTTATGGGTTAGCCATGTAGGTTGAAAATCCCAATATATCCCCATACCTATATATTTTTTGAAAGTAGACACCTGATACATTGTCAAAATGCCCCCCAGCACTTTACACTCATGGACGTCTTCAGGCAATTTGCATCAAAGCGTAATGTTGTGTAAAAAACGCATAAAAATGATGTTTGTGGCTAAAAATCGAATCCATGAACAGCAGTGCCGAAGACTCACAATGCCTCCTTAAAATGAAAGTTCAAGATCTGCAAAGTCCATACTTATGTCTATGTCTACATGCACATATATTCACATAATTGCCAAAACTGAATAGATCAAAAATCTCTGTGATCATAATGCCAGTATACGTCACAGAGTTTTTATTAGGGTATGTTCACACATAAACTCAAAAACATCTGAAAATACGGAGCTGTTTTCAAGGGAAAACAGCTCCTGATTTTCAGATGTTTTTTAAGCCCCTTGCGATTTTCGCAGAGTTTTTTACGGCCGTTTTTGTAGCTGTTTTCAATAGAGTCTATGAAAAACGGCTCAAAAAACGTCCCAAGAAGTGACCTTTTTTTACGCGCCCGTTTTTCAAAGCGGCCCGAAAAACATCCGAAAATAGGCCGTGTGAACATACACTTAGAGTTCCCATTTTATAAAAGACTATCGCAGATCAAGTAAAGCATTAAAAATTTTACTTTACTGGACAAAACTGCAAGTACAATTGTACAGAGAGCGTTTTAATTTTATCTCATTAAGATGCACAATAAGCTTACGGTTATACATTTTCTTGGTGGTTACTATACACATGAAGTGGCGCAGCATCTTAAACATTACATAAGTAATTAACCAATTAAAACACATTCAACAGGAACACTACCCCTTCAGGTCTCTATCAGACTATGTTGCTTCACAGAGTCTCACACATCTCCCACAGGCCTATAGTCTGACGCCTGTCTCTCTTCCTACTCCTGTTCTTTACTTCTCAACCCACAAGAAATAGTAGCCAAGCCACAGTTCCCTGAATCTCAATCATTTAACACTTTTGCAGCTCCCAGGTGTACCCCTATCACCTCTCCCCGCTCACTGCTCCCTCAAGGGTTAAGGTGATTAAGGGAACTATCTCCCAACATTCTTCCACCAATCACGCCTCACAGAAACTTTCACCACAAGTAAAGACAAGGGAATTTCCCAAAATTTGTTTTGGGTCAAATTCAGTCGAACCGATCGTCAGATTAGATCCGAATAAATTTGTTGCAAATCGCAAGTTTCTGTGGTTGCCCTGAATAGTCGTATATGACAATATGAGGTATTCTAGGACTGTATCCAACCCCTTTCAGGTTCTTTAACGCCAAAACATAAATTTTAATATCAAAGTGACAGCAACATACACTATATGGACAAAAGTATTGGAACACCCACACATAACACCTACAGGAACTTTTATGCATTCTTATTCAAAATTGATTACATTACTATGGAGTTGGTCCAGCCCTTGCAGCTAAAACAGCTTCCACTCTCATGGGAAGGCTTTCTACAAGATTTTGGAGTGTATCAGGATTTTTGCACATTCACCCAGAAGAGCATTTGTTAGGTTGAGATCTGTGCTCTGTGCGGGCTTTTCAAGTTCTTTTCAAGTTCTCCACACCAAACTCACACAACCATGCCTTTATGGACTTGGGCACAGTCATGCTGGAATAGAAAAGGGCCTTCCACAAGCTGTTCCCACTAAGTTGGAAGCATACAATTGTTCAAAATTTCTCGTTATTCTAACACATTAAGAATGTCTTTCACTGAAACTAAGGGGCCTAGGCCAACCCCTGAAAAACAAACCCATAGCATTATGCTTCCTCCACCAAACCTTACAGTTGGCACAATGCAGCCAGGCAGGAAACGTTCTCATGGCATTCACCAAACCAAGTGTAAAGGATCTGCCAGGCACAGCTTTTGTGTCATCGCCCATAGGTAATCAGTCTGCACCTGCTTCTATGTCTGTGAGACTGACTCCACCTTCCACCACTCAGGATGGCAGGCTTAGGAGTGGGAGAGCCTATCACAGCCTGGCCAGACAGAGCTAGCTCCCGCCCTCTGTCTATTTATACCTGCCTTTCCTGTTCCTCCTTGCTTGTGATTCTTCTCGTTTGGTTTCCTGGCCCTGCTGCAGCTTCTTGAACTATTTGTCCCTGCTTCATACTGACCCTGGCTTACTGACTACTCTCCTGCTCTGCGTTTGGTACGTCGTACACTCCTGGTTTTGACTCGGCTCGTTCACCACTCTTGTTGCTCACGGTGTTGCCGTGGGCAACTGCCCCATTTCCCTTAGCTTCTGTGTACCCTTGTCTGTTTGTCTGTCGTGCACTTATTGAGCGTAGGGACCGTCGCCCAGTTGTACCCCGTCGCCTAGGGCGGGTCGTTGCAAGTAGGCAGGGACTGAGTGGCGGGTAGATTAGGGCTCACTTGTCTGTTTCCCTACCCCCTGTCATTACACCCAGACTGGGCCATCAGACTGCCAGATAGAGAAGCGTGAGTCATCACTCCACGGAACTCATTTCTACTGCTCCAGAGACCAGTGGCGGTGTGCTTTACACCACTCCATCTGACACTTGGCATTGTGCCTGGTGATGTAAGGCTTACATGCTTGGCCATGAAAATCCATGCACAGTTTTTGTGTGGATGTTAATTCCAAAGGAGATTTGGAAATCTGCAGTTATTGAGTCAGTATATAAATGGCGACTTTCGTGCACTATGGACCTCAGCATTCAGCGAACCTGTTCTGTAACTTTACGTGGTCTACCATTTTGTTGCTGGGGCTTCTAAATGCTTCCACTTTGCAATAATACCACTCACAGTTGATCAGGGAATATCTAGGAGGGAAGAAATTTCACACACTGACTTGTTGCAATAGGGACATCCTATTACAGTACCACGCAGGAATTCAGTTAGCTCTTTAGAATAACCCATTCTTTGACAAATGTTTGTAAAGGCAGACTGCATGCCTAGGTGTTTGACTTTATATACCTGTAGCAATGAGACTGAACACCTGACTTCAACAATTAGGTGGTGCGCCCCAATACTTTTGTCCATTTAGTGTATATGGCTATGGGTAAATGGATGGTAGCCGGTGGTAACCAACAGCTTGTTTGAAAACACACTGCATTGTCATATATTTTATGCTTTTTAAATTAAAAAATGGTCCAAACAATATCCCTTTTTGGTGGCAAAGGCCTGCCAGTGTTTATAATGTACACATATGTTGGTATAGGTAAAAGCACTGGCTTCTTAATAAGCGGTCCAAAAATTATCCCTTTTTGGGGCAAATGCCTGCCAGTGTTTATACACACACGGTGGTTTCAGAAGAAGCAATGGCTTTCGCTGGTAGGGCACCAGTAAACAAAAGTCTATAAGTCATGAATTATTCATGAAGGATATAATTTATAAACAATAACAGGGCTTTTGAATTACTTGTCTTTAAACAAATCCCGCTTTCTTTATAGCACCCACAGATCTAAGTGCAATGTTTACATGCAGATGCGTTCAGTTCTGTAGGAGGTAATTCAAAAGAACTCTTATACTTCATGAATAATAGGACTAAATAAAAAAATAATATCTCAGAAAATAAATATTTTTATAATGAGCAGACAAATCACTAGATTTTTTTTTTAAAAACCACTTTTTTGTAACATATATATATATATATATACACTGCAGAGCTCTGCAACAATTAGTCCTCTTTTCTCTCCGTCACCCTGGATCGCTGTGAGGGGAGAGTGAAGAGGGCTATATACACATGACCGTGAAAAAAATGGCAGTCAACAATTAATCAACTGTCAGTTTTTCATTGCTGTTTTGCATCAATGTGTGTCAAAATTTGAATCCATTTCCCGGCCGTCTGACCGTTTTTAACCGGCAATTGCAATCAGTTTTTCATGGACGTTAAAAAAATGAATGAATTTTATTCGTTAGGGTTTTTTGTCCCAACCCCCTGAAAACACACGAGTGCCCATGTTGCTAGAGATGCAATACCACTGTAGATAGTGCCACATTGCCCACATAGATTGTACCAGTGCCCACACAGAGAGTGCCCACTGTAAATAGTGCCACAGTGCCCACATAGTGCCACAGTTCTCCCTGTAGATATTGTCCACTGTAACGTCGGTGGTCGCTGACCACGAACTCCTTCCATCCAGTCGATGCCCTTCTCTCCAGAGATATCTGCACTTACGGCCGTCCTGTTCCACAGTGACCCCCAGGGTGCGCTTGCGAGCTCAGTCCAGACTTAAAAAGCCAGAGCACACGCATGTGGGAGATTTAGCTGATTGCTCCCAGAGCCCCGTGGGCTATAAGAAGGTCTTAGTTCTCCCTCCCATGCCTGAGCGTTGTTGTCGTATTCTACGTTTGTCTTTCAAATGGTCCCCTAGTGTTTCCTGCTCCCAGTGTTCCCTGTTCCTGTAACCTGTATCCTGATCTACCGTCATGTTGAGCTGTTGCCATGCTGTGCTGTATACCACGCCTGTCCTGTCACTCCACGCCTGACGTCTACCTGCTGCCTAGTCCCAGCCAAATACATCTGTGCCAAATACATCTGGGCATTAGAAGGGGCAATCTAGATCAGGCACTCCTTAAAAAGGAGAGCGAATGGATCTTCCACATGAAGACAGTGAGTCCCATGGGACTAAATGAAAATTTTGGTTTTGGCTGCTTTTTATAATAAAGAGGCACCTCGGTTTTGGCTGCCTCTTATTAGAATCAGATTAAGAAAATAAAGTAATAAAAATATAAGTAAAAAACTATATATGAAAATCCTCTTATAAAACCTCTCTAAAATGTTGTTTCTTACAAGACTTTGGGGACTAAGGATGATAAAAAACCCCCCCAATCTCTCACTCATCCTCTAGAGTTAATGAACATCTACATATTTGCAAGGCTCATAACATGCCTGCAATCCAATTTGAACTCATATATCTATAGTGTACTATAGCTGCTGCCATATGTTCTCTTCTAATTCTTTATGACTAATACTTGTATTTCCATACCAATCGAGACCAAGGTCTCCGATTGGCTCATGGGGCTGTCACTCAACCAAGAACCCTATTTATAGGGTGGTTTAATGGCGGCTTTTCACCCCTAGAAGAAGCCAGAATTCTGGCGAAACGCGCGTCGGGTGCTTAGCAACAACTTTTAACTAATCCTTGGTGCATTACTTGGCCCTAGCTGTCTAGGCTTCACCATTCGCTCCACGATCCTCTCATGTGCGTTCACGGCTGCTAGCTGCTTGCTGGTCGTCCGTGCTCGAGGCTGCAGTGCGCCCTGCTGTTGCTCCCACCAGCTGGGTTGAATTCTGTCTGGCTTAGTGCCGGCTCCCGGTGGTGTTTCACATTCACCTGCGGGTACTGACAGCAGCCCCGCCGCACACATTTAGTCGCTCTCGGGGTGAGGTTCGGTCTCGGACCTCAGCCCTTGCCGCTCTGCTCTTGCCCTGGTTTGTGCTGAGGCATACTCTGCTTTAGCACATAGGCAATTTGCAGGCGGTTAATGTGACACTGCCCCTCGGCTGACAGCTGAGGACGGCGACTGTCACAATAGCAGAGTCACTATTGTGAATGACTCATTGCCTCTTAGCTGACAGCTGAGAGTATTCTTATTTACACACACGGCCGTTCCCCACGCTGCTGCTCTGACTCGCAGGGACACCAGCGTGAGGGTGCGGTTAAGTGACTGTTCACATTGTTGCACTAACACTAACGCAGGGTTGCGGGGCCTCACCTCGCTTACTACATTATATCACTAATTTTCTTCCCAACACGCAGCAGGGCATTTCAACACCAGCCCAGCTGCGCTAATCGCTGCACAGTGCAACAGACATAACTTCAATCTAAGTAACACAGTCAGTCTCAATTTCAAGACAGAGTGATCGGTATAATTTATAGCTCAATAGCTTCATCTGCATTGCAAATTGTGGCAGTTACAGTCTAATCACCAAATACTGCTAACGGAGCATACTGACAGCCATATTATATACTACCTTATCATTAATTCATAGCCAAGGGTGTGTGAACTGAGGGGTCACTCACACATACCATTTTGCACCACTGGACCTTTTAATCAATTGTTCCTTTTAATGTAAAAACAATAAAAGTTATTTATTAATTTATTCATAGACCACATGCCGTTTCCCCCTTTTCCTTTCCTGATCTAACTCTAGTCCCAGCCAAGCCTGCTTTGCTACTGTCCGAGCTGCCACAGGTACCCTATATGAACTATAGGCTCTGACCTGCGCCCTGCTGGCCAGCTGCCATACCGCCAAGGAGGTACGGCCCAGTGGGTCCACAAACCCAAAGTGACACCCACATAGTACCACACACAGTGCCCATGTAGATAACGCCACAGTGTCCCCTGTAGATAGTGTCAATATAAGGCCACAGTACCCATGTAGATAGTGCCACACCCCCTGTATATAGCACCCCCTGCAGGTAGCACCACACCCCCTGTAAAGAGCAACATCCCCCTGTATTTAGCAATATCCCCGCTGCAGATAGCGCCCCACCCCGTAAATGTCACCCCTTCTTGTAAATAGCACCCCTGTAGCTCCCCGTAGGAGCAGAATCCCTCTGGCTGAAGATTTTGCTCCTACAGGAAGCCCCTGATGTCTCTGTCCATATATGGACAGTGACTTCAGGGGTTAATGCTAAAAGCGTAATCCCCTGCCATATATGGATAGTGACACTAGGGGCTTCTCCAGTAGCAGAATCCCCGACACAGAGCGATCTGACACCGGGGATTCCGCTCCTAGAGAGAGCCGCTGATGTCATTCTCCATATATGGATAGTGACACCAGGGGCTTTTACAGTAGCGGAATCCCCAGCCAGAGTGTCGGCCGGGGATTCCACTCCTAGAGAGAGCCTCTAATATCACTGTCCAAATGGTCAGTGACGTCAGCGACTCTCTCTAGAAGTGGAATCCCCGGTCAGTGTTATCTGACACCGGGGATTCCGCTCCTAGAGTCAGTTCAGGTGGCGCTATCTACAGTGGGGGGTGCGATGCTATCTACAGCAGGGGGGTTGCTATCTGCAGGGATGGCACTATCTACAGCGGGGATGGAGAGATGGTGGGGGCTCCCTCTAGGAGGGGAATCCTCGGCCAGAGCGCTGGCCGGGGATTCCAATGCTGGAGAAAGCTTAGGTGGCGCTATCTACAGAGGGTTTTGCGCTGCCTACAGTGCGTTGTGGGTGGCACTATCTGTAGTGCGGGGTGTATTCTGGGGCTCTCAAAGCCCCGGCCAACATGAGAGTACAGTGCTGCTCACACTGAAGCAGCACTGCAATCATTAAACCTGTTCCAGGCTGTCAATGTTTATACACGTGCTAACTGCATGGGGCATCAGCCGTTAGAACGTATATATCCATTTAGCAGTCGTGAAGGGGTTAAAGAATATTTCGGGCAAATTTAATTCCTTGGATTCTAATGTAATTGTTCTTAATGTGCTTGCAGTTTACAATATCCAAAATGAAGAGATATTTGTTAAGTCTTAATAAAATGTTTCTTTGCATCTACATATGATCTACCATCATGTGAATTTAGTAAAAGAACCCAGTAAGTGTTCTGTGCAGACCTTGCTATCATGTGTTCTAGTTATGGACATTTTCCTTGTAGTATAAGCTATTGAAACATTCTCTAGATCATTGGTCTTGTTTTAAATATTAATGGCTGAGGCGTTTCAAGTAAATGGAGCAGTCAATATTAAGTTAGCGTTAATACAACCATAAGCATAACTGTTAACAATACTGTTACTGAATATTAAATACACAAAATAATGGTGCCTCCCTTCCTGTAATCTGCTGTCCACTACGCTGTTGTCAAGCAAAATCGCTCCCTAGTTATAGACAGACAGCGGTCACGTTGGGTTCGTGGACCCACTGGGCCGTACCGCCTTGACGATATGGCAGCTGGCCAGCAGGTCGCAGGTTACAGTCTATAGTTCTTATAGGGGACCTGTGGCAGCTCGGACAGTAGCAAGGCAGGCTTGGCTGGGACTAGGCAGCAGGTAGACATCAGGTGTGGTGAAGAAGGACAGGTGTGGAATACAGCACAGCACGACTTCAGCTCAGCACGGCACTCGACCAGGTTAGCACAGGATACAGGTAACAGGATACATGAACAGGGAACACTGGGAAACCTTTTGCTTAGACAAACTTTGAGTACGACAACAACACTCAGGCGTGGGAGGAAGGAGCTGGTCTCTTCTTATAGTCCAGGGTGCTAATTAATGGGCTAATTAAACATAAAAGTCCGGTGCGCGCAGTTCCCCTTTAAGAGAGGGACCCGGCCAAGTTGAGCGGGAGTGAGCGCTGGCATCTCCTGAGGAGGAGACTGGGGCAGCACTCGCAGATCCATGGCTGTGGCGTCAGGAGGTGAGTGAGCCTGACGGCCCGCGGCCATGGGCATAACAACTGCAGTAAGTGGGGAGATTCTCTTCACTGTCTGCCAATGCAAGTCTATGGAGAGGGGAGGGAGAACAGGAGGAGGGAGCAGAGGAATGGAAACACAGACAAATTGCCATTATAAGTCTATAGAGGGGTGAGCAGAGTGAAAAAGACACAGACAGACAGGCTGCATCTTTCTAGGTAAGGGTATGTTCACACGGCGGGGGTCCGTAACGGCTGAAATTACGGGGATGTTTCAGCCTGAAAACATCCCCGTAAATTCAGCCGTACCGGCATGTGCAGGCGCTTGAACGCCGCGTCAATTACGGCCGTAATTAGCGCTGCTATTCATTGGAGTCAATGAATAGCGGCTCCAATTACGGCCAAAGAAGTGACAGGTCACTTCTTCTACGCGGGCGTCTATTTACGCGCCGTCATTTGACAGCGGCGCGTAAATATACGCCTCGTGTGAACAGACAAACGTCTGCCCATTGCTTTCAATGGGCAGATGTTTGTCAGCGCTATTGAGGCGCTATTTTCAGACGTAATTCGGGGCAAAAATGCCCGAATTACGTACGTAAATAGGCCGTGTGAACATACCCTAAGGGTTACTGTCTTACCCCCATGCTGGATTCTCAGCTACACTTCCCATTACTGTAGTCATATGTCCTCCATGCTGCTTTAGCTTCTATATACAGTGAAGGAAATAAGTATTTGATCCCTTGCCTATTTTGTAAGTTTGCCCACTGTCAAAGTCATGAACAGTCTAGAATTTTTAGGCTAGGTTAATTTTACCAGTGAGAGATAGATTATATTTAAAAAAAAAACAGTAAATCACATTGTCAAAATTATATATATTTATTGGCATTGTGCACAGAGAAATAAGTATTTGATCCCCTACCAACCATTAAGAGTTCAGCCTCCTCCAGACCAGTTACATGCTCCAAATCAACTTGGTGCCTGCATTAAAGACAGCTGTCTTAAATGGTCACCTGTATAAAAGACTCCTGTCCACAGACTCAATTAATCAGTCTGACTATAACCTCTACAACATGGGCCAGACCAAAGAGCTTTCTAAGGATGTCAGGGACAAGATCATAGTCCTGCACAAGGCTGGAATGGGCTACAAAACCATAAGTAAGACGCTGGGTGAGAAGGAGACAACTGTTGGTGCAATAGTAAGAAAATGGAAGACATACAAAATGACTGTCAATCGACATCAATCTGGGGCTCCATGCAAAATCTCACCTCGTGGGGTATCCTTTATCCTGAGGAAGGTGAGAGCTCAGCCGAAAACTACACGGGGGGAACTTGTTAATGATCTCAAGGCAGCTGGGACCACAGTCACCAAGAAAACCATTGGTAACACATTACGCCGTAATGGATTAAAATCCTGCAGTGCCTGCAAGGTCCCCCTGATCAGGAAGGCACATGTACAGGCCCGTCTGAAGTTTGCAAATGAACATCTGGATGATTCTAAGAGTGATTGGGAGAAGGTGCTGTGGTCAGATGAGACTAAAATTGAGCTCTTTGGCATTAACTCAACTCGCCGTGTTTGGAGGAAGAGAAATGCTGCCTATGACCCAAATAACATCGTCCCCACTGTCAAGCATGGAGGTGGAAACATTATGTTTTGGGGGTGTTTCTCTGCTAAGGGCACAGGACTACTTCACCGCATCAATGGGAGAATGGATGGAGCCATGTACCGTCAAATCCTGAGTGACAACCTCCTTCCCTCCACTAGGACATTCAAAATGGCCAGTGGCTGGGTCTTCCAGCACGACAATGACCCGAAACATACAGCCAAGGCAACAAAGGAGTGGCTCAAAAAGAAGCACATTAAGGTCATGGAGTGGCCTAGCCAGTCTCCAGACCTTAATCCCATCAAAAACTTATGGAGGGAGCTAAAGATCCGAGTTGCCAAGCGACAGCCTCGAAATCTTAATGATTTATGATTTACAGATGATCTGCAAAGAGGAGTGGGCCAAAATTCCATCTAACATGTGTGCAAACCTCATCATCAACTACAAAAAACGTCTGACTACTGTGCTTGCCAACAAGGGTTTTGCCACCAAGTATTAAGTCTTGTTTGCCAAAGGGATCAAATACTTATTTCTCTGTGCACAATGCAAATAAATATATATAATTTTGACTATGTGATTTTCTGTTTTTTTCTTTATATAATCTATCTCTCACTGGTAAATTTAACCAAGCCTAAAAATTCTAGACTGTTCATGTCTTTGACAGTGGGCAAACTTACAAAATCAGCAAGGGATCAAATACTTATTTCCTTCACTGTATGTGATAGATAGAGATAAAAGAGCAGAATTTTTCCCTTTTCTGTGTGTAGTGTATAAATGACATGATAGCAGTTAGACTCCACCAACAAGCTCAATGACAACTGAGAATTAGAGATAGAGCCTGTGGAAGGGAAAACTGCAAAATATAAATCATATATTGGCCAGAGATAGTGTTATACCTAATGTACACCTATATATCAGCTTATTCTGAAAAGAGACCTGAAAAGTTAGGAACGCTTTAAGAATATAAGGCAATGGAGGCTGAAATGATGAAATATGAATGCACATTTCAGCCTCCATTGCTTTATGTAGGAACCTACGGCTCTGTAATAGGATATTTGCTCATCTCCACTTGAGATATTTTAGGTTGTATATGGTGTGACAACCTGGGGACCACTTAGCTCACAGGATCGCCATCTCCCGGGTGAGATGGTTGGCACACATAGAAAGTTCACTCCAACTCCTTGAATAAAAGGTTTAAACCAGCCGCAGCTAGCTTTATTGTCTTCACCACAGCAGTCAGTGTTACAACAATAAACATACAAAATAAACTCTAGGCCGTCCAGCCTCTAACTAACACATTCAGTGTCCCTCACTACGAGACACTGAGTCTTGTGCCCAGCACCTCAAAACCTTCACAGTTTTACCTCACACGGTGGTGACTCTCACAGGCTAGCATGCCTGTTTTCTCCAGACTGAGAGCCCTGTGTGAACTGCACTGTAATGCCGGGGTAGGGAGACAGACAGGTGAGCCCTAATCTACCCGTCACTCAGTCTCTGCCTACTTGCAACGACCCGTCTTAGGCGACGGCGTACAACTGGGCGACGGTCCCTACGCTCACTATGTGCACAACAGACAAACAGACAAGGGTACACAGAAGCTAGGGGAACGGGGCAGTTGCCCACGGCAACACCGTGAGCAACAAGAGTAGTGAGTGAGCCGAGTCAAACCAGGAGTGTACGAGGTACCAAACGCAGAACAGGAGAGTAGTGAACGAGCCGAGTCAAACCAGTAGTGTACGAGGTACCAAACGCAGAGCAGGAGAGTAGTGAATGAGCCGAGTCAAACCAGGAGTGTACGAGGTACCAAACGCAGAGCAGGAGAGTAGTCAGTAAGCCAGGGTCTATATGGAGCAGAGGACAAAAGTACAAGCAGCAGCAGAGCCAGAAAACCGACAGAATCACAGGCAAAGGAGGAGCAGGAAGTGAAGGTATAAATAGACAGAGGGCGGGAGCTAGCTCCGTCTGGCCAGGCTGTGATAGGCTCTCCCACTCCTCAACCTCCCAGCCTGATTGGTAGAAGGAGTGGTCACTCGATCAGACTTAGGAGCAGGTGCAGACTGACTAACCATAGGCTTCGACACAGAAACTGTGTCTGGCAAATCCTTTACAGTACCCCCCCTTTTATGAGGGGCCACTGGACCCTTTCTAGGTGGACCTGGCTTATTGGGGAACCGAAGATGGAACCTCCTGGGCAATACTGCCGCGTGAACATCCCGGGCGGGTACCCAAGTCCTCTCCTCAGGCCTGTATCCTCTCCAATGGACCAGGTACTGGAGAGAGCTTTGGACCATCCTGCTGTCCACAATCTTGGCCACCTCGAATTCTACCCCTTCAGGGGTGAGAACAGGGACCGGAGGTTTCCTCGAGGGAGCCAAGGACCGGGAGCGGCGTTTCAGGAGGGAGGCATGAAACACGTTGTGTATTCAAAAAAACGGGGGTAACTCCAGTCGGAAGGAGACAGGGTTAAGGACTTCAATGACCTTGTACGGCCCTATATACCGGGGAGCAAACTTTTTGGACGGGACTTTAAGGCGCAAATTTTTTGAAGACCGCCACACCAGATCCCCGACCACAAACAAGTGGTTAGCAGAACGTATTCTATCTGCCTGAGTCTTTTGTATGCTCTGGGACGACTCTAGGTTCTTCTGAACCTGGGCCCAGACTATGCACAGTTCCCGATGAATGACATCTACCTCAGGATTGTTGGAACCACCAGGTGAAACAGAGGAAAACCGTGGATTAAACCTAAAATTACAGAAAAAGGGGGAAATCCCTGACGAGTTTCTGACCCGGTTATTAAGGGAAAATTCAGTGAGGGAAATGAAGGAGACCCAATCATATTGACAGTCAGAGATAAAACACCTTAAATATTGTTCTAGAGACTGATTAGTCCTCTCAGTTCAGCCATTAGTTTCAGGATGGAAGGCCGAGGAGAAGGACAGATCAATCTCCAACTTTTTAAAGAAGGCTCTCCAAAACAATGAAACAAATTGTACCCCTCTGTCAGAAACAATATTGACAGGAACCTCATGGAGACGCAGGATGTGTTTGACAAACAAGGCAGCTAACGTCTTAGCATTGGGTAGTTTCTTGAGGGGCTGAAAGTGGCACATCTTACTGAAGCGGTCTACTACAACCCACACCACCGACTTGCCTTGAGATGGAGGCAGATCGGTGATAAAATCCATGGAGATTTGGGTCCAAGGTCTCTGGGGAATGGGCAAAGAACAAAGTAAGCCCGCTGGTCGGGACCTGGGAGTCTTGGACCTAGCACAAAGTTCACAAGCGGCGACGTAGGCCTTAACATCTTTAAGCAACCCAGGCCACCAATAGTTTCTGGCAATGAGGTGCTTGGTACACAGGATGCCTGGATGGCCAGATAGTGCAGAGTCATGATTTTGCCTGAGTACCCTTAGCCGGAATTGCAGGGGAACAAACAGCTTGTTCTCAGGAAGGTTCCCGGGAGCTGAACCTTGATCAGCCGCAATTTCGGAGACTAAGTCAGAATCAACAGAGGAAATTATTATACCTGGGGGCAAAACACAAGCAGGATCTTCCTCCGCAGGAGGGCTAGCCATGAAGCTACGCGACAGTGCATCAGCTTTAATATTTTTAGACCCAGCCCTATAGGTGACCAAAAAGTTGAATCTAGTAAAGAATAACACCCATCGAGCTTGTCTCGGGTTTAGCCTCCAGGCAGATTCTAGGAAAACCAGATTCTTGTGGTCGGTAAGGACCGTAACCTGGTGCTTAGCCCCCTCCAGGAAGTGGTGCCACTCTTCAAATGCCCATTTAGTGGCTAAGAGTTTGCGGTTGCCAATGTCATAGTTACTCTCAGTGGGTGAGAACTTCCTGGAGAAGTAGGCACAGGGACAGAGATGGGTGAGGGACCTGGTACCCTGGGACAAGACAGCACCCACTCCCACCTCGGAGGCGTCAACCTCCACGATGAATGGTTCCATTTGGTTAGGCTGAATCAGCACTGGGGCCGAGATAAAGCACTTCTTAAGGATCTCAAAAGCCTGGACCGCCTCAGGAGGCCAGTCGAGGAGATCAGCACCTTTGCGAGTGAGATCCGTAAGAGGCTTAGCGATGACCGAGAAGTTAGCAATAAATCTCCTGTAATAATTAGCAAAGCCTAGGAAGCACTGTAACGCCTTCAGGAAGGCAGGTTGGACCCATTCAGCCACAACCTTAACCTTGGCAGGGTCCATGCGGAATTCATGAGGAGTGAGGATTTGACCCAAAAATGGTATCTCCTGCACCCCAAACACACATTTTTCGGTTTTAGCAAACAGTTTGTTTTCCAGAAGGGCCTGGAGCACCTTCCTGACATGCTCAATGTGGGAGGACCAGTCCTTGGAAAACACAAATATGTCATCAAGGTACACTACAAGAAATACCACCAGGTAGTCTCTTAAGATCTCATTTCTGAAATTCTGGAAGACCGCGGGAGCATTACACAACCGAAAGGGCATGACGAGGTATTCGAAATGACCTTCGGGCATGTTAAACGTAGTCTTCCACTCATCCCCCTCTTTGATGCGGGTAAGGTTATAAGCCCCCCGTAGATCAAACCTAGAGAACGATTGGGCCCCCTGAACCTGATTGAAGAGATCAGGAATCAATGGAAGGGGATACTGGTTCCTTACAGTGACCTTATTCAAGTTTCGGTAATCGATGCTTGAAGGGGCGAATGTAACCCTTGGCCAGGCATTCCTGGATATACTCTCTCATGGCTTCATGTTCGGGACAAGAGAGATTAAATATCCTACTCTTAGGGAGCTTAGCTCCTGGTACCAAATCGATTGCGCAATCGTATTCTCTATGAGGAGGTAACACTTCGGAGGCTTTTTTTGAAAAAACATCAGCGAAGTCCTGAATAAATTCAGGTAGAGTGTTCACCTCCTCAGGGAGAGAAATAAAATTAACAGAAAAACATGACGTCATGCATTAATTACCCCATTTGGTAAGATCCCCAGTATTCCAGTAAAACGTGGGATTATGCATTGGCAACCAGGGAAGGCCTAAAACCAAATCGGACGATAATCCCTGCATCACCAATACAGAGCACTGCTCCAAATGCATGGAGCCAACAAGGAGTTTAAAAACAGGGGTATGCTGCGTAAAATAACCATTAGCAAGAGGAGTGGAGTCGATACCCACTACCGGGACAGGTTTAGGCAAATCAATCAAGGGCATAGCTAGAGACATAGCAAATTCCACAGACATAATATTAGCAGAAAACCCTGAATCCACGAAGGCACTGCCGGTAGCAGACCTACCACCAAAAGAGACCTGAAAGGGAAGCAAGATCTTATTAGGTTTCATATTCACGGGAAATACCTGTGCGTCCACGTGACCTCCCCGATGGTCACTTAGGCGCGGAAGTTTTCCGGCTGCTTATTCTTACGCCTAGGACCGTTGTTCACTTGATGCTTGTCATCCCCACAGTAGAAGCAGAGACCATTCTTCCTGCGGAACTCTCTACGTTGTTGGGGAGACACCGAGGCCCCGAGTTGCATAGTTTCATCCGAGTTTTCCGTGGAAGAACGAAGCAACGGAACCTCGGGAGCCATCATGGGGGAGCCAGAGGAGGAGGCACAAAAACGTTGACGTCGTCGTTCCCTGAGACGTCGGTCAAGATGTACCGCTAAAGCCATAACCTGATCTAGAGTGTCAGTAGAGTTATATCTAACTAACAGGTCCTTCAGGGCGTTCGACAGACCCAATCTAAACTGGCACCTCAAGGCAGGGTCATTCCACCGAGAAGCTACACACCACTTCCTAAAGTCCGAACAGTACTCCTCAACGGATCTCTTACCCTGACGTAAGGTCACCAGCTGACTCTCGGCAAAGGTAGTCCTGTCAGTCTCGTCATATATGAGCCAGAG
Organism: Rhinoderma darwinii; assembly: GCF_050947455.1. Classification (NCBI taxonomy): domain Eukaryota; kingdom Metazoa; phylum Chordata; class Amphibia; order Anura; family Rhinodermatidae; genus Rhinoderma; species Rhinoderma darwinii. The sequence goes on along the minus strand of NC_134690.1, from coordinate 221,831,492 downwards.
AGCAGAAAAAAAAAAGGTCAACAGAGGAAAGTTCAGGGGCGTCGGGAGCCAAGAAGAAGGCCCATTCTTGGGGCCCGTCCTGGTGCCGGGACATAATTATACCCACTCGCTGGCTCTCAGAACCTGAGGAGTGGGGCTTTAGATGAAAATAGAGCTTACAACTCTCCCGAAAGGAGAAAAAGGTCTTCCGGTCCCCTGAGAACCGGTCAGGCAACTTGAGGTGGGGTTCAAGAGGTGAGGTGGGGGGCACTACCAGGGTAGCATCATGCTGGTCACCCCTCTGAGCCAGGGCTTTGACCTGTAGGGAGAGGCCCTGCATTTGCTGAGCCAGGGTCTCAAGGGGGTCAATAGTTGTGTCAGGGACCAGGGTAGAAAAGGTATATGGGCCTGTGATTATGTAATGCCGGGGAAGGGAGACAGACAGGTGAGCCCTAATCTACCCGCCACTCAGTCCCTGCCTACTTGCAACGGCCCGTCCTAGGCGACGGCGTACAACTGGGCGACGGTCCCAACGCTCACTATGTGCACGACAGACAAACAGACAAGGGTACACAGAAGCTAGGGGAATGGGGCAGTTGCCCACGGCAACACCTTGAGCAACAAGAGTAGTGAGCGAGCCGAGTCAAACCAGGAGTGTACGAGGTACCAAACGCAGAACAGGAGAGTAGTGAACGAGCCGAGTCAAACCAGGAGTGTACGAGGTACCAAACGCAGATCAGGAGAGTAGTGAACGAGCCGAGTCAAACCAGGAGTGTACGAGGTACCAAACGCAGAGCAGGAGAGTAGTCAGTAAGCCAGGGTCTATATGGAGCAGAGGACAAAAGTACAAGCAGCAGCAGCAGAGCCATGAAACCGATAGAATCACAGACAAAGGAGGAGCAGGAAGTGAAGGTATAAATAGACAGAGGGCGGGAGCTAGCTCCGTCTAGCCAGGCTGTGATAGGCTCTCCCACTCCTTAGCCTCCCAGCCTGATTGGTAGAAGGAGGGGTCACTCGATCAGACTTAGGAGCAGGTGCAAACTGACTAACCACGGGCGTCGACACAGAAGCTGTGTCTGGCAGATCCTTTACATGCACACCCCTGAATTTAAGAGTCGACTCAGGTGAAGCCTAACTAAGCTCTTCAGACAGCCCAAGACATGGACTGTCTGTATGGAGTGGAAGCCCGCCCTTCTCCTTCACACTTCAGCAAACCAGGCCCTATTCCAGGCTTTACACCCAAGCAACAGCAGAGAAAACCCTCTCTGCTGTACATGCTCCCTGGTTGCATAAAACCTGAGTTTCTGCACTGTCCAGTAGCGGCACTGCTACATATCCCCCCCTTTGATAAAGGCCGTAGGACTGATTACATTTCAACCTCCCTCCAGGGTCAAAGCTCCCATGTTGGGACATAATCACACTTAGGGTCACCCCTACAGTAACAGACATTTGATAATCACCCCTAGGTGTATTAGACAGGTGCTCCTGCAACTCTTCTATGTTGGCATGCCTAGCATCCTCATCCCTTGTAGGCACTACTAGCTTTTGCTGATCACAGCCGTATTTACATGTGTTGTGCCCTACATTCATGGACCTTTCCGCATCCAATGAAGTGGCTTTGTGTGTCACCCCTTGGTTTAGACCCTGGCTCATAGTGTTCAGTAACACTCATCTCGTGAGTTTTGGTATACACCGTACCATCTACCAACCCAACTTCAGACGCTATACTCCCCTCCATCTTGGAGTTTTTCATCTCAGCATTTAAATGCTCAGACTGCCCGTCCAGAGACACTTTTTCACCGCACTGACCCGACCCCTCTGAGTTACTTCTATCAGACCTGGTAGTGGTCGTCTCTGCAATAGCGTTAGGGCCCGCATCCTGCTTAGTGGTATAGCACCACTTGTTGCCCTTAGCAACCTGTCTTGTGTCACATGCAACTTCAATGGCTAAAGTACACATTGTAACAGTATCCATTGAACAAGCCTGGAAGACCCCCTCTATTGCTCCCCTTACCTCCTGGGAAAGTGTGGGAGCTACCTGGGTCTCAACGTCTACATGTGAAAGATCTGCAGGGGGCAGAACTTCTAAGGGTGAAGCAGTAACCCTTCTCACACTATACATGGCAGTAGTGTCCTCATTGATACCATTGACAGCCCCAACCTCTAGGGTAATGTTTTCATGTACATCTGGTTCACCACTGGGCGGTTCATTAGTGACCGAGGCCACAGCCACCAGCGCACACACCTCACTGACTCCACTGTGCAGGAACTCATGTGCGTCACTTAGGGCTACATTCACACTGGTGTGGTCGCTCAAATAAAAAGGTGGATCACTGCTGCTGGATTCAGCTGACTCTGAGGTGACCCCAACCAAATTCTCAGACCTGTAGAGTTTATCACCACTCCACTCACACATCGCAGCAGTATACAGCTCACTATGCCATTAGGAACAGTGCACACATCACATGCAACAGTCTTGTTACTGTGAACCATGACCTCTAGGGGCACACATGAGCCATTAGTAACCTGTTTTACATCACATGTAATATCAGGGACCGAAGCATACACTATAGTAGCATCCACTGAACACGACTTGAAGTCTACCTCCTGTGCTTCCCCCATCCCCATGGAATGAGTGAGCGTTACATCAGTCTCAGTTTCTACAGCATAGGAATGACCTATAGGGGGCAACATTTCTAAAGGTTCTGCAGTCACCTCTATTGCACCAGGCACATTTTCATCACCATCACTAGGTATGGCAGGGCTGTACTCCAGGTTACCACCATCAACAATCCCAACCTCTAGGGAAATCTCAGATACACCTGACACATCTGTTTCCAAGGGCACATCCTCTGGATTACCATCAGTAACAGTACGCACATCACATGTGACACGCTCGACTTTCTCAACTACAGCCTCAAGGGGTACACTTGAACTAATCCCCTCTTCTGTCTCGGCTGCTGTTTCTTTAACAGCCTGTTCACACAATGCATTAACCTGCTCAGGCTGGGTGACATACTCATGGGTTAAAGAAACGTTAGGCACAATTTTTGACATTTCACTAGTGTCATCACATAAACGCTGGAAATATATAACCCCAGCACACACAGAGGTACACAAGAGATCCAGATGCAAACAAATTTAAGTTTTATTGCAACAAAAGTTGGTAAAGTTCAGGTAGTAAGCGACTTGGTAAAGACGTTTCGGCCGAACCTCGGCCTTTGTCACTGTCGCTGTTCGTAGATATCACTGGTACCTCTGTGTGTGCTGGGGTTATATATTTCCAATATTGTGGGATTCTCGTCCCTACCTTACTAGCACCACGCCAATAGATTGAGTAGTGCATCCCAATATCTATTTTTGATCACATAAACGCTGTGCATAAAAATACATGTGCGTCATTTTTAGCAGCCATTTCCTGAATCACATTATCACTTGACATCATTACAACTGGTGCATTTTCCCTTACTGGCAGTGGAGCAGCACACCCTGCAGAGGACTTTTCCCTGTAATAGCTACAATGCTTATCGGAGATATGGCCTTTCTCCCACAAATGACAAAAATGAGGGAAGTCCCTTCCCAGCACAAACTCCTCATCAAGTTCCTGACATTTTATAAGTCTGTGCTGCACAGTCCCAAAATCAGTTTCAAAGTCAATCAGAACGGTCTCACCCATCTCAAGATCCTTCTTCACGAACAGCAAAATGTCCGGATGCACCCACGAGAACTCTTGGCGAAGATCCAGACTGACCAGTAGCGGAATCCCACCAACCAACACTTCACGTGTCTTCTCTTGCGCTCTCTCTGGCCTCCAGACCAGAGAACAATCAGGTGCACATCCATCCGCTCGATGGCATCTCCAACAGCGCTCCTTTTGCTGAACAGCCGCCACATGCTGTTGTGGTTGTTTGCTCCTAGCAACCACATCTGGGCAATTCAGCACCCTTGGCTTTTTAACAGCTGCCCAACATTGCTTGGGAACACCTTTTCCATCCAGACAATAGTCCGCTTGCAAAGATTCCCACCATGAGTCCGGGTGGTTGCCCTTAGCAACGGTCCTCACAGCTTGTATCACAGGTATGCATGCTCTTTGCTCTTTTCTGCAAACTGTCTGCAACACGTCAGGAGTACCCGGCATCAATGCAGCTGGTGTTGAAGAGCATCCACTTGGCTTGGAATGCTGCGTATCCTTGGACAGCACTTGTGCCCTTAGAGACTCTCGATCTGCTTCCAACTGTGCCAGGAACCTTTGGTTATCCTCCCTCTGTTTGCCATTTGTTTCCTGCAGCTCTGCATTCATCTGCACCATTTGTTTGAGGAGTTCCTCCATAAGACCCATTGCAATGGAAAAACAGTCTCTTTAATTGGGCTTCTGGCCCTATAAATTTCACTGCACACTTCTTGTGCCATTTTATTGCCCAAAGCAATTCTTCGCCATATGTGACAACCTGGGGACCACTTAGCTCACAGGATCGCCATCTCCCGGGTGAGATGGTTGGCACACAGAGAGAGTTCACTCCAACTCCTTGAATAAAAGGTTTAAACCAGCCGCAGCTAGCTTTATTGTCTTCACCACAGCAGTCAGTGTTACAACAATAAACATACAAAATAAACCCTAGGCCGTCCAGCCTCTAACTAACACATTCAGTGTCCCTCACTACGAGACACTGAACCTTGTGCCCAGCACCTCAAAACCTTCACAGTTTTACCTCACACGGTGGTGACTCTCACAGGCTAGCATGCCTGTCTTCCCCAGACTGAGAGCCCTGTGGGAACTGCAAACCCCTGAATTAAAGAGCCGTCTCAGGTGAAGCCTAACTAAGCTCTTCAGACAGCCCAAGACATGGACTGTCTGTATGGAGTGGAAGCCCGCCCTTCTCCTTCACACTCCAGCAAACCAGGCCCTATTCCAGGCTTTTCACCCAAGCAACAGCAGAGAAAACCCTCTCTGCTGTACATGCTCCCTGGTTGCTTAAAACCTGAGTTTCTGCACTGTCCAGTAGCTGCACTGCTACAATGGGTATAAGATGTGAGTGTAATAATTAAAGGGTTATTCCTATCTCATATGACGGCACATCGCCATGATGTGGCATAATTTTATGACTGGTGGGGATCCAACCTCTGGGATTGCTGAAGAAATTTAGAAGAGGATGTAGGAAAAAAATTAAAGAGGGTGCAGAGCTAAATTAGTGATGTTTCGCCTTCAGTCTCAGGATCGTTGGGAGTCCAAGAGGTTGGACCCACACCCATCATAAACTGATAGCATATCCAATGGATATATTATCACTTTATAAGATCCAAATAACACACCTGCATTGGAGGCTCCGTTGCATGCAGTGCTATTTTTCTTGTCAACACTACGAACACCATAGCGGAATACTACGGACTTCATTGGGTTCTGTCCAGTGCCCCTTAAATCCGTTGTGTGTGACAATCCAACACTGCGTCATGGCTTCCATTTTAAACTGAAGCCATGACGCAGAAGTGACCATAGTCTAAGAATTCTGTTTGTTTCACTTAAGTCATATCTTCTTAATATCCATATGTTTACCATGCATGTTTGAAATTTTTTACCTGTATGATCCATAACCCACATCTACACATTTATCTATGAAACAGCGATACATGTGTGGAACATTCTTCCAGTAGATGTTTTGTTGGGGTTCTTACAGATATACAAACTTTATATACATGACTGTGGCTTCTTTTTGCTACTGTAGCCTCGATCCTGTGACTGAACTGCCTATAGTGCAGAGAAGGGTCCATACCGTTTCCATAAAATGAAATATTGCAGTACATTCTGCAGTGCAAAATCTTAATTATTTGGTGTAGGAGATTCACTGGCCAGGTTAGATCTTGGGAAGAAAGGTTTCAGTAGTGATACGTGGAAGTCAGAGTGCTGCAAGCGGCTCTGCTCCGGGACTCTGGCTGAGGAATATATGGACAGTGATGTCAGGGGCTTCCCCAGAGTTCCAGGCATTAAACATTCTTGCACACTCGCAGGAGGCACAAGCTGCTGTTCCTCCTACTACACCTCCTGGCAGTATTGATCCTCAGACTACACCTCTAGGCAGTGTTGACCCGCGTGTTTCTTTGCCACTTCCTGACCACTATGAAGGAGAAGCAAGTACCTGTCGTGGATTTCTGAGTCAGTGCCAGATCTACTTCAGCCTTTATAATAGGAAATTTTCGTCTGATGGCGCAAGGGTCGCTTTCATCATCTCTCTCCTCACTGGCAAGGCTCTTGCATGGGCGAACCCTATCTAGGAGAGTCAAGGACCAGAGACCCGTGACGTCCAAGCCTTCCTCCGGACTTTTCGTATGGTGTTTGAGGAGCCTGATCGGGTCTCTTCTGCAGCGGCTTCTTTGATTAACCTACGCCAAGGAGACACCTCCGTGAGTGAGTACGCCATCCACTGCTGCATTCTGGCATGGACTGGCTCCTAAAATTGAGGACGAACTTGCCGCCTCGGGATCTGCCGTCTACCCTGGATGACCTCATCCTTCTCTCCGCCCGGATTGATATACGGATCCGAGAACGTCTCCAAGAGGTTCGACGGGAGGGAGTCCTTCCCAGTTTGGCTCCTACTTTGCAGCAACCACTGCTGTCCTCAGATCTCGATCATCCATCCTAATGGCAGTCGATCGCATGAAACGGAAGGCTGACACAAGGAAAAGAGAACCTCAACAGTTTCTTCATGGCACAAGTGTCTGGCTGTCTTCTAGGTATATCCGACAGAGGGTGCCGTCATGCAAATTTGCTCCCAGGTTCCTTGGACCGTTCGAGATCCTGCAGCAGATCAACCCTGTCGCCTACAAGTGTCGGTTGCCTCCTACCCTCAGGATCCCCAACTCCTTCCATGTCTCCCTCCTGAAACTTGTGATTCTGAACCGCTATTCCAAGACTCCCAGCCCTGCGGTTGCCTCCAGCGGCCCATCGGACACCTTTGAGTTCAAGGAGATCTTGGACACCAAGAAAGTGAAAGGAAAAACTTTTTATTTTGTGGATTTGAGGGGGTTTGGTCCTGAAGCAAGGTCCTGGGAGCCAGAGGAAAATCTCAATGCCCCTACTCTTCTCGCTCTGGTCCCAAGAAGAGGGGGCGTAAGAGGGGGGATACTGTAATGTCCGTGGCTTGCGGGTCAGCAGCTCCAACCTCCTCCTGACAGCCATAGCCACGAGTCGGCAAGCGCTGGCCCCAGCCTCCTCCTCAGGAGAAGCCAGCGCTCGCGTCGACTCACCTCAGCTAGATCCCGTAGGGTGCGTGCGCACGCTCGTGCCTGCTCTTAAAGGGGCAGCGCGCGCACTGGACTTCTGATGACTTGAACCCGTGAGTACCCTGGACTGAGTGTTGTTGATGTTTCCTAAGTTTGTTTATGTGATGGCCTCCTAATGTGTTCTTTTTTCCTGTTCCTGTTCCTATTCCTGTCCCAGTTCCTGTACCTTGCATTCCATACCATCCTGGTCGAGTACTGTGCTGTGCCAAAGTCGTGTCGTGCTGTATCCCAGGTCTGACCTGCTTCACCTGCCTATTCCCAGCCGAGCCTGCCTTACTGCTGTCCGAGCTGCCACAGGTACCTATATGAACTATAGATATTGTCCTGCGCCCTGTTGACTAGCTGCCATACCGCCAAAGCGGTACGGCCCATTGGGTCCACAGACCCTTCGTGACACCCCTGACATCATATTCCGCTCTCTATGGATAGTAATGTCAGGGGCTCCTCCAGCAGAGGAATCCCTGGCCTAAGCATCGGCAATGCTCTGGCTGGGGATTACACTCTTAGAGGGAGCCCCAATATTGCTATCTACTGGGGGGGGGCACTTTCTATAGTGAGTGTGTGTGTGTGTGTGTGTGTGTGTGTGTGTCACTATCTACAGAGTGCACTGTGGCATTATTTACAGAGGGCACTTTGGCTTTATTTACAGAGGGCACTTTGGCATTATCTACAGTGGACACTGTGGCATTAACTAGGGGGGTGTGGCATTATCTACAGAGGGCACTGTGGCATTATCTACAGAGGGCACTGTGGCTATATCTACGGAAGGCACTGTGGCATTATCTAGGGGAATGTGGCATTATCTACAGGTGGCACTGTGACATAATCTACAGAGGGCACTGATGCATTATCTACAGGTGTGTGTGTGTGTGTGTGTGTGTGTGTGTGTGTGTGTGTGTGTGGCATTATCTACAGAGGGCACTGTGGCACTGACTAAAAAGGGGCTGCCCAATCTTCATATTCTTGTGTCTGCCAAACGCTGCCAACTGAGCAGCCAGACTGTATTTAGCGACTCAAACTGGAAAACTGGATTGTTAAAATAAGCACGTGAAGTAAACTCACAAATTTCTGTTAAGTTTAAACCTAGCACTATTATTATAGTAATGTAGTATTGTTATAGTTATGTAGTATTGTTATAGTAATGTAGTATTATTATAATGTAGTATTATTATAGAAATGTAGTATTGTTATAGTACTTCAAATAACTAATTGATTAACAATAATTTTGTATTGTATCAAATTTGAAAGTAATGCGCCCCGTCAACTTCACATTTTTTCTATGTGCGGCCCACTTACCTGGCCGAGTTTAAGACCACTGCTCTAAAGTTTCATTTGATTTTTCCATCTACCCATTGGTCTGTGGATGAAATGCACCACACAGACAAAGTTTACTCCCCAGAGATAGACTGAAGACTTTCCCGAACCGAGCTGTAAACTATACCCTGCGATCTGACACGATCTCCTCAGGAACACTATGTAGTTTAACAATTTTTCTGATAAAGGTTTAAGCAGTTTTGGCAACAGATAGGAAGGCCTTTTAATGTGATGAATTGAACCATCTTTGTGAATCGATTGACTACTACAAAAATGACTGAATAATCTTGGACAATTAGTAGGTTCATGATGAAGTCCAGACTGGAGAATGTCTATAGGTCTTGTATGAGAGGTCTTGTTTTAAACTGTACAGACTGGACGGAACCTTATAAATGATCTAGTCTGGCAATGTCACCAGAAGATTTTGTAAAATATATCTGTAGTTTTTCTGATTCCATCATGGTCAGCAAGAAGAGAATTATGACTTTGGCAAATTACAGTATATTTGAGATTTAAGGGAATAAAATTTTGATTCCAGAAGAGGAGAAGGCCATCCTTGATCTAACAGTGATCTTGGTTACATAGTTTAGAGGTAGACTATGAGGAAGAATCCTTAAGAAGAGTTAATAGGTCAGTAAAGGGTAGTTAGGAATTTCTTGTATTGTAAAAATGGGACTTTAGTAAGATAAAAGATCGGGTCCGAGGAGTGTTAATGGGATAAGGCATCAGCTTTACCATTCTTTGTTCCTGGGCGATAAGATATATGAAATGAAAATGTGGAAAAGAAGAGAGCCACCCTGAGTTTGAGATGGTCTTAATTTTTTGGAAGTGCTGAAATATTCTTTGTTTTTATGGTCGGTGAAAAGTAAAAACTGGTGAGCTGTTCCTTCCAATTGGTGTTGGCAATCTTCTAATGCCAATTTAATAGCGAATCATTCCCTGATTTGCGGCATCCTCATTTATTTCAGCCAGAAGCAATTTCTGTAAAAAAAAAACGAGTCCCCGAAGCCAGAAGGCCCACGGCCCCCCGCATCACATCAATAAAAAGTTACTATAGTAACTGGGGCCTATGTAATAAACTACACGGGCCACCGTTACTATAGTAACGTCACAGGGCATGATGTCACAACACTATGCGCAGCGCACAACATCCCGACCCTGAATGGAGTCAGGACCTCCGCCGCACCCGAAGAGGAGGGTAAGTTTAATACCACTGTCTGGAGCAGATGGGTCAGGTCCGACTCCCGGGACCCCCGCCAATCAGCTGCTTTGAAGGGGGTGTAGCGCTCGTTAGAGAGCTACTTCCCCTTCATTCCGGTCACTTTCTCACACTGGTTCGCCGACATGGACGTGTCAGCGATTCACAGTGTGAGCAAGTAATGGAAATGAAAGGGAAGCAGCGCTTGTACGAGCACTGCATCCCCTTCAAAACAGCTGATGGGTCGGGTTCTGACTCCCCGGACACTCGCCAATCAGCTATTGATGGCCTATCCCGAGGATAGGCCATCAATCTATAGGGACTGGACAACCCTTTTTAAGCCTACAATGTGGTACGCTTACATACGGGGCCTTGGGCTTAGATACAGGGTCCAACAAACAGAATCACACATGCACTTGGGCGCTGTATCTAAGCCTACCATATGAGTTAAGCTGTGTTCACATCAACATTGCCCTTCCGTTGAGGGGTTCCATCTGAGGTTTCTGTCGTGTACCCCCTCAACGGAACGGCAAAATGAAACCTCAGCTTCCGTTTCCCTCACCATTGATCTCCATGGTGATGGAAACGTTGCTAAAGGTTTCCATTTGTCACCGTTGTGACAAGGTTCCGTTGTTCTTGACGCAACAAATAGAGCAGTCGACTCCGCTATTGATTCCGTCAAAACAACGGAACCCTGTCACAACGGTGACAAACGGAAACCTTTAGCAACGTTTCCTTCAAAATGGAGATCAATGGTGAGGGAAACGTAAGCTGAGGTTTCAGTTTGCCTTTCCATTGAGGGGTTACCCGATGGAAACCTCCAACGGAAGGGCAGCGGTGATGTGAACATGCCCTTACTAATGTTTTTTTTTGTGTGTTTTTTAAAAGGTTCGGTCGTTGGATTACATCAGATTTGAGGACTACTTTGATGACGGCTTTTTTTTATTCTCAATAAAATGGTTAATGAGGGTTGTGTGGGTTTTTTTATTTCAATTTACCTGTTTTTTCTATGTCTTTGTATTTTTTTTAACTTTGTTTCTACTGCTTTATTAATTTTAAACACTGAAAAAAGGAGTCATACACTAAGGAATTAAAAAAATAGAACATTTTATTGAATTCGTATAAAAACTACAGAGGATCTAAAAACGAAATCTGTATCTGGACCACATTCATGATAACAATAACACCACATTGGTTACATAGTACTTATATTCGCAATACAGTATACATACTATTAAGGGATCGGCATTGCCATAGCAAAGGATATATACATATTATCCCCAGAAAACATATTCCGTGTCCAAAAAAGACCACCATCGAAAACTCATAGAGGTGGATAGTCAGTATATAACACAGGTATAGTCATGGACCAAACCGGGATATAACCCAGAGAGAGTTTTATAAACAGGTAAGTAACCTAAAGGCCTAATGTATACAAAATGTCCAAAGGAAAAGTTATTTTGGAAAATAAATTGTCAATGCCTTATCTATAAATATGAGGTGTAGTCACGTGACCCAGATGTTGAGGTAGCGCCCCAACTCGCGTTTCACCAGTACAGCTTTTTCAATGGGTGCAAATGATATGTCTAAGCCCAGTTTAAATAGTGGACAGAGGTGATCAGATGAAAGGACTGGTCAAACTGGTCATTTCGCTGAGAACGCGAGAGTACCACAATCGGTCATCAGTACTCGACTGCACATGAGTGACTCCCAGGATGCATCACTAGGGAGATGACGCAGGTGCAGAGAGCCCATACTGACAACCGATGGAGGCAGCCAGCGCCTCACATCACTGCTCATGCGCAACCCCAGTACAGATCCGTAACGTCAGTATATCGTAAGGGAGTGTGAAGTGGAAATATTAATCAAGGTAAAGTTATTATAACAGCCCTATCTAAGGTCATTCCTGTAAGTCTATGGTAATCAGTGACAATACACCAATAAAAAAGAAAGTGTTATCACTATAAAAAAGTATGTGTAACGTCTATGGCCGAGGGCCGTCATTCAGACTTACCCTTTGACGGCCCCGGCCATGGACATCTGTGTTCTCGGCGACATCTCCCTCCAGGGAGATGCCAGCACTCACTTCCGGGTTCTGGGAATGTTTCCCGAAGGGCTCGCGAGCCCGCGCGTGCACGGCCTTAAAGTACCAGTACGCGTCCAGCTGTCATTCTTCAATAATTAGCCCAGAATGCTGCTCTACTATAAAAAGGGCTCTGCCCACTTGATCCTTGCCTGAGCGTTGTTGTATAGCTAAAGTTTGTCTTGGAAATGGTCTCCCAGTGTTTTTCAGTTCCCAATGTTGCCCGTTCCTGTACCCTGTATCCCGTGCTATCGTATCTACAGTGAGAGTCAAGTCGTGTCTTCTGCTGCATCTATTGTGCCATCTACTGTGAGAGTCAAGTCGTGACTTCTGCTGCATCTACTGAGCCATCTACAGTGAAAGTCAAGTTGTGTCTCCGCTACTGTCTACATTGCCTCAGGTACCCGTTCTAGACTATAGACATTGTTTTGTACCTAGTTGGCCAGCTGCTATCCTGCTAGGCGATATGGCCCAGTGGGTCCACACCCCGCGCCGTGACAGTATGTATATGTGAAGTGATAAAGTATGTGTAATTAAGTAGAAGTATGAAATAATACTTCTCAAATGTGTAAAAAATAAAAGTGAATAAATACAAAAATACAATATAATAGTAAATAAAGATGTGACCGTGCCGTATAAAACATTAAACCCTCATTGTGAAAAGTAAATAAGGCGACAAATAAATCGCAGAAAAAAAGAAAAAACACTGCTTAAGGTGCATAAAAGCACTGAGAAAAACATCAAATAGAAAGAAGAATATTATAACCGTGATAATATATTCATAAACTAAATCAGAAATGGCAAATATGTATAATCACAGACAAATGCATCACATAAATAGATAGAAAACCACTATATCACCCAATAAATTTTCACTTTGTAATGTCTTGGGGAACTAAAGATTTTTTATAGTTCATTGGGAGTTTTGTTCACAAGACGTCCAAACGTCCACAGTGATGGCATAGCATCGTATACACCGTGAGGATCAGAGTGCCATGATATCTAAAGTCCAGATCTGGGCCTAAACAAAAACAGGGCATTAATAAAAAAGTTCAAATAATAAAAAATACTAATCAAGAAAAACAAGTTAACCCCTTCCCCCTGCTTGCATTCTGGGCCCTAATGATCAAGCTATTTTTTTACGTTTTTCCATCGTCACATTCGAAGAGCTATAACTTTTTAATTTTTGCGTCGACATAGCTGTAAAAGGTCTTGTTTTTTGCGGGACAAGTTCTACTTTTTAATAACATTTTGGGGTACATAACATTTATTCATTATCTTTTATTAACTTTTTTTTTGGGGGGGGGTAGAAGAAAACCTGAAATTTCAGCACTATTTTTTTTGCGCCCTAAATCTACGTTGTTTATCGTGTGGTATAAATAACACAATAACTTTATTCAATGGGTTGTTACAATTGCAAAGATACCAAATTTGTATAGATTTTGTGTGTTTTACTACTTGCACAGTAAAAACACCTTTTTTTCAAAATTATTTGTTCTTGCGTCTCCATATTTGAAGAGCCATAACTATTTTATTGTTCCGCCGATGCAGTTTTATGAGGGCTTTTTTTTTGCGGGACAACTTGTAGTTTTTATTGGTACCATTTGAGAGTAGATACGACTTTTTTATCACTTTTTATCACATTTTTTTAAGTCAGGATTAACAGAAAACAGCAATTTTTCCATTGTTTTTTATTTTATTTTTTTACGGCGTTCACCGTGTGGGTTAAATAATATAACAGCTTTATAGTCAGGGTCGTTATGGACGCGGCAATACCAAATATGTGTGACTTTTTTGCTTTATTGTTTTTTTTTAATAGTAAAGCATTTTGTAAGGGGAAAAAGTGTTGTTTTTTTTACTTTTATACTAGTCCTACTAGGGGACTTTAATTTGCGATCCTCCGATCGCTATAATAATACACTGCAATACTTTTGTATTGCAGTGTATTACTGCCTGTCCGTTTAAAACGGACATGCATCTGCTAGGTCATGCCTCTGGCATAGCCTAGCAGGCATACATTACAGGCAGACCTGGGGGCCTTTATTAGGCCCCCGGCTGCCATCGGAGAAACAGACACTCGGCGATCTTATCGCCGGGTGTCAGTTGGATGAGAGGGAGCTCCCTCCCTCTCTCCAAAACCACTCAGATGCGGTGCACGCTATTGAGCACCGCATCTGAAGGGTTAAACGGGTGAGATTGATACTAATATTGATCTCACACGTTCGAGCAGGGATGTCCCTAGCCCTCAGCTACCTCTGGCAGCTGAGAGCAGGGAGATTTGACAGCTCCCTGCTCTGTTTACTTTATTCTGATGCAGAGACGTAGAAAGGCTATTGCATCAGAATAAAGCCCACTAATAACCGCCGTGAAAAGGCTTATCGGTGGTCAAACAATGGATTAAAAAGGGAGAGAAAAATTACAGGAAGGCTGCAAAACTCAGTTTTTTACTAAGACCCAAAGGGGTCATGGCACCAAGGATCGTGATCCACCTACATTCCTTTTGGGCCAATAAAGTCTTCGTATCTCCTCCTCTGACACCACAGTGTACTCTATCTATCCCCCAGGCTTTGAAGGTTTTTGGGTCACACCCATGATGTAATTTAAAATGCTTAGGGATAGTTTTCAGTAAAGTTAAATCCTTGATCTCTTATGCGGACGCAATATCCCTCACATGTTCCCAGATTCGGATTCTTAATTGTCTCGATGTTAAGCCCACATAAACTTTGGGGCAACCACATGTAGCATAGTAAATCACATAGGTAGTACTACAAGATATGTACTGCAGGATCTTAAACTTTCATCCACCACTCACAGGTTCAAAGGAAGTTGCCCATATTATATTTGCCCATGCCTCGCAGTCGCCACATGGATAACAGCCATGAATTGGACCCCATGTTGAGAAGGGGCTTATTTGTGTCATGATGTGGGTTGTGGACCCACTGGGCCGTACCATGTAGCGGGATGGCAGCTGGCCAAACAGGTAAAGTACAGAGTCTATAGTTCAGAGAGGATACCTGAGGCAATGTAGACAGTAGCAAGGCAGGCATGGCTGGGACCAGGCGGCAGGTAGACGTCAGGCGTGGTGTAGCAGAACAGGCATGGAATGCAGCACAAAACGGCAACAGCTCAGCACAGCACTAGATCAGGATAGCACGGGAACAGGATACAGGATAAAGGAACAGGGAACACTAGGTAACTGGAAGACACTAGGGGACCATTAGCACAACAAACTTTGGGTAACGAACAACGCTCTGGCAACGAACAAGAGGGCAGAGCCCCTTTTATAGCCCAGAGCAATCTGGGCTAGATTGCAGACTTCCAGCAATTATGCGCGCACTGGCCCTTCAAGACCGTGCACGCACGGGCGCGCGCCCTCCGGAGACAGTCTCGATATCCGGAAGTGAGTGCCGGCACCTCACAGGAGGACGACGCTGCAAGCAACTCGGATGTCCATGGCCACGGCCGTCGAGGGGTAAGTCCGAACGACGGGCCGTGGCCATAGACGTTACAATTTGTTTGGGTACATGATGACTTCTAACCAATATGTCTTTGAGATTTTTACTCCTCCAAGTTGTCATTTGGGGGTTAGCTGGTAAAGTAGACACCAAGGTCGGTTCCGCCTGTAAAATGGGCCAATGTTTTTTAATTATGGACCGCATAGATTGCCATTGATTGTTGAAGGTTGAAATAAATCTAATGGTATACTTGTCCTTCTCTTTGTTCCTAATTCCTAAAGGATGTAATAATTGTTTTCATTCAGTGACTTTGGCTCATCTGTATCCCTGTTTAATGCACCTGCGACTGTACCCTCTCTCCCTAAATCTTTGCTCTAAGTCCCTGGATTGGTTCTCAAATTTAATTTCTGATGAACAGATCTGCCTCATTCTGAGGAATTGACCAACTGGGACAGCCTTGATTGTGGAGTATACATGTGCCGAAGTGGCGTGTAAGAGGGAGTTTGTTGACGTATCCTTCCTAAACACGTCCGTTTGTAATACTCCCTCTGTATCTATCTCAATAGATATATCTAGGAAATCAACCCTTTGTTTGGCAAAAATGTAAGTAGGTCTGATATTGAGATCATTGGCGTTCAGCTCCTGCATAAACCGCAAGAGCGCCGCCTCAGTCCCCTGACAAATTATCAGTAGGTCGTCAATGTAACGTAACCAACACTGCACATGGTCAGCGGCATGGGCACCACCACCGTGCAGAACCTGCCTTTACCATGATCCGAGAAACAGGTTCGCATATGACGGTTTACATGCCGCCCCCATGGCAGTGCCCTGCCTTTGTAAATAGAACACATCCTTAAAAACAAAAAGGTTATGAGTTAGAATATACTCTAAATGTTCCACTATAAGGTCACATACTTGGCTGTCCCAGTTGTTCAGCTCCAGAAAAAGGCGGACCACATTGATGCCATCATTGTGTCGGATACTGATGTAAAGGGACTCCACATCAGCTGTCACCAGAAACATATCTGGCTCGAGAGATATCCCATCAAGTCTCGTTAATACATCAGTAGTATCCTTCACATAGGAGGGTAAACATTCAACCAGTGGCTTCAGGTAAAAATCAATAAACTTACACACTGGATCGCATAGTCCTCCCAACCCCGACACAATGGGTCATCCTGGAGGGTCCACAAGACTTTTGTGGACCTTCGGGAGTAGGTAAAGAGTAGGGATTTTGGGATATTTAACAATCAGACCGTTAAAAACGTTCTTAGGGATTATCCCTTTTTCATGGGCCGCATTCACAATCTTCACTAGTTCAATGGAGAAGGCACCCACCGGGTTGTATTCCAACTTAGAATAGGTAAGTTTATCTCTAAGTTGGCAAAAAACTTCCCTTTCATATTGTTTTACCGGCCAGATAACGATGTTGCCCCCCTTGTCTGCTGCATTGTAAACTACATCATCGTAAGATTGTAACTCCTTCAGGGCCACACGTTGAGATGCTGTTAAATTGTCATACTGCTTATTTATCTAAATTTGTTTAGTCATTAAACACCAATTTGGTGAAAATCTCAGCTTGTGAGCAGATAGACAAGGGGGGGAACCTCGCTGATCTGGGTAGCACGGAAACTGGGAACCTACCTTGTTCAATAGAAGTTTGTTCTTGCAATAAATCTTCAAGGGCCAATAAAGCTTCTCTTTCCATAGCACTATTTAATCCCACATCTATTTCTCCCCTACTGTGGAGTTTTTTTATAATCAATTTGCGTGAGAATAGATATAGGTCCTTCATTGCTGTGAAAAAATCAAAAGAGTTAATCGGGGGAAAAGTAAGCCCCTTATTTAGTATGTAACGCTGTGTGTTAGAGAGGACACGCGCAGACAAATTAATTACCTTAAGATTATTTTTAGATCTCTTCCCTCCTTGATATGTAGGTGTGGTTTTGCGTTTTGTCGCCTGTCTTTCCCTATTTCTCCATGGGTAGATTGCTTTATTAATAGCTGTTGGCTGATTGACAGCATCCATTACTAAGGTGGGGCTTAGCGTTAGCCGTGCAGAGGCTAAAACTAACCCCCATTACCCCGGTACCCACCGACACCAGGGGTGCCGGGAAGAGCAGGGTACAATCCAGTACCCGAACATCTGTAGTGACGGCCGCATGCAGGTATTATTAGGCTGGGAAAGGCCAAACACAGTGGCCCTTCCCACTCTGGTAATGCTAGGCTGCTGCTGTGTTGTATCTGGCTGGTTATGAAAAATTACCCCACGTCATTTTTAATAAAATAAATAAAAAAATAATTGGAAAGAACAACATGGGGTCCCCCCCATTTTTATAACCAGCCAGATACAACATAGCCGCAGCAGGCTAGCATTACCAGGGTGGGAAGGGCCACTGTTTTGGGGCTTTCCCAGCCTAATAATACCAGCCTGTGGTCGCACCAGTGCCCCTCCATCACTACAGATGGTCGGGCACTGGATCATACCCAGCTCTTCCCGGTACCCCTGGTGGCGATGGGTACCGGGGAAATAATGGGGGTGAGTGTTAGCCTCTTTATGTCTAAGATAAAGTCTCACCTTAGTAATGGACGTTGTTAATCAGCCAGCGGCAATTACTAAGGCGGTAGTAATAAAGTTTGGAAAAATACAAAGACATAGGAAAAATATTTTATTGAAATAAAAATCCCACACAACCCTCATTAACCATTTTATTGAGAATAAATAAAACGCCGTCATTGAATAGTCCTCGAATCCGAAGTAGTCTAATGACCGAACCTGTAAAAAAAATCACAAACACACAAAAAATAATTAGTAATACATAAAAAAGCAAAACAATTATTATTCTTACATTTCCTGGGTCCAGCTCTGGAGTTGCAATGTCAGTGAGCTGGGCCCTATATCTAATCCTATCATGTGTGATACTGTCTGCTTAGCCACTGTATCTAATCTTATCATGTGTGATACTGTCTGCTGAACCACTGTATCTAATCCTATCATGTGCGATACTCTTCTGCTGAGCCACTGTATCTAATCCTATAGTGTGTGATATTGTCTGCTGAGCTACTGTATCTAATTCCATCATGTGTGATACTATCTGCTGGGCCTTATATCTAATCCTATCATGTGTGGTATTGTCTGTTGAGCCACTATATCTAATCCTATCATGTGTGATACTGTCTGCTGAGCCACTGTATCTAATCCTATCCATTGCTATAGGGTCGTAGTGCTAGAGATATGCTGTCTCCTATATGCACATATACATACATGCACACACCTTTTTTTGGGGGGGGTATGTGTATTGGGGCTATTTCCATTTATTTCTGAAGAACAGTAGATACAGTAATGGGGCAGAAATAGGAATAGTATTTAGAGTAACAGTAGGAGTTTGTGTAGAGGGTGGATGCTGGAAAAGCAAGGAGCCAAAGATATCTGGGCAGCAAACTGTACAGAGACGAGTCATAGCTCGAAGAAGTCATTATGATGGTCTGGGGCAGATGGAGAGGAAAAGAGAAAGTGAACAACTCCAATCAGAGAAGACGTTATCTTTGAGTCAAAATTTTTCGAGCAGGGGATGAAGCAGGAGCAGAAAGAAACACATAGAGATGCTGTTGGTAAGAAGTAAATCTCACCCCAGTGCTGGACTTTCAACTACTGCTCGCCCCTCCCTCCTCCATAGACTTACATGCAGCGTATCGTGCTGAGTCACTATCTCTGCTCTCTCCGCCTGCTCCCCTTCCAATCTCTATTGAAAGTTATGGAGTTTGCATAAATGAAACAACTGAATCTTGGCAGTAGCTGAATTACAGAGCTGTTTTATATCATATATACTATTAGATCAGCGTGAGTAGTTTGAAAGGTTAGTGTCCATTTAAATAGACTATTGGATGTTAAATCATTAAACTTGATTTGTTGTATCTGATGAAGAGCCCGGTTCGGTCTCAAAACGCGTGATCTTGTGCACTGCGTTTATGTTCTTTTATGTAATTTAAAACTCTTTTACACACAAAGACAAAAGAGCCTTTGCATTTTTCCCTGAAGAACAGCGTCACAGAGAGTCTCAGAGTAACTTCTAATTTTAAACATTTTTATTCCTATTGAATTACTGACTCCCTTCGAGAGACCCGGGAACGACTCAATGCAGACAGTTCTGTGGATGAGATACTTTGGCTATAACATGTGTTAAGTAGTTGCGCCTCACTGCAAGTTAAAAAAAGGTGAGCATTACTGCAACACTTGTGATAAGAGAGATAAAACAGCGGCACTCACACATCCAGTAGAGAAAAACTATTATTTCAGCATACAAAAAGTTTAAAATGTGCTTTCTAGGGAGGACAAGACAGACATCATCATAGGTCAGTAGAAGCCCTGGCGAGCAATAAACAGGCTGTAACCTACGATGTTTTCTGTCTTGTCCTCCCTAGGAAGCACTTTTTAATCTTTTTGTATGCTGAAATAAAAGTTTTTCTCTACTGGATAGGTGAGTGCCGCTGTTTCATCTCTTTTATCACAACATATGTCAGTGTGTCATGTCTTTATGCTGAGCACCATACAAAGTAGGCATAGGAACCACTGATCCTATACCATTTCACACCTCAGCTGTGGATACATATTACAGTGGTGCCAACTTCTCCTTACCCGAGACTAATAACTGAAACACCCCCCCACCCCCCCCCCCCCCCTCTGTGATCAAGGGTCCCCACACATGAAGCGCTTCTCTCTCTTTTTTCTCTCTATCTAGCAAAAAGCTGGTCCTATATGTGTGTCTCTGATCCACGGGATCCAGCTAATAACGATCATATCTAAGATTTTATTAGAATTAGGCAGTGAAAATTTAAAAAGTATTTTCCCAAAAATATGTAGTTTTAGCTCTCAATTGTTGATTTTCACAAGGGGTATTGGGAGAACAAACACCACACAATTTGTTACTCAATTTCTCTTGCCAATATCCCATATGTGCCCTTAACCACTCTTTGGGCACATGGCTGAGCTGAAATTGGAAGGAGCACCATTTGGCTTTTAGAATGCAGATTTTGCTGGAATGGTGTTCGCATTTCGCATTTGCAGAGCTCATTTAGGTAACAGAATACAGTGGAAAACCCTGAGAGGTGACCCCAATTTGGAAACTACACCCCTCAAGGCATATATCATTTGCCTGGACGTATGACAGGGCTTAGGTGTGAAAGAACACAATGCGCATTCGAGGCCTATTTTGGTGATGATCGCAGCATTGGCCCATAGATGCAGCGCTCTGAGGTCAAATAGTAAAAGAAGTAGTGACCTCCATTTTGAAAACTGCACCCCTCAAGGAATCTTTTATGGGGCGTAGAGAGCATTTTGACCCCACAGGTTTGTTTTTTTTATTAGAAATTAAGTACAGCGGATGGTGCAAAGTAAAAATTTTCATTTTAGGCCACAATATGTTGTGCCCAGTTTGTGCCACTGCAGACAAATACCTCATAAACTGTTAAGCGGGTTCTCCCGGGTATGGGAATGCCATATATGTGGAAGCAAACGGCTGTTTGGGCACACTGTAGGGTTCAGAAGGGAGGGAACGCCATTTGCCTTTTGGAGTGCGGATTTTGCTGGGTAGTAGTTCTATTTGGGATATTACTGGTATTTCAATTTATAATGTGGTGGCTCATGTAAGCTGTGCGGAGTATATCAGGGCATAATAGGGTGGTATAATAAGGCAGTAAATAAATAATAATCCACAGATATGTGGCCAGTGTTGCACTGCAATCTTATGTGGAACACACTCTGCACATTTTGTTTCGTCATATTCTGAGGAGCAGAACTTTTTAATTTTTTCGTCAACAGAGCTGTGTGAGAGCTTATTTGTTGCAGGACAATCTGTAGTTTTCATTGGTACCATTTTGGGGTACATGCGCCTTTTTAATCACTTTTTATTTCTTTTTTTTAGCAAGTAAGGTAACCAAAAACCAGCAATTCTGACATTGTTTTCTATTCTTTCTTTTTTCAGTGTTCACCGTGGGCTGTAAATGACATTTTTACTTTATTCTACGCGTTGATACGATTACGGCGATAAAATATGTATATATTTTTTATGTTTTACAGCATTTGCACAATAAATAAATTTTTTTAATTATTTATTATTTGTGTCGCCAAATTCTGAGAGAGCCATAACTTTTTCCTTTTTCCGTCAAAAAAGCTGTAGGATGTCTTGTTTTTTGTAAACAAGACATCCCACACTTTCGTTTTTATTGGTGCAATTTTGGGGTACATGCAACTTTTTGATCACTTTTTATTCTATGTTTTGCGAGGGTTGGCGACCAAAAAAGAGCAATTCTAGAAAAGCTGTTTTTTTTACACGGTGTTCACTGTGTGGGAAAAATAACGAGATATTTTCATAGTTTGGATCATTTTGAACATGGTGATTCCAAATATGTGTACTTTTTTTAATGTTTTCAGTTTTTTCCTATAATAAATGTCTTATTATGTTCACACATTGCATCAAATTTCATGTTTTGTCGCGATCCGAAATGGCAACTGCAAATATATGCAGCTCCTATTCCAACCTGCCCTAACTCAAGATGGATTATAGCTTTCAAACAAGCCTGCTATCACAATTCTAGCTATGATCCATCCTGAGTGAGGGTATGTTCACACGCTCTGTTTTCAGACATAATTCGGGCGTTTTACGCCTCGAATTACGCCTGAAAAAACGCCCCTAATACACCTACAAACATCTGTCCATTGCTTGCAATAAGTTTTACGGTGTTCTGTTCCCACGAGGTGTAATTTTACGCATCGCTTTCAAAATACGGCACGTAAAAAGACGCATGTCACTTCTTGGGATGTTTTTGGAGCCGTTTTACATTGACTCCATTGAAAAACAGCTCCAATAATATCCGTAAAATATACCGCGAAAAACGTGAGTTGCTACAAAAACGTCTGATTATCAGGAGCTGTTTTCGCCTGAAAACAGCTCCGTATTTTCAGACGTATTTTGCTAAGCCGTATGATTGTACCCTTATAGCTGTTGCTAGCAAAGATGTATCAAATACATTTTTGACTAAGGAAGTGCCTGCCTGTGAGTAGGTATGAGTTACGTCCTTGGCAGGGAAAGGTTTAAATATCTATTACTTATAATCTTTATGATTAATTTTGGCTTTCCTATTCACCTGTAAACAATTTTGTCTGTCTATGATTTTTGGTTGGGTTGTTAAAAAAAAGAAAAAAAAGACTACCCTGTCTAGGAGTCATACTGCCCTTCCCATCTAAGCTCACATGGGGGATATTTATTGCCGAAATTTCTGAAACTGTGCAATCCATACGCATGCTTCAGAAACAACCCAATTCAAAGAAAATAAATTGCAACATCTTTTCACACTCCTTGTAGGACAGGAGCAGGTAGGTAAAAGTGAAGTACTAGTCACTGTTCTAAAATAGTCAAACAATATACACGTTACCGCTGTAACAAAATGACGCCAAGAACCTAATTACCATGTTTGCCACAGAAAAGTACTAGATCCCATCCTGACTCATTTTGGAACCATGACTTATGACTCTGACCTCGTCTTCTTTTTACTTTTCTCTTTGATCTCAATTTAGCACTGCATCCTCAAAAAGTCATTTGCCTGTCTCCAACTACTTAAGTGGGCAGCTAGAGGGCCATGACCTGCAAGTCCCTGGCAGCTAAGCCCATACCGCCTTGCGGGGTGTCATGAGGACAACAGTGGGTGGTTTGAACCAACTGTGTTGTCAACAGATTTTTTTTGGGGGATAATCCAGCGAGCAGAGTCTAAGTGATTCCCAGGTGTTCACCCTTTAACCTTCATACAGATATCTGGACTTGGCTGCTATGACTCCCCAGGTCCCTTCCCCAAGAGTAGTCTCCATTGGCAAAGGCTGACATGAACAGACAAAGTACCTAAACAGTAGGCAAATTACATGGTTAATGCTAGCAAAGGTCAGGGCAGGCAGCAATTTGCACTTTGACGCATTGACCTGGACAAAGGAGACGCTGAGAAGAGGAAAGTTTGCAGCGGGAGTGGGGTGAGGCCATGGTGGTCCTTCCCGGAAATATAGGCACCTGTTAGACTTCGTGCCTCGGCAATACTACCACTAACCCTAAATTGGCAAAAAGGAATCCTATACGTTCAGCCAGGTTCGTGACAACTGCTCATACAGACCTTATGCGACAAGCCAGAGCTCCTGTCTTCACCACCTGGGGGAGATTTGTTAAGACTGGTGTTTCATATGCCAGACTTAATATGAAGTGCATTGGCATAAAATTTTCCAAATTTGCCACATCTTTAAAGGGAATGTGTTGCCAGAAAAACATGTTTTTTTAAAAAAAATTAAACATTTAGTGTGTGGGTGATTAAACATTGTTCAAATTTTTTTTATTTTTTTCGCGAGTCAGGAAATATTATAAATTATTTCTAATTTATAATACTACCCATTTTTGGTCACTAGATGGAGCTAGTTCCCAAAATTGCAGCATTGCAACATTGGGTTAAAAGCCCTCGCTCTAGTGAGCTCTCAGCATCCCCCCCTCCTTTATCCTGGCTAGTGCCGGGATAAACGAGGGGTTTGAACGGTGTAACCTCCTACACTGTGTGTCGCCATTTTTTGAGCTAACACACAGCGTAGTAGGTTTACATACAGTAGTATGAAAAACAAAAGGAAGACCCCTAGTGGCTGGCAGGGATAAATGAACAATGAGAAAAAAATGTGCCGAGGCACAGAGGTCCCAATTTCCCAGCCACCATAGAATTGGTGTCAGTGGTAGCAGTTAAAATATAACTTTTATTAATGAATAGACAGACAACAACAAAAGGTTAAAATTGTATCAAAGGACGGCTCGTATGTGTAGTAAAGATCAAAGTGCACGCACCCAGCACATCGCTGGACGCAATGAGAGAGACTGATTCGGCAGCTGCAGACTGCCGTTCATGAGATCAGTCCCACACAGTTAGAGCAAGTAACTAAGCCGTCAGTGATTATTAAGATGGCGATAGCCCCCCCCGACATGTTTCGTTGCAGAAGCAACGTCCTCAGGGGATAACACGGGGCTAATGAGCGCGCGTGTGGATTCCTGCTCCTTATATAAACTCGTATGCCTGACGTATGTGTGACATGTGTGGCAACGGCTCTCCTATCTGCCAATCAGGCAGTCATAAATGACGAGCCCCCACGCCGAGGAGAGTGGCAAGGCAGGGAGCCAATAGAACACTGTGACATTGTGTCAAATCATAACGGGAGCTGCGCGCATGCGCACAGCAGCCGAAACGGGTAATTGTTATCCAGAGAGCTCCATATGCAGAAAGAGTGACACAAAGGGCAACCAATAGAGAGTCCAGAACGGCGCTCAAATGAGGTGCACCAATCAAACAAGTAGATGACGCCGGGATCCTCAATAAGTGGTGGCAATAGATGCCACACAAGAATAGTGCATAAATCACGTAACAATTACAATATGAACGTCACAGTATCCGCAGAGAGAGCACAAATACAATCACGAGTGTCACACATAAGATAAATATACACAAGTGCATAGTAAGAAATGTTCCCAAAGGAGTCTAATAAACAGAACTAGATAGTAGGGAAGAGCAGGGAGCAGATGAAGTTGTCTGTTGTGTGAATGACAACAATCAATAGTAATACCTACCGAACGTTAATGTAGTATAGCTAGATATGCATAAAGACTATATGAGTAGTAGTCAGTGTGTCTCATGAACTGTCAGACCGACAGAGGTATCACATGAAAGAAAGAGGGATATTCAGCAAGAATAGTATATACAGCAAGAAAGGTTTACTGCAAGGGAAGAAGATAGTTTAGTATTTTTTACAGGAAGGCCATAAAGGTAAAACCCTCATTAAGGCCATTGGGGCTCAAAGAGCCAAGCCTATGTATCCATCGAGCCTCCTCCTGCAGTAGTCTCTTATCTAGGTTACCAGCCCTAGGGCCAAGTTTTAATTGCGTAATGCCCCAGAATTGAAGGACCTTAGAATCACCCCCATGAACAGATCTCACATGTCTCGAAATGGAGGTGTCCTCTTTCATATTAACACTGCTGATATGTCTGGAGATCCTTCTCCTGAGTTGCTGAGTGGTCTTGCCAACATACAATTTGGGGCACGGGCATCTGGCAACATATACAACATCAGTGGTTTGGCAATTGATAAAGTGTCTGATGGTAAATTGACAACCGTTTAGGTTGTTGGTGAAACACTTGGTCTTAGGCATGTATATGCAGAAGGAACATCTGCCACAGGGGAAAGATCCCACTGTGGGAGATGAAAGCCATGTATCACGAGGGATGAGTGGTCTGGAGTAATGACTCCGCGTTAGGAATTCACGAAGATTTCTACCACGTCTGAAGGTCACATTCGGAATGTCGGAAATAGCGTCCGCTAAATCCGGATCAGACCGTAAAATAGCCCAATGCTTCTTTAGAATCTCAGAGACCTGAGTGGAACAGGTGTCAAAATTACCAATACACCTGATGTTGGAAGTTTCAGATCTTTCCTCTATTTTAGTTCTGCCATAGAGCAGTTCCTCTCTAGGGGTGGCCTTAGCTCTAGCATAAGCTCGATGTAGAATTTTTTTGGGGTAGCCTCTTGCCAAAAATTTATGGAAGAGGGTGTCACATTCTAATTTAAAAGTGTGTTCCTCGGAACAGTTCCTTCTGGCCCTGAGGTACTGACCAATGGGTATTCCCCTCTTAAGTGCTGGTGGATGAAAGCTGCCATACTGTAAAAAGCTATTGGTAGCGGTCTTTTTTCTAAAGACATTAGTGTGGACACCCCCACCAGAATCCAGAGAGATCTGAAGATCAAGAAAGTCAATGGTGTTTTTATTTATGTGGTGAGTGAATTTCATGCCAATGTCATTGTGATTAAGTATATCCATAAAATCAAGAAAGAGTGTAGTGTCACCATCCCAGAAGATCAGTATATCATCAATATACCTCCCCCAGAATAGTATGTGACATGTGAAAAAAAGTAAATCTTCGTTAAAAATAAAAGTGTCTTCCCATCACCCTAGAAATAAATTTGCATATGTGGGTGCGCAAACTGTGCCCATAGCTGTGCCTTTTACCTGATGGTAGAATTTGCCATCAAATAAAAAATAATTGTGGGTGAGTAAGAATTTGAGAAGAGAAAGTATCAAAGTGTTGTGTGCCTGAAATTGTATTCCCTTGGTGTTCAAAAAATACTGTACCGCCTGTAGACCCAAATCATGCTTAATATTAGTGTAGAGTGATTCTACATCCACAGTGGCAATAAAAGTGGTGTCAGTGACATTGATCCCCTGGATTCTGGTGAGGGTGTCCTTAGTGTCCCTCAAAAAAGAGGGTAAAGCTTTAACAAAAGGTGCCAACATTTCATCAACATATGTGCTGATGCCCTGTGTCAGGTTGTCATTTCCAGAGACAATAGGTCTCCCAGGAACTGGTCTGGTATCCTTGTGAATCTTTGGGAGTGCATAAAAAGTTGAGATAGTCGGAGTGGAATTGTACAGGAACTTGAATTCGTCCGGAGTGATAAGTTGCCTAGATTTAGCATCGTCCAATAAGGAGGGTAGCTCAGATGTAAAGAGATTCGTAGGGTTACTTTCCAAGATGACATATGTGGATCTGTCATCAAGTAATTTGTGTACCATGGATGCATAAAAAATACGATCCATGATAACAATATTACCACCCTTATCTGAGGATTTTATAATAATTTCATTGTTATTACACAGAGTATCTAAAGCATCTTGTTCCATTTTATTCAAATTATTGGTGCCATGTTTGTTGGCTTTTAGTTTCCCCAATTCAGAGCTCACTAGTTTGACAAAAACGTCGATGTGTGCTTATTGTGCAAAAGGAGGAGTCATCCTTGATCGAGGTTTTAAGGAAGAGAAAGGGCCGGTGGCTGAACTAATGCGATGTTCGTTTTCATCAGACAGGTCCTCAAGGACCTGTAATGTCCTACGTTCATTGAGGTCCATGGAATGTTCATCACTGGTCTTGGTCTTAAAATATTTATGCAATGCCAGTTTTCTGGCAAAAAGATGAATATCCTTAACCCAGGAGAACTCATCAAAAGCAAAAGTGGGAGTATAGGAGAGACCCCTCCGTAGAAGTGTCTCTTGATGGGGACTTAACTGTACAGAGGAAAGATTACAAATCTGTAAATCGTCTGAGGTGTCATTAGCTGGTGTTATTTTGGTTGATTCCATGGGGTATGATGTGTCCCTAAAAAAGGGAAAGCATTCGGGGGACCACTCATCAGGGAACTGGTGGCAGATGTAGATATAGGATTTCTCCCTAGGACGTCTACACTTGAAATTGTCCCCATGATATTTGGGGTCAATGGAATGTTTGTAGTCATGGTCGTAAAGGAGGGGCGAGCCAGAGACGAGACTGATGGTGTAAACGAAGTAGATGAAATTGGACGTTGTCCACTGTGAGGCGAACATGGTGCAGAGAATTTTTGAGATGCAGCTGGTGTTCTCTTAGACGGATTGTATTTATTGCCTCTGATTTTACGTTTTGCTCCCAGCCTGTTGTCATCAGAGGCTGGTCTCGAGTCGTCTGTTCCAGATACGTCAGACTCTGAAATATCCCCTGGTCTATACTATTCTGGGGGAGGTATATTGATGATATACTGATCTTCTGGGATGGTGACACTACACTCTTTCTTGATTTTATGGATATACTTAATCACAATGACATTGGCATGAAATTCACTCACCACATAAATAAAAACACCATTGACTTTCTTGATCTTCAGATCTCTCTGGATTCTGGTGGGGGTGTCCACACTAATGTCTTTAGAAAAAAGACCGCTACCAATAGCTTTTTACAGTATGGCAGCTTTCATCCACCAGCACTTAAGAGGGGAATACCCATTGGTCAGTACCTCAGGGCCAGAAGGAACTGTTCCGAGGAACACACTTTTAAATTAGAATGTGACACCCTCTTCCATAAATTTTTGGCAAGAGGCTACCCCAAAAAAATTCTACATCGAGCTTATGCTAGAGCTAAGGCCACCCCTAGAGAGGAACTGCTCTATGGCAGAACTAAAATAGAGGAAAGATCTGAAACTTCCAACATCAGGTGTATTGGTAATTTTGACACCTGTTCCACTCAGGTCTCTGAGATTCTAAAGAAGCACTGGGCTATTTTACGGTCTGATCCGGATTTAGCGGACGCTATTTCCGACATTCCGAATGTGACCTTCAGACGTGGTAGAAATCTTCGTGAATTCCTAACGCGGAGTCATTACTCCAGACCACTCATCCCTCGTGATACATGGCTTTCATCTCCCACAGTGGGATCTTTCCCCTGTGGCAGATGTTCCTTCTGCATATACATGCCTAAGACCAAGTGTTTCACCAACAACCTAAACGGTTGTCAATTTACCATCAGACACTTTATCAATTGCCAAACCACTGATGTTGTATATGTTGCCAGATGCCCGTGCCCCAAATTGTATGTTGGCAAGACCACTCAGCAACTCAGGAGAAGGATCTCCAGACATATCAGCAGTGTTAATATGAAAGAGGACACCTCCATTTCGAGACATGTGAGATCTGTTCATGGGGGTGATTCTAAGGTCCTTCAATTCTGGGGCATTACGCAATTAAAACTTGGCCCTAGGGCTGGTAACCTAGATAAGAGACTACTGCAGGAGGAGGCTCGATGGATACATAGGCTTGGCTCTTTGAGCCCCAATGGCCTTAATGAGGGTTTTACCTTTATGGCCTTCCTGTAAAAAATACTAAACTATCTTCTTCCCTTGCAGTAAACCTTTCTTGCTGTATATACTATTCTTGCTGAATATCCCTCTTTCTTTCATGTGATACCTCTGTCGGTCTGACAGTTCATGAGACACACTGACTACTACTCATATAGTCTTTATGCATATCTAGCTATACTACATTAACGTTCGGTAGGTATTACTATTGATTGTTGTCATTCACACAACAGACAACTTCATCTGCTCCCTGCTCTTCCCTACTATCTAGTTCTGTTTATTAGACTCCTTTGGGAACATTTCTTACTATGCACTTGTGTATATTTATCTTATGTGTGACACTCGTGATTGTATTTGTGCTCTCTCTGCGGATACTGTGACGTTCATATTGTAATTGTTACGTGATTTATGCACTATTCTTGTGTGGCATCTATTGCCACCACTTATTGAGGATCCCGGCGTCATCTACTTGTTTGATTGGTGCACCTCATTTGAGCGCCGTTCTGGACTCTCTATTGGTTGCCCTTTGTGTCACTCTTTCTGCATATGGAGCTCTCTGGATAACAATTACCCGTTTCGGCTGCTGTGCGCATGCGCGCAGCTCCCGTTATGATTTGACACAATGTCACAGTGTTCTATTGGCTCCCTGCCTTGCCACTCTCCTCGGCGTGGGGGCTCGTCATTTATGACTGCCTGATTGGCAGATAGGAGAGCCGTTGCCACACATGTCACACATACGTCAGGCATACGAGTTTATATAAGGAGCAGGAATCCACACGCGCGCTCATTAGCCCCGTGTTATCCCCTGAGGACGTTGCTTCTGCAACGAAACATGTCGGGGGGGCTATCGCCATCTTAATAATCACTGACGGCTTAGTTACTTGCTCTAACTGTGTGGGACTGATCTCATGAACGGCAGTCTGCAGCTGCCGAATCAGTCTCTCTCATTGCGTCCAGCGATGTGCTGGGTGCGTGCACTTTGATCTTTACTACACATACGAGCCGTCCTTTGATACAATTTTAACCTTTTGTTGTTGTCTGTCTATTCATTAATAAAAGTTATATTTTAACTGCTACCACTGACACCAATTACATACAGTAGTAAACACACAAACACGAACATACATTGAAAGCTCTTACCTGCTCCTGCCGCCGCGGCTCCCTCCGGCCCGTCCGCTCCGTTTGCTGCCGCTTGTCCAAGTGCACAAATCCGGAAGCCGCGACCGGAAGTAGTAATATTACTGTCCGGCCGCGACTTCCGGTCCACAGGAAAATGGCGCCGGACGGCGCCAATTTCGAATTGGACTGTGTGGGAGCGGCGCATGCGCAGTTCCCACACAGACGCCGTACACGGAAGTCAATGGGACGGGAGCCGTTCACAGTCCCTATGGGACTGTGGCTGCCGTATTCCATGTCTGTATGTGTCGTTAATCGACACAGACAGAAATGGAACAAAAAATGGCAGCCCCCATAGGGAAGAAAAAGTGTAAAAATAAGAAAAAGTAAAACACAAACACACAAATGAATATAAACGTTTTTAATAAAGCACTAACATCTTTAACATATAAAAAAATAATTTGTGATGACACTGTTCCTTTAACTGTCCATGTGGTAGAAATTGAAATCTACGCCTGCCATGAGCAGGTATAGATTTGCGCTATAATTTACAGCATAAATTATAGTAAATGGTTCGGGCTAACAGTAGATTTTCTAGCAACTTTTCAAAAATCGTGACACGAGTTAGAATTCGCAAATTTTTGCCTAATGGGGTTTTCCACCTTCTGAGAACTGATGACCTATCCACCCGATAGGTCATCAGTACATGATCTGTGGGGGTCCGACACCCGATCCCTGCACAGATCAGTTGGTTCGGTGCCTCCGTGCACTGGACCTACATGCCGGAAGCACTTAGCTCTGGCCACGGAATAGCGGCCGAGCTGCAGTACTGCATCTCTTCTCCTATTCAAGTGAATAGGAGCTGACCTGCAGTTCTGCAGCACAGACGCTATGATATTTATGGAGCCAACTGCCTCTGGGCTTCGTACATAGCATTATGTGCCATAACATCCGATCCCGCAGGCCACCGGAGTGGCTTATTGGTGCGGGGTCCAGGTGTCGGACCCGCACCGATGATATACTGATGACCTAAAAGAAAAAAAAACTGAACCTTGAAAGTATAAATATAATTTATATGATAAGGGATTGAAATTCATCAATCATTCTAGGCGCTAACAGTCATCGTACAGAAAAATTTCAAAACTATGGAAGACATCAGACTATACATAACGTTTTCTTTGCTAGTATCACAGTTGTTTGTTTTTTTTGTTGCTGCCAGAAATACTATTCAGGAAGGTGTAATGAGTTATTTTACTGGCTGAATGGTACTTAGATGTGTATTCATCAGCGATTGTTAATTATCTCTTGTAAGGTAAATAAGGTGTCTTTCTATAGTATTCTGTGGGGCTTATTCATCAAACAATGATTTAGACACTAATGAATAAGCCTCATTGAATATGTTAGCACAATGTCTTATTTATCGCATGTGAGATAAATAAGTCACTTTGATGAATATAACTGTTAGTCTTAAGCAAGAAAGCCAGGTTTGATGTTGAATTAATGTTTGATATTAATGAATGTTGGCAAATGTAAGCTTCTGATTAGTAATACTGAATTTGTCAAAAGTAAATAGTAAAAGGCGAACAACATCATTATTAAGAATAGCTCTCATGATAAACAATTCAACTAAAAGTGTACTTTTTGTGAAGGTAAACAAACCAATCAATTTAGGAAAGGCGAATTCAATGGTCATTACAATCATTTACTAAAAACTTACCAACATGTTGACGTTTTTTATGGCATTGTAAGAATTTGTCAGTGACCCCCACTCTTAAAGAGTCTTAAGTACTTATATATGTATCTTGTGCCTGAATTTGGTATATCTGGTATAATCTGCTTTTACCTCCAAAGGAGTGCCAAGCCGGGAGGAAGATACGCCAATTGCGTTGTGACTGTGACTGGTTCAGGTACTAATGGCTGGCTACTGTGGCTTTAACTGGTTGAGGACCTCTTGCTGTATATATATATATATATATATATATATATATATATATACAGTACTGTGCAATAGTTTTAGGCAGTTGTGGAAAAATGCTTCAAACTAAGAATGCTTCCAAAAAAGTTAATTGTTTTTTTTATCAATTTACAAAATGCTAAGTGAATGAATAGAAGAGAAATCTAAAACAAATCAATATTTGGTGTGACCACCCTTTGTCTTCAAAACAGCATCAATTCTTCTAGGTACACTTGCACACAGTTTTTGAAGGAACTCTGCAGTGAGGTTGTTCAAAACATCTTGTAGAACTAAACACTGATCTTCTGTGGATGTAGGTTTCCTCAAATCCTTCCGTTTCTTCATGTAATCCCAGACAGACTCAATGGTGTTGAGATCAGGGCTCTGTGGGGGCCATATCATCTCTTCCAGGGCTCTTTGCTCTTCAATATAGTCCTTAATGACATTGGCTATATGTTTGAGGTTGTTGTCCTGCTGTAAAATAAATTTGGAGCCAATCAAAAGCCTCCCTGATGGTATTGTATGATGGATAAGTATCTGCCTGTATTTCTAAGCATTGAGGTCACCATTCATCCTGACCAAATCCCCAACTCCATTTGCTGAAATGCAGTCCCAAACTTGCAAGAAACCTCCACCATGCTTCACTGTTGCATGCAGACACTCATTATTGTACCCCCCTCCAGCTTTTCGGCGAAAAAACTGCCTTCTGTTGCAGCAAAATATTTCAAATTATGACTCATCAGTGCAGAGCACTTTCTGCCATTGTTCTGCACAGTTCCTATGTTTTCATACATAGTTGAGTCACTTTGTCTTGTTTTCACGTCGAAGGTATGGCTTTTTGGCCAAATTTCTTCCATGAAGACCACTTCTGGCCAGACTTCTTTGAACAGTAGATGGGTGTACTTGGGTCCCACAGGTTTCTGACCGTTCCGAGCTGATGGCACTGCTGGACTTCTTCCGAATTCAAAGGAAAGTAAGCATGATATGTCTTTGATCTTTTGCACTGTTTCCTTGGCCGACAACTGCGTCTACAGTCCTCAATGTATAACTACCTTGCGTATTTTTGCTGTGCTCAGTCTTGCTATGGTGGACCTGTGACATGAAACTGTCTTACACAACATCCCCTCGGTAGCAGAGTTTGGCAGTTTTTCACCTAGTTTTAAGCCTCCTACACAGTGGTTTCAGTTACTGTGTTCAATCTACATATGAAAATGATGATCATTATCACCTGCTTGGTATAATTAGTTAATCATACACCTGGCTATAATTCTACAAAATCCATGACTTTGTGCCTAGAAGATTTTATGCTGTTTTGAAGACAAAGGGAGGTCACACCAAATTTTGATTTAGATTTCTCTTCTGTTCATTCATTTTGTATTTTGTTAATTGACAAAAAAAAGCTATTAAGGGCTCATTCAGGTGAGCGTGTTCCTCGTCCATGTGCTGTCCGTTAAAATAACTAACAGCACATAGACCCCTACATTTCAATGGGGCTATTCAGAAATGCTTGCGTTTTCACGCAGCGAGTGTACGTTGCGTGAAACTCACTGCATGTCCTATATTGGTGCGTTTTTGCAGAGGTTGTCACCCATGGAAATCTATGAGTGCACAAAAAACACGCCCAGCACACGGACGACATCCGTGTGCTGTCCGTGTTTCACGCATCAGTTGGTGAAGAAATGCAGAGAATTATTTTTTTTAAAAAGCGCTTGCACAGGTAACCACAGACGTGAAAAATGGATGCCACACGCAAAGCACACTGATGCCATACGCAATGCACACTAAAGGCAGGCAGACATGAAATGCAGGAAAAATGGTCTGTTTTTTTGCGTACGCAAATAGGACACGCTCGTGTGAATGTAGCCTAACACTTCTATTTTTTTTAAAGCAATCTTAATTTACAGCATTTTTGCAAAACTGCCTAAATCGTTTGCACAGTACTTTATATATGGCGGGTAGTACAGGTCCTTAAATCAGAGTATATTTATAGTATATCCACGGCACAAGTTTAAGTTAGCTGCCTGTGCGATTCTCTAGAAAGAAAAAGAAGCAGTTTTTACCACTTCTGTCTTCTCTGCTCTCACGAACACATTTCTCAATGAACACTGTATATAGAATAGAGGTATTGGCAGCACTGCTGCTTCTATTGGTCCCGGTGATCATGTGACTGGTCACATGATTCCTGGGATGCCTTTAATGGGAGGCTGCTGCAGCACAGCCCTATCAGTGCAGCTCCAGTTGCAGTGGAAAAAGATGACGTAAAAAAAAATAATAAAGCAAAAAAATAAAGTCCCCCAAAGGTATTTTCTGACCTTTGAGGAACAGACCATAATAATAAAAAAAAAAGTGAAGAAAAGATAAAAATAAATTAAATAAGGAATATACATAAAATACCCCCCAAATAATTTTTGCATTTCATTCAGTCATAACTTAATTTTTCCATCGACAGATGAGGTATGAGAGCCTGTTTTTTTCCGGACAAGTTATTGTTTTATTGCCACATTTTTGGGGTACATATAACTTATTGCTAAACTTTTATTACATTTTTTTAAGAGGGGAAAGCAAAAAAATTTCTTCTGCAGTGTAAATAACATATTCATTTTATTATCTGGATCAGTACAATTCCGGCAATACCAAATGTATATATTTGATTTATATTTTACTACTTTTGCACAATAAAAACAGATTAGGCCCTGTTCACATCACGATGTACATTTAGCATGTACTCCAGAAAAGCTAACAGGAAAGCTCGATTGGGTAACATGAGTCCAAGGAAAGACAAAATAGTGTTCTTTTGGCCTCCGTCGGGCTAATATACATCAATATGATGAAACAAAAAAGGGAGGAATAGCATAAAGACTATGCTATTCCATACAACGAAATGTAGTAAAAAAAAAACATATACCGCACCGTATTTTTTTTTAAATATTGGAGCCTATTAGCCCTTTACTTCATGAGCTTTTCATGATGTATACATCAAACTAATGTCATAATAGCCTATGGATGATGGATGCCTGTGACGGATGCCATACAATGACATTCATCACACATAGGCTATTATGGCTTTCGTTTAACGTATACCTCATGAAAAACTCATGACGTATATGTTAAATGTATCTGTTAAAAGACTATGGGTGACAGATGCCACTGTTCGGCATCCGCCACAGCCTCCATTTAACACATACGTAAGTAGCTTTTCCTGAGGTATACGCTAAAGATACGGCAAAAAATGTGATGTGAATGGGGCCTTAAAGGGGTTGTCCAGGATTAGAAAAACATGATAGCGCCACACCTGTACACAGCTGGTGCGTGGTATTGCATCTCAGTTACATTCACTTCCATGATCTGTCCCATTCACTGCAATGTGCAACACCACACATAACCCATATATAGGTTTTTGGAAGATAGCAGCCATGTTTTTTTTAATCCTGGACAACCCTTTTAAAGCTGACTCCTCCCTGCTGCATCATCATCTGCTGCCAGTGACAGGAGAGAATGAAAGGCTACCCCTGTATCCTAGCCAATGCCAGCGTTAGTCAGTCACAGGGCAGCAATCAGGCAGCAGAAAGCCCCTAGTTCTACGTTACCTCACTAAAAATGCTGAAGGCAAGATGGGCCCCTCATCCTCTGGGGCCCTATGCAGCTGGACAGGTGGTTTGTTCATCTCTGCTGCATTAGTCGCAATTGTTTGTTATGTATGTGCTGGTTGTGTGGATATATTAGTTATCCTAAGTGTATAATATAGTTCAATATGTTTGTCAACCACAAACTATAAGATGGTAAATGGGATTCCTGCACAACATTTTCAATTTAAATGTGTCAGGCAGTTTGGTTATATTTAATATGTCTGCTTAATGCAGGTATTTCTAAATTCGATTTATTTGCATAATAAGTAAGGAAGTATACAACACCTTAACATGCAAAATATCTGAGTAGTTTAGGAAGCCTTGATACACTGCTACAAATAGCATAATATGGAATCATCACCTAGCCCATCTTACAGGTGCCTGAATGTCATAGAGGCTAATACATCTAAAATTCATGATTCATGGACCATGAACTTTCTTTAGCATCGTTCATATTTGACAGGTTATTACAGTGACGTATATTTAGCAATGCATTTATGTATAAGAAGGATTTATTTTGCTGGCAGAAATACAATGCAACATAACAGTTGATACAATGAGTATTCTGTCAAGGCTGGCACTTAAGTCATGTATTCAATCAGTGTAGTGGAAGAAAACAGACTTTCGCCCTTGTAAACAACTGAATGATAATGAAAATTCCTTCTTTTTAAGTTTAATATGTTTGCTGACATTGCATGCTTTTCAGAAATCAATCTATTGTGTGTGCAATTCATCATGAGTTTATGTTTATGTTCTTATGGCTAGATTTTGAAACCATCAGACTTTTGGCTCGTGTTTTGTATTAAAATAGATATACTATGTGGCCAAACGTATGTGGACACCTGACTATCACTACTATATGAGCTTGTTGGACATCCCACTCCAAAACCATAGGCAATATGACGACTATTGAGAAAGCTTTCCACAGGTTGTGTATGTGGAAATGTGTGCCCATTCAGCAAAAAGAGCATTTGTGAGGTCAGGAACTGATGTTGGACGAGAAGTTCTGGCTTGCAATCAGCATTGCAATTAATTTCATAGGTGTTCGACGCAGTAGAGGTCAGGGCTCTTTGCAGGCTACTTAAGTTCCTCCACACCAAACTCATCACATCATGTCTTTATGGACCTTGCTTTGTGCACATGGACATAGTCATACTGGAATAGGAAATGGCCTACCTCAAGCTGTTGCCACAGTATTGGAAGCATAAGATTGACCAAAATGTCTAAGTAGCCTTCCCGATCACCCTTTAACCCCCACACAGGGATCTGGACTTCACTGCGTGGAGACTACCAGGTTGCTACCTCTTGAGGTGGTCCTGGTGTGAGTAGCGGCTGGCCCTGCAGACCAGGATACAACGGTGCAGTACACTGAGGGTACAAACACTGGCAGATGATACCTTGCCAGACGGGTGTCGATCAGAAGACACAGCTCGTAACTAGTAGTAAGCCTCAGACTCATCTCAGGTAATTGGATACAGACTGGCAGTAGATAGTAAAATACAGACTGATGGCAAGTAACAGGATACAGATTGGAAGCAGGTAGCAGGATGCAGACTGGTAGTCGATAGCTGGATACAGGCTGGTAACGGATAGCTAGATACATGCTGGTAGCAGATAGCTCAATACAGGCTAATAACAGAAAGCTGGATAAAGGCTGCTAGCAAATAGATGGATACAGTCTAATAACAGATTGCTTGATACAGACTGGTAGCAAATAGGTGAATACAGGCTCATAACCGTTAGTGTGGTGCGTACTGGTATTAGGATCAGAACTTTTGCAAGACTCAACTAGGTTTCACCAAAGTTGCTCAAGCACCAGGTGATGTGACGAGGTACCTTAAATAGTCCTGGAGCAACAGAGATTGGATTGGGGTTGTTTGAATTGCGCGCACGCTGACCCTTTAAAAGGCGGCCAGGAAGTGTGCGTTCTAAGGAATCGGGCAGGAGAGGAGGCACAGCCACAGAGAGGATAGAGACGCCGGCGGACACAAACAATTGAAGGTCCAGGCGAAGCAGGAAGGCAACCAGGCGGTGGGGACCGCTGGCAGAATTGGCACCCGCTGCTGGCATTATACTCTATAATTTTTTTACGGCTGAGTTGCTGTGGTTGCTAAACACTTTCAATTTGCAATAATACCATTCACAATTGATCGTGGAATATCTAGGAAAGAAGAAATTTCACGAACTGACTTGTAGCAACGGTGGCATCCTATTACAGCACCACGCTGGAATTCAGTGAGCTCTTTAGAACAATCCATTGTTTCACAAATATTTGTACAAGCAGACTGTATGGCTAGGTGCATGGTTTTATACACTTGTGGCAATGGGACTGAATGAAACACCTGAATTCAATGAATAAGAGGTGTGTCCCAATACTTTTCATATAGTGTATGCCCATTGCTTGTAATTCACAGAGTTTGCATTGCTTTGTGTACAGTTTGCACTTATCTTTTAAATTTGCATGTCACTGGTGATTATATAACAGCTAATGTGGGCGGTAAACTGCAGCTTCTGGGAGAAGTGTCAGTAGAAGGAAAATGGCCATCGCCTGTTCCATTGGAATGTATCCACCTCACTTGTTATTTTAATATGGCTCAATAAAGAAAATACTTTTTTTACATGACTACAAGTCAGGGTTCATACGTAGCGTAAATACTGCGGATTTTCATCAACAGAGCTTTTTGTGGAAAATTTGCAGCATACTACAGTAGCAGCAGAGTGGAGGAGATTTGAGCAAATCTCATCCACACACTACGTAAATGACAAGTGCAAAAAAACGCTTAGAAATTAACCTGAGGCGCGTTATTTTAATCCACAGCATGTCAATTGTATTTGCGTAATCGCTGCTTTTTTGTTGCAGGTTTTCCCCACTGAGGTAAAACCCACAACAAATAGCAGATGTTGTGATTTTTGCAGCGGAAAACCTGCGATTCCACCACAAAAATCACATCTCACAAAAAAATAATAATCTTATACTTATGCTTCTTCGTCTGGGCCGACCTCCTGGGATGTAGTTTAATCTCATGTGCCCGCTGCAGCCAATCACAGGCTGCAGCGGTCACATGGGATGAAACGTCATCCCAGGAGGCCGAGCTAGAGGATGTCAGAGGGACGCGTCGCCATGGCTACGGGAAAGTAAGAAACTTTTTTTTTTAACGTGCAGTTTTCCGCAGAGGACATTGCGGTCGAAAAACGGCACAATTTTGTGCATTTTTTTCGGCCAGAATTCCCTGCGGCAACCAGTGCGGACACGCTGTGTGCTTTTACACAGCGTATCTGCCCTGTGTTAACATACCCCAATGGTGAGTGATGTGGATTTTTGACTCTTTGATTACGTTTAAGAACATCATTGCACAATTGTTTCCAACACTTACATTTGTATTAGCAAATGATTCCAGCATATGGACAGGTTTTCAACACAAGAGTAATAGCACACCTTATTCAATAGTGTGAAGCAGTTTGGTGAATATGTTGTGCTTGGTGTTTTCTTGCATTTAATTCCATGTAATGCTAAATTTAGTTTCCTTTATAAATGATTACATGAGAAACATTTCAAGTGAGTGCACCAAAACATATTCTATAAGCATCATTAAGAGAAATAAGATGTTCTGCCTGTGGCTACGTTAACCACATAAATACTAGGCATCTTGCCATGCACACATTGAAGAGAAAAGGAGCCTAGCATTAGTGTAGTGGAAATATGAAGATATTCTAAAAGTTTTTTTATGCCTGAGCCAAACATTTCTGAACAAGGTTGTGTACCTGTCCAGTGACATACCGTAAAATGCTGCATTCAACATTTGTCCCATTCAAGAATACATCTGGCGTCACGACTTATGCCACCACACACAAAACTGACCCCCCAGAAAACTATGAGATCAGTTTTAGTATCAGTTCCCCTCTGGCACTTTGTATTTTTACAGAGGGAATTATGACAGGAGAATCGGACATGGTAACACAAACCCCAACATATAAACATACAAATAAATGACAACCACAACTTTATAATTGGAAATATAGGGCGCGATGTTTATTAAGGGTTACCCAAGAATAAATAATTCAATCCAACATAACCATAAAATTATTGAAAATTCATTAATCAATCATCATCAAATTATTGAACCAAGTCCCCCCAGGATTAGCTGGGAGACTAAACCCCACAAGCCATGAATCATCGATACATGGCCCCCCCCCCCAAACATCACAGCCATTTTTCAATAACATTTTGCAGACCTAAATTAAAAATATCAATCCCCACTTCAGAAAGATGAATATCATCTGACCTATAAAGGCCTGATGTAAAACCCTCCAGATCAATATGTCTGTATGAAAAACCCCCTAAAGAGGGTAAATACTTCTCCATTGCTCGATTGACTCTCTTTCTTATTTTCTCTAAATATGAACATACCTTACCTGTCCATAATAATCGAGGAACAATTTCCGAAAAAATTAAAACAGAACTGGGAAACATACATTGTATTACAGCTAAAACCAAAAAATATTAAAAACATTCGGATCAAAAGATAATTTCTATTAATAACTCCGCTTGCTTGCTCTCTTCTGAGCCCAATAGATAAAAGAGTGGCCAACTATCCAGACCACTAATTTTTTACCTAAAGGAAATAATAATTAATTCATAATCAACAAGTCAGGTCTAATATGTAGTCTAAATCTGTTTGATTCCCATCTACCTATACGCTTAATTATTGATTCATCCAAACCTAATCTGGCTGCTTCCGTAGCAGCCCAATTCTAAAAGAATGGGATGAAAATTTAAAATCACCCAAGTCTAATGAAACTAAACATTTCTTAAAAATTGAAGTAAATTGGAACCTAGTTAATGGAGACATATCCTGGTGTAACAAAAAGGGGCCTGTAACTGCAGGTCTAATTTTAAACCATTCCTGAATATTTAGTACCGGACAAATTTCAGAGCCTTCAAACTTATTTAGACGAATCCAGAAACCACCACCAGACTGATTCGTTTTTGATTTTCTCAAGAAAATAGATGCAAACGAACTTCCCAACTGAACATCTTTACAATCGAAGCCAGAACTAACTTTTTTATTAATCGATACTAATTCACCTATTCTTAATGCTGCAAAGAAGGCGACTACAAACGCTGTGCGAAATAAACAAACTTCAAAACTGTCAAAACAAATCTGCTCCAAAGCAGACCACAATTTACTCAAAAGATCAACAGAAATAGGTCTACCATCTGAGCAAGAAAAATTCCTCCGATAACCCTTCAGTAATTGCCTGACTGGAAAATAATTGATTGGTTGTGGACCCAATAATTTCCTAAAAAATTAGATTCCTGCCAGGATTTTTGAAATGTAAAACGCAGAAAATTCATTCTGAATTAAATCACAGATAAATAATAAAAATAGACCAACATCATCATGTAAATAATCGACCTCTAAATTTGCACAAAAGGAAAGCCAATCATTCCATGCAGCTGAATACTCATCCCATGTTCTAGGTGATAATGAATTTCTAATATTAGAAGAAATCAATCCCAGATCAAGTCCCACAAATGAATTGGGCATGGGATCCCTTCTTCCTCTGCCTCCGGAGCCAGCTCTCGAAACTTCTGCCACTGACAACGAGACAGAGAATCTGCTAAATGATTACTTCTTCCTTCAATATAACTCGCTTTCAACCATATATTAAAAGATAGACAACACAGTACCAAATGTCTTAACAGCTTAGTGGTAAGATCACATTATGATGACAACGTATTTATAGCAAATACAACTCCTTTGTTGTCTGTAAACAAACGAATTCTTCTATCTTTAACCGGTTAAGGACTAGGCTGTTTTACAGCTAAATGACCAGAGCAAATTTCACAATTTTGCTATGCGCTTCTTTAGATGACTATAACTCAGCAGGTGAATAAAGTTCATCTTTGAATTTTACACTCTTTTTAAAGGACAGATAGGGCTTTGTTTTAGTGGCATTTGTCAGTATATATCATTTTTATTTTTTTCTCTAAAGTGGGCAAAATTGGAAAAAAATGCACAAATTTAGCAATTGCGCCAGTTTATGCTAGCATTTTTCACACACGGTATGGACCACGGACAAAATTAATCTCCTTTCACATTCTTCCCCTTCTCCCGTGCATGGGGATACCAAATATGTGTGCCTTATTCACTGTGCGGGCATGTGCCAGGGCTTGGCATAAAAGGAGGCTTTTCGGCCTTTTCGGTCCAGGAATTTTGCATTTGATTTTAGAGCCGTATACTGTTTTATGGGGGGCCTAATGCTGCTGAAACATTAGAATCACCCCATAAATGACTTCATTCGCACAAGTAGACCCCACAAGGTTTCCTTCAAGGGGTTTATCATATTTTTAGCAAGTCCAGTTTTCTTCTGAAAGTTTCTTGAATAAGATGGAACAAAAAAAAATCAGCTATTGTTTAGCAAATGCGTCAGTTTAGGCTAGTATTTTTCACACACGGCATAGACCACGGACAAAATTCATCTCCTTTCACATTCTTTCACTTCTCCCGTGCATGGGGATACCAAATATGTGTGCCTTATTCACTGTGCGGGCATGTGCCAGGGCTTGGCATAAAAGGAGGCTTTTCGGCCTTTTCGGTCCAGGAATTTTGCATTTGATTTTATAGCAGCATACTGTGTTCTGGGGGGCCTCATGCTGCTGAAAGATTAGAAACACCCCATAAATGACTTCATTCACACAAGTAGACCCCACAAGGTTTCCTTAAAGGGGTTTATCATATTTTTAGCAAGTCCAGTTTTCTTCTGAAAGTTTCTTGAATAAGATGGAACAAAAAAAAATCAGCTATTTTTTAGCAAATGCGTCAGTTTAGGCTAGTATTTTTCACACACGGTATAGACCACGGACAAAATTCATCTCCTTTCACATTCTTCCACTTCTCCCGTGCATGGGGATACCAAATATGTGTGCCTTATTCACTGTGCGGGCATGTGCCAGGGC
Organism: Rhinoderma darwinii; assembly: GCF_050947455.1. NCBI lineage: Eukaryota > Metazoa > Chordata > Amphibia > Anura > Rhinodermatidae > Rhinoderma > Rhinoderma darwinii. The sequence continues at coordinate 221,788,814 of NC_134690.1, read as the reverse complement.
TTGGCATAAAAGGAGGCTTTTCGGCCTTTTCGGTCCAGGAATTTTGCATTTGATTTTATAGCCGCATACTGTTTTCTGGTGGGTGTAATGCTGCTGAAACATTAGAATCACCCCATAAATGACTTCATTCGCACAAGTAGACCCCACAAGGTTTCCTTCAAGGGGTTTATCATATTTTTAGCAAGTCCAGTTTTCTTCTGAAAGTTTCTTGAATAAGATGGTACAAAAAAAAATCAGCTATTTTTTAGCAAATGCGTCAGTTTAGGCTAGTATTTTTCACACACGGCATAGACCACGGACAAAATTCATCTCCTTTCACATTCTTTCACTTCTCCCGTGCATGGGGATACCAAATATGTGTGCCTTATTCACTGTGCGGGCATGTGCCAGGGCTTGGCATAAAAGGAGGCTTTTCGGCCTTTTCGGTCCAGGAATTTTGCATTTGATTTTATAGCAGCATACTGTTTTCTGGGGGGCCTAATGCTGCTGAAAGATTAGAAACACCCCATAAATGACTACATTCACACAAGTAGACCCCACAAGGTTTCCTTCAAGGGGTTTATCATATTTTTAGCAAGTCCAGTTTTCTTCTGAAAGTTTCTTGAATAAGATGGAACAAAAAAAAATCAGCTATTTTTTAGCAAATGCGTCAGTTTAGGCTAGTATTTTTCACACACGGTATAGACCACGGACAAAATTCATCTCCTTTCACATTCTTCCACTTCTCCCGTGCATGGGGATACCAAATATGTGTGCCTTATTCACTGTGCGGACATGTGCCAGGGCTTGGCATAAAAGGAGGCTTTTCGGCCTTTTCGGTCCAGGAATTTTGAATTTGATTTTATAGCCGCATACTATTTTCTGGGGGGCCTAATGCTGCTGAAACATTAGAATCACCCCATAAATGACTTCATTCGCACAAGTAGACCCCACAAGGTTTCCTTCAAGGGGTTTATCATATTTTTAGCAAGTCCAGTTTTCTTCTGAAAGTTTCTTGAATAAGATGGAACAAAAAAAAATCAGCTATTTTTTAGCAAATGCGTCAGTTTAGGCCAGTATTTTTCACACACGGTATAGACCACGGACAAAATTCATCTCCTTTCACATTCTTACACTTCTCCCGTGCATGGGGATACCAAATATGTGTGCCTTATTCACTGTGCGGGCATGTGCCAGGGCTTGGCATAAAAGGAGGCTTTTCGGCCTTTTCGGTCCAGGAATTTTGAATTTGATTTTATAGCCGCATACTGTTTTCTGGGGGGCCTAATGCTGCTGAAACATTAGAATCACCCCATAAATGACTTCATTCGCACAAGTAGACCCCACAAGGTTTCCTTCAAGGGGTTTATCATATTTTTAGCAAGTCCAGTTTTCTTCTGAAAGTTTCTTGAATAAGATGGAACAAAAAAAAATCAGCTATTTTTTAGCAAATGCGTCAGTTTAGGCTAGTATTTTTCACACACGGTATAGACCACGGACAAAATTCATCTCCTTTCACATTCTTACACTTCTCCCGTGCATGGGGATACCAAATATGTGTGCCTTATTCACTGTGCGGGCATGTGCCAGGGCTTGGCATAAAAGGAGGCTTTTCGGCCTTTTCGGTCCAGGAATTTTGAATTTGATTTTATAGCCGCATACTATTTTCTGGGGGGCCTAATGCTGCTGAAACATTAGAATCACCCCATAAATGACTTCATTCGCACAAGTAGACCCCACAAGGTTTCCTTCAAGGGGTTTATCATATTTTTAGCAAGTCCAGTTTTCTTCTGAAAGTTTCTTGAATAAGATGGAACAAAAAAAAATCAGCTATTTTTTAGCAAATGCGTCAGTTTAGGCCAGTATTTTTCACACACGGTATAGACCACGGACAAAATTCATCTCCTTTCACATTCTTACACTTCTCCCGTGCATGGGGATACCAAATATGTGTGCCTTATTCACTGTGCGGGCATGTGCCAGGGCTTGGCATAAAAGGAGGCTTTTCGGCCTTTTCGGTCCAGGAATTTTGAATTTGATTTTATAGCCGCATACTGTTTTCTGGGGGGCCTAATGCTGCTGAAACATTAGAATCACCCCATAAATGACTTCATTCGCACAAGTAGACCCCACAAGGTTTCCTTCAAGGGGTTTATCATATTTTTAGCAAAGTCCAGTTTTCTTCTGAAAGTTTCTTGAATAAGATGGAACAAAAAAAAATCAGCTATTTTTTAGCAAATGCGTCAGTTTAGGCTAGTATTTTTCACACACGGTATAGACCACGGACAAAATTCATCTCCTTTCACATTCTTACACTTCTCCCGTGCATGGGGATACCAAATATGTGTGCCTTATTCACTGTGCGGGCATGTGCCAGGGCTTGGCATAAAAGGAGGCTTTTCGGTCCAGGAATTTTGAATTTGATTTTATAGCCGCATACTGTTTTCTGGGGGGCCTAATGCTGCTGAAACATTAGAATCACCCCATAAATGACCTCATTCACACAAGTAGACCCCACAAGGTTTCCTTCAAGGGGTTTATCATATTTTTAGACAGTCCAGTTTTCTTCTGAAAGTTTCTTGAATAAGATGGAACAAAATAAAATTACCTTTTTTTTTAACAAATGCGTCAGTTTATGCTAGCTTTTTCACACACAAAATGGACCACGGACAAAATTCATCGCATTTCACATTCTTCCACTTCTCCTGTGCATGGGGATACCAAATATGTGTGCTTTATTCACGGGCATGTGCCAGGGCTTGGCATAAAAGGAGGCTTTTTGGCCTTTTCGGTCCAGGAATTCTGCACTTGATTTTATAGCCGCATACTGTTTTCTGGGGGGCCTAATGCTGCTGAAAGATTAGAATCACCCCATAAATTACTTCATTCACGCAAGTAGACCCCACAAGGTTTTCTTCAAGGGGTTTATCATATTTTTAGACAGTCCAGTTTTCTTCTGAAAGTTTCTTGAATAAGATGGATCAAAATAAAATTAGCAATTTTTTAGCAAATGCGTCAGTTTATACCAGCATTTTTCACACACGACATAGACCACGGCCAAAATTCATCTCCTTTCACATTCTTCCACTTCTCCTGAGCATGGGGATACCAAATATGTGTGTCTTATTTATCACATAGAGAAGTAGGAGGGCGGACGATACAAGAAGCTTATTTCACAAATCGCTTTTTTTCAAAGCTGGTTTTACAAAACTCAACAGAGTTTCTATAACACTTCCAAAATATCTGCTCTTGAAGCAGAAATCCCAAAATATTCATCTAGGGGTATAATGGGAATTTATTTTTTGGGGTTTTCTAAAATAAGAAATTGCAGGTTTATGCAAATGGAGCTCTCCAGCAGATGAACTTTAGAGAATATGCAAACATGACATCCACCCCCCACCCACCCATTCCCTCCGTCACCCTTGGAGTAAAATCAGGGGAAAAATAAAAACGTTATGTAGGGCAAATATATTTTCAACGAATTAACTAAAATCTAATAATTCAGAACAGTGTGGTATTTTTTAAAACATGGCTCAATGCACAGGCCTGGTTGTGAGGGACATGAGGGACAGAAATATCGGGAATCTTTGCGGTGCCCGTCTTTTCTGCAGATGCGGCACTTTTTCTGAGGGTTGCTTCTGGTTGGTGTTGGGGGAATCCGACTGATGAAGTGTCTTTCAGTCAGTCGCGTGACATCCTCAGACTGGGGGCATTCTCGGGTGTCCTGAACATCAAAAATGAGGCCTTCAATAATTTTCTCCTGGAAATCCAGGTATGTGTCTCTGCCTCTGTTTTTTTTGTAGAGCACAAATGAGTTGTGGATGGCCACCTGTAACAGATAAATGGCCACTTTTTTGTACCAGGTTTTAGTTTTGCGTTTTACTAAATAGGGCTGTAAAACCTGGTCGCTTAAATCCACACCCCCCCCCCCATGTACTTGTTATATTCGGACACGCTCACTGGTTTGTGCTTGTCCGATGTTGCCCCCCTTTCCCTCACTGCCACTGTTCCTGCGGTATGAATCGTGCTTAGCACATACACATCTTTGCGATCCCTGAACTTGACCGCCAGCAATTCTTCAGATGCATAAGCACAGGAGTCCCCCTTTACCATGCGCTTCCCCACTAATTGCTGTGGAAAACCAATTCTGTTTTTGCGCATGGTACCACATGCCCCAGTCCTTGCAGCATGCAAATGCCTAAACAGGGGCACACTGGAATAAAAATTATCACAGTACAGGTGGTACCCCTTGTGAAGCAGAGGCTGCATTATCTCCCACACGATCTTACTGCTGGTGGAAAGATCAGGGGGGCATCCAGGAACATTTATTGTGCGGTCCCGCCCTTCATAAATTCTGAAGGCGGTGGTATATCCTGACCCGCTTTCACACAATTTGTAGAGCTTAACGCCATAACTTGCCCTTTTTGAAGGTAGATATTGGCGAAAGCTAAGTCTGCCATGAAAGTTGAGGAGGGATTCGTCCACACTTACATTCTGCTCAGGTGTGTAGAGTTGCAGAAATAAATTATTCAGGGAATTTATTAGCGGTCTTATTTTGAACAACCGATCCCGGTTTGCATCGGTACTTGGGGGGGCCTGTGCGTTGTCATTGAAGTGGAGGAACCTCATTATTGTCTCATAACGAGACCTGGGCATTACTGCAGAATATACTGGGGTGGCTTGGGCGGGTCTTGTTGACCAGTAAGACCTAATGGAGGGCTTTTTGACAATACCCATATTTAGGGTGAGCCCCAAAAATTTTTTAAATTCCAGCAAATTGGTGGGCGTCCAATCTCTGGCATGGGTGGATGAAGGTTTCTGCCTTATATATTGAGTGGCATATAAATTTGTTTCGTGGACAATCTGATTTAGGATGTCGTCCGTTATAAATAAATGGAAGTAATCCATTTGGACAAAATTTGTATTGTCCACGGTTATGCCAGGAGTGGCAGTAAATCCGTGGATTCTAGGCCCAAAAGATGGGGCAGGTGCCCATACAAGAGCCTGGACTGAAGGGACCAGGCTGTCCCGTGCTACAGCGCTACTTGGCCCTGCGCTTTCAAGTTCTGCAGTTTCAACTGCATCAGGGACAACGTCCCCTGAAGATGAACCTGAAGTGACGCTGTCATCGTCACTACCTAAAACAGGTTCCATCTCGGACGCCATCTCTGATGCGGTCTCCGACTCAGACCACAGCATGGCGTATGCCTCCTCGGCGCTAAACAACTTCCTCGCCATAACGTAACTAACACTAACACTAACTAAACAAATTGTTGTTTTTTTTTGTTTTTTTTAATATAAAACACACAAACTAACTGCTATATATATCTACACTACCGCTAACAAAAAAATAAACCGCTATTGCTATATATATTATATATATGTGGATATATATATAATTATATACTCCCTACCTGCCTATTCTAATAGAATAAAAGATAGAAAGGTAGATATATAGAAAAAAAGATAGATGGATAGATAGATAGATTGTATAGATAGATAGAAATCTATCTATACAGAGAATGTTTTATGAGTGTCACTGTATTTTTTGTGTAACTGTAACTGTAATCTTCTGGCAGCAATTCTCCCGAGTCTCTTCTTCTCCTCAAACTGAAACAATGTTTGAGGAGAAGAAAAGAGGCAGGAGATTTACTGCCAGAAAAGTCAAAATAAAACAAATGTGGTCGCTGTGATAGGTTTTCACAGCGACCACATGTTCAGGGACCATCAGATTGGTCCCTGATACCCTGCCCAGTGCCCAGAGCTGTTGGTAACAGCGTGGGCACAGGGCTGTGTGCACGCGATCGCGTGCACACTGTTTTCTATGCAGAAATGCATGTGATCGCTGTGATTGGTTGTCACAGCGATCACATGTTCAGGGGCCAAAAGATTGACCCCTGACATTCTACCCAGTGCCCATGGCTGTTAGCAACAGCCAGGGCACAGAGCTGTGTGCACGCGATCGCGCGTGTACAGTCTCTGAAGTGCCGCCGTAAATAGTCTATACGGCGGACTTTAGAGACCCTGACCGCTGGCCGTATATTTACGGCCAGCGGTCGGGAACCTGTTAAATTCAAAACCCCAAATTACAATAGCAACTAGCACAGGAAAAAGTTCGAGTAACACTATATTCTTGTTAACTTTATTCAATATCCAAGAATCCGACCAAGTCTCCGCCGACCATCTACCACACCAGTATGCTCCATAGCCACTACTACCTGCTGCATCCGTGAATAAACAAAGCGAGTCTGAATCTTCAAAATCTTGCTGCCAGCAACTGTGACCATTGAATTTGCTCAAAAACTCAAGCCAAATTCCCAGATCGTCTTGCAAGTATCTCGTTAATCTGAAATGAGCCCTAGGCGACTTCAAACCCCGTGTAGCAAAATGAAGTATTTTAGAAAAAAACACGTCCCATTGGAATAACTCTGGTAGCAAAATTTAATAAATCAAGTAAAGATTGTAGTTCCTGTAGCGTAGTTTTCTTTTTTGCTAACAGCTCAACCAACAAAACTCTGATTTTTAACAACTTATCTACTGGTAATCTAAATTCCATATTAGCCGAATCTATAACAATATCTAAAAACTCTAAACAATAACAGGGCAAAACCGTTTTTTCTTTAGCAAGTGGAACTCCAAAATAACTAGCAACTTCAATAAATTTATCTAATAACTCTAAACATGAAAACGAATCAGCGTCACCAACAAACAAGAAATCATCCAAATAATGTAATATACCTCCATTAGGCATCTGTTCCTGAACTACCCAATGCAAAAAAGTAGAAAAAGCTTCAAAATAATGACAGGATACTGAGAATCCCATCGGGAGGCATTTGTCAAAATAAAATGCATCATCAAACTGGAAACCTAAAGAGTTAAAGCCACTAGGCTTAACCGGTAGTAATCTAAAAGCTGATTTTATGTCAGCCTTGGCTAATAGAGCTTTGTGGCCAAACTGTCTTAACAAAGCCACTGCCTGATCAAATGAAGCGTATGTAACTGACGCTCTTCCTTTATCTATCTCGTCATTTAAAGACGTCTTCTCCAGGTAAGAAAGGTGATGAATTAGTCTAAAAGACCCGGCCTCCTTTTTAGGAACTATGCCTAAAGGTGATAACCTGAAATTACTAAATGGAGGAGCACTAAATGGGCCAGCGATCCTGCCTAATTCTTTACACAACTTTTCCCTAACAATAGCTTTATGCATATCTACTGATTTCAAATTTTCAACCCAGCAGCAGCAATGACCAATAAACATCGGAATTTCAAAACCTTCATTGAAACCCTTAAAAATGAGCTCCGCTTTCTCCCTGTCTGGGTAACGCTCGAGCTATGGGCGCATTCTTATTAGCATCACTGGCGTCCATGCTTTTTGATAACAACTCTTTGGTACTTGGCTGCTGCTGTGCTGACTGACTCGCTTTCTTGAAACATCTACACATGGGATGAGCGCCCCCACAAAAGGAACACTCGTGTTTATACCTACAACTACTAAACCATTTGCAAGTTGTTTCATTAAAAGCGAAACATACCCCTTTCCTAAGGTTACCTTGAGCAGCATTTTGCTGTTTAACCGGCGCAGCTCTTTGTGGTAACATTAGATTGAGCCAAAGACCCACATCTTTAACCCCCCAATTAATGGACGGGTAAACTGCCAACTTCTGTCTAAACATTTCGTCATAGTTATACCATGCCATACCGCCAAAATTGCTTTTAGCCTCAAGAATAATGTCAATATGTTGAAATAAACCACAACACTTATCCGGATATTTCTCACCTAAAACTGCAGAATAAATACAATAGCCTGCAACCAATTGTTAAAAGATCTTGGCATACTACGCTTCCTATCATCCTCGTACTTTTCATCTTTTCTATCACTACAAACAATATGTTCCTTAGCTGAGGGCAATAGTGATAAGACTTCAATAAATTCATTACGCCAAATGCGCTCCTTAATATTCTTCAACAAATGAAAACCTAAAGGTGACACTTCACACGAAATTGCCTCCTTAACACAAGTCTCTACAACTCCTGCACCTCGGTCTAATAAAGGAACAACACTAAGGGCATGACCACACATGGCGGAATTCCTCCGCAACTGTCCGCATCAATGCCGCACAGAATCTGCGTTGCAGATTCTGCAGCGGATCTGCACAAAATGTGCAGAAAATTGATGCGGACTGGCCGCTGCGGACTGCAGGAAAAGTGCTTCTCTTCTCCCTATTCAGTGCAGGATAGAGAGAAGGGACAGCACTTTCCCTAGTGAAAGTCAAAGAAATTCATACTTACCGCCCGTTGTCTTGGTGACGCGTCCCTCTTTCGGCATCCGGCCCGACCTCCCTGGATGACGCTCCAGTCCATGTGACCGCTGCAGCCTGTGCTTGGCCTGTGATTGGCTGCAGCCGTCACTTACACTGAAACGTCATCCTGGGAGGCCGGACTGGAGACAGACGCAGGGAGTTCTCGGTAAGTATGAACTTATATTTTTTTTTACAGATACATGTATATTGAGATCGGTAGTCACTGTCCCGGGTGCAGAAACAGTTACTGCCGATCGCGTAACTCTTTCAGCACCCTGGACAGTGACTATTTACAGACGTCTCCTAGCAACGCTCCCGTCATTACGGGAGCCCCATTGACTTCCTCAGTCTGGCTGTAGACCTAGAAATACATAGGTCCAGCCAGAATGAAGAAATGTCATGGTAGTAAAAACAATACGCTCCGCAGCACACATAAGATCTGCGGACTTCATTGCGGAATTTTGACTCTCCATTGAAGTCAATGGAGAAATTCCGCCATGAGTCCGCAACCAGTCCGCCACTGCTCCGCAACAGACAGAGCATGCTGCGGACACCAAATTCCGCTCCGCAGCCTATGCTCCGCAGCGGAATTGTACGCATCGTGTAAACGAACACTGCTAAATTAAAGTGAAAGTCAATGGAGAAACGGCTCCGCTGCGGATTAACGCTGCGGAGTGTCCGCAGCGGAATTTAAGTGAAATTCCGCCATGTGTGAACCCGCCCTAACAGACTCAGCAACCTGTGGCAAAATGACAGAAGTATTACCATTACTCTCTGTCACTTTATCATTTGAGCTGTTCTGTTCACTCCATACTCCAGCTGCTGTACTAGGAGCTGCAGCTTTAGTAATAAAATCTGATAAAACCTTCATAAAATTAAAAAGATAGACATTTTGGTTAGCATTTATCTCACCACTCGCTGGGTCCATTGCAGGCTGATTTTCTCCCGACCTTGAACTGGCAGGTGGAGCTAAGCCCTGCTGGTCCTGACGAAATCCCTCTCTAGGCTGTGCAGCTGGTCCTGAGGAAGCTGTACTGCGCTGCTGCTGTGAGGCGCTTTCCCGCCCTTCTGACTCCGCAGGTCCCTGGAAACTCTGCCTCGTCACTGTCCCACGTCGTTCTGACGACACCGACCGCTGACGCTGTCTCCCCTCTGCTGACAGGCAAAACTCTGCCCTTTGGCCAACTGAACGACCACTGCTGCTGCTCCTGCTGCCATGAGGAGGCGGTGAGTAAATTACCCAGCTCCTCCTTGTCCTCTTGGTCGGCCTCCTGTCAGTCTCTGTAAGGCCCGGCTCCTCCTCTGTAAGTACCGCCTCACTCCGCTCCGTTACATCCTGTGGTAGTCTTCCTCCTTGTTCCGGTGGCAGCTCTGCTACATGAAGGCATTTTCTTAGCCATTCCTCACCTCCCGCTGACTCCGCTCTCTGTAATAGCTGTTGCATAAGGTCCTCCATGGCTTGTCTTGAATCTTCTTCAAACGGCCCGGAACACTGCCGGACACCAGAATTTAAACAGGAAATCGTCCCGCCGTTGCTGCTCGTTATCCAATCAGTAAAAAGCGCGGGCTTCACGAGCGCAAGGTGGAAAATTCCAGAACCTGCTCGTACATTCCTGTACAGCTGACCTGAACCTGACCCATGCAGGTAAATACCAACTGTAATAATAAAAGAGGGGTGGGGAGGAAGAAACCAAACCAGAAACCACCAACCTTTAAATCATAAAAATTATGTGGGGCTGTGATACCATGTGTCCCCCAAGCGATTGCTATGGGGGGCCCTGGCATGTGTGAATTGGGCCTAAGTAAAAAAAAAGTTCTCATTGGTTTTAAAATAGCATGCTTCATGGTTAGTTCATAACTGTATAATTGTCTGGAGGCATTCATAATCATATCTTATTCAAAGAGAATGATTTTATAATCCTATCTAATCATAGTGCTTTATAATGATTGAGTTGTACAATTTATAATGATTGATTGATATATAATGATTGATTTGCTGTACATATTTAGCATATTAGAATCATTTTTGATGTGAATAATGCTTTATTACTTACAAACAAGGAATAAGAAGGGAAGGAAGATGTTTACATATCTTTATATTAGGGAATTTCATTCTGATTAATTTATCTGATATAATGTTATGATTGGAAGCAGAAACAACTCTAAGGGTATGTTCACACAGAGTGTTTTCAGCTGTTTTTCGGGCCGTAAACGTCCCAAAAAACAGATGAAAAATCGGAAGCAGAACGCCTCCAAACATCTGCCCATTGATTTTAATGGGTAAAACGTCATTCTGTTGCGACGGGTCGTTTTTTTAAAAAAAACGGCCGCGTAAAAAAACCTCTATGAAAATGAAGTGCATGTCCCTTCTTCAGCCATTTTTGGAGATGTTTTTCATAGACTGTATAGAATAGAGAAAACGCAGTTAAAAATGTACCGAAAATCGTGAGTGGCTTAAAAAATTTCTGAAAATCAGGAGCTGTTTTCCCTTGAAAACAGCTTTGTATTTTCAGACATTTTTGAGATACACATACCCTAATACTAAATCTACAGAGTTGAATGCGGGGCTGCTCAAAGAAATTCTATGGCATGGCAAAATGTAAACATAGGCTGTGGCGAGGGCCGGCCTTAGGGGTGTGCGACCGGTGCGAATGCACAGGGCGCTGCACCCTCCCAGCATGTAGGGGGCGCATCTGGGCTCTACCTCTGCTCTGTCCTCTGCTCCCCGTTATACACACGGAGGAAACAAAAGTCGAGGAGCAAGAACAGAGGAGGAAGCTCCGCCCACAGCCCATCCAGCAAGAAGCCTGTGATCCTGTCAGCAAGGAGAAATGGTAAGTGTCTATGTGTCTCTGTGTGTGTATATGTTCCAGTATATGTGTGTATATGTGTATACATTTAGGTCCAGAATTATTTGGACAGTGACACAAGTTTTGTTATTTTAGCTGTTTATCAAAACATATTGAATATACAGTTATATAATCAATATGGGCTTAAAGTTCAGACTCTCAGCTTTAATTTGAGGGTATTCACCCGGAATCCCCTGACGACTACCCTCCCACCTGTCCCAGATTCCGCGGGACAATCTCGGATTCCGGGCGGTGTCCCGCTGCTCTGTGTGGCCGGGGGTATGTCCTGCTGTCAACTGTGTTTGCGTCCTCAGGACGCAGACACAGTTGAACTTAATACTTAAGCTGGGAACTATCAGGTGCCTGCTTAAAAATGAGTTCAGAGCTGAGGAGCAGAGAGAACTCCTCCGCTCGCCAATAATTCCCCAGGCACAGCGCTACTTTAAAGAGGCTCTGTCACCAGATTTTGCAACCCCTATCTGCTATTGCAGCAGATCGGCGCTGCAATGTAGACTACAGTAACGTTTTTATTTTTAAAAAACGAGCATTTTTGGCCAAGTTATGACCATTTTCGTATTTATGCAAATGAGGCTTGCAAAAGTACAACTGGGCGTGTTGAAAAGTAAAAGTACAACTGGGCGTGTATTATGTGCATACATCGGGGCGTGTTTACTACTTTTACTAGCTGGGCGTTCTGAAGAGAAGTATCATCCACTTCTCTTCAGAACGCCCAGCTTCTGGCAGTGCAGATCTGTGACGTCACTCACAGGTCCTGCATCGTGTCGGCACCAGAGGCTACAGTTGATTCTGCAGCAGCATCAGCGTTTGCAGGTAGCTACATCGACTTACCTGCTAACGCCGATGCTGCTGCAGAATCAACTGAAGCCTCTAGTGCCGGTGTCCTCGCTCGTCTGACACGATGCAGGACCTGTGAGTGACGTCACAGATCTGCACTGCCAGAAGCTGGGCGTTCTGAAGAGAAGTGGATGATACTTCTATACACAACGCCCAGCTAGTAAAAGTAGTAAACACGCTCCGATGTACGCACATAATACACACCCAGTTGTACTTTTACTTTTCAACACGCCCAGTTGTACTTTTGCAAGCCTCATTTGCATAAATACGAAAATGGTCATAACTTGGCCAAAAATGCTCGTTTTTTAAAAATAAAAACGTTACTGTAATCCACATTGCAGCGCCTATCTGCTGCAATAGCAGATAGGGGTTGCAAAATCTGGTGACAGAGCCTCTTTAAGGACAGTGGAGTCAGTGGGTCCTCCGAGAGGGAATCCCAGCCACAGAGTCTACAATGCTCTGTCCGGGGATTCCTCCGCTAGAGGGACCTTCAGTGGCGCTATCTATGGGGGAAGGGGGGTAGCACTATATACAGTGGGGGTGGCCACTGTGTGGTACAATCTACATGGGAGCTAGGTAGCCCAATCTTCATGGGGCACTGTGTGGCACCATCGACATTGGGGCGCTGTGTGGCGCTATCTACAGGGGGGTTGTGTGACATTATCTACAGGGGTACTGTGGTATTATACACAGAGGGTACTGTGGCATTATATACATGTGACGGTGCAGGGTGTCGACCCACTGGGCCATACCGCGTAGCGGGATAGCAGCTGGCCAAACAGGTACAGTACAAAGTCTATAGTCCAGAAAGGGTATCTGAGGCAATGCAGACAGTAGCGGTGATTCAGGCTGAAGATAAGGGTGGAGGGTGGAGACATCAACCTGGTCATGGACCCACTTTTGAATTCCTCTTCCAAAAAGTCAGCTTTATCATACAGAGCACTACGTAGGGTTAAGTCTCATCTTGTGGACCATGGCCTGATAGATGTCTGGAGATGCCTCAACCCAACTCAAATAGACTATACCCTTTTCTCCTCGGTCCATTCTGCATATCAGAGATTGGACTATTTTTTCATTTCTAAATCCTGTCTTCAATTCTGTTCCAAATTCTCAATTGGTACCCAATTGCTTTCAGACCACGCCCCTGTATTTCTTACAATTCATGTCCCAAATACACAGAAAAGAACTATTACGTGGCATTTGAATGACTCCATATTTAGTTCTGAGAAAGTTAGACATTCTTTTCACACCAAACTTTATTTGGAATATTATCGGATAAATTAGACTCCTGATGTGTCGCCTACGGTTATATGGGAGGCTCATAAAGCATTTATCTGGGGTCACATTATTAGTTTTTGTTCTCACCAAAAAAAAGAACACACTAAACAGGTGGATGCTCTTTTGACTGAGATCCAGACGCTTGAAAGATTACACAAAGCCTCTTTAGCTCTCCAACACGCTCGTGAGTTAGCCGAACTGAGAACTCGGTTAAAAAACAGCCTTAGGGTATGTTCACACGGCCTATTTACGGACGTAATTCGGGCGTTTTTGCCCCGAATTACGTCTGAAAATAGCGCCTCAATAGCGCTGACAAACATCTGCCCATTGAAAGCAATGGGCAGACGTTTGTCTGTTCACACGAGGCGTAATTTACGCGCCGCTGTCAAAAGACGGCGCGTAAATAGACGCCCGCGTCAAAGAAGTGACCTGTCACTTCTTTGGCCGTAATTGGAGCCGTTATTCATTGACTCCAATGAATAGCAGCGCCAATTACGCCCGTAATTGACGCGGTGTTCAAGCGCCTGCACATGCCGTTACGGCTGAAATTACGGGGATGTTTTCAGGCTGAAACATCCCCGTAATTTCAGCCGTTACGGACAACCTCGTGTGAACATACCCTTAATGTTTCTTCAGCTAAATTTACACACACAGCATAAATTTTATGCCCATGGAAATAAGGACTCGAAGTTCATGGCAAAGAGGTTGAAACAGAGGCAAGCACATAATTATGTGCATATGTTAAAACAACCAAATGGAGAATTGATTTACTCCTCTGACATGATAGCTAAACAATTTTGTGCGTTCCACCAGAACTTATACAATTTAGACAATAACTGTACTAACACTAGCAATAATGCTTCTCCTAACCTTGATTCTACATTCTTAGATAGACTTTCTCTCCCTACTGTCTCTGATGCACAGAGAGATAAATTAGCCTGCCCATTCACTACATGAGAACTAGAGATAGCCCTTTGCCAATCCCCCTCTGGTAAGAGTCCAGGCCCAGATGTTTTTTCTGTAATCTACTATTCCACTTTTAAAGGTATTTTATTACATCTGTCACGTTGGGTACATGGACTCACTGGACCGTACCGCCTTGACGGTATGGTAGCAGGCCAACAGGACACAGGTCACAGTCTATAGTTCGTATAGTGTACCTGTGGTAGCTCAGACAGTAGCAAGACAGGCTCGGCTGGGACAAGGGCAGGAGGCAGGTGCCAGGCGTGATGTAGCAGGACAGGCGTGGTATACAGCACAGCACGACTTCAGCTCAACACGGCACTTGACCAGGATATCACGGGATACAGGTTACAGGTAGCAGGAACGGGAAACACTGGGAACTGGAAAATACTTAGGAGACCATTTACATAGACAGACTAGGGTAATGACAACAATGCTCAGGCATTGCAGGAAGGGGCTGGGCCCTTCTTATAGTCCAAGGTGATCATGGGCTAAATTAGTACTAATTTCAGGTGTGCTCGCTGGCCATTTAAGAGCGGGCACGAGCGTGCGCTCGCAACCTATGGGACCCGGCCAGGAGAAGCTGAAGTGAGCGCTGGCGTCTCCTGAGAAGGAGATGGGGACCAGCGCTCACAGTTCCATGGCTGCGGGCATCAGGAGGTTCGTGAACCCGATGGCCCGCAGCAATGGGCATGACAAAATCTCTCTCTCTTGGGAGAACCCCTCTCCTCAAGTGTGACACATGCCCACATATCCATTATACCCAAAGAGGGAAAAGATCTTTCCTTGTGTTCCAACTACAGCCCCATCTCTCTACTTAATATTGACCTAAAATTAATAGCTAAAATGTTAGCTAGTAGATTGAATTCCATCCTCCCTGATATTATCTCTCCAGATCAAGTCGGTTTTATTAAACATAGGGAGGGTAGAGATAATACCACTAGACTTCTACACATCCTACATCATTCCCGAAATTGCAAACTACCTTTGATCCTTCTCAGCACTGATGCTGAGAAGGCCTTTGATAGAATTAATTGGTCTCATGTGAGACAAGTCTTGTTAGCTTTTCGTTTTCCTATACCTGTCATTGACGCTGTTTTTAGTATGTATGCCTCTCCTACAGCCGCAGTATCAGTGAATGGGGTACTCTCAGACTCTTTTGAGATACAAAACGGCACTCACCAGGACTGCCCCTTATCCCCATTATTATTTTTAACAGTTATGGAGTCCCTTATGCAACCTTTAAGACAGGACAGAGATATTTCCAGGGTACATTTGGGACGTAGGGAACATAGGTTGGCCGCTTACGTGGATGATTTATTGATAATAACCACTAATCCGGAAATAGCGTTTCCTAAGATACAGAGTATTTTAGACTCATTTGGAGTGATGTCTAACTTTAAAATAAATGCAGGGAAATCCCAGGCTTTGGGCTTTTCTTTATCTCCCTCACGTAAAGGTTCCTTAATGAGTAACTCTGCTTACAACTGGTCCATGTTACATATTTAGGAATTATTATCTCTTAATTATGCTCCCTTTCTAGCTTCCCTCCCAGACTTCTTAAAACATCTTGATTTTCCATATTTGTCCTGGTTTGGTCCAAAAAATGTAGTTATGTCATTTATTCTACCCAAACTCACCTACCTTATGCAAACATTGCCTATACCCCTCCCTAGAGTGTTCTTTTCCAAAATAAACAAATTGTTTTCAAGGTTTATATGGCAAGGTAAAAAAGCCTGTATTTCTCGAGACATCTTATCCCGCCAGAAACAGTGTGATGGTATAGGTATTCCGTCCCTGAACGGTATTACCATGCCATTCACTTAGCTCGAGTTGTGGATTGGATTTGTGCCCCCGCTCACAAATTATGGATTGAGATAGAAAATTGATTATCTTCAGTCCCCCTTAGAACATTGGTTTTAGTTAATCAAGATGCTATTACGGACATTGGTTTTCTTAACCCCCTCACTAAAGCGACTCTAGCGATCTGGTATAAATTTCCATCTACTTTTGATATCTCTCTCATACCATCTCCCCTGCTTCAGATCAGAGATGTCGTGGGTCTTCCTCCTATGGTTCTCCAAGACAGTGTTCTTAGGAATGTTAGTGGGTCACACTGCCCTGTACTTCATTTATTGGATGACTCTGGCTGTGTACTTGAGGATGCTTCTATCGCTTCTAAACTGAATTTCCGTTCCCTTCATATTCCTCTGATCACCCACATTAAAAAATGTACACTATGTTTCTGCAGTACCCCAGCTTGTACTAGATCTCTTACCTGGTTTGAGTACCTTCTGTCGCAGACGTCCGCTGTGAACAAGATCATATCCCTGTTATACAAAAGAATAATGTTCCGCAACCTTTCTAATCCGCCCTATTTTAAACCTCTCTGGGAAAAAGATTTTGGGAGATCCTTTACCCCCTCTGAAATCTCTCGGACCCTCATTGCCCCTCATAAGATATCCAGATGTGTTCGGATCCAAGAGAATAGCTGGTATAAAACCCCAGACATTACATCAATTTATTCATCTTCTCACTCTGATATTTGTTGGCGGTGTCTTGCAGACAAGGGTACTTATTTCCACACCTGGTGGTCCTGTATTAGGATATCTCAATGGTGGTCTGATATTTTTAATCAATGTAATATTGTTTGTAATAATGATGTTCCCCCATCCCCTGAAATGGCTGTGCTTTCAATCCCTTCCCCAACTTCTACTAAAGTTCCTATTAGCTTATTTAAATTTCTGCTGATAGCAGCTAGATTATTGGTCCCGACCTATTGGCTTTCGGTAGACGTCTCCTCTCTGGAACATTGGAGAGCACAAGTAGACCAAATTTACTGTTTTGAAGAACTTTTCCATTGGGAGAATCATACAAGAAGTGCAGTTTTGAAAACTTGGCTTCCATGGAAAGTGTATACAAATTTTTGGTGATTTTTTTGTTTAACCCGTTAGTGACCGGCCCATCGTGTTTCTACGTCGGTCACTAACGGGCCTTATTCCGATGCAATAGACTTTTTTACGTCGCGGCATCGGAATAAGTAAACAGAGCAGGGAGCAGTCAAATCTCCCTGCTCTCTGCTGCCAGAGGCAGCTGAGGGCTGGGAGCGTCCCTGCTCTGCCGGGTGAGATCAATATTAGTATCGATCTCACCCGTTTAACCCCTCAGATGCGGTGCACAATAGCGCGCACCGCATCTGAGTGGTTTTGGAGAGAGGGAGGGAGCTCCCTCTCTCTCCCACCGACACCCGGCGATACGATCGCCGAGTGTCTGTGTCTCCAATGGCAGCCGGGGGTCTAATAAAGGCCCCCAGGTCTGCCTGGAGTGAATGCCTGCTAGATCATGCCTCTTGCATGACCTAGCAGATGCCTGTCCGTGTTAAACGGACAGGCAGTAATACACTGCAATACAAAAGTATTGCAGTGTATTATAAATGCGATCGCAGAATCGCATATTATAGTCCCCTAGTGGGACTAGTAAAAAAGTGAAAAAAAAGTTTAATAAAGTTAATTAAAAAACAAATGTGAAAAAAAATGAAAAACCCAGCTTTTCCTCTTATAAAATGCTTTACTATTAAAAAAACAAAATAAAGTTAAAAAGTTACACATATTTGGTATCGTCGCGTCCGTACAGGGCCGCCATCAGGGGGGTATTAGGGGTAGTAGTGTAGGGGGCCCGGCCAAACTTAATTGAAAGGGGGGCCCGGCAACTGCCGCGACTTGCCTTTGGTAGAAAAAAACAGGCCCCTGCAATGGGGCCTGTTTTTTTCACCAAAACAATGTCGTGAGCTGCGGGACCCCCTCTCGTTTAACACCGCCGTGAGCTGCGGGCCCCCCTCTTATCACCGCCGCGAAACACCGCCCGCTTGCGCGCGAACGACCGCAAGCGCGCGCGTCCAGGCGCGCCGCCGAGAGGGAGGCGGTGCGCCCGCAACACAAGATCCAGGGGGAAGGACAGGACAGCACAGCCACACTGGACAGCGGCGCAGTCTACTTACCTGCTGGCCCGCCTCTGACTCGTCCTCCTCGTCCTCCTCCTCGTCCAACTCCGCCTCCTCGTCCGACTCCGCCTCCTCGTCCGACTCCGCCTCCTCCTTCTCCAGAGCGTGGCTGCGTAAGGAGAGGGGGAGGAGTCTAGTTGTTGCGCGGCGGCAGTTCTACGATCCCCGCCATTTTCTGGAGCCTGGAGGTGAAGGATGACATCTGGACCGAAGACATCGCCTGAAGAGGACTGGAGTGGGAGCAGCTCTTCTGACACGGTGAGTAAAGTGTCTCAAAGTGCTGTTTATGTATGGCCCTGTTCACACAGAGTATTTTGCAGGCCGAAAAAATCTGCCTCAAAATTCCTTAAAGAATTTTGAGGCAGATTTTGACCTGCCCACACTATCTTGCCTCGTTTTTTGCTGCGTTTTTTGCCCGCTGCGATTGAGGACAGCAGACAAACGCAGCAAAAAATGCATTTTCTGCCTCCCATTGATTTCGATGGGAGGTCAGAGGCGGAACCGCGGCAAGAAAGGACGTGCTGCTTTTTCTTTTTTCCGCGACTGGCTCCCATTGATTTCAGATTAAATCAATGGGAGGCGGTTTTGGAAGTTTTTTGGTGCTGATTCTGACGCAGTGTCCGAGTCAATATCAAGGCCCAAAAACTGTGTGAACTGGGCCTTATTGTTAGGGCTTATTCAGACGAACGTGTAATACATCCGTGCAACGCGCGTGATTTTCACGCGCCTCGCACGGACCTGTGTTACTCTATGGGGTCGTGCAGACGGTCAGTGATTTTCACGCAGCGTGTGTCCATGTGTCCGCTGCGTAAAACTCACGACATGTCCGATATTTGTGCATTGTTCGCGCATCACGCACCCATTGAAGTCAATGGGTGCGTGAAAATCACGCCCAGCACTTCCACAGCAGTATAAACTATGAATGAAAACAGAAAAGCACCACGTGCTACAAACATACAAACAGTGTCATAATGATGGCGGCTGCGTGAAAATCATGCAGCCGCGCATCATACGCTGCTGACACACGGAGCGGTTATGAACTTTTGCATGCACAAAACGCCACGTTTTTGCGCACACAAAAAGCACACGCTCGTGTAAATCCGGCCTCAGGGTAGGAACACACTAGGCATGAACACTGCGGATTTTATGCAACACATTTTATTGTGGAAAATCCGCAGAGTATTACAGTCGCAGCCGAGTGGATGAGGTTTAAACAAATCTCATTCACACGCTGCAAAAAAAATGGACCTGCAGTGTGGCTTTTGGCTTTTTAAGCCGCAGCATGTCAATTTATGCTGCAGAATCGCTGCTCCTCTGTTGCGGAAATGCTGCGGTTCTGCCGCAAAAATCACACATGAGAAAAAAAAAAGGTACTTTTTTACATTTATAAAAAAGTTTAGACTTACCCCGGCCGTAGTCCTGGTGACGCGATCCTCTATTCTTAGCGCAGCCCGGCCTCCTGTCATGATGTTTCATCCCATGTGACTGCTGCAGCGGTCACATGGTCTACAGCGTCATCCCAGGAGGCGGGGCTACGTTCAGAAGAGAGAGATGCGTCATCTAAACTACGGCCGGGGCAAGTCTAAACTTTTTTTTCCCTGCAGGATTCCCGCAGCGGACACGCCTCACGAAACCTGCGCCACTATTTGGTGCGGTTTTGCTGGCGGAATTCCCTGCGGCTACCGGGGCGGATAAGCTGTGTAGTTTTACTCAGCATATCCGCCTAGTGTGTCCCTTATGATGTCGCTCCTGGAGCTGCTGCCGGTCTCTAAATAGGCAGTTGGTCCAGTAGAATTTGGAATTATTTTTTTTTGTGAACCAGCTTAAAAAAACACAAAACTTTTGTGTTAGGGCCTGTTCACATCACTGTTCGCTTCCGCTCCGGGGTTCCGTCTGAGGTTTCTGTCGGGTGAACCCCGCAACGGAAAGTGAAAGTGACAGCACAGCTTCCGTTTCAGTCACCATTGATCTCAATGGTGACGGAAACCTCGCTAATGGTCTCCGTTCGTCACCGTTCCGGCAGGTTTTCGGACGGAATCAATAGCGTAGTCGACTGCGCTAATGGTGACGGAAACGGAAGCTTTCACTTTCCGTTGCGGGGTTCACCCGACGGAAACCTCAGACGGAACAGAAGCGAACGGTGATGTGAACAGGCCCTAACAAAAAAGTTTTGTATTTTTTTAAGCTGGTTCACAAAAAAAAATAATTCCAAATTCCACTGGACCAACTGCCTATTTAGAGACCGGCAGCAGCTCCAGGAGCGACATCATAAGGGACACACTAGGCGGATATGCTGAGTAAAACTACACAGCTTATCCGCCCCAGTAGCCACAGGGAATTCCGCCAGCAAAACCGCACCAAATAGTGGCGCAGGTTTCGTGAGGCGTGTCCGCTGCGGGAATCCTGCAGGGAATCCTGCAGGGAAATAAAAGTTTCGACTTGCCCCGGCCGTAGTTTAGGTGACGCATCTCTCTCTTCTGAACGTAGCCCCGCCTCCTGGGACGACGCTGTAGACCATGTGACCTGCAGCAGTCACATGGGATGAAACGTCATGACAGGAGGCGGGGCTGCGCTAAGAATAGAGGATCGCGTCACCAGGACTACGGCCGGGGCAAGTCTAAAATTTGTATAAATTTAAAAAAGTGCCTTTTTTATTTTTTCTCATTTGTGATTTTTGCGGCAGAAACGCAGCATTTCCGCAACAGAGGAGCAGCGATTCCACAGAATACATTGACATGCTGCGGCTTAAAAAGTCACACTGCAGGTCCATTTTTTTTGCAGCGTGTGAATGAGATTTGTTTAAACCTCATCCACTCTGCTGCGACTGTGATACGCTGTGGATTTTCCACAATAAAACGTGTTGCATAAAAACTGCAGCGTTAATGCCTAGTGTGTTCCTACCCTAAGGCTGGATTCACACAAGCGTGTGCTTTTTGTGTGCGCCAAAACGTGGCGTTTTGTGCATGCAAAAGGTCATAACAGCTCCGTGTGTCAGCAGCGTATGATGCGCGGCTGCGTGATTTTCGCGCAGCCGCCATCATTATGACACTCTGTTTGTATGTTTGTAGCACGTGGTGCTTTTCTGTTTTCATTCATAGTTTATACTGCTCCGGAAGTGCTGGGCGTGATTTTCACGCACCAATTGACTTCAATGGTTGCGTGATGCGCGAACAATGCACAAATATCGGACATGTCGTGAGTTTTACGCAGCGGACACACGGACACACGCTGCATGAAAATCACTGACCGTCTGAACGGCCCCATAGAGTAACATAGGTCCGTGCGAGCCACGTGAAAATCACGCGCGTTGCACGGATGTATTACACGTTCGTCTGAATAAGCCCTAACAATAAGGCCCAGTTCACAGAGTTTTTGGCCCTTGATATTGACTCGGACACTGCGTCAGAATCAGCACCAAAAAACTTCCAAAACCGCCTCCCATTGATTTAGTCTGAAATCAATGGGAGCCAGTCGCGGAAAAAAGAAAAAGCAGCACGTCCTTTCTTGCCGCGGTTCTGCCTCTGACCTGCCATCGAAATCAATGGGAGGCAGAAAATGCATTTTTCCCTGCGTTTTTGTCTGCTGTCCTCAATCGCCGCGGGCAAAAAACGCGGCAAGATAGTGTGGGCAGGTCAAAATCTGCCTCAAAATTCGGTGCGCGGTTCCAGGCGGTCGCGGGTGCGCATGCGCGGGAGTTTGCGGGTGCGCGCGATCGGTCGCACGGGCGGCAGTGTTTGACGGCCCCCATGACGACCCCCATGCTACCCAGGGCCGCCATCAGGGGGGGTATTATGGGTACTGATGTGAGAGGCCCGGCCAAACCTAATTGAAAGGGGGGCCCGCAGCTCACGACATTCTTTTGGTGAAAAAAACGGGCCCCATTGCAGGGGCCTGTTTTTTTTCTATCAAAGGCAAGTCGCGGCAGTTGCCGGGCCCCCCTTTCAATTAGGTTTGGCCGGGCCTCTCACATCAGTACCCATAATACCCCCCCTCATGGCGGCCCTGGGTACCATGATATAGTGCTGGACGGAGTACCGTTAACAGGCGGTGCCACGGTAGGGGGGCCTAGAAAATTTAGCTGTAGGGGGCCCTGAAATTCCTGATGGCGGCCCTGCGTCCGTAACGACCCCGACTATAAATCTATTACATTATTTAACCCGCACGGTGAACGCCGTAAAAAATGTAATAAAAAACTATGGAAAAATTCTATTCCATATGTTCTTTGTTTGGATTTTTCTTTATTTTACTCTTGTAGATAGCTACACACACAGCTCCCTCTTGTAGATAGCACCACACACAGCCCCTCCTTGTAGATAGTGCCACACACAGATCCCCATTGTAGATATTGCGCACAGTCCTCCCTTGTACTTAGTGACACACCCTACCTTGTACTTAGTGCCACACCCCCTTGTACTTAGTGCCCCACCCTCTTGTATTTAGTGCACCACTACCCCCTCATACTTAGAGCCCTAACAACCCCCCTCCCCTTGTACATAATGCCACACAACCCCCTCCCCTTGTACTTAGTGCCACACAACCCCACTCCCCCTTGTACTTAGTGGCACTGAATTCAGCTTATCTTGACTTAAAAGTTCTTTATAAACATTCTACTGAATCACTAAGTAAGTGACTTAGGGGGAATTTGGGGTTTCCTGTAGAGGTTTAGCTAGGTTCTCCAGCACCAGGGGCAAAGATTCAGATTGCCCCCGCAACTTCTTTCCCACCATCTCCTTCTCCCTCGACATGTTTGCTTTCCCTACCAATCAATGAGATGTAGTATTATTTTCACAATTTTTTTAATGTAACTAGAGCATAAAACCATTTCTATATTTTACAAGCGATATAGTTGTATAAGGGAGTTACCATAACAATAAATTAAAAGAAAATAAATTAAAGAGACAGCACACAGCCCCTTGTAGATCGCGCCACACACAGCCTCCTTGTAGATAGTGTCACAAATAGCCCCCTGTAGATAGCACCACACACAGCCCCCTTGTAGATAGCACTACACACAGGCCCCTTGTAGATAGTGCCACACACAGCCCCTTTGTAGATACTGCCCCACACAGCCCCCTGTAGATAGCACCACACACAGCCCCTTGTACTTACTGCCACACAACCCCCCCTCCCCCTTGTACTTAATGCCATAAACCCCCCTTCCCCTTGTACTTAGTGCCCCACAAATCCCCTTCTACTTAGTGCCACATAACCCCCCTTGTACTTAGTGCCACAAACCCCCCTTGTACTTAGTGCCACACAACCCCCCCTCCCCCTTATACTTAGTGCCACACAACCCACCTTCCCCTCTTGTACTTAGTGCCACTGAACAACCCTCCCCCGTGTAATTAGTGCCACTGAACTGCTCTCACCTTGTACTTAGTGCCACACTGCCGCCTGATGCTGACAGGCGGCAAGTATGCCGGGCAGCTGCAGCAGCGATCAGTGTTAAGAGGAAGCAGGAGGTCTTGCCTTCTGACGAGTCGGTGCCGGCCCAGGAGTGGACTAGTCCAGTCACCTAACCTCATGTCACACAGTCTTGTCCTTGTCTGCCGAGAGCTGAAGAGTGAGTGAGAGCGTGCGTGCGCGCATGCGTGCACAGGTCTCTCCTCTCTCCAGCTCTGGCTGTGGCACTGTCTGTAGCTGGTTGGACAGTGTCACGGTGATGTTACATGTCCCCTTGCCTAAACACACCCCATTGTCAGTTTAGGGGTTATTTAAATATCGGGCGTCAAATATAACGGCACGATATCTAAATAACGTAGGAGGGTAGGAACATTTTTTAAAGTGCCCCAAAGTTCGTACAGCCCTGCCCATTACATGCTGCACTCAGCTGCACATGTATGGGCAGGTAAATGGTTCTCTTTAACTACTCATAAAGAATACAATTAATTAAGTCAGAAAGAAACTATGATATTATAAATAGTTCAATGTACAGCTTAGTACAATAATGAGCAGCTTGTTTAGTAATAATTAATAGAAAATTATCTTGCAGGCTTGCCCAAGTTAGGTCTCTTTTTTGCCTTAGAGGCCTATTTATACAAACGATGTAATTAATCTGTATACATATATGCATTGGCTTGTACTCTCCAGTTTACAAATGTACTTTCAAATATTTTTGGCCATATTCTAATATACAAGAAAAACTAATATCAAATTTTTGGAAGCACTTGATCCAAACAGTTAACATTTTTAAGGGAGACTTTTTCAAGAGTTACTTTTTCAAATAGGTGACATGTGGACAGCTTTCCTCAAATAAATGCAGTCATAATTATTAAAATAAATATGTTTATTCTAATTTATGTAATGCTACATTATATCACAAACAATTCAGTCTAAAAAATATGAATCATTTGGAGTTATCTGGGTGAGGGCAAAAACATCTTTAGTTTTAGTTACTGTATAAGTATTGTATGAACAAAGATGTACCATTGCACGATATGCATCATTTAAAAAGACAGAGATCTACTTATTCCCGCTCATACAGTATTTTGCACAATTTGAATCAAAATAATACTTCTTTGTATCACTATATTTTCTCTAGGTTGCTCTGGTTCCTTGTACCATTTACAGGTATGTCAATAAGTTAAAGAAAATATGCCTGTTAACCAAACAATTGTCAATTCTATAATTTAGCATGATATATAGCTCCTAATTTTTTTCCATATGAGCATTTTTTTGTAATTTCTCAAATTTCTCAAAACCAAGCACCCCCAATGCAACAACCTGTTTTATTATTATTATTATTATTATTATTATTATTATTATTATTATTATTATTATCAGCTGACACTGTGTTGGTTGTTGGTGGTCCTATTAGTTACTGAATCTTGTCCCTTATTATAAAGTGTCCCCTTTACAGTGAACCTATTACAGAGCCAGTTTCAGTCCTTTCATAACAAAGAGCCAAAGTAACCATATCTCAATGCCAGACTAACTGCCCATGTAAAAAGACAGCCACAGTTGAAAAAAACATGTTAGGGTATGTTCACACGACCAAGTTTCAGACGTAATTTGGGCGTTTTACGCCCCGAAGTACGTCTGAAAAAACAGCTCCATTATGCCGACAAACATCTGCCCATTACTTTCAATGGGTTTTACGATGTACTGTGCCGACGACCTGTCATTTTCCGCGTCGCTGTCAAAAGTGTCAAAAGTGCAGGACACTTCTTGGGACGTAATTGGAGCCGTTTTTCATTGACTCCAATTACGTCCATAAAAGACGCCGCGAAAAACGCGTGCACTTGTAAAAACGTCTGAAATTCAGGAGCTGTTTTCTCCTGAAAATAGCTCCGTAATTTCAGACGTATTTGGCGTTGTCGTGTGCACATACCCTAATTGAACTATAAGCTATGAACCTATGCAACCACTTCTATCTTGAAAAAAAACCGGTTCTTTAGGGCACAAAGTCAATATGTCTATAAACCTATGCAAACACACTTAACGACTAAGCCTTTTTGGCCTTATGGACCAGGCCAATTAATTAGAATCTGGCGTGTCATTTTCAGTGGTAATAGCTTTGGAATGCTTTTATTTTTTCATTTAGTCGATACATTCAGTGTTTATTTTTGAAAAACACGAAAATTTGGAGAAAATTTGCAAAAATTTGCATTTTTATCTGCTTGTAAGACAGATAGTTATACTACATAAAATACTTACTAGTTACAATTTAACATATGTCTACTTCATGTTGGCATTGTTTTTTGAACATCCTTTTAATTTTCTCGGACGTTACACGGCTTAGAACTTTAGCAGCAATTTCTCACATTTTTAAAAGCCTTTTTTAGGGACCAGTTCAACTGGAGGCTGAATTCTACTCTCCTGGAAGAAGCAGAGATGAGACAGGCCTTTGAGGATTTTCTTCAGAGCCAGGTACCTTTATTGGATCTAGGTGGTACTAAGTCTGAGTGGTGGGAGGTGTTCAAAGAACGGGTGGCTGAATTTTTCCGCCAGATCTCGTGCCTCAGGTCCATGAGCAGGTATCGCCTGTATCAAGACATGAGGAGGAAACTCAAACATCTAGTCTCAACCGGAGGTAGCCGTGAGGAAATCTCCAGGGTGAAAGCTCTGCTCAAAAGATGCCTATATGATAGGCACACGTCTTTGGTTCTTGAACGGGATCTCGGGAGGTACCGCTCGCCCGACCCTTACAGGAACTGCAAGATGTCAGTGAGTCGTAAGGAGGTGACAGGACTGGTAGATAGTACAGGCTCCCTGATGAGATCCAAATCAGGGATCCTGGAGGTCATCAGATCCTTTTATTCACAGCTTTTGGGTGAGCAGGATCTAAACCGAGACGAAATGTCGGCTTTCCTGGCTGAAACCATCCCTGAGCCAGGAGCAGACCCCTCGCTTGGTGTTTTGTCAGAGTCGATCAAGGAAGAGGAAGTGATGCTGGCGATTGATGGGTTGGCCATCAAAAACTCGCCAGGCCCAGATGGCTTAATATTTGAGTTTTATAAGGCTTTTAAGGAAACCTTAGTTCCCCTCTTGACTGCGGTTTTTAATGAGTGTCTCTCCTCGGGCACTCTGCCAAAGTCAATGGGCATGTCAGCCTTGATCATTCTGTCAAAGGGTAAGGATTCGACCTGTATTGAGAACTGGCGTCCCATAGCGCTCCTCAATACGGACAGAAAGGTTCTCGCAAAAGTACTGTTTAATCGGCTGGTGAAGTTAGCACCCCGGCTCCTTTCGTCAACCCAGCATTGGTCTGTTCCAGGCCGCAGCACCTTTAGTGCTGTCCTCAGTGTCAGAGAGGCAGTGGAGCAAGGATATTCTGGCCGATGGGAGGGGTACATGCTGTCCTTAGATCAGGCCAAAGCTCTTGACCGGGTGAATCACAAGTACCTTTGGTCAGTCCTTCTGAGGTATGGCCTACCGGGTGAGTTCCTTAATTGTCTTTTGCACTGGTGAACGGTTGGACTGGAACCCCCTTTGAGGTTGGGTCTGGTGTCCGCCAGGGTTGTCCCTTAAGCCCCTTGCTGTATGTTTTCGCGATCGACCCCTTTCTTAGACGGCTCGATCTTGGGCCATTGGCTGGGGTGGGGATGAACTTAGAGGGGCCGGAAGCCACTCAGAGGGTGGTTGCGTATGCGGATGACGTCACTATCTTTGTCTCCTCAAGAGGGGAGGCAGAGTGGGTGATGTCAGAAGTTGAGCGCTACTCACGGGCATCTGGGTCCAGGATCAACTGGGACAAGTGTGAAAGTGTCTGGCTGGGGGGGATTCCAGTTTTGATCTCCCGGACACCCTCCCAGAACCCAAAGGGTCTGCTAAAATCTTAGGCGTTGAATTTGGCTTGGGTGATTTCGCCAAGAAAAACTGGCAAGGTAGACTATCAATAGCTGCCCAGAAGGTTAGCCAATGGAAGGGATGGTCTTTGTCCCTTAGGGAAAGGGTTCACCTGGCCAAGGCTTACCTGATGCCCATGTTGCTCTACCTTGGCAGCGTGTGCATGTTGCCAGAACCTCTCTGGACTCGGGTCTTTAGCCTGTTCTTCCAACTGTTATGGGGAAACAGGCTTAACCTAATCAAGAGGGAGGTTACTTACCTACTGAGGAAACTAGGTGGGTTAGGTATCGTTAACTCAGTGGTGTTTCTAGTAAACACCTTCATTAAAATTAATTTGGCGAACCTCTTTGAAAGAGAAAGGGCTCCTCTGTGGATATCCTCCTGCAGGGGATGGTTTCTGCCTTTCTTCCAGGAATGGGAGACAGGAGGCAAAGCAAAAGACCTGCGTGCACCCCATGGCCACCTCCCGGCTTATGCCGCCCCGGTTCTGAAGGTTGTTCGTAGGTGGGGTCTGGAGACGAGGGAGATCAAGACCATGTTGAGAAAATTTCTTGACAGAAAGGTCTTGTTGACCTGCTTCCAGAAGCCCCTGGCGCTCAGGGACTGCCCAAGTAGAGACTTCGGGGTGGGATTAAAACTTTTAAACTCTGTGAGGATTTCCCAGAAGTTTTGGAATCTGGCTTGGCGCTGCTTCCATGGGAGGCTGTATGTAAGGGGCAATCTGAAGTGCAGAAACTCCGATAAAAGAGGTTGTCCTCGGGAGGAGTGCGGTGACATGCTGGAAAGCATGGACCATTTCTTGCTTCAGTGTCCCTTCAATACAGAGGTTTACAAATGGGTGGGTGCCTCCATCGGTTGGCCCGGTCTGACCAACCTCTCCTACGCTAGTTGGGCCTATGGGGCATTCGGATACCTGGGTGGAAGGGATCATTGCACTTCTTTTTTAGTTAGTTTAGTGATCAGGTATTTCACGTGGAACGCACAGTGTTTAGTGTCGACTCAGTTTAAAATCTAACTGGAGGACGAGGTGTGTAGGAATATCATGGGTGACCTGGTGAAGGTCCGGTCTCTGGAGGTTGAGAGACTGGGTGCATCCAAGGCCTCTTGACTTTGGAGGGGCTTTAATTTTAGAGTGCCCCAGGTCGAATCAACCTTCAGGGGGAGGGGAGGGGGTGCCCATAGGTATTAGACTGGGGGTAGGGGTCTACACCTGGCCATGACACCGGGAAATAGCGATAGGGACAGAATGAGAGACAGCCGGAGGGACAGATTAGTTTATAAATTAATAAGGGATAGAGATAGGGCAAGCAGGATAGGTTTAGCGATAGGGACTGGGGTGGTGGTTGGGGGTGGCTTTGGCCTCTGGGCTGGTGCTCTAGTGGGGCTTTCCTCTCTCTCTCCTCTGGTGATGAGCTGAGTAAGCACAAGTAGGTTTTTGTTTTGAGCTTTTTGGAGACAGAAAAAGGGTTACAAACTTAGGTTTTCAGGTTTATGTATATAGTATGGTATTTGGTTATAGTTATGTGTCGGTTATGATTATATGGTGTATGGGTGTGTGCATGAGTTTGTGTGAATGTTTAGGTAAGATGGGCATTAGATAGGTGGGGTGGGGGTCTTGGGGGTGTGTCCAGCCCGATTCTAGACTACGTGGACGTGAGGAGGACATAAGACGTGGGATCGGGCTGGGTGGGTGATGTGTTGGGTGGTGGGGGCCAGCATCTGAACTATGCGGACATGGAAGGACATGAGGCGTGATGCTGGTTTGTATATAGTTATTTTATGTTTTGCAGCCTTTGCACAATAAAATCACTTCTTTTAGAAATAATACATTTTTTGTGTCACCATATTCTGAGAGCCATAACTTCTTTATTTTTGCGTCGACAAGGCTGTGAAAGGGCTTGTTTTTTGCAGGATGGGTTGTAGTTTTATTGCTACTTGGTAATGGGTGGTGATGGATATGAAGTAGTTTGTACAAGGTTAGGTATGAATGTGGATAAGTTAAATAAAATGTAAAAAAAAAAAAAAATTAAATTAAAAAAATTAGATTAAAAAAAATATTTGATTTTATTTTAGTTATTTTTTTGTGTTTTGTTCTTTTCTTTTCATTTACATGGTGCACTGAAGTAAGTGCACCATGGGATGGTAACTTTTTATTTTTTAGAGTTTATTATTATTATTATGTTGTTTCTTTTATTATTGTGATTATTATTCATTTTGTTTATGTGGTGATTTTTTTAGGGGGCCATTGGTTGGCACAAGGTTATAAGAGTATGTTATAATAAGTATGTTGCATATACTGTTATAGTTATGTTTTCTTGGGGTTGGGTGGTATAGGTGTGTGTATGAATGAGTATGGGATTATAGTTATGAATGCATGGGGATATATGTTAGAATGGCCAGGCTGGGTAAATTGTGATGTACAGAAATGTACATAAGTTTTTTGTTTTGTTGTGTTTGTTTTGTAAATACCGTATATTTTGTAATGTTTTATATTTTTCTATTAAAAGAGTACCAGAGAAACGCAACTCAATATTTACCCCTGAAAAGACACCATTTGGCAAACTACACCCGTCAAGGAATTTATCAAAGTGTATAATGAGCATTTTGACCGCATAAGTTTTTTGTTGAATTTATTGGAATTAGGCTGTGAAAATGAAAATCTAAATTTTTCCCAATAAAATGTAGACATTTTTAATTTTTACAAGGCATTAAGGAAAAAAAGCACCCCAAAATTTGAAAAGCAATTTCTCCCAATTTCATAAATATCCCATATGTGGTAATAAATTGCTTTTTAGACCCATGGCAGGGCTCAGAAGGGAAGGTGAACCATTTGTCTTTTGGGGATAAAGTTTTACTGGAATGGTTTTCAAGTGCCATGTGGCATTTGCAAAGCCCCCGAGGTACCAAAAAAGTGGAAACCCCTCAAAAGTAACCCCATTTTGAAAACTACACCACTTAAGGAATTTTGACCCAACAGGTTTTTTTGCTGAATTTAGTGGAATTAGGCAGTGAAAATGAATATCTATGTTTTTTTCTAATAAAATGTAGTTTTAGCTCAGATTTTTAAATTTTCACAATAAAGGAGAAAATGAACCCCAACATTTGTAAAGCAAACTCTTCTGAGCATGGCAATTACCCACATGTGGTAATAAACTGCTGTTTGGACACACAGCAGGGCTTAGAAGGGAAGGAGAGCTATTTGGCTTTTGGAGCTCAAATTTTGCTGGATTGGTTTTCGGGTGCCATGCCGCATTTTCAAAGCCCCGGAGGGGCCAAAACATTAGAAATCCCGCAAAAATTACGCCATTTGGGGACTACACCCCTCTTATCAGTGTTTGGAATGCTCTGCGTATTTTGTGTTGCCATATTCTGAGAGCCGAAAATGTTTTCTTCTTTTGCCAATGGAGCTGTGTGAGGGCTTATTTGTTGCGGGACAATCTGTAGTTTTTATTGGTATATATACCAGCAATTCTGACAATGTTCTTTTTTTTCTTTTTTTTCACCGTGGGCTATAAATAAAATTTTTACTTTATTCTGTGGGTCGATATGTTTACGGCGATAGCATATGTATATAGTTATTTTATGTTTTGCAGCCTTTGCACAATAAAATCACTTTTTTAGAAATAATACATTTTTTGTGTCACCATATTCTGAGAGCCATAATTTCTTTATTTTTGCGTCAACAAGGTGGTGTTTGGGCTTGTTTTTTGCAGGTACTTGGTAATTTTATTTATTTTTGAGTGCATGCGACTTTTTGATCACTTTTTATTATTTGTTTTGGGAGCTTGACCAAAAAAATAGTTATTCTGGCATTGTTTTTTATTTTTTTATTTTTTTGCGGTGTTCACAGTGTGGGAAAAATAATATCATAGTTTTATAGTTTTGGTCGTTATGAAAGTGATGATACCAAATATGTGTACTTTTTTAACAGTTTCATTTTATTCCTATAATAAATGTCTTATTATAGGAAAAAAAGGCAGTTTTTATTTCTGAAACTTTGGAGTTTTGTACAACATTTTTATAACTTATAGGGGACTTGAAAGACTGCACCTCTGATATTAATTCTAATACATTGCACTACTTATGTAGTGCAATGCATTAGAGCAGTCAGTTATTCACTGACAGCAAGCATATTAGGCTCCGCCTTTGGGCGGGGCCTAATGGGCTTCCATATATGGCAGACCAGGAGGCCATGTAACGATTGGCAGCCCTGCAATCACATCGCAGCGATGCTGGTCGGCTAGAAACCACTAAGATGCCGCCATCGCTTTTGATTGCGCAATCTAAGGGGTTAATGTCAGGGATCGGAGCAAGTTCTGTTTACTGCCGTTATAGCAGGGTGTCAGCTGTAGCATACAGCTGACACCTGTGGCTGATGGCGCAGGCTCAGCTTCTGAGTCCGCCGCCATCTTCCCTTTGCGGCCAGAAGCCTTTTAGGCCACGCCTCCAGTGCTGGGCCTAAAAGGTCTCCGTACTTTGCAGACAGGAGGCCATTGTTAGGCCTCTTGTTGCCAACAGCAGATCGGCAAGTTGGCTCCCGAGCTGTTTTGCCGGGTAACCATGCTGCAATTTTGTGATTGGTCAGTCACTACTGACTGACCAATAATAGCAATCACAGGCAGCTCTGCGCCGTGATTGGTCCCCCGCCACATCACAGTAGCTATGGGTTGTCTGTGACATCCTATATTACTGTTATGTTACCATGTCTTTTAAAATGGTGACAGAAAAACACCATGACGTAACTATACTTCATCGTGCCTTAAGACAGTGCAAACCATGACGTACAGTTGTGTCAAGGTGCGTTAAGGGGTTAATATAAAAAAGGTTGTTTTTTGGGGGTACAAATGAGTAACGTCCTTCATCACTTATACACCCCAGCCTCATTTAAGTATAACTCAATGGACAAGGGGGTTAGAGATCAGGAATAAACTTTGTCTCAGTTAGGCCCAGCTCACATTACGTTTTTGCCTTAAGTTTATCCTGCGACGTATACGATAACCATGTCCATTGGGCTCCGTTAGCCAACTAAGGCCAAAAGTGTGTCCTCTTTGCCCCCTTCGAGCTGATACTTTTTCTTTTTTTTTTTTATCATAGCACCGCACCAGAGAACTGGGACAATCAGGTAAATAGAGTGGTGGGTGTCTAAAACTTGGGTATTGGTGTGGTGCCGGTTCACACCCCACTATCATCCACAGAATTCAGATGGGTAATAACCAATGCAAGACCGCAGCATATGAATGGATGTAAGAGACACAGCAACTTATATTACTAGATGGGCAAACTTCCCAAAATCATTGAGGTTTGCGGAAAAAAGGAAGGCGCCCAAATTCACTTTTGTGGCATACATCAGAGGTATACATTTAACATATACATCATGGGCTTTTTAATAGCTTTTTATACGTTAAATGGTTACCATAATAGTCTATGGCTGGGTTTGTTTCGGGTGCTGCGCTTTTAAACATTTTTAATATGTTTGAAATATCCTAATCCT
The DNA here is from genome assembly GCF_050947455.1 of Rhinoderma darwinii. Classification (NCBI taxonomy): domain Eukaryota; kingdom Metazoa; phylum Chordata; class Amphibia; order Anura; family Rhinodermatidae; genus Rhinoderma; species Rhinoderma darwinii. The sequence goes on along the minus strand of NC_134690.1, from coordinate 221,755,811 downwards.
TGTGAGTATGGAAATAAAATTTGTGCTTTGATAAATCTTCAAACAGTGTTGTACTATGTTTCTCTTTTTTCATCTAGAAATACAAAATCTGTAAACTGATGGATCTATGTGTAGTGGCAACCAACCTTAAAACATCCGGATTAGCCTGCGTAGAACTACAGGTCTCAGAAGAAGTTGTCCACCGATGGCATCCTTTTTGGACTTTATTTATTTCCTATTTGTGTATGTGCTGCGTAAAGGGATATCTCTTAAAGGGAACCTGTCACCATCATTTCCCCTTTTGAACTTTACTTATCCTTCACTGGCCGCTGCTATCAAAAGTTCATTACCGTTATCCCCTCTCCTAAACTCCTCCTCCGACTGTAAATAACGGTCTGCAAACATTTTGCGCCTTTTAATCTTAATAATCCGGTTTCCCTTTGTGCGCACACACCAGAAGGGGACATCAACGCACAAGCATGGGATATTGTGTGCTGGGGGAAGGCGAGGAGCTGTCAATCAAAAGTAAGGAGGCGCGGTAAACTCAAAGACTTGAGGAATGAAGATTTGACTCTTTTCAAACGAAGATTTGACTCTTTTCAAATGAAGATTTGACTCTTTTATGCTCATTAGCATACGGTGTGGGAACACTAAAAAACTGAATACTAAAGCTACAGAGCCGACTAAGAAGACAATTATAGGTTATATAGAAATGATTTTTCACCCACTACCACCAGGTATTGCTGGTTTAATAGGTGAAATGCTGGTGACAGGTTCCCTTTAAAGGTAACCTGTCACCAGCATTTCAGCTATTAAACCAGCAATACCTGGTGGTAGTGGGTGAAAAATCATTACTATATAACCTGTAATCGTCTTCTTAGTCGGCTCTGTAGCTTTAGTATTCAGTTTTTTAGTGTTCCCACACCGTATGCTAATGAGCATAAAAGAGTCATATCTTCGTTTGAAAAGAGTCAAATCTTCATTCCTCAAGTCTTTCCGAGTTTACCCCGCCTCCTTACTTTTGATTGACAGCTCCTCACCTTCCCCAGTACACTAAATCCTGCGCTTGTGCATTGATGTCCTATTCTGGTGTGCGCACACAAAGGGACACCGGATTATTACGTAAAAAGCGCAAAATGTTTGCAGACCGTTATTTATAGTCGGAGGAGGAGTTTAGGAAAAGGGATAACGGTAATGAACTTTTGATAGCAGCAGCCAGTGAGGGATAAGTAAAGTTCAATAGGTGAAATGCTGGTGACAGGTTCCCTTTAAGGATGTTTCACTAGGTTGCTATTTTTTTAATCGTTACAGCGGTATAATATTTCTTTTTTTTTTCGGATTATAGTCTATGGGTGACAGATACAATAAACGGATGCCTAATATTCGCAGCCGTCACCAATAGACTATAATATAATCTATTTAATGCTTATGTAATGAACTCTCATGACAATTTAACGGTTACCATTAAAGTCTATGGTGACTGATGCCACTGTTAGGGAGCTTTTCACCGACGTATACAGTTAGGTCCAGATTTACTTGGACAGTGACACAAGTTTTGTAATTTTAGCTGTTTACCAAAACATATTGAATGTACAGTTATATAATCAATATGGGTTATATGTGCGGACTCAGCTTTATTTGAGGGTATTCACATCCTAATTTGAGGAAGGGTTTAGGAATAACAGCTCTTTAATATGTAGCTGGTTCATTTTCAAGGAAACAAAGGTTATCGACAATTATCACAAAAGCTATTTAATGGGCTGCATGGGCTATTGCCTTATTAACCCATCTTCATCAATTAAGCAGGCAAAAGGTCTGGAGTTGATTACAGGTGTGGCATTTGCATTTGGAAGCTGTTGCTGTGATCCCACAATATGAGGTCAAAGGAGCTCTCAATGCAAATGAAACATACCATCGTTAGGCTGAAAAAAATGAACAAATTCATCAGAGAGATATCACAAATGTTATGAGTGGCCAAATCAACAGTTTGGTACATTCTTCTAGCGCACTGGTGATCTCGTGAACTCCAAGAGGCCTGGACGCCCACGGAAAACAACAGTGGTGGATGATCACAGAATCCTTTCCATGGTGAAGAAAAACCCCTTCACAACATCTACCCAAGTGAAGAACACTCTCCTGGAAGTAGGTGCATCAGTATCTAAGCCTACCATAAATAGAAGACTTCATGAGAGCAAATACAGACGGTTCACCACAAGGTGCAAACCATTAATCAGCCTCAAAAATAGAAAGGCCAGATTAGACTTTGCCAAAACACATCTAAAGAAGCCAGCCCAGTTCTGGAACAGCATTCTTTGGAATAATAAAAAGCGCTTCTCAGTTTCTTCCCGGAGCCAAAGTCTGGTTATCATCAAAGACTAATCGCTTGATAATCCCCTCTTACAAATTTTCCCCCAGATTTCTTGGTCCTTTTGAAGTTCTCCAATAGATTAATCCTGTGTCATATAAATTACGGCTGCCTCCGACTCTCAATATTCCCAACTTCTTCCATGTGTCCCTCCTAAATCCTGCGGTCCTAAATCGCTAGAGCAAATCCCCTGGCCCTGTAATTTAACCAGTGGTGCTTCTGACATCTTTGAAGTCAAGGAGATTCTGCACTATAAGAGGGTAGAAGAAAAATCTTCTACCTGGATGACTGGAAGGGGTTTGGTCCTGAGGAGAGATCATGGGAACCTGAAGAGAACATTGATGCTGCTGCGCTTCTGGTCCTAAGTAGAGGGGGCGTTAAGGGAGGGGTACTGTAGTGCTGGCAGCCGCTGTTCGCCGCTATCCGGCTTATCCTAGCAGTCGCCAGCATCTATTACCTTTGTTCTAGCGTCCTGCTCCTCCTTCCCGGAGATGCCGTCATGTACTGCACCCGTCTGTGCCTCGCTCCAATAGGGTGCCCGTCGATGTGCGCTGGTGACCTCTTGAAAAGCCATCTTGCACACCACTATATCCCTCCCTAGCCTATCCCTGTGCACTCTGCCCTACATAAGTTCGTCCTGCCCTCCTTTCTGTGCCTGAGCGTTGTTGTGTCTACCCATGTTCGTTATTGCAAATGGTCCCTTAGTTTATCCTGTGTTCCCGTATCCTGTATCCCATATCCCGTATCCAGTAATTATGTTTGTTCCTGAGTGAAGTCTAGTATTGGAGTCAAATTTATCCTCGACCACTCCAAGTGTCATCTGCCACGCCAAGTGTCATCGGTGCCAAGTGTCATCTGTGCCAAGGTGTCTGCTACCTAAGCCATAATGTCTGCTACGCCAAAGTATTTTCTATGCCACGTGTCTATCAGAACTTCTATACAGGTACTCTAGTTCTAAAGACTTTAATTGACTGTAGTTTAGCAGCTGCTATCCCGCTATGGTGGAGCAGCCTAGTGGGTCCAAATACCCCACAGGCGTGACAATAAAATTCTGCATAATAATAAAGTATTTTGAGTAAAAGTAAAAAAGTTGCACGTTTTTGCGCAAAACAGACATGTCCCAAAATTTGTGATTGTTTTATGTCACTAAGATGGCATAAACCTGTTGAGTAAGTTCACTTCCCCCATGGTCTACAGAACATCCATGCTGTAGATACTGTAATTGTGAATTAATACCATAGTAGATGGAAAAAATGATTATAATTTGTACTGTATGTAATCAATGTTGTAATGATACTATTTTACAGGTGTTAACAATCTCCCTTAGTCACACTTGTGATCATGGAATGCCCAGGTGTTCACATTTTATCAAGATGGCAGAAGGGTAAGAATATCTGTTTAATTGAATGTTCTTCAAAGAAAGGTTATCATAAATCATCTTCCAGTTTCACTTGGGGTTTTTTCAGGAAATGTCAAAATGTCTCTAGCTTAAAGAAATTATACTCATGTGCGGAATACATCCTTCCACTCATGTTTAGAAGGTCGTTTTCGGACAAAATTAGGTTTGAAGAAAGTTTCATATGCACTTATCCCAGTAAACTGAATCATAAAAAATCACAAGGTATAAATTTCTACAGCATATGCAATATAAAATAAAATACAAAAATTTAATATTACCATTTAAAGACTTAATAGTTAAGACTTAATAGTTAATAACTCTGTATAATGTCAGATTAAATATCTGTTCATAGAGCAGATATATTGCAGAAATTTTGCAACTGAAAATCTGTTCCAAATATCTGAATAGGGTTGTTTGTGCAGCATATGTACGGATTTTTACAAACATTATTCCAATACAAGCTGCAGAGACTGCAAGCGCGGTTTTGCTGAGTGGAGCGAGGTTTGACAGTCTGCAGTAAAGTGCGATTTTGCAGATAAGTGTGTTAGGAAATGTCTGTCACTTTAACCCCTTCCCTCTTTGGGCACTTTTGACCTTCCTGACAGAGCCTCATTTTTCAAATCTGACATGTTTCATTTTATGTGGTAATAACTCCGCAATGCTTTTACCTATCCAAGCGATTCTGAGATTATTTTCTCGTGACACATTGGACTTTATGCTACTGGCAAAATTTGCCCGATACATTCAGTATTTAATTGTGAAAAACACCAAAATTTAGCGAAAAATTGCAAAAATTTGCATTTTTCTCAACTTAAATGTATCTGCTTGTAAGACAGGCAGTTATACCACACAAACATGTTGCTAACTAACATCCCCCATATGTCTACTTTAGATTGGCATAGTTTTTTGAACATCATTTTATTTTTCTAGGACGTTACAAGGCTTAGATCTTTAGCAGCAATTTGTCACATTTTCAAGAAAATTTCAAAATGCTATTTTTACAGGGGCCAGTTCAGATTTGAAGTGGCTTTGAGGTCCTTAGATATTAGAAACCCCCAATAATTCACCCCATTTTAAAAACTGCACCCCTCAAAGTGTTCAAAACAGCATTTAGAAAGTTTCTTAACCCTTTAGACATTGCGCAGGAATTAAGGCAAAGTAGAGGTGACATTTCCAAAGTTCATTATTTTTTTTCCAGAAATTCATTTTGAATCCATTTTTTTTGTACCACAGAACGTTTTACCCAAGAAATGCAACTCAATATTTATTGCCCAGGCTCTGCAGTTTTAGGAAATATCCCACATGTGGCTCTAGTGTGGTAATGGACTGAAGAAACGGCCTCCGAAGCAAAGGAGCACCTAGTAGATTTTGGGCCTCCTTTTTATTAGAATATATTTTAGGCACCATGTCAGCTTTGAAGAGGTCTTGTGGAACTAAAACAGTGGAAACCCCCCAAAAGTGACCCCATTTGGGAAACTACACCCCTCGAGGAATTTATTTAGGGATGTAGCAAGCATTTTGACCCACCAGTTTTTTTTGCAAAAAGTTTTGGAACTAGGCCATGAAAATGAAAATGTACATTTTTTCAAATAAAATGTAGGTTTAGCTATTTTTTTTTCATTTCCAAAAGAACTAAAGTAGAAAAAGCACCACAACATTTGTAGAGCAATTTCTCCCGAGTAAAACAATACCTCACATGTGGTAATAAGCGGCAGTTTGGACACACGGCGAGGCTGAGAAGGGAAAGAGCGCCATTTGGCTCTTGGAGCTCAAATTTAGCAGGAATGGTTTGCGGAGGCCATGTCGTATTTGAAAAGCCCCCGAGGGGACAAAACAGTGGAAACCCCCAACAAGTGACCCCATTTTGGAAACTACACCCCTTGAGGAAATTATCTAGGGGTATAGTGAGCATTTTGACCACACAGGTTTTTTGCATAAATTTTTGGATGTAGGCTGTGAAAATGAAAATCTAAATTTTTTCAAATAAAATGTAGGTTTAGCTAATTTTTTTTCATTTCCACGAGGACTAAAGGAGAAAAAGCACCATAAGATTTGTAAAGAAATTTCTCCCGAGTAAAACAATACCCCAGATGTGGTAATAAACGGCTGTTTGGACACACGGCGAGGCTGAGAAGGGAAAGAGCGCCATTTGGCTTTTGGAACTCAAATTTAGCAGGAATAGTTTGCGGAGGCCATGTCACATTTGCAAAGCCCCTGAGGGGACAAAACAGTGGAAACCCCCAACAAGTGACCCCATTTTGGAAACTACACCCCATGAGAAAATTATCTAGGGGTACAGTGAGCAGTTTGACCCCACAGATGATTCACAGAACTTATTGGAAGTAGGCCGTAAAAATGAAAATCTACATTTTTTCAAAGAAAATGTAGGTTTAGGTATTTTCTTTTCATTTCCACAAGGACTGAAGGAGAAAAAGCACCGCAAAACTTGTAAAGCAATTTCTCCCGAGTAAAACAATACCTCACATGTGGTCACAAACATCTGTTTGGACACACGGTAGGGCTCAGAATGGAACTAGCACCATTTGGATTTTGGAATGGTTTCTGGGCGCCATGTCACATTTGCTGAGCCCCTGTAGTACTAGTACAGTGGAAACACCCCAAAAGTGACTCCATTTGGAAAACTGCACCCCCTGAGGAATCATCTAGGGGTATAGTGAAAATTTTGATCCCAAAGGTTTTTTGCTGAATTAATTAGAATTAAGCCATGAAAATGAAAAATAATTTTTTTTTCCAACAAGATGTAGTTTTAGATCAATATTTTTCATTTTTACAAGGAATAGAGAAGAAAAAGCACCCCGACATTTGTAAAGAAATTTCTCCCTAGTACAGTAACACCCCATATGTGGTTATAATCAGCTGTTTACATATATGGGAGCATTCAGAAGAAAAGGAGCGGTATTTATCTTTATCGTAGATTTTGCTGGAATGGTTTGCGGACGCCATGTTGCATTTGCAAAACCACTAATGTATCAAACAAAAGTGACCCCGTTTTAGAAACTACACCCCTAAAGGCATTTATGGGGTGTAGTGAGAATTTAGACTCCACAGGTGTTTTTCAGAAATGAATACGCCGTGGATGGTGAAGTGAAAATTGCAATTTTTCCACTGATCTGCCCATTCACCGCACAATATGTTGTGCACCTAGAAAATCTTACCCTATAAATTGTTAAGCGTGTTCTCCCGGGTATGGTAATGCCTTACTTGCAGCCATAAATTGCTGTTTGGGAACACTGTAGGGCTAAGAAGGGAAAGACCGCCATTTTGAGCATGGATTTTGCTTGGTAGTAGTTCTGTTTGGGGTTTTGCTTGTATTTCAGTTTATAATGTGGTGGCGTATGTAATGTGTGCGGACTACATCAGGGCATAATAAGAGGGTATAATAATGGGGTAAATAATACAATTATCCATAGATCTGTGTTACGATGTGAAGCGATCCGTTATGCGCAGGCCGGTGTCACACTGATAAACAGTTTTCTTTCTTATCCACCTTCTGTAACGCTCTGCACCTTTTGGGGACTTTTTCTCCGTCGTAGTTTGGGAAATATTGCTGGGAAAGTTTTGCGCTGGTATAATACGGGCACCCTCGCTTCCAGCGGATGTGCTATGTCCCTTCCCTTTCCTAGTTCCTAAATACTAGGGCCCTGAAACGGAAGAAATGTTCCCCTCCGGCCTGCACATTGAGATGTTTTTCATCACCGAATTACTAGTGCCATAACATTTTTACTTTTCAGTTGATTGAGCGGTGTGCGGGCTTGTTTTTTGCGAGACGGGCTGTAGATTTTATTGGTCCATTTTAGAACACATACGACTTTTTGATCACTTTTTATTTCATTTTTTGGTAAAGGAAATTACAGAAAACAAGCAATTCTGGCGTTGTTTTTCATGGTTTTTTTTTACGGCGTTCACCGTGCGGGATAAATTACATAATAGTTTTGTAGTTTGGGTTGTTACGTACGCGTCGATACCAATTATGTATAGTTTTTTTTATGTATTGCAGCTTTTGCACAATAAAATCACTTTTTTTATAAAATCATTTGTTTTCTGTGTCGCCATATTCTAAGACCCATAACTTTGTTATTTTTGCGTGCACAAAGCGGTGTCAGGGATTCTTTTTTGCGGGACGGATTGTCGTTTTTATTAGTACTATTTTGGAGTAAATGTGACTTTATGATCACTTTTTATAGCATTTTTTGGAAGGAGATGTGACCTAAAAAAAAGATTCTGGCGTTGTTTTTCATGTTTTTTTTTTACGGCGTTCACCGTGCAGGAAAAATTACATAATAGTTTTGTAGTTTGGGTCGTTACGGACGCGGCGATACAAATTATGTATAGTTTTTTTTACATTTTTACGTTTTTTCTCATAATAAAAGACTTACTATGGGAAAAAAGTCAGTTTAGCTTTATTTTTATTTGAAAAGTGTGTGTTTTTATTGTTTTACCACATTTTTATTAAGTTTTTTTTACTTTTTTGACTTGTCCCACTAGGGGACTTGAGGGCCTGATGCCCCGTTCGCTACTCTAATACACTGCACTACATACGTAGTGCAGTGTATTAGCGCTGTCAGTTATTCACTGACAGCAAGCCTATGAGGACACGCCGCAGGCGGGTCCTCATCGGCTCCCATACAAGGCAGACTCGGACGCCATTTTCTGGCGTCCGATTGCCACAGCAACCCAGCGATTGCATCACTGGGTTGCTGGTCGGGTTAAAACCTATCAGATGCTGCGCTCTATTGAGCGCAGCATCTGAGGGGTTAATCTGCCGGATCGGAGAATAGCTCCGATCCTGGCAGTTACAGGAGGGTGCCAGCTGTATAATACAGCTGTCACCCCGCGGTGATGGTGCCGGCTCTGCTTCTGAGCCCGCACCATCACTGCGCCGTATATATACGGCGGATGTCGGGAAGGGGTTAAGGGTATGTGCACACGATAGCAGGCATTTACGTCTGAAAAGACAGACTGTTTTCAGGAGAAAACAGCTGCCTCGTTTCAGTCGTAAATGCTCCTCCTCGCATTTTGCGAGGTTTCTCTGACAGCCGTAAATTTTGAGCTGCTCTTCATTGAGTTCAATGAAGAACGGCTCAAATTACGTCTGAAAGAAATGTCCTGCACTTCTTTTGACGAGGCTGTATTTTTACGCGTCGTCGTTTGACAGCTGTCAAACGACGACGCGTAAATGACAGGTTGTCTGCACAGTACGTCGGCAAACCCATTCAAATGAATGGGCAGATGTTTGCCGACGTATTGTAGCCTTATTTTCAGATGTAAAATGAGGCATAATACGCCTCGTTTACGTCTGAAAATAGGTAGTGTGAACACAGCCTTAGGTTGTCATGACTACTAGTCTAGTTTCTGGATGGCCCTGGTTTGAGTTGCAGAGCCACTCCTATTTCTCATTCTGCACCTATCAGGGCCAAGGGTGGAGTATTTGAATCTGTTCAGTTTTCTCATTTTTGCTTGTGACTTCTTGTGTATGCATGTGTCTGATCAAGCGCCTGGTTACTCCCTGTATCACCTTGACTGTTTGGACTCTTTGAACTGGACTTCGGCTTTGTCGTTGAATTTACCCCTCTGGCTTGTCAGGTTATCCGTTCTGGTATTGCCTGCAGTTGCATCTCCTGTCCAATACTGTATTCTGTCAAAGCAACCTGAGTTCTATGTAGCCGAATCCAACCTGACTTGCAGTGGGCACTAGTGAAGACCATCGAGTAGCCTTAGACTCTGCTGACCAGAGTGGTGACGGACTAGAAGAGGCTGGACGCAGCTGCAGGCTTGAGGGAAGCCGACATGACCGTCCTGGTAGGGAAAGGGTTAATGTTAAGAGGTGAGGGAAAGGTGAAGAAGCTGAAGGAGGGACGGGGAGGAGCTAGGGGGGACGGGGGGGCCGTTACTGCGCTTCCCGCTGTTTCTCGGCATTGAGCCGGAAGCAGCGGGAGGAGTAGTACACAAGAAGCAAAGCTCCCCGTTGCCCGGCTTTTTAGTATGGCAGAGGCCCTGATTTTAGAGCGGCTGCGTGCCGCTGCTGTGCACCACGGTCCCGGATGGCTGGAGGAGACCGTGGCTGCATTAACGCGGATCCCGGACGCCGTTTCGCCACGTCGGGCACGGCGTTCGGGGTCTGTTGTAAGGGACAGGCTCCCCTCCCCCGGCCCCCCTACGAGCATGGCTATGGCGGCGGGGGGGGAGTCGGCAACAACCGCTCCTGCGCTGGGCAGGCAGAGAGCGGTAGCAGGGGTGACGGCGATGCAGGCTGTGTCGACCCGTCCCTCTCGGCGGTCCCGACCTCCAGAGCGCCTGAGTCCGGAGGTAGTCCCGCGGACACGGCGTCGCAGAGGGAGCCCGATCCCGGACGCTGCAGGCCAGGCAGCTGGGAGGACCGCCCCTTCCCAGGCCCTGCGTCCTGGCAGGAATCCCAGGCCGCGACGGGGTCCGGCGGTAAGCAGGGAGTCGCAGGCCGGGCTCCCTGTCACCCCTCCCCCATCAGATGGAAGATGTCAAGAGCAAGGTACGGCCGCCCCGCATGGTGATGTTCCGGCCAGGGGGCAGGCTTCGTCAGGATCGTCTAGACGGACGACTAGATCTGCAGCGACGTCGAGGCAACAGGTCCGGTCGGAAGTCTGGGTCCCGGCGGTCGGGCGGCAGGTTGCCGGCCCATCGGTCAGCGCGTCCTCATCCCCTTTCCGAAGAGGTCGTTGGGAGGGACAGTCGTCGGCGAGAGAAGAACTGGAGGAAGGTGAACTGGACGTCTATCGTCGAGGTCAGGATGGTCCGGCTGACGGGAACACAGCGCCTGTGCAGCCCGGTGAGTGTATAACTCCTTTATTGTCTTATCCAGCGATTTTTATGTCGGGTGTCGGCGGGGGGGCTGCTAGCATAGCATCGGGGGCCGGTAGTGGCGCGGGCGGACGCGACGGAGCGGGTTTGGCAGATTTAGTGGGTTGCTTACGGGAGCTGGTGGGGCGCCTGGATAGGGCCGCGGCGCCGGTAGTAACGGAAGTGTCCCCTGCGGTAGTTTGGGAAGGCTCCAGGGAAGTGGGATCGTTGCAGGCGCGTCCTGTGGTGGCGGTTAGAGAGGCGGTCGCGGTGTCGGTGCAGACTGAGGCACAGAAGGACGGCGATCGAGTGCGCATGGACGATCGTGCTCGGGGGGAGGTGTATGTTTGTTTTGAGGGTCCGTTGGGGGCGCATTTAAAGCAGGAGGTGCGTGATCGGATCTGGAAAGATGAATATGTTGAAATTTTTTCTCTCTTGCCGCTGGCTAAATTCAATTTGGATAAGAGCAAGCGGGATGAGAGTAAAAAGGACGAGGAGGAACGGCGGCGGTATAGGCTTATCCCGCAGACGTTCGTTAATTGGTCGCAGGCGTTCGCCATATTGGCTAGTGTGATAGGGGAAAAGGCGCCGGAAAATTGTTCGGCGTTATTTTGTTATTTTGATGCTATTGGGGAGGCTCATAGGGCGTATGGGGGTCAGGCGTGGCTGCGATATGATGAGCAATTCCGTCAGCGGAAGGCGGTTCGGCCGGCGATTCGGTGGGACCAGAAGGATATTGCTCTCTGGTTACGGGTTACGGTTCCGGTTAGGCAGCCCTTTCCCGGGAGCGGTGGCCAGGGAGGCCAGACTAGTCAGAGTGGACCAAGCGGCGGGGGAAAGGCGGGGTTTTGCTGGCAATTCAATGAAGGCCAGTGTAAGTTCGGGGCCACGTGCAAGTTCAAGCACGTGTGCTCCGAGTGTAATGGTGCATCACACGGGGCGGCAAAATGTCTGCGTAAAAAGAGGTCCGGGAACCAGCACGGGGCTGGTCAAGGGGGTGTCGCCGGTGAGGGTGGAAAGGATGGCCCCTTATCTAAATGAGTATCCGGATAGGGCGGCGGCTAAGTTGCTTTATGAAGGGTTTAGTGTTGGTTTTGTTATTCCTCCGCCTCCTTATGAGGTTCCGGTTACGCGGAGAAATTTAAAATCGGCTTACGTGCATGCGGAAGTCGTGTCGGAAAAGTTGTTAAAAGAAGTTTCGTTGGGGCGCATGTCGGGGCCATTTGTGGAGTCGCCGGTGAAAGATTTAGTTGTGTCCCCTTTGGGTATTGTCCCTAAACGCGAGCCCGGAAAGTTTCGTTTGATTCAACATTTATCGTATCCCAAAGGTTCGTCGGTAAACGACGGGATTGATCACGAGTTGTGTTCCGTAGTTTATACCTCATTCGATAAGGCGGTGGGGTTAGTGCGGGCTGCGGGTCCGGGGGCGCTGCTAGCAAAAACCGACATCGAGGCGGCGTTCAGGTTGTTGCCGGTGCATCCAGAAAGCCAACGGCTGTTGGGCTGTTTTTGGAATGGGGCCTTTTACGTGGATCGGTGCCTTCCGATGGGGTGTTCTCTTTCTTGTGCATACTTCGAGGCGTTTAGTAGCTTCGTGGAGTGGGTAACGAGGGGAGTATCCGGGGTCGATTCGTTGATCCATTACTTAGATGATTTTTTGTGCGTTGGCCCGGGGGGTTCGCCGGTTTGCGGTAACTTGCTTCATGCCCTGCAGAAGGTGGCGAGGGATTTTGGGATCCCTTTGGCGCCGGAAAAAACGGAGGGCCCGGTAGCGACGATTTGTTTCTTGGGAATCGAAATTGACTCGGTGGCAATGGAGTGTCGGCTCCCGGCGGATAAGCTGGGTGCTTTGAGGCTGGAGGTGCGACGGGCTTGTAGAAGGAAGAAAATGTCGTTGAGGGAGCTTCAGTCGCTGCTGGGGAAGTTGAATTTCGCCTGCCGGATTATGCCGATGGGGAGGGTGTTTGGTAGAAGGTTGGCGGCGGCAACGGCGGGAGTGCGGGCGCCGCATCATTTTGTGAGGCTCAAGGAGGAGCACCGAGCTGATCTTCAGGTTTGGGATGACTTCTTGGGCCAGTACAATGGTCGCTCGCTATGGATGGCCCCAGCGCAGGATACGAGTGATCTGAATATTTTCACGGATGCGGCTGGGGCGGGTGGCTTTGGAGCTTACGGGGGAGGTCCGTGGTGCGCAGGTCAATGGCCGGCTAGCTGGGTGTCCAGTGGATTGACGCGGAATCTGGCCCTGCTCGAGCTGTTTCCCATCGTGGTGGCGGCTACCATTTGGGGGGACAGGCTCAGGGATAAGAAGGTCCGTTTTTACTGCGACAACATGGGTGTGGTGCTTGCCATTAATAACATCACGGCGTCCTCTCCTCCGGTAGTTCAATTGTTGCGACATTTAGTGTTGGTGTGTTTGTCGCTGAACGCGTGGGTGGTGGCGGTGCATGTCCCGGGTGTACGGAATTGTGTTGCTGATGCTCTTTCTCGCTCGCAGTGGGACCGGTTTCGGCAATTGGCTCCGGGAGCGGAACGTATTGGTTTGGCGTGTCCGGATCATCTATGGGATCTGGTATCGGTCCCGTAGAGCAGCTGTTACAAAGGTCTTTGGCGGGCACGACGTGGAGGGCTTATGCTGCTTGTTGGAGGCAGTGGGAGGAGTGGGTAAGAGAGTTGGGTGATGTCAATACGGATAGAGACAGGTTGGTGGCACTTTTGTATTGGTTAGGGGATGCCTGGGAGGCGGGGTTTTCAGTAGCGAAGGTGAACCGGTTTATATCCGCGGTGGCGTTTGGGCTTAAGTTGCGGGGCTTGCGGGATGTATCGAAGGAATTTCTGGTATCGCAGGCTTTGAAGGGGTTGCGCAGAGGTAGGGTGGAGGCGGATAGTAGAAGGCCGGTGTCGTTTGCTTTGCTGGGCTTGTTGGGTGGTTCATTGGCATCGGTATGTCGTTCTTCAGATGAAATGGATTTGTTTCGGTTGGCTTTCTCGTTGGCGTTCTTCGGAGCATTTAGAATAGGTGAGTTGGTGTCGCCAAGTACTAAACAGGCAGGGGGGCTGAGATCTGGGGAGGTGAGCCTTTTTGCAGATCGGTTGGAGGTATGGTTGCGTAGATCAAAAACTGACCAATTAGGGAAGGGAAAACTGATAGTTTTGTTCGCTCTCCCGGGGTCGGTCATGTGCCCAGTAGAGTGCATGCGTGGTTTTACAAAAAACAGGGGGTCTCCAGATTTGCCTTTGTTATGTCATGTGGACGGGTCGTTCTTGTCCAGGTTTCAGTTTGGAGCTGTTTTTAAAAAATGTTTGACGGCGGTTGGGGTTGCGGCAGGCTCATATTCATCTCATTCCTTCCGGATTGGCGCAGCAACGGAAGCAGGGCGCTGGGGGTTGGATGATGAGGGGGTGAGGCGTATTGGTCGTTGGGAGTCTAAAAGGTTTAAGTCCTATGTCCGCCCCCATATGTTGTAATTTTGTTGTTTATGCTTGCAAATGTATATGGTGGTGCCTAACTGTGTTTTCCGTTTCAGATTCGCCTCCTTGTCTGGTGTGGTTGATGGGTCATTCGTACGTGCACTGGGGGGCTTTGAGGGCGGACGTCCGCCCGGATGGTCGCCAGTTGCGCATTCCGCGACAGGATGCGGTTGTGCATTGGCTGGGGTTTAGAGGTATGTCGTGGAACAGGGTGTTGGCGGAATTCCAGACATATGTGCGGCTTGATAGGGTTCCGGAGGTTTTAGTGTTGCACGTGGGTGGGAATGACTTAGGAGTCCGCCCTTTTCGTGAGTTGGTGCGGGATATCAAACATGATTTGTTGTGTTTGTGGGTATCTTATCCCAAGTTGGTGGTAGTGTGGTCGGACATAGTCCCAAGGAAGCATTGGCGGTTAGCTAGATCGGTGGAGAGAGTCAATAAGGCTCGGATAAAAGTTAACCGGGCGGTGTCCCGTTTTGTGGCAAAGAACGGGGGCATTTGCGTGAGGCATAGGGATTTGGAGTCAGGATTGGGGAATTTCTGGAGGAGTGACGGGGTTCATCTGACCGAGGTTGGCATTGATATTTGGAGCTTGGCTATAGCAGAAGGCATAGAAAGGGCGGTGGTGGTGTGGAGGAACTCACAGGCTTAAGGTGGTCAAGGCCTGTTTCGCGGTGGCGGGGGGAGTCCTTGAGGCCAGTCAGTACAAAATGGTGGGGGGGTCGCATCGGGGGTATGCGTCCCCCAAAAAAGGTACATGGTTGAAGACTTCATCGGGTGTTATCCCTTTGAAGTGGTCTTCTGGTAGAAGGTATGTCACTTGAAGGCTTCATCGGGTGTTATCCCTTTGAAGTGGACTTCTAGTGGTCGGTATATCACTTGAGGGCTTCAACGGGTGTTATCCCCTTGAAGTGGACTTCTAGTGGGTGGAGCCATCTGCAGAGGTGAACGGTGCTTCCGAGCTGGTTTACGGCTGGAGGTAATTAGTGGTTTGCAGATGGCTAATTCGGTGTGTTCTTGAAAGGAACATCTGAAGGGGCTTCAAGGACTTCCTCTGCTCGGGTTAATGTTAACGTTTAATGGTTATTTATGATTCTGACCCATGTTGGGTCATGTGAATTATTAGGAGGAATTCTCTGGTGGATTCCTAACTAGTTATCCGAATGTTTCGGATTTAAATTGTTTTTATAAAACTGTGAAATTAATAAACGGCTGCTGTGGCCATTTCACATCCAACCTCGGTGTCATGTGTCGTTACTAAATGGGGGTGGGGGATAGTATGGTTTAAGGTTAACACACGACTCTACCTAGGCAGGTCAAGAAGAGGCTGGACGCAGCTGCAGGCTTGAGGGAAGCCGACATGACCGTCCTGGTAGGGAAAGGGTTAATGTTAAGAGGTGAGGGAAAGGTGAAGAAGCTGAAGGAGGGACGGGGAGGAGCTAGGGGGGACGGGGGGGCCGTTACTGCGCTTCCCGCTGTTTCTCGGCATTGAGCCGGAAGCAGCGGGAGGAGTAATACACAAGAAGCAAAGCTCCCACCCTCCCACCCTTGTTTTGTTACTCCTTAGGTCTTCTGTACGTCCGTATATGAGCGTTGTGTTTTATTTTGTGTGTTTATTTAACATGTTTTTCTTTTTTCCGGAGTAGGTTCTGTTGTCATGGCAGCTGGCGGGGGGAGTCCTTGAGGCCAGTCAGTACAAAATGGTGGGGGGGTCGCATCGGGGGTATGCGTCCCCCAAAAAAGGTACATGGTTGAAGACTTCATCGGGTGTTATCCCTTTGAAGTGGTCTTCTGGTAGAAGGTATGTCACTTGAAGGCTTCATCGGGTGTTATCCCTTTGAAGTGGACTTCTAGTGGTCGGTATATCACTTGAGGGCTTCAACGGGTGTTATCCCCTTGAA
The DNA here is from genome assembly GCF_050947455.1 of Rhinoderma darwinii. Lineage (NCBI taxonomy): Eukaryota > Metazoa > Chordata > Amphibia > Anura > Rhinodermatidae > Rhinoderma > Rhinoderma darwinii. The sequence continues at coordinate 221,739,862 of NC_134690.1, read as the reverse complement.
GTGGACTTCTAGTGGGTGGAGCCATCTGCAGAGGTGAACGGTGCTTCCGAGCTGGTTTACGGCTGGAGGTAATTAGTGGTTTGCAGATGGCTAATTCGGTGTGTTCTTGAAAGGAACATCTGAAGGGGCTTCAAGGACTTCCTCTGCTCGGGTTAATGTTAACGTTTAATGGTTATTTATGATTCTGACCCATGTTGGGTCATGTGAATTATTAGGAGGAATTCTCTGGTGGATTCCTAACTAGTTATCCGAATGTTTCGGATTTAAATTGTTTTTATAAAACTGTGAAATTAATAAACGGCTGCTGTGGCCATTTCACATCCAACCTCGGTGTCATGTGTCGTTACTAAATGGGGGTGGGGGATAGTATGGTTTAAGGTTAACACACGACTCTACCTAGGCAGGTCATGAGATAGCTGATTTACATGCACCCTTGATCCGGACAGTCTCCAGCTGTCTTTGGGGAATTGCTCGTTTAGCAATCCCATATACTTGCACTCTGGGGAATTGCTCAAGTAGTGATTCCTTGACAAAGTGCAAAGTTTAACACAGGGACATAGCTGAACACAAGGACATAGGAAATTAAGGTTTGTTAATTTTTCTTTGTTGTATTTGTGTAAAAAAAAGTTTACACCTTAAAGGGGAAAATATATGTACAGTAGTGTTAAAAAAAATAGCAGTGAGTTTAAAAACGCAAATATAGCGCAAAATCATTATAATAACTTTTATTTGCCTAAATGCAAATTCACAGGAAATACTACTATTCAATTCCAAATCAAAACAATAAAAACATTTATACAGTTTGTGTTAATCCTTTACAGAAAGTAAAGAAAAAGGAATATTAAGCTGTTTAAAAAAAATAGCAGTGCCAGCATTTTTCTTTAAAAACTCAAAAATGTCATGTACAAAATGAAAAAATGTTTAAGATTTCACTTTACTGAACTACTATTTAGTGGCATAGCCATTGTTTCTGAGAACTGCTTGACATCTGTGTTGCATGGAGTCGACCAACTTCTGGCACCTCTGAACAGGTATTCCAGTCCAGGAAGATTGGACTACTGTAACGTCTATGGCCGGGGGTCGTCGTTCAGACTTACCCCTTGACGATCCCGGCCATGGACATCTCTCTTCACGGGGTCAGCTCCCTCCAGGGAGACGCCGGTACTGCCTTAAAGCGCCAGTACGCGTCCAGCTGTCACCCATCAATTATCAGCCCAAATGGCTGCTGGACTATAATAAGGGGCTCTGCCCACTGGTTCCTTGCCTGAGCATTGTTGTATACCTAAGGTTGTCTTTCAAAAGGTCTCCCAGTGTTTTCTAGTTCCCAGTGTTACCCAATCCTACTGCCCGTACCCTGTATCCCGTGCTATCGTATCTACAAGTGAAAGTCAAGTTGTGTCTTCCGCTGCACCCACGGTGCCACCTGCTGTGAAAGTCAAGTCGTGTCCCCGCTACTGTCTGCAATGCCTCAGGTACCCGTTCTGAACTATAGACCCGTTCTGAACGATAGACATTGTTTTGTACCTTGTTGGCCTGCTGCTACCCTGCCTTGTGGTACGGCCCAGTGGGTCCACAACCCGCGTCGTGACAGTACGCTCGGGGTCCATGGTCAATTCTACAAGGGGTGTTTGTGTGTGTGTGTGTGTGTGTGTGTGTGTTGTGCAATGTATGCATGCTTTGAACAGCCGTTTGAGGGCAAATATCTTTGCACTAAATGTGCTTATATCTAGTGCAGAGAAGTATTTAGAACCCAAGGTTTTGGATCTAAATGCGCAGCTTGTGACACTCGGGAGCATTGCAAACCTGTAGAGGACTTTAGTGCTCACTGAGCAGGAACTGGCAGTTGGCAGCGATATGGAGGTGGGTGGCATTTTCAGCCCGGGACGGACTGGACCGGGGGGAGGGGCCATGCAGACGCACATAGCAGACGTGCTGAACATCTGTAACACTCCTCCTCCTCTCTGACGCTGTATGCAGCACATGAAGCCAGAGAGGAGCAAGTCTGCAGGAGGAGCGACGAGCAGCACGAGGTAAGTTCCTGCCTTGCTGGGACCGGGACCCATGACGTGAGTATACTGCAAGGGGGAGTCTGGGCATTTTACCGACAGCAGAGGGCTCTATGGGGCTGGAATAATCCACCCCATAGAGCCCTCACATCACTATAATGGAAGGATTAGTGTGGGTGGGGGAGGGTCTGAGCGTCTGTCTGACTGTCTGACTTACTGCAGAGAGCTCTATAGGGGGGGATTCTGCCCCCCCTTTAGAGCAGTCAGTCAGATGCTCAGACCCTCCTAACCTTTCAGTATAGTAACTAGTCAGGGCTCTATGGTGGGGGGATGATTCCCCCCTATAGAGCCCTCTGCTGTCAGTAAAACGCCCAGACCCCCCGCCCCCTTGCAGTATACTCCTGGCTTTGTAGCTTTAGGCTTTGTAGCTTTCCTGTGCTTAATTAGCATGGGAAAGCTACAATCAGGGCGGTGACTGGTGAGTATCACAGTCACTCCCAGTGCACACTGCACGCAGCAGCTGCGGCATTCAGTCTGACTGTGAGTCTCTGACCAGTCACCACCCACACGCAGCAGACAGGAGAGATAATAGTGCCTGTCATAATCCCTCAACTACTACAGTTTCACATGTATTGACTGTGTAGCTTTCTATAGTGTAGTGGTTAGCTTGTCTGCCTTACATATGGAGGTTTCTGGTTCTAATCCCAGCTGGGTTTTTTTTTCTTCTTTTTTTATATTAATATCTTACTTGTATTGGGCTTTGTTCACACTAGCATTAATATACGTTTACCTCTCTTCCGTCAGAGGAAGAGAGGATCAATACGTTAAACGGAAAGCAACGGCTCCATTAGAATTACCATTGCTTTCAATGGTAATTCTTTTGTATCAGTTGCTTTCCGTTTGTCTCCGTTCGCTAGGTTTCCGTTCTTTTGAACGGAAATAAAAGTTCTGCAGACTTCACTTTTGTTTCTTTTAAAAAAAACGCAAACTTTGCGAACGGAGACAAACGGAAAGCAACTAATACAAAAGAATTACCATTGAAAGCAATGATAATTCTAATGCAGCCGTTGCTTTCCGTTTAACGTATTGATCCTCTCTTCCTCTGACGGGAGAGCGGTAAACGTATATTAATGCTAGTGTGAAAGAAGCCTTAGGGCCTGTTCACATCAGCGTTGTCTTTCCGTTCTGGGGTTCTGTCGGAGGTAACCCCGCAACGGAAAGTTAAACTGAAACCACAGCTTCCGTTTCCGTCACCATTAGCGCAGTCGACTGCGCTATTGATTCAGTCACAAAAACTGAAACCTGCCGGAATGGTGACGAACGGAAACCATTAGCAATGTTTCCGTCACCATTGATTTCAATGGTGACTGAAACTGAATTTTGTTTCAGCTTGACTTTCCGTTGCGGGGTTCACCCGACGGAAACCTCCCACGGGAACCCCGGAACGGAAAGCCAACGCTGATGTGAACAGGCCCTAATCCTTCCCCATAAACCTGCCCCCGCTAATTAAAATAAATATATTATATAATGTATATAGCGCTGTATCCTGTATCCGTCAGGTCAGCGGGTCCTGCAGGATCAACCTGTTACCAATCACTTCTAAGTTCATAACTTAGATGTGATCGGTAATAGGCGACCTAATGGATTCAGGTCTCAGCGCTATATACAGCTGCTCTGTATACAGGATACAAAGCAGCTGTATCTCAAAAAGTACAAATCATTTTCAATAAAAAGTAATTAAAACTTGCACCAATCGCATTAATAGATATCTTTATATATCATAGTGACATGTCCGAAGTTTTCATCGGTGGGGGACCGAGCACTGAGGCCCCCACCGATCGCTAAAACGAAGCAGCAGAAGTGCTCGGGTGAGTGCTGTGGCGCTTCATTTATGATCGACTTTCAGCCGAGTGAGCGGTGTACGGACTCCTAGACTTTCTATTGAGCCCGTACACTGCTCCAAGGAAAGCCAAAAAGAATTGAAGCGGCACACCGCTCACCCGAGCACTTCTGCTGCTTCGTTTTAGAGACTAGTGGGGGGGTCTCAGTGTTCGGACCCCACTGATCAAAACTTCTGACATGTCAAAAGTTTTTTAAAAAGTTGTTACACTTTAAAGAGAATCTTTCACCTGCCCACAGATTTGCATTTGAGTGCAGCGTGTAATGGGGAGGGCTGCACAAACTCTGGGGCACTTTACATTTTTTTTTTCCTACCCTCTTTCCTTACTTAGATATCGGTGCCGTAATGTTTGGCGCCGATATTTAAATAACCCCATGAACTGCCAATGGGGCGGTAATTGGCAAGGGGGCGTGTAACATCGCTGTGACACCAATCGGCTACGGACAATGTCAACAGCAAGAGCTGGAGAGAGGAGAGCATGTGCGCCTGCACACGCTCTCACTCTTCAGCTCTCGGCAGGCAAGTACAAGACTGATCTCAGGTGAGAGATCAGTCTTGTCGTCCTTGTCTGCCGAGAGCTAAAGAGTGAGAGCGTGCATGCGTGCACAGCTCCGATGCCATGAAACAGAAGAAGAAGAATTCACACTCTTCTTCTGTTCCTCAGTGGTGGCGGAGCTGCGTGCTCGCGCGCACGCGCTCTCTGTCCAGCTCTTACTCTGAAACTGTCTGTAGTGATTGCACAGTGTCACAGCGATGTTACACGCTCCCTTGCCAATTACCTCCCCATTGACAGTTCAGGGGGTTATTTAAATATCGGGCGCCAAATATTACAGCACCGATATCTAAATAACGAAGGAGGCTAGGAAAAAAATGTAAAGTGACCCAGAGTTTGTGCGGCCCTCCCAATTACATGCTGCACTCAGCTGTACATGTATGGGGAGGTGAAAGGTTCTCTTTAAAAGAAAGGTGTTATAATTATTTTTATTTTATTTGATATGTTTTATTTTATGGGCCTAATTTTTCTAATAATTTTAATATGTTTCCGAAGGTAGCTATTTATTCATATGTCTGTAGGGGCAGCCATCTTTATTTTTATTTTTCATACTGCTAATTTTTGTTTTGCAGGTTCCGCTGGACCATTTGGACTACGTCGCTGATGTAAGCTTTTTTTCTTTTTTTTTTTTTAAATAAAATGGTTAAAGTGGATTGTGTGGAAGAGTTGTCATTTCAAGAAAATAAATTTCTTTATGTCTCTGTTTTTTAATACTTCATTACCGCCTTAGTAATGGCTGCTGTCTGATTGAGAGCGTCCATTACTAAGAAGGGGCTTAGTGTTAGCCAGTAATAAGGCCATCACTAACCCCTATTATTACCCCGGTACCCACCGCCACCAGGAGTACCGGGAAGAGCTGGGTACGATCCAGCACCCGACCATCTGAAGTAAAGGGTACTTGGGTGGCCGCAGGCTGGTACTATCAGGCTAGGAAGGGACAAAAACCATGGCCCTTCCCACCCTGGTGATGCTAAGCTGCTGCTGCTGCTGCTTTATTGTATCTGGCTGGTTATGAAAAATGGAGGGGATCTCACTGAATTTTTTTTTTCAATTTATTTTTACAAAATGGCGAGGGGTTTCCCCAATTTTTCATAACCAGCCAGATACAATAAAGCAGCTGCAGCCTAGCATCCCCAGGGTGGGAAGGGCCACTTTTTTGGCCCTTCCCAGCCTGATAATACCAGCCTGTGGCCTAACCGTCGTTTCAGATGGCCAGGTACTGAATCGTACTCGATTCTTCCCGGTATCCCTGGCGGCAGTGGGAACCGGGGTAATAATAGGGGTTAGTGATAGCCTTTTTACTGGCTAATGCTAAGCCCCAGCCTTAGTAATTGAACGCTGTCAATCAGACAGCTGCCATTACTAAGGCCATAATAAAGTATTTAAAAAAAACAGACATAAGAATTTTTTTTTATTGAAATCGAAACTCCCCCATGCAACCCTCTTTCACAATTTTTTTTTCTTTAAAGTAGATCATTGAAGTAGTCCAATGAATCTACGATGTAGTCCAAACAGTCCAGCGGAACCCACCAAAAAAAGTTAGCAGTATAAAATGTAAAAAAAAAAATAATTTGCCAAAATAGAAACCCCTGCTCCACCGTTTGCTCTTGTAGGCCACAGCCTGGTTTAGGCCTGAGGCCTACAAGAGATCGGGAGCACGCTGATGACGTCAACTGCCAAGCACGATGACGTCACTGCATCATGCCGACCACGCCGGGCCACTGAACTCTGTTAAAAATCATAAGTCAATTAGGTAATAAATAGGGGGCATAGAAGATGTTAAACCATTTTTTGTGTTAATGCTGCGTTGCTGATCCATGATACTAAAGTAATATAGTAAAAAGAGTTCTTTAAATCTTTTCTATACATTAAACAGCACTTTACAAATAAACAACAAATGTTTTCCTATTTATTTTTTTTTTATATATTGCGTGTTTGATGTGTAAAGCCAGTAATGAGAAAACTCCGATAGATTGGGGGGGGCCTTTTTATAGTTCGCCTCAGGCAGCAGAGGGGCTAGGTTCACCCCTGGGTGGGTGCAGGGGGCAAGTTTAGGGCCCAGAGATGAGCTGCTGGGAAACAGTTAAAAGCAGAGTTAGAGGAAACATGCCAGAGAGGCTAGGCCTGAGCTGGCACACCCTTGTAAATATGGGCAATAAATTGGTTGATATTAGGGATGTAAGTCCACAGCTAGTATCACTACAGCAGGGCTTTGTATAAGGTCAATGACTGCTGTAGAAAGGATAAGAAAAGAAGTGCAGCAAAGGTCAGACATATGCTAGTGGTAGGGGATTCTATTATTAGGCGGACAGATAGGGCACTCTGCCGACGAGACCATGAATGCCAAACAGTATATTGTCTTCTGGGTGCTCGGATTCGGCATATTGCGGATCAGACAGACGGATTGCTGGATGGGAATGGGGAAGTCCCAATGGTCATGGTACACATGGAACCAATGACAAAGTCAGGTGGAGATAGAAGGTACCTAGAAATTATTTCAGAGAACTAAAAGAAAAACTGAAGTCCAGGGCCTCCAAAGTAGTATTTCTAGAAATACTACCAGTGCCATGAACGTCACTAGAAAGATAACGGGAGCTTAGGAAGTTAAATAAGCGGCCTAGAAATTGGTGCTGGTAGGAAGGGTTCGGGTTGCTGGAGAACTGGACTGACTTCTCTGTCTGCTATAGGCTGCTTGGTAGGGATAGGCTGCAACTAAAAGGGCAGGGTGCAGCTGTGCTGGATGAAAGAAAAGTTAGTTCACTGGAGCCAATTTTAACCACTTCCTGACATCTGCCGTATATATACGGCACTGTCGGGAAGGAGTTCCCGCAAAGCGCAGTACAGTTACCAGCTGAGCCCGCACCATCACCGCCGGGTGTCAGCTGTATGTTGCAGCTGGTACCCTGCTGTAACGGCCAGAACCATAGCTAGTCTCCGATTGCGGCCAATTATACCCTCAGATGCTGTGCTCAATGGAGATCGCAGCATCTGAGGGGTTTTTAAGCTACCAGCATCCCAGCTTTGTGATCGCTGGGCTGGCGATGGCTGCAATAGCAACCGGAGGCCTAATACTGGCCTCCCGGTGTGTCGGCTACGGAAACCTCATAGGATCCACTCGGAGGCGTGGCCTAAAATGCTTCCGTAGCCGACCACAAGATGGCGCCGCCTCAGGAGCTGAGTCGGCATTATCAGTGGTGGATGTCAGCTGTATGTTACATCTGACAACCTGCTGTAACCCATTGGATGCTGCATCTTAGTGGTTTGTAGCAAATTGGCAGCCCTGCAATGCAATCGCAGGGCTGCCGACTGCTACTATGGCAACAAGAGGCCTAATAATGGCCTTCTGCTCTGACGATTACGGAAACCGATTAGGCCCCGCCCAGAGGGGGAGCCTAATCTGCTTGCTGTCAGTGAACGACTGACAGTTCTAATACATTGCACAACATAAGCAGTGCAATGTATTTGAACAGCCATCAAACCGTTGGACCGCCAAGTCCCCTAGTGGGACTAAAAACAAGCGTAAAAAAAAGTGTAAAAAAAGTTACAAAATAATATAAAACTTTCAAGTAATAAAATAAAACACAATTGCCATTTTTCACCTTGCCTCCCAAAAAAAAGGATAAAAAGTGCTCAAAATGTTGCATCCAACCCAAAATGGTACCAACAAACTACAGCTCGTCCCGCAAAAAAAATAACCCTCAATCTACTATGTCTATGAAAAAATAAAATAAGTTAAGGCTACCATAAGTCAGGAAAGAAAAATATGCAGTTGTGCAGGCCCGAGGGGAACATTTCTACAGTTTCAGTTGGCGTTTTATCAAGGCCCTGAAATTAGGGAACCAGGAAAGGGAGGGCCCAATCATATCTGCTGGAAGAGAGCGTGCCCGTATTATACCAGGACAACACTTTCCCAGCAAAATTACCCAAACTGCAAAGGTGCAGAGTCTGGACCAAAAGGGGGATAAGAAAGGACACATTTATCAGTGCGGCACTGACCTGTGCATAAAGGATTGCTTCACTGTGTAACACACATCTATGGACTTTTTTTTTTTTTACCCCATTATTATACAACCTGACTATGCCCCTGATGTACTCTGCCCAGCTTATATACGCCCCTACATTATAAACTAAAATACCAATAAAACTACAAACAAAATTACTACCAAGCAAAATCCGCGCTTCAAAATCCAAATGGCGCTGCCTCCCTACTGAGCCCTACAGTGTGCCCAAACAGCAGTTTATTTCCACATATATCGCATCGCCCAACCATGGAGAACCCTTTTAACAATTTTTGGGGTGTGTGTCTCCAGTGGCACGACATATTTGCCACGTAAATGGCATATCTAGGGAAAAATTGCAATTTGTACTTTGCACCATCCGAACCGCAATCATTTATGGAAAAGACCTGTCGGGTGAAAATGCTCAGTACACCCCTTAATAAATGCCTGGAAGGGTGCAGTTTCCAAACTGGGGTCACTTCTCAGCGGTTTCTTTTATTATTTCACATCCGAGCCATCTGCAATTGTGAACCAATACTTATTAACCCCTTTAGGACACAGCCTGTTTTGGCCTAGTGGACACAGATAATTTTTTCAAATCTGACATGTGTCACTTTATGTGGTAATAACTCCGGAATGCTTATGCCTATCCAAGCAATTCTAAGATTGTTTTCTCGTGACATATTTTACTTTATGTTAGGGAAAAAATTTGGTCGATAAATTCAATATTTATTTGTAAAAAACTTAAAATTTTAGCAAAAATTAGCATTTTTCTAAATTTAAATGTATTTGCTTGTAAAACAGTACTACCACACAAAATAGTTGCTAGTTAACATCCACCATATGTCTACTTTATGTTTGCATAATTTTTTTTCATGTCCTTTTATTTTTCTAGGACGTTACAAGGCTTAGAATTTTAGCAGCAATTTCTCATATTTTCAAGAAAATTTCAATAGGCCATTTTTTCAGGGACCAGTTCAGTTCTGAAGTGGCTTTGAGGGACTTCTTTATTAGAAAGTCCCGATAAATCACTCCATTTTGAAAACGGCACCCATCAAGGTATTCAAAACGTATTTTAACCCTTTAGGCGTTTCACAGAAATTAAGGCAAAGTAGAGGTGAAATTTCATTTTTTTTGCCGAAATTCATCTGTAAGAAAAAAAAAAATCTGTAACACAGAAGGTTTTACCAGAGAAATGCAACTCAATATTTATTGCCCAGTTTCTGCAGTTTTTAGAAATATCCAACATGTGGTCCTAGTGTCCTAATGGACTGAAACACAAGCCTCAGAAGCAAAGGAGCACCTAGTGGATTTTGGGGCCTCCTTTTTTTAGGAATATATTTTAGGCACCATGTCAGGTTTGAAGAGGTCTTGTGGTACCTAAACAGTCGAAACCCGCCAAAAGTGACCCCATTTTGGAAACTACACCCCTCAAGGTCTTTTTCTAGGGGTATAGTTAGCATTTTGACCCCACAGTTTTTTTGCAGAATTTAGTGGAATCAGTCTGTGAAGATGAAAATCACCTTTTTTTCTGTGGAAACATATAATTTTTTCATTTTTACAAGGAATAAAGGAGAAAAAGCACCCCAACATTTGTAAAGCAATTTCTCCCGATTACAGCAATACCCCATATGTGGTCATAAACTGATGTTTGGACCCACAACAGGGCTCAGGAGGGAAGGAGCGCCTTTTGGATTTTGGAGCGCAGATTTTGCTGGATTGGTTTTTAGTGTCATGTCGGGTTTGCAACACCTATTTTGGAAACTACACCCCCTCAAGTAATTTTTCTAGGGGTATAATGAGCATTTTGACTACACAGGTTCTTTTTTAGAGCTAAGGTGACCAAAAAACAGCGATTTTGGTGCTTTAAATTCTTTATTTCTTACAGCGTTCACCGTGTGCAATAACTTACGTTTTAATTTATTCTGCCGGTCGGTACGATTACGGGGATACCATATGTGTATAGTTTTTTTTAAAGTTTTGCAGCGTTTGCACAATAAAATTACGTTTCTATAAAATAATTTAGTTTCTGAGACACCCTATTCTGAGCCGTAACTTTTTAATTTTTTCGTCAAAAAAGATGTGGGAGGTCTTGTTTTTTGCGGGACGGGTTGTAGTTTTTTTGGTACTATTTTGGGGCAAATGCGACTTTTTGATCACTTTTTATTCTATATCTTGGGAGGGGTGGTGACCAAAAAATAGCGATGCTGACATAGTTTTACGTTTATTTTGTTTGCGGCGTTCACCGTGCGGAAAAAATAACATTATAGTTTCATAGTTTGGGTCGTTACGAACGCGGTGATACAAAATATGTGTACTTTTTTTTTAACGTTTTCATTTTTTCCCTATAATAAATTACTTAAATGAATTATAGGAAAACAAAAACTTTTCTTTTTACACTTTTATAAAACATTTTTATTAACTTTTTTTTACTTTTTACACTTTATTTTTTTGTTTGTTAGCTTTTTTTTTACCTTTTACATTTTATTTTTTTTACCTACAGCTCTGATCGCTGCTAGAATACATTACACTACCTAGGTAGTGTAATGTATTCCAACTGTCAATGTGACGTCACAGTCACTCTGACAGTAAGACTACGAGGACCAGCCAGAGGCTGGTCCTCATAGGCTTCCATACATGGCAGACCCGGAGGCTGTTGCCGGGCCTCTGGATGCCATCACAAGCATCAGCAGCCCCCACAATTGCATGGGGGCTGCTGATGTGCTACAAACCCCCTAAATGTGTAAATGTGGTGATCGCAATCGAGCACCACATTTAACGGGTTAATTGCCGAAATCAGTGGCGATGAGCCGCTGATCGGCAACATTGGAGTGTCAGCTGTCGGGGAGTGTGCATCGGGAACGACACAGTGACTTCCTGTCACTGACAGGAAGCCTATCAGGACCAGCCGAAGGTTGGTCCTGATGGGCTTCCGTCCATGGCAGACATAGAAGCCATTGTTTGGCTTCCATTTGCCATGCTAAATATCGGCAAACCCCGCGATTTCGGACCGGGGTCTGCCGATATGCTAGAAACCCCTAAAATTCGGCGATTGCGACTGATCGCCGAATTTAAGGGGTTAATTTGCCAAAATCAGCGGCAAAGGACCGCTGGCCGGCAAGAGTGGAGTGTCAGCTGTCGGTGAACAGCTGACCTCCCGGTTCTTGGTGCACACTGTCGCCGACAGTGTGCACCGGAAACAACTTAGTTACTATACATCATCGTGTGGGAAGTAACCTCCCGCAACGACGTACAGTTACTTACTCATGCGGGTAGGGGTTAAGCTGCCAAATTAGGCCTCAATTGTGCATGGTACTCTTTCACTCCTGAGCCCTGTTGATTGTCCAGGCAAAAGATTAGGGCCACATGTAGGGTGTTTCAAAAACCGGGAAACACAGCTTAATAATTAGAGAGCTGACTTTTCATTGTGGTACAAGCTGGGCACCACAAATTGGCATATCTAGAGAACAATTGCCATTTTCACTCTGCAACATCGCGTGTACACTAATTTCTGGAAAACACATGTGAGGTTAACAGTTTCCAAAATGAGTTCACCTCTGGGGGGTTTCCACTGCTTTGGTCCCACAGGGGCTTTGCAAATGCGACATAGCGCCCAGAAAACAATCCAGCAAAATCTGCACTCCAAAACCAAATGGCACTTATTCCCTTCTGAGCCCTGACGTCTGTCCAAACAGCAGTTTATGACCACATATAGGGTATTTCCGTACTGGGCAGAAATTGCTTTACAAATGTTGTGGGGCTTTTTCTCCTTTTATTAGTTGAGAAAATGTAAAAATCTTATGGAAAAAAAATATATATTTTCACTGCCCAATTCTAATAAAAACTATGAAACATCTGTGGAGTAAAAATGCTCACTACACCCCTAGATTAATTCCTCAAGGGGTGTAGTTTTAAAAAATGTAGCTGTATGCAGCGTGTTGTTATATGCCCTTTTTATTATTCGCCCAGAATAATGGCGGTCCAAAAGGCGCTGTTTTAAGTTCACCATAATAAGTGTTTGATCCCAATATTTTATCCATGTAGGTTGGCAGAATAAAGGGGACACCCAACCTACACCCCCTAGGGTTATCCAATCACCCCTATGTGCTCTTTTTATTTATATGCAGAAGTACTCAATGTCAAGCAGCAGCTGCAAAAGCAAATAAGATTTTAGGGTGTATAAAAAGAGAGATAAAAACCTGTGAATCCAATATAATATAAATCCCTTGTACGATCACATCTTAAATATGGCATATAGTTTTGGTCTCCACCAGGGCCGGCCTTAGGATAGATGGTGCCCCACCTCCATCATTAAAAAAAATGCCCCATAAAAAAATTATAATGCCCCTTTAGTGCCCCCATACAGTATAATAATATTTTAAAATATAATATATTACAACCCCTTCAAGGAGACACTATTTTGTCCTCTAATTGTGCCCACAGTATTATGTACCCCTATACAGTTTAATGTCCGCTTAGTGGACCCCACATAGTATAGTGCCCCCTGTAGATTTTGCCATACAGCCTCCCTGTAGAAAGTGCCATAATCCCCCACCTCCTCCTTGTAGATCGTGCCATACAGCCCCCCTCCACCTCCCCCTTGTAGACAGTGCCTCTAAACAAAAACAAAAATTGTACTCACCTAGGCCCCAATCCGACGACAGGATCCTTGCGTAAGCCTAGTACAGAGTTTCCCAACCTTTTTGGACTCCAGGCAGCACTGGAAAAATACAATTTCCTCAGGGCACCCCTACCAAAAATTGTTTAGAGAAAGATAGAAAACAGCTAAAAACAAGCACTACACTCATAGGGTATGTTCACAAAGCATTTTTTGTAAAACAAAAAAAATCTGCCGAAAAATCCCTTCAGGAATTTTGAAGCAGATTTTGTATTGACAACGGTGTTTGACCTTTTTTTTTGCATTGTTTTCTTAAGCCGTTGCAGCTAATGCAAAAGACGTAGGCAAAAAAGCACCAAACGAGCGCTGCAGGTATTTTCTGCCTCCTATTAATTTTCATTGGAGGTCAGAGGTGTAAACCACTTGAAGACCATCAGCCCCCCCACTCACAGTAAAATGACCATCAGCCCCCCCACTCTCAGTAATATGACCATCAGCCCCCCACTCTCAGTAAAATGACCATCAGCCCTTCACTCACAGTAAAATGACCATCAGCCCCCCCACTCACAGTAAAATGACCATCAGCCCACCACTCACAGATTCCTCTTGTAGATAGTGCCACACAGCCCCTTGTAGGTAGTGCCACACAGCCCCTTGTAGGTAGTGCCACACAGCCCCTTGTAGGTAGTGCCACACAGCCAACAGCTCCCTTGTTGATAGTGCCACACAGCCCCCTTGTAGGTAGTGCCCCACAGCCCCCTTGTAGGTAGTGCCACCCAGCCCCCTTGTAGATAGCAACCGCTCCCCTTCCTATAGATAGCACCACTGAAGCTCACTGAAGGAGCGGAATCTCCGTGTGGCCAGGGACTCCGCTCCTGGAGTGCTCCCCTTGATTTCTCTGTCCATTTATGGACAGTGACATCAGGGAAAACTCCTGAAGCGGAATCCTTGTCCACAGCGTTGCTGATGCTGTGACCAGGGATTCCACTCCAGGAGAAGCTCCTGTCGTCTATGTCCATTTATAGACAGTGATGCCATTGGCTTCTCCTGGCATGGAATCCCTGGTCACAGCGTCTGCAATGCTGTGGGCGTAGATTCCGCTTCAGGAGATTCACTGTCCATATATGGACAGAGAAATCAAGCGCAACAAAAACCAGGTGCGGAATCCCCGGCCACACTGGATTCCACTCCTTCAGGTAGATACAGTGGTGCTAGTAGATAGCAGAGCAGGGAGATACTTCCCTGCTCTGCTATAGTGCTATAGTGCCGTTGCTACCACTGTAGCAGCTGCAGCGGTTGCTAGGGGCACCGCAGCCCATGCGGGGGGCGGCGTGAGTGCCCTCATGCCCGGTGCCGCCGCTAGCAGCTGCTATGGCTGCTACAGTGGTAGCGATGCCACAGAGTGAAGAAGCACCCGGGCGGAAAGGCGACTGCTGAGTTGCCGGGCCTGGGTGCTTCTAAAACAAGCAGGGGAAGGGAGCCAGTGCAGCGCCCCCTTCCACCTGCTCCACTGATGTGCCCTGTGCAAAGGCACAGGTTGCACACCCCTAAGGCCAGCCCTGGTCTCCACATTGCAAAATGATATGATAGCTGGAGGAGAATATTAAATGAGATCTATCTTATAATGAGGGTCTTGAAAAATCAGGCTTGTTCAGCTTGGAAAAAAGACGCATTAGAGGTAGTCTTATTACCTTGTTTATATATACAGTTTGTGTGGTCAATACAAAGAACTGACACATGATTTATTCTTTCCTAGGATTTTACAAAGGACCAGGGGACATATATTTTGTGTGGAGCAATGGCGGTACTGACATCAATATAGGAAAGGGTTCTTTACAGTAAGGGTATGTTTACACAGGGCAGACACACTGTGTTAAAATACCCAGCAGTCACATAGTTTGTACGGCCGAAAAAGACACATGAACATCAAATTCAACCAAGGGACGGGAAAAGGGAAGGGAAAAACCTCTACACATAGAAGCCAATACTTTTTTGTACTAGGAAATTATCTAACCCTTTTTTAAAGCCATCCACTGTCCCTGCTGTGACCAGCTCCTGCGGTAGTCTATTCCATAGATTCACAGTTCTTACAGTAAAGAAGGCTTGTCGCCTCTGCAGGTTGAACCTTTCGTTTTCCAGACGGAGGGAGTGCCCCCTTGTTTTTTGAGGGGGTTTTAATTTCCTCATAACTTAGATTCTCCATGCCCCTTATTAACTTCGTTGCTCTTCTTTGTATTTTTTTCTAACTCCAGGGCATCCTTTCTATGAACTGGAGCCCAGAACTGAACTGCATATTCTAGATGAAGCCTCACCAATGCTTTGTAAAGTGGCAATATTACATCCCTGTCCCGCGAGTCCATGCCTCTTTTAATACACAACAATATCCTGCTGGCCTTTGACACTGCATGCTGTTATTTAATTTATGATTTACAAGTACACCCAGATCCTTCTCAACAAGTGACTCCCCTAGTGTAGCTCCCCCTAGGACATACAGTATGATGCATGCAGGTTGTTCGTACCCAGGTGCATAACTTTACATTTATTTACATTAAACTTAAATCCGCTTGCAATTCACGAATATCTTCCATAGACTGAACTATATTACATAGCTTGGTGTCATCTGCAAAAATAGAAATAGTGCTATTAATCCCATCCTCTATATCATTAATAAATAAGTTGAATAGTAGTGGTCCCAGCACTGAACCCTGGGGTACACAACTTATAACCGGGTACCATTCAGAGTAGGAATAATTTACCACAACTCTCTGGATACGGTCCTTGAGCCAATTATCAATCCAATTACAAACTATATTTTCTAAAACTATAGTCCTTAATTTACCCATTAGACGTCTATGAGGGACAGTGTCAAATGCCTTTGCAAAGTCCAAAAACACTATATCCACAGCTTCTGCTTACCTCTTCATAAAAACAGATCAGGTTAGTTTGACAACTTCTGTCATTAGTAAAACCGTGCTGGCTGTCACTTGTAATACTATTTTTTTTTGTCACATAATCCTGTATATAGTCCCTCAATAGCCCCTCAAACATTTTCTCCACGATGGATGTTAAGCTTACTGGTCTATAATTACCCGGGGAAGACCTAGAGCCCTTTTTGAAATTAGGCACCACATTTGCCCTGCGCCAGTCTCTTGGCACTATACCAGTCACTAGAGAATCTCTGAATATTATGAAAAGGGGGACAGAAATAACTGAACTAAGCTCCCTAAGAATTTATTTTATTTAATTTAGATTGGGCCATATCTACATTCATCCAATTCAGTATATCAACTGATATATTAACAGCACTGGCACCAGCTACATCAGCTGCTCTTTCTTCTGTTGTATATACAGAGCTAAAGAACCCATTTAGTAACTCTGCCTTCTCTTGATCCCCTGTGACCAACTCCCCATTACCACTATCTAGGGGTCCTACATGTTCAGACCTTGGCTTTTTTGCATTTATATACTTGAAGAATTTTTTGGGATTTGTTTTACTATCCTTGGCCACCTGCCTTTAATTTTGTATTTTTGCTAATTTTATAACATTTTTACAGATTTTATTAAGCTCTTTATATTTTACAAAGGCTACAGCTGTACCCTCAGATTTGTATTTTTTAAATGCCCTTTTCTTGTCATGTATTGCCCCTTTCACAGAAGGTGTAAGCCATGTGGGATTTAATTTGTCATTTATACTTGTTACCTATAGGAATAAATTTTGCACTATAATTACCCAAAGTTGATTTAAAAATCTCCCATTTATCATTCGTACCATTATTTAACATTAGTTCTTCCCAGTCTATATCCTGAATTGCAGCCCTCATCCTGGGGAAATTGGCTTTCTTAAAATTCAATGTTTTTGTCCTCCCAGCCTGTGTTTGTTTTTTACAGTATAGGTAAAATGTAACTATATTGTGATCACTGTTACCAAGGTTTTCACGAACATTGACATTCCCAACAAGATCTGCATTATTAGAAATGACCAGATCCAACAGAAATTTACCTCTAGTCAGGTCTTCCACAAACTGGCCCATAAAATTTTCCTGCAACAGGTTGAGGAAATGTCTCCCCTTTGCAGTTGAAGCCGAACCATGACACCAATTAATTACCACACTTAATGGCAGTTGTTATTAGATAATCATCTTATTGCCGTTTTTTTGTTGCGGGTTCTCCCCATTGAATACAATGGGAAAGGGAAAACCCACATTATTGCGGCAGAAAAGCTGCGATTCCGCCACAAAAATCACAACTCAGAAAAAAAGAAGCCTATACTTACCAAGATCTCTCTGCTTTTACGTCCAGACCAGCCTCAAGTGATGACTTTTTATCCCATGTGATAATAATTTTAAAGAACTAGGCTACAAGCTGAAGGTAAGGAACAACAAAGGTTGTATTCTCAGGAATATTGCCTGTGCCATGCACATCACAGGAAAGACAGCGGGAGCTCAGGGAGTTAAATGCATGGATTAAGTCATGGTATAGAGGAGAAGGTTTTGGGTTCCTAGAGCACTGGGCTGACTTTTCATTGGGGTAAAAACTGTATTCTGCACATGATTTGCACCTAAATGGAAGGGGTTCGGCTGTGCTGGGGGAGAGAATTCTAGCTGGGGTAGTGGAGAATTTAAACTAGGGCTGAGGAGGGAGGTCAATGTAGAAAAAAAGGTGTAGTCAGGTTAGAGAGGGGTCAGACTTTATTGGAGGGGGGAGAAACAGACAAGGATGTCAAATCACATTTCTGATAATAAAAGTGAAAAACTGAAAGGCAAGTTAAAGCGTATGTTCACAAATGCCAGAAGTCTAGCAAGCAAAAATGTGGAAGCTGGAGGCCTTGATACTGGAAGAAAATATAGATATAGATATAGTTAGTGTGGCTGAAACATGGCTGGACTCTTCACACGACTGGGCTGTAAATCTACAGGGTTTTACACTGTTTAGGAAAGACAGGGCGAATAGGAAAGTTGGTGGTGTATGTCTGTATGTGAGAAGCGATATGAAGGCGAGTGTGAAAGAGACAATAGTGGGTGAAGACTGTGAGGAGGTTGAAACCTTGTGGGTTGAATTACAAAGGGAGGTAATCACTGAAAAAAATTACTTTTGGTGTAATCTATAGACCCCCCAATATAACTGAGGAGATGGAAGGTCAGCTATATAAACAGATGGTGCGGGCTGCACAGGCTGGTACTGTAGTGATAATGGGAGATTTTAATTTCTAGGATATTAATTTTTGAATTACACAATAACCTCTTTTTTTTCTGCATAGGACCCCTCCCTTCTGACTGTGGGTGGGATTTCCATACCACTTCGGGTTGATCCGCACAGTCCATTGTGGATGGTGTCTCTCGCATACTTCACACTGGGGGTCAGTTTTCCCCTTTTTTCCCTTCCCCTTTCTTTATTATGAATAACATGATTTTGACAGATGACTAGCACTTCTTCTCTCCTTAATTTCCTTTCCCCATTTATGTTAATTTTTTTTATTATTTCGTTCTTATTCCCTTTCTTAATATGGCTATTTTTGAGTATAGTTGTAAAACATATATCTTCCATCTTCTTCCTTTCCAAAGTTACGGTTCACGATATGGAAGTTGCTTCTTTGTCCCAATCATTTTTGTCACCTCCAATATGGTTGACGGCACACAGAGCATGCGCAGTGCAGTAGACTTGAACACATAGGTTTTCTTCCCTTAAAGAGGCTCTGTCACCAGTTGATTAATGCCCTATCCCCTACCTAATTTGATAGGCACTGTAATGTAGATAACAGTGGTTTTTATTTTGAAAAACAATAATTTTTTTGCAAGTTATGAACAATTTTAGATTTATGCAAATTGCATAGTTACATAGTTACATAGTTCGTACAGTTGAAAAAAAAAACATGTCCATCAAGTTCAACCAAGGGATGGGAAAAGGGAAGTAAAAAAATTCTACATATAAGAGCTTATATTTTTTTCGTTCTAGCGAGATCACGCTGTGCTGTGTGAGTAAGGCGGGATTCACACGAACGGGTCGTTCCCGAGCCCGAGTGTCGGCCGGTAAAATCGGCCATTTTGCCCGGCCGGTTTGCATTAAGTTTTGCATCCGTGCCGGGCCGGGCAGATCCGGACAGTGACATCAGCGGCAACTCCTGAAGGGGAATCCCCATGTGTTCGGGGATTCCGCTTCAGGAGTTTCCCCTGATGTCACTGCCCAGATATGGACAGAGACATCAAGCGCTCTGTCCAGGAGCGGAATCCCCGAAAACACGGGGATTCCACTCATCCAAGGAGCTAAAGTGCGGCTAGCACATAGCAGAGCGGGGAGATACCTCCCCGCTCTGCTATAGTGGCATCGCTACAGTAGTAGCAGCCGCAGCAGCAGCTGCAGCTGCTAGCGGCGCCATCGAAGGTGTCGCCGGGCCAGGGTGCTTTTAAAACAAGCAGGGGAAGGGAGCCAGCGCAGCGCTCCCTTCCACCTGCTGTACACCCAGGCCCTGCCACACAGTGTACAGCGATGCCATTCGTCAGAATGGCATCAACTCCTCCTCCTCACATGCACTCTGCGCTGTGAGGAGGAGGAGATAGAGCGCAAGCTCCGGAAAACCCGGCCATCACTCGGGACACATCCCGGTGATGGCCGTGTATTACCCGGCCCCATAGACTTCTATGGGAGCCGGGCGGCCGGGTACCCGGGCGAAGATAGAGCATGTCCTATTTTTTGACGGCCTGTTTTCCCGGCCGTCAAAAAATCGGTCGTGTGAATAGCCCCATTTGGGGTCTATTATTCCTAATGCAGCCGGGTGCCGGCCGATTTATGAACGGCCGGCACCCGGCCGGGAAACCCTGCCGTGTGAATGAGGCCTAAGTCCCACAGAAACTTTACCGAAGTGTCGGGACTGTGAATAAACACAACAAAAATTTGAACAGCACATTCCAACTAAATGATATAAAATGTGTATGCAGGTGCAGGAACACCTGTGACTGCAAATATACAGCAGAAAAAGAATGGCGACAGCACACTGCGACATTAATGCCACCTAAACCACTAAATATAAATAAATATGCACTAAAGCTAAATCTACTTATAATAGGGAGGTTCTTAGTGCACATTTTGATCAAAAAGTGTTTGCCCACCTGCCACGACAAGGCGACCTCTGTAAGGTGGGAACCTACGCTGCACTTACACCCAGAACTGGGACTAAGCCTACATATATACCTCGGGATGGTAGGATCCAGCATTGAACTGATTAAAATCACCCAGGGCAGAATGGGAGGAGTGCAAGAACAAAAATGGAGGCAGTCACTAACCCCACATATATGGATCACATAAACACAACAAAAATTTGAACAGCACATTCCAACTAAATAATATAAAATGTGTATGCAGGTGCAGGAAGACCTGTGACTGCAAATATACAGCAGAAAAAGAATGGCGACAGCACACTGCGACACTAATGCCACCTAAACCACTAAATTTAATTATAAGTAGATTTAGCTTTAGTGCATATTTATTTATATTTAGTGGTTTAGGTGGCATTAGTGTCGCAGTGTGCTGTCGCCATTCTTTTTCTGCGGGACTGTGAATAGACATCACATTCTGGCTGGAGGCAATATCTCTCAAGACACTTAGGTAAAGTTACTGTGGGTGTATGTGACAGCACAGCGTGATCTCGCGAGATCACGCTGTGCTGTGAATACAGATGGACATAAATGGAGAGAAGTGTATGACGCTGATTGGTCAGCGTCATACACTTCTCTTTACAACACCCACTTGGTCAAAAGTTAAACGCTCAGTTGGGCATTAATAAACGAATTAGCATAAATCTAAAACTATTCATAACTTGCTCAAAAATGATTGTTTTTCAAAATAAAAACCACTGTTGTTATCTACATTACAGCGCCGATCAGGTTATGTAGGAGATAGGGCACTTATAATCTGGTGACAGAGCCTCTTTAATATCATCCCCGCCGGTATTTCTGCAGGATGATTGGTGTGGCGGGCGGTAGTTTGAAAGGTGGTGATGACTGTGTTACCTCAAAGAAAATGTAGGTTTAGCTAATTTTTTCTAATTTCCAAAAGGACTAAAGGAGAAAAAGCACCAACATTTTTGGAAAGCAATTTCTCCCGAATAAAACAATACACCACATGTGGTCATAAACAGCTGTTTGTACACACGGCTGGGATTAGAAGGGAAAGAGCGCCATTTGACTTCTGGAGCTCAAATTTAGCAGGAATGGTTTGCGGAGGCCATGTCACATTTGCAAAGCCCCTGAGGGACCAAAACAGTGAAAATGCCCAAAAAGTGACTCCATTTAGGAAACTACACCCCTTGAGGAATTCATCTAGGGGTGTAGTGAGCATTTTGACCCCACAGGTGTTTCATAGAATTTATTAGAATTGGGCAGTGAAAATAAAAACAATAATTTTTCTTCAATAAGACGTAGCTTTAGCTCAACATTTTTAATTTTCTCAACAAATAAAGGAAAAAAATAACCCCAACATTTGTAAAGCAACTTCTCTTGAGTACGGAAATACCCCATATGTGGTCATAAACTGTTGTTTGGGCACACGGCAAGGATCAAAATATAAGGAGCGGCATTTGGCTTTTGGAGCACAGATTTTGCTGGATTGGTTTCTTCACACCATGTAGCTTTTGCAAAGCCCCTAAGGTACCAGTACAGTATAAACTACACAAAAGGGACTCCATTTGGGATACTACACCCCTTGAGGAATTAATCTAGGGGTGTAGTGAGCATTTTGACCCCACAGGTGTTTCATAGATTTTATTTGAATTGGGCAATTTTTTTCCAATAAGGAATAGTTTTAGCGCAACATTTTTCATTTTCTCAAAAAATGAGAAAAAGAACCCCAACATTTGTAAAGCAATTTCTCCCGAGTATGGCAATACCTCATATGTGGTCATAAACTGATTTTAGGGCACACGGCAGAGCTCAGAAGGGAAGGAGCGCCATTTGGCTTTCGGAGTACACATTTTGTTGGATTGGTTTCTGGTTGCTATGTAGCATTTGCAAAACCCCTGTGGCGTGAAAACAGTGGAAACCCCCCAGAAATGACCCCATTTTGGAAACTACAACCCTCAAGGTATTCACCTAGAGGTGTAGTGAGCACGTTAAGCCCCCAGGTGTTTTGCAGAAATTAGTGTGCACTTGATATTGCAGAGTGAAAATGGGATTTTTTTTCCATAGATATGACGTTATGGTGGCACAAGCTGGGCGCCACATATTAAAACAGCTCACTAATTATTATGCTGTGTTTCCCGAATTTAGTATCACCCTACATGGGGCACTAATCTTTTGCCTGGACATTCGACAGGGCTCAGGAGTGAAAGAGTACCATGCACAATTGAGGCCTAATTTGGCGACATATAAAGTATTGGTTCACAATTGCAGATGCTCTGATATGAAGCAATAAAAGAAAACCCTGAGAAGTGACCCCATTTTAGAAACTACACCCCTCAAGGCATTTATTAAGGGGTGTAGTGAGCATTTTCACACCACAGGTCTTTTCCATAAATGAATGTGCTGCGGATGGTGCAAAGTAAAAATTTCAAGTTTTACCCAGCTTATGCCACTGGTGAGACACACCCCAAAAATTGTTAAAAGGGTTTTCCCAGGTATGGCGGCGCCATATATGTGGAAGTAAACTGCTGTTTGGGCACACTGTAGGGCTCAGATGGGTGGGAGCGCCATTTGGCTTTTGGAGCGTGGATTTTCCTTGGTAGTAGTTATGTTTGGAGTTTTACTGGTATTTCAGTTTATAATGTGAGGGAATATGTAAGCTGTGCGGAGTACATCAGGGGCATAGTCAGGTGGTATAATAATTGGGTAAACAATAAAATAATCCATAGAATCCTTTCTGCACAGGCCGGTGTCGCACTAGTAAATGGTGTCTTTACTTATCCCCATTTTGCTCCACAGTCCGCACCTTTGCAGTTTGGGGAATTTTGCTGGGAAAGTGTTGTCCTGGTATAATACGTGCACCCTCGCTTTCAGCAGATATGTTTGGGCCCTCCCCTTCCTGGTTCCCTAATTTTAGGGCCCCGATTGATCGCCTCTTGAAACAGACGAAATATTCCCCTCTGATCTACACAACCGTGTATTTTTATTTTCTGACATATTGGAGCCTTAACTAATTTAATTTTTTCATAGACGTAGTGGTATGAGGGCTGTTTTGTTGTAGGACGAGCTGTAGTTATTATTGGTACCATTTTGGGGTACATGCAACTTTTTGATCAATTTTTTTCCTATTTTTTTGGGAGGCAAGGTAACCAAAAAACAGCAATTCTGGTATAGTTTTTTGGGGGGGGTTTTTATACAGCGTTCACCATGCGTTATAAATTACATGTTAACTTTATTCTGCGGCTTAGTATGATTTCGGCGATACCTAATTTATAGAACTTTTTTATGTTTTACAACTTTTTGCACAATAAAATTAATTTTGTAAAAAGAATATATCGCCATATTGTGAGAATCATTACTTTTAAATTTTTTCGTCTACAGAGCTGTATGAGGGCTTGTTTTTTGCGAGACGAGCTATAGTTTGTATAGGTACCATTTTTGGATACATGCGACTTTTTGATCACTTTTTATTTCAATTTTTGTAGGGCAAAGTGACCAAACAACAGAAATTCTGGCATTGTTTTTTAAGGGTTTTTTTTTACGCCATTTACCGCAGGGAATAAATAACATAATATTTTTATAGTTTAGGTCATTACGGTCGCAGCGATACCAAATATGTATGGTTTATTTTTATTTTTTAATAATAAAGGACTTGATAAGTGAAAAAGGCCAATTGTATTTTATTACTTGAATCTTTTATTAGATTTTTTACAACTTTTTTCACTTTTTTTTACACTTTTCTTTAGTCCTACTAGGGGACTACCCATGTAGTGCAATGTATTAGATCTGTCAGCCATTCACTGACAACAAGCTGATTAGGCTTCGCCTCCGGGCGGGGCCTAAGCGGCTTCCGTAATGGCAGACAGGAGGCCATTGTTAGGTCTCCTGTTGCCTTAGTACCAGTCGGCAGCCATGCGATTGCAGGGCACAGCTGCCGATCTGCTAACAACCACAAAGATGCAGCGATCGCATCCGATTGCTGCATCTAAGGGGTTAATGGCAGAGGTCGGATCTAGCTCCGGTTCCTGCCATTACAGGTGGATGTCAGCTGTAACATACAGCAGACATCCACATCTTGCTGGCGGCTACGGAATCATTTCAGGCCCTGCCTCCAGGCTGGGGCTGAAAGTTTTCCATGCTAGGCACACCGGGAGGCCAGTATTATGCCTCTAGTTGCCATTGCAGCCACCGACACCCCAGCGATTTCATTGCTGGGGTGTCGATGAGCTGCAAACACCCCTTGCAGCCGGCGATCGCTTTTGCCGGCTGCAAGGGGTTAATGGCAGGATTAAAGCTAACTCCAGTCTCCGCCATTACAGCAGGATGTCAGCTGTAAGATACAGCTGACATTCGGGGATGATGGCACTGACTCCATGCATTTGTTGTAAGTATAAAATATTTTGCGGGAAGCACTGGCTTTCCATGACGTATACTTACGACAAATGTCGGAACGGTCTATGTATTTTTGTATTGGTGGGTCTATAGGCCACTGTTTTTTTTTCTGTGGATTTGTCACTTTCAGAAATAAAAGCTTGATCAGATTTGTCTTCATGATCTAACCACTTTAATGTGAAAGGTTACAAATTTTTATCATAGGGAAGCATGGTAAACATGCTGGTATATTAAGGGCAGATTCATATTTCCCTTAGGGGGGATTCACACGAGCGTGATTTTCGTGCGTGCAGGCCGCGTATTTTTCGCGCGCCACGCACAGCCCTATAGAAGTCAATGGGGCAGTTCAAATAGTGCGTGATTTGTGCGCAGCGTTTGTTCGCTGCGTACAAAACGCGGCAGGTTCAATATCTCCGCGTATTTCGCGCATCACGCACCCATTGAAGTCAATGGGTGCGTGAAAACCATGCAGGTCGCACGGAAGCACTTCCGTGCGAACCGACTGAAACAGCGCACCAGCTGTCAAAAGGATGAATGTAAACAGAAAAGCACCACGTGCTTTTCTGTTTCCAAACATCCAAATGGAGTGTCTTTGAGATGAGCGAACCCGGACAATCGAACCGAACTTCACCGGGTTCGGCCGAACTCGTTTTGGCCGAACCCGGCAAAAAAAATTCCGGTACGCGACGTCAGGAGATAGTCACTGTCCAGGGTGCTGAAAGAGTTAAACTGTTTCAGCACCATGGACAGTGACTACCGATCCCAATAAACATGAACCTGTAAAAAAAACGACGTTCTGACTTACCGATAACTCCCGGCTTCTTCCTCCAGTCTGACCTCCCGGGATGACAATTCAGCCAATCACAGGCCAAGCACAGGCTGCAGCGGTCACATGGACTGGCGCGTCATCCAGGGAGGTGGGGCCCGATGTCAAGAGAGGCGCGTCACCAAGGACGTGTCACCAAGGCAACGGCCGGGAGGGAAGTTCTCGGTAAGTACGAACTTTTTCTTTTTTTTTAACAGGTTGCTCTATATTGTGTTCGGCATTCACTGTCGAGGGTGCTGAAGGAGTTACTGCTGATCAGTTAGCTCTTTCAGCACCTTGGACAGTGACGGGCGTCGACTAGCCTCATCTCTATGATGGCGGCTGAGCGAAAATCACGCAGCCGCGCATCATACACGGATGACACACGCAGCTGTCAAATGGTTTTTGCGCGCACAAAACGCAGCGTTGTTTACGCGCGCAAAAACGCAACGTTCGTCTGAATCTGCCCTTAATATGATATAATGAGTTTGAGTATTAAAATAAATAAAACTAATATTTCCAAAAGTCCAGAAAAGAAAAAGATATTTTGGCACACTGTAGAACCGAACATTTCAAAATATCAGTTTAATTGACAGTCCAACCCATTTAGGCCATGTACACCTCTAACCAATGTATCTTCTGAATTGTGTTTTTTCTGCAGCAGGTGCATGGATTTCTGCAAGTTGCATTCAGATAAATGTAACTGATTTTCAGTTGCATACATTTCTGCAACAAAATTTGCCACATGTAAATCCACTATAAGGCAAGGATCACACACACAGTTTTGATGCAGTTTTTGTGGCAGTTTTTGGTTCCATTTTTGAGCCAAACTTAGAAATGGAAACAAAAGAAATGAGATGCATCAGCCTTTCCTTTATACTGTACCTTTCCTTCCTTTTGAATCCACATCTGGCTCAAAAAACTGAACAAAAAACTTCATTAAAAAAACTGCATCAAAACTGTGTGTGTGATCCTGGCCTCAAGCAGAGCTGTGATAATCCAACTTAATATTAAACTAAAAAAGACTAAGAATCTAAACTTAAAAATTATGCTAAGCCAAGTAAACAACAAAAATAGACCTAAAGTGTAATGATGGGGGTAGGGAAACGGACAAGTGAGCCCTAATCTACCCACCACTCTGTCCCTGCCTACTTGCAACGACCCGCCCTAGGCGACGGGGTACAACTGGGCGGCGGTCCCTACGCTGAGTAAGTGCACGAGACAAACAGACAAGGGAACACAAAGCAAAGCGAAATGGGGCAGTTGCCCACGGCAACACCGTGAGCAACAAGAGTGGTGAACGAGCCGAGTCAAACCAGGAGTACACGAGGTACCAAACGCAGAGCAGGAGAGTAGTCAGTAAGCCGGGGTCAGTATGGAGCAGGATCAAATAGTCAGAAGCTGTAGCTGGGCCAGGAAACCACACAAGAAGAATCACAAGCAAAGGAGGAACAGGAAAGGCAGGTAAAAATAGACAGAGGGCGGGAGCTAGCTCCGTCTGGCCAGGCTGCGATAGGCTCTCCCACTCCTAAGCCTGCCATCCTGAGTGGTGGAAGATGGAGTCAGTCTCAGAGACATAGACTCAGGTGCAGACTGATTACCTATGGGCGTATCCACAGAAGTTGTGCCTGGCAGATCCTTTACAGTACCCCCCCCTTTTATGAGGGGCCACCAGACCCTTTCTAAGTGGACCTGGTTTATTGGGGAAACGAAGGTGGAACTTCCTGACCAATACCCCAGTGTAAACATCCCGGGCGGGTACCCAAGTCCTCTCCTCAGGCCCGTATCCTCTCCAATGGACCAGGTACTGGAGGGAGCCTTGGACCATCTTGCTGTCCACAATCTTGGCCACCTCGAATTCCACCCCCTCAGGGGTGAGAACGGGAACAGGAGGTTTCCTCGAGGGAGCCGAGGACGGGGAGCAGCGTTTAAGGAGGGAGGCATGAAACACGTCGTGTATTCGAAAAGATGGGGGCAACTCCAGTCGGAAGGAGACAGGATTGAGGACTTCAATGACCTTATACGGCCCAATAAACCGGGGAGCAAATTTCTTGGACGGGACCTTAAGGCGCAAGTTCCTAGACAATAACCACACCAGATCCCCGACCATAAACAAGGGGTTAGCAGAACGTCTTCTATCAGCCTGAGTTATTTGTACGCTCTGGGACGCCTCTTGGTTCTTCTGAACCTGGGCCCAGACTGTGCACAGTTCCCGATGAACGACCTCTACCTCGGGATTGTTGGAACTACCAGGTGAAATGGAAGAGAACCGTGGATTAAACCCAAAATGACAGAAAAAGGGGGAGACCCCTGACGAGTTACTGACCCGGTTATTAAGGGAAAATTCGGCGAGGGGAATGAATGAGACCCAATCATATTGACAGTCAGAGATAAAACACCTTAAATATTGTTCTAGAGATTGATTAGTCCTCTCAGTTTGGCCATTAGTTTTAGGATGGAAGGCAGAGGAGAAGGACAGATCAATCTCCAACTTTTTACAGAAGGCTCTCCAAAACAATGAAACAAATTGTACCCCTCTGTCCGAAACAATATTGACAGGGACCCCATGGAGACGCAGGATGTGTTTGACAAACAAGGTAGCTAACGTCTTGGCATTGGGTAGTTTCTTGAGGGGCACAAAGTGGCACATCTTACTGAAGCGGTCTACTACAACCCACACCACCGACTTGCCTTGAGATGGAGGCAAATCGGTGATAAAATCCATGGAGATATGGGTCCAAGGTCTCTGGGGAATGGGCAAAGAACGTAGTAAGCCCGCTGGTCGGGACCTGGAAGTCTTGGACCTAGCACAAACCTCACAAGCGGCGACGTAGGCCTTAACGTCTTTAGGCAACCCAGGCCACCAATAGTTTCTGGCAATGAGGTGTTTGGTAGCCAGGACGCCTGGATGACCAGATAGTGCGGAGTCATGATTTTCTCTAAGTACCCTTAGCCGGAATTGCAGGGGAACAAACAGCTTGTCCTCAGGAAGGTTCCCGGGAGCTGAACCTTGCTCAGCCGCAATTTCAGAGACTAAATCAGAATCAATAGAAGAAATGATTATACCAGGAGGCAAAATACAAGCAGGATCTTCCTCCGAAGGTGGGCTGGCCATGAAGCTATGCATTGGCCTTAATATTTTTAGACCCAGCCCTATAAGTAATCAAAAAGTTGAATCTGGTAAAAAATAGCGCCCATCGAGCTTGTCTCGGGTTTAGCCTCCAGATTCTTGTGGTCGGTAAGGACAGTTACCTGGTGCCTAGCCCCCTCCAGGAAGTGGCGCCACTCTTCAAATGCCCATTTAATGGCTAAGAGTTCGCGGTTGCCAATATCATAGTTACTCTCAGTGGGCGAAAACTTCCTGGAGAAGTAGGCACAGGGACGGAGAAGGGTGAGGGATCTGGTACCCTGGGACAAGACAGCCCCCACTCCCACCTCAGATGCGTCAACTTCCACGATAAATGGCTCCATTTGGTTGGGCTGAACCAGTACCGGGGCCGAGATAAAGCACTTCTTAAGGACCTCAAAAGCCTGGACAGCCTCAGGAGACCAGTGGAGGAGATCAGCATCTTTGCGAGTGAGGTCCGTAAGAGGCTTAGCGATGACTGAGAAGTTAGCAATAAATCTCCTGTAATAATTAGCGAACCCCAAGAAACACTGTAACGCCTTCAGGGAGGCAGGTTGGACCCATTCCGCCACAGCCTGGACCTTGGCGGGGTCCATGCGGAATTCATGAGGAGTGAGGATTTGACCCAAAAATGGTATCTCCTGTACCCCAAACACACATTTTTCGGTTTTCGCAAACAGTTTGTTTTCCCGAAGGACCTGGAGCACCTTCCTGACATGCTCAATGTGGGAGGACCAGTCCTTGGAAAACACCAGTATGTCATCAAGGTACACTACAAGAAATACCCCCAGGTAATCTCTTAAAATCTAATTTATGAAATTCTGGAAGACCGCAGGAGCATTACACAACCCAAAGGGCATGACGAGGTATTCTAAATGACCTTCGGGCGTGTTAAATGCAGTCTTCCACTCATCCCCCTCTTTGATGCGGATAAGGTTATACGCCCCCCGTAGATCAAACTTAGAGAACCATTGGGTCCCCTGAACCTGATTAAAGAGATCAGGAATCAAAGGAAGGGGATACTGGTTCCTTACAGTGACCTTATTCAAGTTACGGTAGTCAATGCATGGCCTAAGACCACCATCCTTCTTCCCTACGAAGAAGAAGCCAGCACCTACCGGAGAAGTAGAGGGGCGAATGTAACCCTTGGCCAGGCATTCCTGGATATACTCTCTCATGGCTTCACGTTCGGGACAAGAAAGATTAAATATCCTACCCTTAGGGAGCTTAGCTCCTGGTACCAATTCGATAGCGAAATCGTATTCTCTATGAGGAGGTAACACTTCGGAGGCCTCCTTAGAGAAAACATCAGCGAAGTCCTGAACAAACTCAGGTAGCGTGTTCACCTCCTCAGGGTGAGAAATAGAATTAACAGAAAAGCATGACGTCAAGCATTCATTACCCCATTTGGTGAGCTCCCCAGTATTCCAGTCAAACGTGGGATTATGCAACTGCAACCAGGGAAGGCCTAAAACCAAATCGGACGATAATCCCTGCATCAACAGTACAGAGCACTGTTTCAAATGCATGGAGCCAACAAGGAGTTCAAAAACAGGGGTATGCTGTGTAAAATAACCATTAGCAAGAGGAGTGGAGTCGATACCCACTACCGGGACAGGTTTAGGCAAATCAATCAAAGGCATAGCTAGAGACGTAACAAATTCCACAGACATGATATTAGCAGAAGACCCTGAATCCACGAAGGCACTGCCGGTAGCAGACCTACCACCAAAAGAGACCTGAAAGGGAAGCAAGATTTTATTACTTTTCATATTTACGGGAAATACCTGTGCGCCCAAGTGACCTCCCCGATGATCACTTAGGCGCGGAAGTTTTCCGGCTGCTTATTCTTACGCCTAGGACAGGTGTTCACTTGATGCTTGTCATCCCCACAATAGAAGCAGAGACCATTCTTCCTGCGGAACTCTCTACGTTGTCGGGGGGACACGGATTTGACCCAAAAATGGTATCTCCTGTACCCCAAACACACATTTTTCGGTTTTCGCAAACAGTTTGTTTTCCCGAAGGACCTGGAGCACCTTCCTGACATGCTCAATGTGGGAGGACCAGTCCTTGGAAAACACCAGTATGTCATCAAGGTACACTACAAGAAATACCCCCAGGTAATCTCTTAAAATCTAATTTATGAAATTCTGGAAGACCGCAGGAGCATTACACAACCCAAAGGGCATGACGAGGTATTCTAAATGACCTTCGGGCGTGTTAAACGCAGTCTTCCACTCATCCCCCTCTTTGATGCGGATAAGGTTATACGCCCCCCGTAGATCAAACTTAGAGAACCATTGGGTCCCCTGAACCTGATTAAAGAGATCAGGAATCAAAGGAAGGGGATACTGGTTCCTTACAGTGACCTTATTCAAGTTACGGTAGTCAATGCATGGCCTAAGACCACCATCCTTCTTCCCTACGAAGAAGAAGCCAGCACCTACCGGAGAAGTAGAGGGGCGAATGTAACCCTTGGCCAGGCATTCCTGGATATACTCTCTCATGGCTTCACGTTCGGGACAAGAAAGATTAAATATCCTACCCTTAGGGAGCTTAGCTCCTGGTACCAATTCGATAGCGAAATCGTATTCTCTATGAGGAGGTAACACTTCGGAGGCCTCCTTAGAGAAAACATCAGCGAAGTCCTGAACAAACTCAGGTAGCGTGTTCACCTCCTCAGGGTGAGAAATAGAATTAACAGAAAAGCATGACGTCAAGCATTCATTACCCCATTTGGTGAGCTCCCCAGTATTCCAGTCAAACGTGGGATTATGCAACTGCAACCAGGGAAGGCCTAAAACCAAATCGGACGATAATCCCTGCATCAACAGTACAGAGCACTGTTTCAAATGCATGGAGCCAACAAGGAGTTCAAAAACAGGGGTATGCTGTGTAAAATAACCATTAGCAAGAGGAGTGGAGTCGATACCCACTACCGGGACAGGTTTAGGCAAATCAATCAAAGGCATAGCTAGAGACGTAACAAATTCCACAGACATGATATTAGCAGAAGACCCTGAATCCACGAAGGCACTGCCGGTAGCAGACCTACCACCAAAAGAGACCTGAAAGGGAAGCAAGATTTTATTACTTTTCATATTTACGGGAAATACCTGTGCGCCCAAGTGACCTCCCCGATGATCACTTAGGCGCGGAAGTTTTCCGGCTGCTTATTCTTACGCCTAGGACAGGTGTTCACTTGATGCTTGTCATCCCCACAATAGAAGCAGAGACCATTCTTCCTGCGGAACTCTCTACGTTGTCGGGGGGACACGGATTTGACCCAAAAATGGTATCTCCTGTACCCCAAACACACATTTTTCGGTTTTCGCAAACAGTTTGTTTTCCCGAAGGACCTGGAGCACCTTCCTGACATGCTCAATGTGGGAGGACCAGTCCTTGGAAAACACCAGTATGTCATCAAGGTACACTACAAGAAATACCCCCAGGTAATCTCTTAAAATCTAATTTATGAAATTCTGGAAGACCGCAGGAGCATTACACAACCCAAAGGGCATGACGAGGTATTCTAAATGACCTTCGGGCGTGTTAAACGCAGTCTTCCACTCATCCCCCTCTTTGATGCGGATAAGGTTATACGCCCCCCGTAGATCAAACTTAGAGAACCATTGGGTCCCCTGAACCTGATTAAAGAGATCAGGAATCAAAGGAAGGGGATACTGGTTCCTTACAGTGACCTTATTCAAGTTACGGTAGTCAATGCATGGCCTAAGACCACCATCCTTCTTCCCTACGAAGAAGAAGCCAGCACCTACCGGAGAAGTAGAGGGGCGAATGTAACCCTTGGCCAGGCATTCCTGGATATACTCTCTCATGGCTTCACGTTCGGGACAAGAAAGATTAAATATCCTACCCTTAGGGAGCTTAGCTCCTGGTACCAATTCGATAGCGAAATCGTATTCTCTATGAGGAGGTAACACTTCGGAGGCCTCCTTAGAGAAAACATCACCGAAGTCCTGAACAAACTCAGGTAGCGTGTTCACCTCCTCAGGGTGAGAAATAGAATTAACAGAAAAGCATGACGTCAAGCATTCATTACCCCATTTGGTGAGCTCCCCAGTATTCCAGTCAAACGTGGGATTATGCAACTGCAACCAGGGAAGGCCTAAAACCAAATCGGACGATAATCCCTGCATCAACAGTACAGAGCACTGTTTCAAATGCATGGAGCCAACAAGGAGTTCAAAAACAGGGGTATGCTGTGTAAAATAACCATTAGCAAGAGGAGTGGAGTCGATACCCACTACCGGGACAGGTTTAGGCAAATCAATCAAAGGCATAGCTAGAGACGTAACAAATTCCACAGACATGATATTAGCAGAAGACCCTGAATCCACGAAGGCACTGCCGGTAGCAGACCTACCACCAAAAGAGACCTGAAAGGGAAGCAAGATTTTATTACTTTTCATATTTACGGGAAATACCTGTGCGCCCAAGTGACCTCCCCGATGATCACTTAGGCGCGGAAGATTTCCGGCTGCTTATTCTTACGCCTAGGACAGGTGTTCACTTGATGCTTGTCATCCCCACAATAGAAGCAGAGACCATTCTTCCTGCGGAACTCTCTACGTTGTCAGGGGGACACGGACGCCCCAAGTTGCATAGGTACCTGCGAGTCTTCCTTGGAAGAGCGAAGCAACGGGACCTCGGGAGGCATCATGGGGGAGTCAGAGGGGAAAACATAAAAACGTTCAAGTTGTCGTTCCCTGAGACGTTGGTCAAGTCGTACCGCTAATGCAATAACCTGGTCTAGGGAGTCAGAAGAGGGATAGCTAACTAGCAGGTCTTTCAGGGCGTTCGACAGACCTAACCTAAACTGGCACCTTAAGGCAGGGTCATTCCACCGAGAAGCTACGCACCACTTCCTAAAGTCAGAACAATACTCCTCAACAGGTCTCTTACCCTGATGTAAGGTCACCAGCTGACTCTCGGCAAAGGCAGTCCTGTCAGTCTCGTCATAAATGAGTCAGAGAGCAGAAAAGAAACGATCAACGGAGGAAAGTTCAGGGGCGTCAGGAGCCAAGGAGAAGGCCCACTCTTGGGACACTTCTTGGAGCCGGGACTTAATTATACCCACCCGCTGGCTCTCAGAACCTGAGGAGTGAGGCTTTAAGCGAAAGTAAAGCCTACAACTCTCCCGAAAGGAGAGAAAAGTCCTCCGGTCCCCTGAGAACTGGTCAGGCAGCTTGAGGTGGGGTTCAAGAGGTGAGGTGAGGGACACTACCATGGTAGCGTCAGGCTGGTTGACCCTCTGAGCCAGGGCCTGGACCTGTAGAGAGAGACCCTGCATTTGCTGGGCCAGGGTCTCAAGTAGTCCATAGTAGTGACAGGGACCATGGTAGACTAGGTATATGGGCTTGTTATTATGTAATGATGGGGGTAGGGAAACGGACAAGTGAGCCCTAATCTACCCATTTACATAAAGATTTATCTACATGAAAGTGCATATTGACTGAAAATGGAAAAATATATCACACTCCTAGTTTAGAAATAGATACATAAGAAACTACCTGTGATAATGATGACGACTTTGTTAAAGGGACTGTCCACCTAGAACAACACCTTTTACTTAAGCAGCTCCCTCAGCGATAAATTAATTATAAAAACAAAAGAAATAACAGCACATCACTGCGGAAGTTTTTGGTGTGTCCATATTTGTATTACATGGTGCCCATGGAAGTCAATGAGCAGCCATGTAATACACAATAGAGTCGAAACCTAAAGTGAGAGAAGTGCTATTTGTAGTGACTCTCTGCTCTGGCTAATAGAAGAGGACCTTGAGTGGCTATATGCCATAATAAGATTCATGATTAAAACTAATAAGACTAATATTTTCAATAGTCCAGAAAATAAAAAGATATTACTGCACACCGGAGGCCCCAAACATTTCAAATTATCAGTTTAATTGACAGGCGGATCGATTAGGCTTTGTACACCTCTAACCAATGTATATTCTTTTGGTTCCCAGAGTGACAACTTGCTTGTCATTTCTAGCTGCTGCCTGCAGGTATCAAGTTTGGAGGGCTCCTTATGTTTGTGAACAATGTCAAGAAATTGTATAATTCTTAACTGCCAAGCACCAAATGTCTAGATTTTACAATGTATCGCACAACATTTGTACAAATATAAATGTATTTTTCACAAGCATAGTAAATACAATAGAATCTCTTTTCCTTTGTGACTTATATATGTGAATGAACATGTCCAACTGGCAACATGCATTACAACCTATTACAACCATACATATACAAAGATATCTAGATGCAGCAGGGAGAAATAAAAACACCTGTATAATAAATAAGTTGCCTGTTAATCGATAGATTGTACTTATACACTATATGACCAAAAGTATGAGTACATCTGACTGTCCCCCCTACTGTATATGAGCTTGTTGTACATCTCATACCAAAACCAGGGGTGTTAATATAAAGTTGGGCCCCTTTAAGCACCTATACCAGTATCCACTCTCTCCAAACGGCTTTTCACAAGATTTTGGAATCTGACTGAGGAATTTGTGCCCATTCTGGTAAAAGAGCACTTGGGAGGTCAGACACTTATGGTGGTCAAGAAGGTCTCGCTCGCAATCGGCATTGCAATTCATTTCAGAGGTGTACGATAGGGTTAAGGTCAGGGCTCTGTGCAGACCACTCAAGTTCCTCCAAACCAAACTTGTTAAACCATATCTTTATCAATCTTGTTTTCTACACAGGGGCACAATCATTCTGGAACAGGAAAGGGCCCAAACTGTAGCCACAAAGTTGGAAGCATACAATTGTCCAAAATGTCTTTGTAGAATTACCATTACCATTCACTGGAAATAAGGGTCCTAGCCCAAACCCTGAAAATACAGCCATAGACTACTTTCTCTCCTCCAACAAATTTTACAGTATGCACTATTCATTTTGGTAGGTTGCGTACACATGGCATCTTCCAAACACAGATTAAGCCAGAGAAAACATTTGCACTATTGGAGAGTCCATGCTCTACACAACTCCAGCTGATGTTTTGCATTGTGTATGGTGATCTTAGGCTTGTGTGTAGCTGTTCTACCAGTTTGCGTGGTCTACTGCTTTGTGTCTTACAGTTGACCCCGGGCAGATCTACCAGATCAGAAATGTAATGAACTTACTTTTGGCAAAACTTGCATCCTGTGACAGTGTCACTTTTTAAGTCACTGAGCTCTTCAGTTTGACCCATACTACTACCAATGTTTGTCTATGAAGATTACATGAATGTGTGCTTAATTTTATGCACCCGTTTGCAATTGATGTGACTGAAACACCTGAACTAAATCATTAATAAGTAGTGTCCACATACTCTTGGCCATATAGTGCATTTCTGGCCCAATACATTCAACATAACAAAGTAAAATTTTAAAAGATTGCACAAAAGAATGTGATCAATTAAAGGGTAACTAAACGTTTGACAAACTTCTGACATGTCATAGTGACATGTCAAAAGTTTTGATTGGTGAGGGTCCAAGCCCTGAGTCCCCCACCAATTGCCAGGTTAAAGGTATCAGAAAAACAATGTAATTTAAATGAAGTTTTTATTCAAAACTTTTTTCTTCAATTTTTGTTAGTGTTCTATTTTTTTTTCATGAGACTATTCCCAAAGAGCGAGGAAGATGCCCCACTAATCGCTCAAACGAAGCGGCCGAAGTGCTCGTGTGAGCGCTCAGCCCCTTTGTGTCTGTTCGGCTTTCTCCGGAAAGCCGTTGTGTCACAGTATGTGCTCATAGACTTTCTATTGAGCCCGTACGCTGATACATATATTTCCGGAAAAAGCCGAACATACACGAAGCGGCTGAGCGCTAACGCGAGTGCTTCTGCCGCTTCATTGGAGCGATTGGTGGGGGTCTCAGTACTCGGATCCCCACCAATCAATATTTCTGACATGTCACTATGACATGTCAGAAGTTTGTCAAACGTTTAGTTACCCTTTAAGGGAGGGGGCTATACTCAGTTACTTCCTGGAGACTGTAAAGGCTGGTTTACAGGGGCAGATTTCTGCCAGTAGCGAGCGCCAATTAACATTCTAAAAAGTTGATCAGCGCCCATTAACAGGCCCTTTTACACAGGCAGATGCTTTAATGTATGCAGACAAACGATGATTAATACGATTGTTCGGTCCCCATCAGTTTGCATCATTGTAGGCAGCACATCGTTGGTTTACACTACTCAGGGAGATGGGCTACCGACAACAATGATTTTAGAGCCTGCATAAATTATGTGATCAGCTGACGAATGAGCGTTTGCTTGCTTGTCGGCTCATTGCTGCCTTGTTTGCACAGGTGGATAATTGGGAACAAGTGTTCATAAGAACGCTAGTTTGGCCGATTATTGGCCGGTGTAATGAGCCTTAATAGTCTATGAGATTTCTCTGTAAATTGATTCCAATTAATTTCAGTTGCAATAAAATACGCACATTCTTCTGCATTGTCTATACATACAATACAGGAAGGTAGTGTGTGCCTCCAAGACGGCCACCAACCGTGGAAAATCTTTAAAAATAAAAAATAAATAGCTCAACACTTAAAAAAACAACAAACACATTATTTATCTTCTATATATTTATATCTAATTGATGAAACTATACTTAAATACATGAGAGATTCCCTTTGAGTTTGTTAAATTGCTGTAGTGTGCAGTCATACGTGGTGTATTTTCATTACATTTCCTAAGCTTAAAAATATGCTGTGGAAAACTGCCTGCGTTGCGTAATATTTTTACCATAGGCTTACATTGTAAAGTTCTCTGCAGCATATTTTTACACTGCAGAAAAACCAGGGCAAGTATGACTGCACCCTTACTAAGGTATGTGCATACCAGTAATTTTATGGTTGGGTCAATGAGAGTATACGTACAGTGTTATTGTTCTAAATTCTCTCACTTAAGTGGCCAGTATCACTGCCTTAAGCAATTTACAGATTTATGACTGAAAACCTCTTAAAGGAGATGGTATATTTCAGCCTATAAAGAAAAGGTAGAAAACTTTCTACTGTAGAACACTTCCTATGGAAGAACAGCAGTACATCATAACACTACCAGGGCCAGTACGTGACATCACAGGACTTGCGGTCACCTGATCATGAGGCCAAGTACAAAGTGGTCACATGGTGGTCGCAAACATAAACATGGCAAATTTCAACAGTCATTTAGAAAGCTATAACAGCGCTAATTGTGGGGGGAAAAAAACAGCCAACCCCTAAAGATTTACAAGACTGTTGCTTGTCTAAATTACTTTCCAAAAAAGACTTATTAAAAATATTAGATGAAGCACAGCAGTTTCAAATACCACTTCATACCTCCTGATAAAAAGTTAGCAACCATCTCCCAAGAGTATCCCTTTTAAATATTACAATAGCTTTATCTGGATTTAGTGAGGGAAGTTGAAATGATATTATGTTTCCACTCGTTCTCTAGTTCTTTTTGTGTTTGGATAAGAAAATGTACATATATATGTAAAACCTAATACACTGCACAACATCAATGAATTTTAATCATTATTATCCTCTTCTTGTAATACAATATACATTTTTTCTAAGAAGAGTTCAGCAAAAATAGCAATACATAAAAGAAATATATGACAGAGGTAATTAAAAAAACACAAGCGCATCAAAAATCTTCAAACAGAAAGTAAGCCTAAGCTAAGCTTATTTCCTGAAATAAAGTGCAAGTATGAAATTGATTGAAATACATATTAATAACAGATACAAACGAAGAAAATACCAAAAACAGGAACAAATGCTCATTTCACAAATTAGGATCAAAGACACTGTGACATATTTTCAATTTGCATTGCCCATTCTTTGAGGACATATCCATGGCCAGTTCAGACAAGAAAGTATTTCTCTTTACAAAGTAGTCTATAAAGAAGAATTTTTCCCATTATTGCAGTGGCACTCAAGTCTGGTATTTTAAATTGAAATTGTGAGTCCCAAGGTTTGAGTTTACAGCTAAATTGCCTTCTGTAAACCTTTTTCTATGTTTGGTGTGCTGTGATGTTATATTTTACATAACATTTATGATACAAGCTCATCCTTAAAACTATGTTACTATTTAAAAACAATTTCTGACCAAGTGTATTGTGCAGTACCTGCTTACCAGTTCAAAAATGTGTTACTATTGTTACTTTTTGTTACATTATCTCATTAAAGACTACCTACCTTATTTGTAAAATGACTAAGAGCATTAAAACAGTTCTTAGTGTTGGCCAACGGTTAACAAGCAAACCAGGCTAAAACGTATTATAAAAAAATAAAAATATGTTAGAAAGAATGAATGAGGGTATATTTACCTCATTACTTCTAAAGCAATATGAATGATGGAATGGTGGGGATGATGACTGCAGGATCAGATTATAGAGGGTTTGTTTGTCATCTCTAACCATAGGGATACAAAGGTCTGCAGGTCTTAAACTGTTTGCGAAGTTACTTAATTTTTTATTTTAGATACATTGAATCATTGAAAAAGTTGGTTGCAAAGATGGACGTTTTAAGATAATGACTGTGTCAGGACGATTTACAGCCTCTGAATGCAAACAAGAATGTTTTTATTGTCTGACTGCTAGTAGAGTTCTTAAAAGTAGTAAGAAATAGAAACACGGGGGGGGGGGGGGGGATTCATCCAGCAAATCAGAAAGACCTAAAGACCTAAATGTTCTCCCAGAGAGTTCACTATATTTATATCTAATCTTAACAGTCTTCTGTATGTTAAACGGTCTGTACTCTAGGATAATACATTTTTACCTAAACTGGGGCTCTGTTCACATCTGCGTCTTCTATTTCCATTAATCTGATTCGTCATAGGAGCAGAACAACTGAACTGATAGCAGTGACAGATCAGTCGTATGACAGGCACAAACAGTGCCCCACGGACCCCATTTTGTCAGGCATTTTTTGCCGGATCTGCGACGGAGGCTTCTAGAGGAGTTTCTAACACCTATGTTAACGCAACCTTATATAGTCATTCTCTCTTAATTCTATGTTCATTTGTCAGGTCCTTATCAACTTTTATAGACAAACCAACAACTTCTGGTGGTGCCAAAAACACAACAGATTTCAATATGTAGTAATTTTTTCCAAAATATAAATCAATATTCAGAAACCAGGTGGAAACAAATAAGTACACACTTTAAAACATGTGGAATTACTTTTAGCAACAATTACTTGAAGTACATGTTTTCTGTAGAAGTTTATCAGCCTTTCACTTCGTTTTGGAGAAATTTTGGCCAACTCTTCTTTACAATAATGCTTCAGTTAATTGACGTTTTGAAGGTATTTGTTTATGCACAGTTCTCCTAAGAGCCTACAACAGCATTTCAATGGGGTTGGGGTATGGACTTTGACTTGGCTATTCCAACACCTTGATTTTTTATTTTTTTTGCTTCTTTGCCATTCAGATGTTGATTTGATGGCGAGATTGGGGTTATTGTTCTGTTGCATGGACCAATTTCAGACCACCTTAAGAGGCTGGAAAACTCATTTTACAGGGTCCAAGGTTGCATAGGGGGCCCAACAGCACTATAATTGTATCTGCGTCTATTGGCCGCAGATACAATTAAACGGATCACTAGTGTTGGCAGGGCAAGGAATAAGGACAATGACGTCATTGTGCCGCTTGTGTCATTAAAAGGCACTGAATGGCAGGACGAGGATGTTGCTTGCCCTGCCATTCAGCGACGCAAAAGGCGCGATTACGACATCACGCCGCTTGTGTAATTGAAAGGCGCTGATATTAGTTCCTTGTCCTCACATTTAGCGGTTTTCAATTATGCAAGGGGTGTTCAGCTCTTGTAGACTTTGTCAGAAGAGACCAGGCCTGCGTTGCTAGGGGACGGTGCGGGAACGGGATCAGATGCGTATGTAAAGTTGTTGTTTTTTTTCAGTTAACAGTGAGTGGCTCTATCTATTGGGGGCTCTATCTACAGGGGGATGTATGTGGGGCACTTTCTGCAGGGGGCTGTATGTGGGGCCGCTATCTACAGGTGGATCTATGTAGGGCATTATCTACAGGGAGTTCTATGGGGAGCAGTATCTACAGGAGGCTCTATGGAGGGCACTATCTACAGAAGGCTCCATAGGGGGCACTATGTATGGGGAGAACTATCTACAGGTGGCTCTATAGAGGAACACTATCTACAGGGGTCTGTATGTGGGGCTGCTATCTACAGGGGGATCTATGTAGGGCACTATCTACAGGGGGCTCTATGAGAAGCAGTATCTACAGGAGGCCTTATGGAGGGCACTATGTATGGGGGCACTATCTACAGGAGGCTCTATAGGGGGCACTATGTATGGAGGGAACTATCTACAGGTGGCTCTATGGCTCTACAGGGGAACTATGTATGGGAAACCATCTACAGGGGGCTCTATGTGGATCACTGTATACAGGCGGCTCTATGTGGGGCACTGACTACAGGGGGCTCTATGAGGGGCACTATTTATAGGGGGCTCTATGAGGAGCACTTTCTACAGGGTTTTATGAGGAAAACTATCTACATGGGGCTCTATGAGGGGCACTATCTATAGAGGGCTCTATGGGGGCACTATCTACAGGGGGCACTGTATGTATGTATGTGTGTGTGTGTGTGTGTGTGTGTGTGTGTGTGTGTGTGTGTGTGTGCATGTGTGTGGCAGAGTATGGGGTTATTCTAATCGGGGACACAGTGTATTGTGCTTCTATAATTAGATGTGCAATCTATTATATTTAGGGGCGTAGTGTGTGGCACCATGACAATTTTATCTTTGTTTATAAGTGCGAAAATGTTTTAAAAGTGAAACGCTTAAGACATCTGAGCGGCAAATAACAGTAATGGGCTGTGGCTGGAAAAAGTCATCATAGAGGTTTGAAGTGGATGGAGAAGGAAAGAGAAAAAAATGACTTGAATCTGAGAAGACATCACCTGTGAGTCACTTAATGTAAATGTTCTGCCTCTAATCAGTACTGTAGTCACTGTATGATCTGCAGCAAGATGATGGGTGGTATGATTTTTTATTTATTTTTTTGAAACGGCAAATCCCAGCATATCCTTACCATTGTTTGGGCCATGCTTGGAGCTGTAGTTTTACAGCGTCCAAACCTATACGGCAAGGGTTACACTAAATTTGCAAATGATCTCTGTACTGAGCTGTATTTGTGCTGGTACTGTATTTATGTACTGAGCTTCGTTCTGGTTCTGTATTTATGTACTGAGCTTGATTCTGGTTCTGTAATTATGTGCTGAGCTTTGTTCTGGTGCTGTATATATGTACAAAGCTTGGGTCTGTTGATGTATATTAGTACTGAGCATGGTTCTGGTGTTGTACATATGTACTGAGCTTTGTTCTGCTTCTGTATTTATCTACTGTGCTATGTTCTGGTGTTGTATTTATTTACTGAGCTTTGGTTGTGGTGCTGTATTTATGTACTGAGCTTGGTTCCGCTTCTGTATTCATGTACTGAGCTTTGTTCTGGTGCTGTATGTATGTACTGAGTGTCACGGCGCGGGGAGTGGACCCACTGGGCCGTACCGCATAGCGGGATAGCAGCTGGCCAACAAGGTACAAAACAATGTCTATAGTCCAGAACGTGTACCTGAGGCAATGTAGACAGTAGTGGAGACACAACTTGACTTTCACCATAGATGGCACAGTAGATGCAGCGGAAGACACGACTTGACGCTCACTGTAGATGGCATAGTAGATACGATAGGACGGGATACAGGGTACAGGCAGCAGGAACGGGTTACACTGGGAACTGGGAGACCATTTCCAAGACAAACTTTAGGTATACAAAAACGCTCAGACAAGGAACAAGTGGGCAGAGCCCTTTTTATAGTCCAGCAGCATTCTGGGCTAATTACTGATAATAGACAGCTGGACGCATACTGGCCCTTTAAGGCCGTGCACGCGTGGGCGCGCGCACCCTGCGGGAATCAGTCACAGAACCCAGAAGTGAGTGCCGTCGTTTCCCTGGAGGGAGATGCCACCAGGAACACAGACGTCCATGGCCAGAGCCGTCAGATGGTAAGTCTGAACGACGGTCCGTAGCCATGGACGTTACACTAAGCTCGGTTCCGGGGCTGTATATATGTACTGATCTTAGTTCTGGTTCTGTATTTATTTACTGAGCTTGGTGCTGATGCTGTATATATGAGCCTTGTTCTGGTGCTGTATTTATGTTATGAGCTTTGTTCTGGTGCTGTTTTTAGGTACTGAGCTTGATTTTGATGATATATATATATATATATATATATATATATATATATACTGAGCTAGGTTATATGGAACAGCATCTTCAGAGTTTGGGGGAGGCCCCACACTTTGTGAACTGCCCAGAGCCCATAGTACCCTTAATCCACCCCTGGTTGGTAGGAGGTGTTTGTTGTGATGCACTGTTTCGGGCTGTGAATGATGTCCAAACATCTCCACCCTGATTTTATTAGTCCAGAGGATAGGAAGGGTGTGATTATTTTTCCCACCTGGTTTCTGAATTTTGGTTTCGTTTTTGTAAAAAATGACTGTATATTATTATCTGTTTGTTTTTTTTTTGTGACCAGAGGTTATTTGTTTGTTTATAGAAGTCGGTGATGGCTACACAATTGTTATTTTGGCCCTGATAAATAAAAACATAGACTAACAGGACGGTGTACTTTGGATTGTAACAAAGTATCATGGATTGTCTAGGCTGGAAACAATTGTATTCACCAATAATTTTTAAGACCTTTTGCGCCTCAAGCACATGACAGAGCCATGTGCAGGGGACTAAAAGAGGCATACATAGTCTCCTATGGCTCATACTATGGAGCCACAGGGACTCCATGTTCTGTCATACTATGGTCTGTCGGTTCTGTATGTGAGAGATATTGTTTTCTAGATGCAATAGAGAAAAAAACCTGCAATGTTGTGTGTCAGTCTTTTAAAAAAAAAAAAAAACACCTGTGCATGCCTCCGACACATATTGAGGTACAGTAATCCCTAATGTACCTCTATGGGTGCCCTTTATGGCTCTGTAAAAAATGGTTTGCAATATTTACATCCATTGACCTTAAAGGGATCTTCAAAATGGTGAGGGATTGAAACAAAATATATTAGCAAGTTTTGTGACTTTTCATTCTTTAAACCCTTAATGACCATCCTATTTTAGACCTTAAAGAGGCCCTGTCACCAGTGTATGACGCTGATTGGTCACTGATTGGTCAGCGTCATACACTCCTTTGTACAAGGCCCAGTTGGTAAAAAGTAAAAACACGCCCAGTTGTCTATTAAGAAACTAATTAGCATAAATCTAAAATTGCTCATAACTTGCTCAAAAATGATTGTTTTTCCAAATAAAAACCACTGCTGTTATCTACATTACAGCGCCGATCAGATTATCTAGGAGATAGGACACTTATAATCTGGTGACAGAGCCTCTTTAATGACCAAGCTATTTTTTACGTTTTTCCATCGTCTCATTCAAAGAGCTATAATTTTTTTATCTTTGCGTCGACATAGCTGTATAAGGTCTTGTTTTTTTGCGGGACAAGTTGTAATTTTTAATAGCACTATTTTGGGGTACATAGAATTTATTGATTAACT
This sequence comes from Rhinoderma darwinii, assembly GCF_050947455.1. NCBI lineage: Eukaryota > Metazoa > Chordata > Amphibia > Anura > Rhinodermatidae > Rhinoderma > Rhinoderma darwinii. The sequence goes on along the minus strand of NC_134690.1, from coordinate 221,695,765 downwards.
TTTTTTGGGGGGGAATAGAAAAAAAACTGCAATTTCGCCACACTTTTTTGCATCCTAAATTTACGATGTTTACCGTGTGGTAAAAATAACACAATTATTTTATTCATTGGGATTTTGCGATTGTAACGATATCAAATTTGTATACATTTTTTATGTTTTACTACGTTTACACGGTAAAAACACTTTTTTTTCAAAATTATTTGTTTTTGTGTCTCCATATTTGAAGAGCCATAACTTTTTTATTTTTTTGCCAATGCAGTTGTTTGAGGGCTTTTTTTGCGGGACGACTTGTTGTTTTTATTGGTACATTTTTGGAGTGGATGCAAATTTTTTATCACTTTTTCTCAATTTTTTTTAAGGCAGGCTTCAAAGAAAACAGCAATTTTTGCATTGTTTTTTATTTTATTTTTTACAACGTTTCTTTGTGCGGGTTAAATGATGTAATAACTTTGTAGGTGGCATCGTTACAGACGCGGCAATACCAAATATGTGTAACTTTTTTACTTTATTTTGTTTATTAATACTAAAGCAGTTTTACACGGACAGGCATCTGCTAGGCCGTGCCTCTGGCATGACCTAGCAGGCACACACTACAGGCAGACCTGGGGGCCTTTATTAGGCCCCCCCGGCTGCCATAGAAGACACCGGCACCCGGCTATCTTATCACCGGGTGCCGATGCGATGAGAGAGGGAGCTCCCTCCCTCTCTCCAAAACCACTCAGATGCGGCACTCGCTATTGAGCGAAGCATCTGAGGGGTTAAATGGGTAAGATCGATACTGAGATCGATCTCACCTGTTCGAGCAGGGGTGTCCCCAGCCCTCAGCTAACTCTGGGAGCTAAGAGCAGGGAGATTTAACGGCTCCATGCTCTGTTTATTTATTCCGATGCAGCGCCGTAAAAAGGCCTATGCATCAGAATAAAGCCCGTTAGTGGCTGCCATAAAAACACTATGGGGTGGTCACTAACGGGTTAATCACTTCCTGCTGCAGCCACTTCATGTTCTTTAGTTTTTGTTTTTTCATTTCTGCCTTACAAAAGCCATCATTTTTAAAAATTTCTGTCTAAATACCCGTATCAGGCCTTGTTTTTTGAGGCACGAGTTGTAGATTTTAACAGCACTATTTACTGCACCATATAATCTACTGAAAAAGAACAGCGATTCCTCCATTGTATTTTGGGTTTCACTATGCGCTAAAAACAACATGTTAACTTTATTCTGCCGGTTAGTACGATTACGCTGATACAAAATTGATATTGTTTTTTTTATATGATTTACTACTTTTATAAAGGAAAAACAATTTGTTAAAAAAAAAAAATTGTGTTGCCATATTCTGAAAGCTATCATTTTATAATTCTTCAGTGGAGAAGTATAAGCACTTATTTTTTTTTGTGGAGCGAGCTGTAGTTTTCATTAATACTGTTTTGGAGTACATCTGACTATTTGATTGCTTATTCCATTTTTTTAGGGGGAGCTATGGTGACCAAAAAACAGAAATTCTGACGCTTTTTAATTTTTTATAAAGCGTTCACCCTGCAGCTTAAATAACAGTGTATTGTAATCATTTAGACTTTTACGGACACAGCGATAATAATTATGTTTATTTTCTTATTTTTTACATTATTTTAGTGGGAAAATGGAAAAAGGCGTTTTATTGCTAAATATACTAAATATTTTTTTACATTTTCTTTTAGTCCCCCTAGGGACTTGAACAAGTGATCGTTAGATTGCTGGTCCAATACACTGCAATACTTCTGTATTGAAGAGTATTATTATTTTTACCGGCTCCTATTAAGGTCTTAATAGGAGCACAAAGATAGCAGACCTGGGGGGCCTTTATTATGCCCCCAGTCTGCCATCATAATCACCGGCACACCGCGATTGCATCAAAAGGGGTGGCGATAGAGTAACAGAGGGGGCTCACTCTCTGTCTAATCACGTAGATGCTGTGGTCACTTTTGACCACAACATTTAAGCAGTTAAACAGGTTCGGAGTTATAATCTTGAGCCCGCTCTATACTTTCCACCCTAATGACTATTACGTGCAGTTACGTCAAATGTCGGTAAAGGGTTAACGATTAAGCTTTATTTACATAAACTGTAAACCCCTTTAAGTAGGTTTGCATATATACAGTACATACATAATGTACTAATAGTAGTCACTCGAAACGTGTACGTTTTACATATGATCACATACTGTATGCATTCAATATAAAAAAAATAATATATAAACTTAAGATAACGTTTTCCTTCTACTATACATTTAAATAATTCAGAAAATTGGATTGTACTGTGCATAACATTATCTTTTTATGTTACCTATAATACAATAATGGAAATATTATTGGATTGAATAATTTAGTCACAGCTATGGAAAAAAAGTCAAAGGCTCGATGAACATGAAAAACTACTTGTGATTTTAACAATACCATGTGAGTCACATAAAGCTCAGTCAGCATGTTGTATAGAACTTGTAATATTTCCTTGAGATTCCTTTCACTGACAGCTGGGTAGTATTCAGTCGTCCTGTTGCTTTCAGTGACTAAATTCACAGTGATGCATTTATGCCTTTGGGATTAAGCTAAAACTATAGGAATGGAATAATGATAGAAATGACTAAGGCTAAGTGCAAATTCATAATGTGAAATGTCAAGAGGCTTAACTCTCCAGTTAAAAGGAGGCAATTATTTCACAACTTCAATAATCTTTAAATGAATGTGTACGTTTCATAGGAGATTCATTTTCAGAAATCCAGAGAATTTAATCTTAAAAGTAAACACTTGGTGATTCTTCTTTCATTTCTGTTAATAAAAAAGTATGGTGTTGCAATTCTAATTTCTGAAACCTTCCAAGTACAGTAAAGGAAAATGAGCAAAAATGACTTTGTTCATGTGGAGATCAGCTAAGTATTTTAATATAGATATAATTTAATATATGGTACAGTATATGTGTTCTTATAATAACAAGTGACATGCTGTACGGTTTTCTAGAACAAAGAGGATAGGCTGTAAAATGGGAATAGGTATGGAAACAAAATGTCATGCTTTTAATCCTATTTAAAAAGTTAAAGCACTATTTACACAGGCCGACAAATGAGAAAACCCTAGTTTGTCAGCTGATATCATTATTTATGCAGGATATAAAATCACTGTTGTCTGCAGACCATATCCCCATGCAGACCATACATCTTTCCATACAGCATAGCATCAGCTCATGTAAAAGGGCCTGTTAACAAGCGCTGATCAACTTTTTATATCATCGATTGGTGATCGTGAGGGGCATGCCCATGTAAGCTCATTTTTACACTATGTAAAGAATAGCTATTTGACCATACAAAGGAACTTATGGATATACAGCACCCAAGACAATTTATAAAAGCTTTGAATAAACTAGATGCTGTTATAGGGGTTATCCGGAGACCAAAAATTGCATTGCAATAATATATTTATGTGAAACGAAGTAACTTACTAATATACTTTAATTAAAAATTCTGTACTAAATGGTGCAGTTCAAACCTGAATTGTTGCCGGAAGTGCTGGAGCTTTTCTAATAATGATGACGCTCTGACATGGCCCCACGTGACTGAGCTCTTGATTCATGTGCTGTTCGTGAACATGACCGCAAGTGGCTGTCACATTGCCTATTGCGAGAGTCCCAAGCAGAGCATCAGCTAGCGCTTTGCTCAGGACTACAGCACTGGTCCCGACGTCCAATTTTGGTCAATTCAGGGGATTCTTATCGCTGGATACCCCGAGCAGAACATCAGCTGATGCTCTGCCTGGGGACTACAGCACTTCTGACAACATCACTGTCACTGTCACTGTCCATATATGGCATATATAATGGCTGGTTGAGAACAGAGAGAACAAAAACGTGCTACATAGGGTGAGTACGCCAGATTAGCAATGGCTTTCTCTGTTAGGTATGGTAAAAGGAGGCTCACCTTTAGGGGTTGTGCATGAATACACCGTGTTCCAAATTATTATGCACATTGGATTTAAGTGTCATAAACATTTAATTATTAGTTTTTCAATTAAACTCATGGATGGTATTGTGTCTTAGGGCTCTTTAGATCATTGTAATCAATCTCAGACACCTGTGATAATTAGTTTGCCAGGTGTGCTCAATCAAAGGAAAACTACTTAAAGAGGCTCTGTCACCAGATTTTGCAACCCCTATCTGCTATTGCAGCAGATAGGCGCTGCAATGTAGATTACAGTAACGTTTTTATTTTTAAAAAACGAGCATTTTTGGCCAAGTTATGACCATTTTTGTAATTATGCAAATGAGGCTTGCAAAAGTCCAAGTGGGTGTGTTTAAAAGTAAAAGTCCAAGTGGGCGTGTATTAGGTGCGTACATCGGGGCGTTTTTAATACTTTTACTAGCTGGGCGCTGTGAAGAGAAGTAACATCCTCTTCTCTTCAGAACGCCCAGCTTGTGACAGTGCAGATCTGTGACGTCACTCACAGGTCCTGCATCGTGATGGCCACATCGGCAGCAGAGGCTACAGTTGATTCTGCAGCAGCATCAGCGTTTGCAGGTAAGATCGACTTACCTGCAAACGCTGATGCTGCTGCAGAATCAACTGTAGCCTCTGGTGCCGATGTGGCCGTCACGATGCAGGACCTGTGAGTGACGTCACAGATCTGCACTGTCACAAGCTGGGCGTTCTGAAGAGAAGAGGATGTTACTTCTCATCAGAGCGCCCAGCTAGTGAAAGTATTAAAAACGCCCCGATGTACGCACATAATACACACCCACTTGGACTTTTACTTTTAAACACACCCACTTGGACTTTTGCAAGCCTCATTTGCATAACTACAAAAATGGTCATAACTTGGCCAAAAATGCTCGTTTTTTTAAAATAAAAACGTTACTGTAATCTACATTGCAGCGCCTATCTGCTGCAATAGCAGATAGGGGTTGCAAAATCTGGTGACAGAGCCTCTTTAAAGACGCTCCACATTATTAAGCAGGCCACAGGTTTCAAGCAATATGGGAAAGAAAAAGGATCTCTCTGCTGCCGAAAAAGTGTGAAATAGTGCAATACCTTGGACAAGGTATGAAAACATTGGATAGTTCAAGAAAACTTAGGCGTGATCATCGTTCTGTGAAAAGATTTGTGGCTGATTCAGAGCACAGATGGGTTCGTTCAGATAAAGGCATAATGAGGAAGGTTTCTGCCAGACAAATTAATAGGATTAGGAGAGCAGATGCTAAAATGCCATTGCAAAGCAGCAAACAGGTATTTGAAGCCGCTGGTGCCTCTGGAGTCCCGCGAACCTCCAGGTGTAGGATCCTCCAGAGTTTTGCAAGTGTACTTAAAGCTATTATTCGGCCACGCCTAAACAATGCTCACAAGCAGAAACAGTTGCAGTGGGCTCAGAAATACATGAAGACTAATTTTCAAACCGTGTTGTTTACTGATGAGTGCCATGCAACCCTGGATGGTCCAGATGGATGGAATAGTGAATGGTTGGTGAATGGCCACCATGTCTCAACAAGGCTGCGACACCAGCAAGGAGGTGGCAGAGTCATGTTTTGGGCTGGAATCATGGGGAGAGAGCTGGTAGGCCCCTTTAGGGTCCCTGACGGTGTGAAAATGACCTCTGTAAAGAGTTTATGACTGACCACTTTCTTCCGTGGTACAAAAAGAAGAACCGTGCCTTCCGTAGCAAAATTATCTTCATGCATGACAATGCACCATCTCATGCTGCAAAGAATACCTCTGTGTCATTGGCTGCTATGGGCATAAAAGGAGAGAAGCTCATGGTGTGGCCCCCATGTTCCCCTGACCTCAACCCTATTGAGAACCTTTGGAGCATCCTCAAGCAAAATATCTATGAGGATGGGAGGCAGTTCACATCAAAACAGAAGCTCTGGGAGGCTATTCTGACATCCTGATAAGATATTCAAGCAGAAACTGTCCAAATACTCACAAATTCAATGGATGCAAGAATTTTTTTTTTATTGAAAGAGCTTTTGATTTCTGTAAATATGACCTCCTGATGCTGCAAATTCAACAAATTACCATTTTAGTTCTCTCTTCAACCTTTAAAATGTTTTGATCTCTGTTGTGCATAATAATTTGAAACAGTGCATTTTGAGTTTTTTACTTCTAAAAAAAAATATATCATTAGGAGATTTGTTCAATAAAATTCGCATTATACTCCAACGGTTGATGGCTTGAAGATTATACTGACTATTTGCATTGACTATTTAGGAAAAATCAGCGAAAAATAACATTTGCATAATAATTTGGAACGCGGTGTATATGTGGTAATAACTTGTGAATGCTTTTCCCTTTCCAAGCGATTCTGAGACTGTTTTCTCGTGACATATGGTACTTTATGTTAGTGAAAAAATTTGGTCGATAAATTCAATATTTTTGTGTGAAAAACACCAAAATTTAGAGAAAATGTGCAAAAATTTGCATTTTTCTAAATTCAAATGTATATGCTTGTAAGACAGATAGTTATACCAGACCAAATAGTGACTAGTTAACATTTCCCATATGTCTACTTTATGTTTTTTGAACATCCTTTTATTTTTCTAGGACATTACAAGGCTTATAAGTTTAGCAGCAATTTCTCACATTTTCAAGAAAATGTCAAAAGCCTATTTTTTTAGGGAACAGTTCGGACCTGAAGTGGCTTTGAGGGCCTTATATATTAGGAACCCCCACAAATCACCCCATTTTAAAAACTGCACCCCTTAAAGTATTCAAAACAGCATTTAGAAAGTTTCTTAACCCTTTATGCGTTTCACAGGAATTAAAGCAAAGTGGAAGGGAAATTTGCAAATTTCATTTTTTTTTTCAGAAATTCCATTTTAATCAATTTTTCCTGTAATACTGAAGGTTTTTTTTTACCAGAGAAACACAACTGAATATTTATTGCTCTGATTCTGCAGTTTTTAGAAATATCCCACATGTGGCCCTAGTGTGGTAATGGCCTGAAACAAAAGCCCCAGAAACAAAGGCGCACCTAGTGGATTTTTGGGTCTTCCTTTTCTTAAATTATATTTCAGGCACCATGTCAGGTTAGAAGAGTTCTTGTGGTGCAAAAACAAAGGAAACTGTAAAGGGAAGTGTCCATATATATGTATATATATATATATATATATATATATATATATATATATATATATATAGATGTATATAGATATATATATATATATATATATATATATATAGTATATATATATATATAGTATATATGTATACAGTGTATGTGTATATATATATATACACATATATACAATATATGTGTATGTATAGTACATATAATGTATCATGAGCCAGGGCTGTAACAACAACAGCCCTGGTCATGAATACGGTTGGAAGCAGAGCAGGACAATTAGCATGTCCCTGCTTTGTTAGGAAACCATGGAGACAAGGGATAGTTATCCCCTGTCTCCATTTCAAGTCTCCCGTGCGCACGGACTGTCTCGTGCGGGCTCTCATGAGTCGGCTGGTGATACATTATCACCATGCCGACCCGTGCTAGCCTGGGGCAAGCACCACACTCCCCGTTGCGAGCGTACCGACAGGGTTAAATAGCCCTGCGTCGGTACGCTCAGAAGCCGAGCTCAGGAGCCGAAGCTAGCTGAAGACGATCAGCTGAGAGCTGCCTGCCTGCCTCCCACACCACCGACGGCTCACCTCTCTCCTCTAAAGACCTGGGCTCCTGCCTCTGCTGCTCCACAAAGTCACGCTAAGTATCAAGTGTAGCAGCAGCTACACTTAACCCTGTCTCTCCCTGTCTCCTCCTGCTGTAACCCTTGCTTCCCTGAGTTAACCCCTTGATCTCCCTGAGTACTGTCCCTACTGTCCCTGAGTTAACCCCTTGCTCTCCCTGAGTCCCTACTGTCCCAGAGTTAACCCTTGCTTCCCTGAGTTAACCCTTGCTTCCCTGAGTTAACCCTTGCTTACAGTCCCTACTGTCCCAGAGTTAACCCTTTCTTCCCTGAGTTAACCCCTTGATACTGTCCCTACTGTCCCTGAGTTAACCCTTGCTTCCCTGTGTTAACCCCTTGCTCTCCCTGAGTCCCTACTGTCCCAGAGTTAATCCTTGCTTCCCTAAGTTAACCCCTTGTTCTCCCTAAGTTAACCCTTGCTGTCCCAGAGTCCCTGAGTTAACCCTTGCTTCCCTGAGTTGACCCCTTGCTCTCCCTGAGTCCCTACTGTCCCTGAGTTAACCCTTGCTTCCCTGAGTTAACCCCTTGCTCTCCCTGAGTAAGTTAACCCCTTGTTCTCCCTAAGTTAACCCTTGCTGTCCCAGAGTCCCTGAGTTAACCCTTGCTGTCCCAGAGTCCCTGAGTTAACCCTTGCTGTCCCAGAGTCCCTGAGTTAACCCTTGCTGTCCCAGAGTCCCTGAGTTAACCCTTGCTGTCACAGAGTCCCTAAGTTAACCCTTTCTGTCCCAGAGTCCCTAAGTTAACCCTTGCTGTCTGTTTTACACAGTAACCCATTCCCCTTGTTCCTTTTTATCCCGTATTAACCCTTAGTGTATAGGAAAAGTTATATTAGGAGGGAGTGGGATAGAGATAGAGAGTGTGTGAGAATCACAAGTAACTTATGTGTATTGTGTTGTAACGTAACTGTATTCTGTGTATGTTTAGGTAAGTGGGTGGCGGTATAATATTGTGATACCGTGTTTATACTGTACTGTGATTAGTTACTGTATTATACATATGAGAGTGATTACTGTATGTTAATAAATATTACCTTTATTTACTATACGGTCTTATTCCCTTGAATAGCCGCTAAAGCAATTAGATCGACGTTAGTATAAGGAAAAGATAGGGGAACTAGGCATAACCCGTGTGAAAAAGAAAAAGAAAAAAATGATCCAGGAATATAACTAGGCACTCTTGGGTTGGATAAAATTTAACAAAATATTTTATTTATGAATCCAGATAATACCGGCAGTATAAATTTATACAACAACAATTTAAAACATTTTTCTCCTGGCCAGGAAAAGAGACATATAATAGCACCTCTATGCTTCTATAATATCACCTCATAAGTATGTATGTAAACATCATATATGCACGGAACAAATTTGAAAAGATAACAATTTTCAAAGCAAAAACGCTGGGTTATGTTCACACTTGCGATTTTCAACCATATATGCTGTTTTTGTCACAAAGTGGCCAGAGTTCCTATGTAGAGTGATTGGTAATGATGTTTTGAAGACATTCTTTTTATAAGAAGTATAAATCTCAAAATAGGAAGACAGTCCCATATGTTAAGGGGATATAATTTGCAGCATATCTTTTTCCCTCCTAGGCGGATCCTGATTTTTATAAATCTTATGGTGATAGAGAGTCCTTTCACAGACCTGTTAAGGTCAATATGTAGCATATAAATCTTATGGTGATAGGTGGTCTTTTCACAGACCTTTAGGGTCAATATGTAGCCCTTAATCTTGAGCCTTAGAGGTTTTTACCTTGAATAGCCAGCGAATGCCAGGAATCCTTGCATGAAAGCAGTCGGTCCAATAGATGGAAGGTCAAGATCTTCACAAAAGGCAAAATTCACCTGTATGGCCATACATTTCATTTAAGCCTCCAAATCTCCATCATCATATCAGTTGAGAATTTTCTCCTCGGTCTCCACGGGCATTCGCCACTGCACTCCGAGAGACACGGGCCCGGCAAGGCAGGATCACACGCTGGCAGCCAGGTAAGTTTAAAATTCTATCGTATGTCTCCTTCCACGTGGTATCTCCAACACTGGACAGGAATTCACAGGGCAGAGTGTAGACGTCACTACCCGCCCTGTCTGATTGAGACAGCTGACGCGTTTCATCCAATACAGGATTTCTTCAGAGCCGTTTGACAGATACTGCCAAACCTGATACCTATATAGTATCCCAAAGTTCATTCATTGGTTCCATGGTTGTACAGGTAATCTTCCATGGGAATAATCCAAAAAGCATTATAGGAGTCATATGTAGATCTTTCATAAAGTGCCATGATCAATTTCAATAGAAAATAGAGGTATTTTTTTGGTCAAGTAAACAGTACATTTGTCCATTAGTTTATATATATATATATATATATATATATATAGAGAATGTATTTAGTGCTCTCATAGGGAGGGCAATTAATATTGCATCCCCATACAGTTTTAACAATAATATCAATTGAGTATGAATCCTCCATAAAAATATTGATATTACCTAGGTCTAATTATCAATATTAATTTATCCAAGAACATAATTAGCCAAAATTGCTATTATTTAAACCTTGTGGCGGAATTATGGAGAAATAAGTTTTTTAACATAAAATCCCTTGCTACGCAGTTTATGTAATTATGCTATATCATAAGTTATATACAAAAAGAAAAGTGATCAGCTAAATTGATCAGTATTTCAAAACTAAACAAATAATTTGTTCATTTTGCAGCTATCTTTATATATATATATATGGAATTCATAATGTATTTCAGGGGAAGCAGGGAGAAAGGGCCCATACCCGTTAAGGCATCAGGACCTGAGTCCCCACTTCAACCCAGAAAATGTTCAAAAACAATGATCCATCAATATAGTGGCAGGATCCTATAGGAACACTTTTACCACTAGATCTCGTGATCGTTTTGTTAGATATATATAGCTGTTACTCATGAGAGGAGCCACCAAGGAACCCTAGGGGGGGCAGGGAGAGGGATCATATGCCCAAGGGATGACCCCTAACTTAGAAATGTCTGATTTGGATACCTTGGCAGATTTAAATGAGTTATGGAGAGAAGGTAACACATTGGAGAATACAAAAGATCCTGAGGAGGATCCTATTGATATAATCCCAGAATATACGGGTCTGCGGAAAAAAAGTAGTACCATGCCAAGCGCATACTCCAATAGATACACACATGCATTTTTGGAGGCTATGCTCAGAGATATAAGTGTTATTGATTGGTCCTCGTTCCTGTGTGAGGACAACTTAACTGGAAGGGAACGGAAAGCCCTAAAAGAATTGCAGAATATTAAAAACATCGTAATTAAGCCCAGTGATAAGGGTGGAAATGTTGTCCTCCTCAGAGAGGAGGACTATGTCAGTGAAATTAAAAAACAATTGGAAACAGATGCATATTCTCTTTTGAATGACAATCCATCGGATAATATAATGACAACTTTAAATAGAAAATTGATTTTTGCATTGGATGAGGGCTTAATTAACAAACATGAGTTCCAATATCTGGAAGTAAGGGAACCTCGCATGCCTACTATATATGTGCTTCCCAAGGTGCATAAAAATAGAAATTCACCTCCGGGTAGACCTATTATTTCGGGGTGTGATGGCCCAACAGATCACCTTGGGAAATACATAGATGAAAAATTGAAACCCTTTGTTCGTACACTCCCCTCATTTGTTTTGGATACAGGAGATCTTTTAAATAAAATTGACAAATTGACCCTAGAGGAGGATTTCATTCTGGTAGGTCTGGATGTGGAGTCATTGTATACTTCCATCCCACATGATGTTGGCCTAAAAGCGGTTGCACATTTTCTGGAGAGGAGGAGATTGGGCTCACCAGAATGAATTTATTATTGAAATGTTGGAATTTGTTTTGAATTATAATTGTTTTTCTTTTGATGGCAAATTCTATCGCCAGATCCGTGGAACAGCCATGGGATCCTCTTGTGCACCATCTTATGCCTGTTTACATCTGGGATGGTGGGAAGAATTTATAGTATACCCACACCCCCTCTTTAGAAAATGTGCTTCCGCTTGGCTTAGATACATGGATGATGTTCTCTTATGTTGGAGGGGATCATTGGATTTGTTGGAAAGTTTTATTAGAGATCTAAATGTCAATAAGCTAAATATTCTCCTGACCTTCACTTATAGTGAAGACCATATTAGTTTCCTTGATCTGAATATTCACAGGGAGGGAAATAGACTAAAAACGACCACATATCGAAAACCAACATCAGGTAATACCCTGTTGGCAGCAAGTAGCCATCATTTTCCATCTCAAATTAAGGGGATCCCGATAAGTGAATTTCTTCGAATTCGTCGCAATTGTACTGATTTTGGGGATTTCAAAAGTGAAGCACAAGATCTGTCTTCTCGTTTTGAAAATAGGGGATACTCCAAAAAATTGATTAAGAAAGGATATAATAGGGCATCCAGACAAAATAGAGAGGAAATCCTCAAGAGAGGTAAAAAAGACGACAGTGACAACAGAGTTAGATTCATTTCGAGATATGGGTCCCATTGGGATATACTTCGAAACTTGATGATAAAAAATTGGCCACACTTGACTTTGGATAAAAAAATCAAGTCAATAGTAGGGAATGTACCGAGTATGGTCCCAAAAAAGGCCCCTACATTGAGGGATATGCTGGTGAGCTCGGAGTTTAAGAGAAGGACCCCAGGGAATGAGAACTGGCTACAAAAACGTCCAAAAGGAATGTTCATGTGCGGCTCTTGCAAATGTTGTAAGTATGTGTCAAAATCAGACACCTTTTTCGATAGTGAACACAGAAGGGAATTTAAAGTCCTTAATTTCATTAACTTTCGTTCGACTATGGTCGTCTACTCCATTGTCTGCCCATGTGGGAAACAATACATTGGTAAAACGAAGCGAGAGTTACACATTCGTATCAATGAACATGTCCGGGACATTATTAAAGGTGAAATAACAAATCCCCTAGCTGCACATTTTAAAATATATCATGCTCAATCACCGACTGGCCTAAAATTCATGGGGATCTACCAACTATTTCAAGATAGAAGGGGAGGTGATCTTAACAGAATACTTCTTCAAAAAGAAACCATGTGGATTTATACATTGGGAACTTTGAATCCTAGGGGACTTAATAATTAAATAAAATTTAATATGTTCCTCTGAGACTCTATCTATTGGGAGCTAATGGACTTCCACTGGGATGGCTGCTTTACCAGCGTCCGTAGTGGTCTCCAGTTGCTCCTTTTGGATCTTGGTACAAGTATGTTGAGCGGTCTTATCTTTGTGGTACGGTGCTCCCCCTTCGATTTTCTGTATTTTCCGAGCTACATAGCATTAGCAAACAATATAAATATATATATGTATTCTTCTGAGAGCTCCATATTAAAATCGAATTTGAAGCTCGTAGGTGACTTTATATATAAAAAACTCTTCCTTGGAATCGGACATTAATGTCAACAGTGTGCCTCTGGTCTGGATGTCCCATTTCGTTTACATAATGGGATCTGTTCTTTGTAGAATGAATGTGAATGGTGTCCTCTCAATATAAAATATTCAATCAATTGGGTGAATGTAATAAAATAATATACTATCCACCCCTTGCAATCCTTTGCAGTGGGAGGGGTTGCTTATAGGTCCGCTGTGGGTGGTGGGGACTAGGGACCTAGTGCCCTCCGGGCATCCCTTGGGCATATGATCCCTCTCCCTGCCCCCCTTGGTGGCTCCTCTCATGAGTAACAGCTATATATATCTAACAAAACGATCACGAGATCTAGTGGTAAAAGTGTTCCTATAGGATCCTGCCACTATATTGATGGATCATTGTTTTTGAACATTTTCTGGGTTGAAGTGGGGACTCAGGTCCTGATGCCTTAACGGGTATGGGCCCTTTCTCCCTGCTTCCCCTGAAATACATTATGAATTCCATATATATATATATAAAGATAGCTGCAAAATGAACAAATTATTTGTTCAGTTTTGAAATACTGATCAATTTAGCTGATCACTTTTCTTTTTGTATATAACTTATGATATAGCATAATTACATAAACTGCGTAGCAAGGGATTTTATGTTAAAAAACTTATTTCTCCATAATTCAGCCACAAGGTTTAAATAATAGCAATTTTGGCTAATTATGTTCTTGGATAAATTAATATTGATAATTAGACCTAGGTAATATCAATATTTTTATGGAGGATTCATACTCAATTGATATTATTGTTAAAACTGTATGGGGATGCAATATTAATTGCCCTCCCTATGAGAGCACTAAATACATTCTCTCTATATATATATATATATAAACTAATGGACAAATGTACTGTTTACTTGACCAAAAAAATACCTCTATTTTCTATTGAAATTGATCATGGCACTTTATGAAAGATCTACATATGACTCCTATAATGCTTTTTGGATTATTCCCATGGAAGATTACCTGTACAACCATGGAACCAATGAATGAACTTTGGGATACTATATAGGTATCAGGTTTGGCAGTATCTGTCAAACGGCTCTGAAGAAATCCTGTATTGGATGAAACGCGTCAGCTGTCTCAATCAGACAGGGCGGGTAGTGACGTCTACACTCTGCCCTGTGAATTCCTGTCCAGTGTTGGAGATACCACGTGGAAGGAGACATACGATAGAATTTTAAACTTACCTGGCTGCCAGCGTGTGATCCTGCCTTGCCGGGCCCGTGTCTCTCGGAGTGCAGTGGCGAATGCCCGTGGAGACCGAGGAGAAAATTCTCAACTGATATGATGATGGAGATTTGGAGGCTTAAATGAAATGTATGGCCATACAGGTGAATTTTGCCTTTTGTGAAGATCTTGACCTTCCATCTATTGGACCGACTGCTTTCATGCAAGGATTCCTGGCATTCGCTGGCTATTCAAGGTAAAAACCTCTAAGGCTCAAGATTAAGGGCTACATATTGACCCTAAAGGTCTGTGAAAAGACCACCTATCACCATAAGATTTATATGCTACATATTGACCTTAACAGGTCTGTGAAAGGACTCTCTATCACCATAAGATTTATAAAAATCAGGATCCGCCTAGGAGGGAAAAAGATATGCTGCAAATTATATCCCCTTAACATATGGGACTGTCTTCCTATTTTGAGATTTATACTTCTTATAAAAAGAATGTCTTCAAAACATCATTACCAATCACTCTACATAGGAACTCTGGCCACTTTGTGACAAAAACAGCATATATGGTTGAAAATCGCAAGTGTGAACATAACCCAGCGTTTTTGCTTTGAAAATTGTTATCTTTTCAAATTTGTTCCGTGCATATATGATGTTTACATACATACTTATGAGGTGATATTATAGAAGCATAGAGGTGCTATTATATGTCTCTTTTCCTGGCCAGGAGAAAAATGTTTTAAATTGTTGTTGTATAAATTTATACTGCCGGTATTATCTGGATTCATAAATAAAATATTTTGTTAAATTTTATCCAACCCAAGAGTGCCTAGTTATATTCCTGGATCATTTTTTTCTTTTTCTTTTTCAATATTCTTTATCAGGAATGGCACCGTGCTATATTATATTGCAATTTTGGGTATGTTTAGGTATGGTTTTGAATAACCACATCTTTTTTCTATAAATAACCCGTGTGACCCTGATTATAAAGGCGGTAGTAATAGTGGGTGCCACTAACCAGTGAATCCCGCTGTTACCCCACCCCTTTAACAGAAACCCCACAAAAGTGACTCCATTTGGGAAACTACACCCCTAGAGGAATTCATCTAGGGGTCTAGTGAGCATTTTGACCACACAGGTATTTAATAGATTTCATTAGAATTGGGCAGTGAAAATGAAAAAATACATTATTTTCCAATAAGATGTAGCTTTACCTCAGAATTTTTAATTTTTTGAACAAATAAATGAGGAAAAGCACCCCAATATTTGTAAAACAACTTCTCCAGAGTACGGAAATACCCATATGTGGTCATAAACTGCTGTTTGGGCAAGCGGCACGCCATTTAGCTTTTGGAGTACAGATTTTGCTGGATTCTCTGAACCATGTTGCATTTGTAAAGCTCCTAAGGTACCAGTACAGTGGACACCCCTCAAAAGAGACTCCATTTGGGAAACTACACCCTAGAGGAATTCATCTAGGGGTGTAGTGAGCATTTTGATACTCCAGGTGTTTCATACATTTCATTAGAATTGGGCAGTGAAAATGAAAAATTCTTTTTTTTCCCACTAAGACATAGCTTTAGGTCAAAATGTTTCATTTTCTCATCAAATAAAGGAGAAAAACCTCCCCAACATTTGTAAAGCAACTTCTCCAAAGTACTGAAATAACTCATATGTGGTAATAAACCACTGTATGAATACCCATCAGGGCTCAGAAGAGAAGGAGCGCCATTTGGCTTTTGGAGAGCAGATTTTGCTGGATTGTTTTTTTCTGCATTATGTCACTTTTGCAAAGCCCCTTAGGTACCAGTACAGTGGAAACTGCCCAATAGTGACTCCATTTGGCAAACTACACCCATTGAGGAATTCATCTAGGGGTGTAGTGAGCATTTTGACCCCACAGGTGTCTCATAGATTTTATTAGAAATGGGCAGTGAAAATGAAAAGTTACATTATTTTCCAATAAGACGTAGCATTAGTTCAAAATGTTTCATTTTCTCAACAAATAAAGGAGAAAAAGCACCATAGCATTTGTAAAGCAACTTCTTCAGAGTAGGAAAATACCCCATATGTGGTCATAAACTGCTGTTTGGATACACGAAGGAGCACCATTTGGCAGTTGGAGCGCAGATTTTGCAGGATTGGTTCTTGGGCGCCATGTGGCATTTACAAAGCCCCTGAGGTACCAGTACAGTAAGAACCCCGAAAATGTGACTCCATTTGGTAAACTACACCCCTTGAGGAATTAATCTAGGGGTGTAGTGAGCATTTTGACCACACAGGTTTTTGCTGAATTTATTAGAATTGGGATGTGAAAATAAATAGTTAGCATTTATTTTGCGAAAAGATGTAGTTCTAGCCCAATATTTTCGTAAAGCATTCTCTCCAGAGTAAGGCAATACCCCACACATGGTCATAAACTGCTATTTGGACACACAGCAGGGCTCTAAAGGGAAGGAGCGCCATTTAATATTTGGAGTGGAGATTTTACAAGATTCGTTTTTTTACACCATGTTGCATTGAGCTATAGTACCAGTACAGTGGTATCGCAGAAAAATTATCCCATTTTGGAAACTCGAAGCCCTCAAAGAATTTATCTAGGGGTGTAGTGAGCATTTTGACCCCACCAGTGTTTTGCAAAAATGAGTACACAATAGATGTTGCAGATTGAAAATTGCCGTTTTCCACAGATATGCCATTTCAGTGCCCAATGTAATGTGCCCAGCTTGTACTACCATAGACACACACCCCATAAATTGTTAAGCGGGTTCTCCAGAATACAGTAATACCCCATATGTGGTCATAAATTGCCGTTTGGGCACACTGCCAGATTTTGCTTGGTGTTTTACTGGTATTTCAGCTTATAATGTGGGGGCATATGTAAACTGGACGGAGTACATCAGGGTATATGTAATCTGTGCAGAGTACATCAGGGTATATGTAAACTGAGCAGAGTGCATCAGGGCATAATAGGATGATGTAATAATAGGATGAATGAATAATCCATGGATTGGTATGGTACGCTTTGAACCAATCCTTTATGCACAGGCCGGGTTTATTGGGTATTATACAAAATATCTGCGCTCCAGTATTGCCTAATCTTTGACTTCTTCACTAGCCCTATAAGCAGCACAAGGCCCTAAAGTTTCCTCATCTCCGCTGCATCTACAGGGTCCACCTGTGGGGTCCAGGAAATGATGATGTCGGGTATTTAGTGAAATTCTACTGGACCCAAAAAATTCGTCTGGGCCGTCATTTAGCATCATAGTGTTTTGAGAGTCATAACGTGTTATTTTTCCATTGACGAAGCTGTGTGAGGGCTTGTTTTTTGTGGAACAAGCTGTCATTTTTATTGGTTCCATTTTGGGGTACATGCGATTTTTTTATTACTATTTGTTCCATTTTTTGGGAGATGAGGAAACCAAAAAACAGCAATGCTAGCACGGTTTCATTTATTTTTTACAGTGTTCACCATGCAATATAAACCACATGTTTACTTTATTCTGCTGGTATATACGATTACAGCGACACCAAATTTATATCGTTTTTTACGTTTCACTACTTATTCACAATAAATATACTCTTTTCTAAAAAAAATCATGTTTTATTGTCGCCGTTTTCTGACAGCCATAACTTTTTTATTTTTTAGTTGATATAGCTGCGGGAGGACTTGTTTTATGCATGACGAACTGTAGTTTCCATTGGTACCATTCTACGTTACTTGCAACTTTTTATTACATTTTGTTTGAGACAAGATGACCAAAAAATAAAATTCTGTCATTGTTTTTTATTACATTTTTTTACAGTGTTCACTGTGCGGTAAAAATAATGTGATATTTTTATAGTTCAGGCTGTTTTGAATGCGGCGATACCTATTATGTATAGTTTTTTTTCATGTTTTGATTTTTTTCTAATTATAAAGGAGTTGATTATAAAGGAGTTTTAATTATTTATTTTTCTTTAACATTTTTTTTTTTTACGTATTTCACTTTTTTCTTTACACTGACCTGGGGACTTGAAGATCTGGTCTTCTGATCCCTGGTACAATACACTGCTGTACTTATGTAGTGCAGTGTATTGTAACTGTCATTCTTCATCTGACAGTTAGTGTATTAGGTCCTGCCTCGGGCAGGACCTAATAGGCTTCCTACTTGGGCAACCAGGAAGCCTAGCAATGGCTTCCTGGCTGCCATAGCAATTATCGTCACCCACTATCCATCGTGGGGAGGCCGGGGGGCACAGAGGGAGCCCCCTCCCTCTGTCAACGACTTCAATGCGGCGGACGCCATTGACAGCCACATTGAAGGGGTTAAACGGCGGCGATCGGTGGTATTTGCAGCGGAATGTCAGCTGTGTATTACAGCTGACAGCCGCTGAACATGAAGCGCGCACAGCTCCTGTGCCCACTTCATCTACAGGGCGTGACTGTACGCCCTATTGCGGGAATGCACTTTGAATCTGGACGTATAGTCACCCCCAATAGTGGGAAGGGGTTAAAATTGTATAGGACATAAGCTGGAACGATATGTACATATGGCTTACTCTAGATGTGACAGCGCTCTACTCCAACATTCCGCATGATAAAGGTATAAACTTAGTACATCATTACCTTTCCATAGACCAACTAATGCCTGAAGCACAGACCGAATTCCTGCTACAAAGTATCCATGATATTCTAGCACACAATATCTTCCAATTTGAAGGTAAAGTGTATAAAAAAACCCAGGGGACTGCAATGGAGACACATTTTGCGCCCAGTTTCGCAAACTTTTACATGGGGCATTTTGAAGAAACCTTTATTCACAACAACCAAATGTGGAAAGAAAAAATTATTCTATACAAGAGGTATATAGATGACCTTATCCTAATTTGGGCCGAAAGCATAGATAGCGCCTTAGGATTTATGGAGTCCCTAAACAACAACAATTGTGGCTTGAAATTTACCAAAACTCACTCACACACCAGCATTGAATACTTAGATCTTATTCTATTTGCAGCCAATTACACAAGTTATGAGGAAAGTTTAAAACAATTAAACCTATTTAGCCTTGAAAAGAGACAAAGGGGGGACATGATTAACTTATATAAATATATGAATGGCACATACAAAAAATATGGTGAAATCCTGTTCTATGTAAAACCCCCTCAAAAAACAAGGGGGCACTCCCTCCGTCTGGAGAAAAGAAGGTTGAATCTGCAGAGATGACAAGCCTTCTTTACTGTGAGATCTGTGAATCTATGGAACAGTCTACCGCAGGAGCTGGTCACAGTAGCTACAGTAAATTGCTTTAAAATATGCTTAGATAATTTCCTAGAATGAAAAAATATTAGCTCCTATGTGTAGAAATTTTTCCCTTTTCTCATCCTTTGGTGACTGTACGCCCTATTGCGGGAATGCACTTTGAATCTGGACGTATAGTCACCCCCAATAGTGGGAAGGGGTTAAAATTGTATAGGACATAAGCTGGAACGATATGTACATATGGCTTACTCTAGATGTGACAGCGCTCTACTCCAACATTCCGCATGATAAAGGTATAAACTTAGTACATCATTACCTTTCCATAGACCAACTAATGCCTGAAGCACAGACCGAATTCCTGCTACAAAGTATCCATGATATTCTAGCACACAATATCTTCCAATTTGAAGGTAAAGTGTATAAAAAAACCCAGGGGACTGCAATGGAGACACATTTTGCGCCCAGTTTCGCAAACTTTTACATGGGGCATTTTGAAGAAACCTTTATTCACAACAACCAAATGTG
The DNA here is from genome assembly GCF_050947455.1 of Rhinoderma darwinii. Classification (NCBI taxonomy): domain Eukaryota; kingdom Metazoa; phylum Chordata; class Amphibia; order Anura; family Rhinodermatidae; genus Rhinoderma; species Rhinoderma darwinii. Next base: position 221,675,647 of record NC_134690.1, on the reverse strand, counting down.
GAAAGAAAAAATTATTCTATACAAGAGGTATATAGATGACCTTATCCTAATTTGGGCCGAAAGCATAGATAGCGCCTTAGGATTTATGGAGTCCCTAAACAACAACAATTGTGGCTTGAAATTTACCAAAACTCACTCACACACCAGCATTGAATACTTAGATCTTATTCTATTTGCAGCCAATTACACAAGTTATGAGGAAAGTTTAAAACAATTAAACCTATTTAGCCTTGAAAAGAGACAAAGGGGGGACATGATTAACTTATATAAATATATGAATGGCACATACAAAAAATATGGTGAAATCCTGTTCTATGTAAAACCCCCTCAAAAAACAAGGGGGCACTCCCTCCGTCTGGAGAAAAGAAGGTTGAATCTGCAGAGATGACAAGCCTTCTTTACTGTGAGATCTGTGAATCTATGGAACAGTCTACCGCAGGAGCTGGTCACAGTAGCTACAGTAAATTGCTTTAAAATATGCTTAGATAATTTCCTAGAATGAAAAAATATTAGCTCCTATGTGTAGAAATTTTTCCCTTTTCTCATCCTTTGGTTCAACTTGATGGACATGTGTCTTTTTTCAACTGTACTAACTATGTAACTATGAAACATAATTGTAACTAAGACTTTTTTCAAAAAAGTAGACAGCAATAACTATCTGGACTTCCATAGTTCCCATCACAAAAAATGGAAGACAAATATTCCTTTCAGTCAGTTTGAAAGACTGAAACGCAACTGTACAAGATTATGTGACTACACAGACCAAAGCAAGATTTTGAAAGCCTGATTCAAGGCTAAGGGATATCCAAACAAATTAATTGAAGCAGCCTATCACCGAGCAGAGGCCATTACACAGGACAACTGTTTAATACCCAAAAGCAATGTCACACCCACAAAGGGGACAATAAGCCAGAAATTTAATACCAATTTCATAACCACATTTAACCAAAGAGTCATCCAAAACCTCCTACAGAAACACTGGCCGATCCTGAAAGGAGACCCCTTTCTAAAAAATGACCTATCAATCAGACAACAAGTGACCTAACGAAGATGCCAGATCTTGAAAAATATTCTAGCACCAAGCAAACTTCGTCAGAAAACCAAACCAGGAATTCTGGGCACCAAAAACTCAATTTTTTCCGATCTTAAAGGCAGCTACAGATAACCTGAGAAAATGCAAATGCTGCCACTCCATTACCAACAGAAAACACACATTCAAAAGTAATAATACTGATGAAATCAAATCATTTGTTTCCTGCTCATCTTCTTACGTAATCTAACTTTTACAATGTAACTTTGGACTTCAGTACATAGGCCATACAAGCCAAACATTACGGGAGAGAATAAACAAGCATCGATGGAATGTCACTAATGGGTACACTAAACATAGCGTCTCAAGACATGCCCTCCAAACACACAACTGTGACTTCAACCATTTCTCAGTAACACCGATCGAGCAAATCCCACTCTCCGCAACAGACTGTTTCCAACTGTTACGCAAATGTGAGATGTTTTGGATCTTTAAAGTGAAATGTCTGATGCCATTTAGACTGAACGGAAGCCTTGGAAGTAACTTCTAAGCTAGCCCACCTTAGCCTATCAACACCAATATACATTTCCCTGAAATGCGTTGTACCTCAAGAGACCCTCTCTCTTTTTTATGTACATTTTATTATGATCTAGACAATATATTTTATATATATATTTATATTATGATTTTAGACAATACATTCTATATTTTTTCCAAAAACGTGTTGTACTCGTGGAAGTATTGCGCTTTATGGTGTCTCTTTCTCACAATGGATCCCACCTGGTTCCCATTGTTTTGATCTACCTACTGTCCATATATGGAAAATGACATCGATAGCAGTACTGGAGTCCCCGAGCAAAGCATCAGCTGGTGCTATGCCTGGGGACTCCACTGTCCATATATGGACAATGATGTCGGCAGCAGTATTGGAGTCCCCTAGCAGAGCATCGGCTGATGCTCTGCCTGGGGAATCCAGCACTTCTGCACACTTGTGACTGTCACTGTCCATATATGGAAAATGACATCGATAGCAGTACTGGAGTCCCCGAGCAAAGCATCAGCTGGTGCTATGCCTGGGGACTCCACTGTCCATATATGGACAATGATGTCGGCAGCAGTATTGGAGTCCCCTAGCAGAGCATCGGCTGATGCTCTGCCTGGGGAATCCAGCACTTCTGCACACTTGTGACTGTCACTGTCCATATATGGACAGTGATATCGGCAGCAGTACTGCCTGGGGACTCCAGCACTTCTGCTCACGTGACTGTCACTGTCCATATATGGACAGTGACAGTGATGTCAGCTGCATTACTGGAGCTCCCGAGCAGAGCATCAGCTGATGCTCTGCCTGGGGACTACAGCACTTCTGCCCACGTCACTGTCCATATATGGACAGTGACGTCGGCAGCAGAACTTGAATCTCCGAGCAACGCATTAGCTGATGCTCTGCCTGGGGACTCTTCTAGTTCATAGAGTAGGGTCCCAAATGGTAGACACCCCCCCCCCTCTATGGTATCCATCTGTCCTAAGTAGAATTAATGTGATTAATTAGAAAGAATGTTTGCTAACTTATAAAAAAAAAATCCTGTCATGCTTTAAAAAAAAGTTTCTTACAATAGTAAGAGATACACATTGTTAGTATATGTCATTACTATCTGATCATGAGGGTACGACTGCTGAGATCCCTTTTGATTCCTAGAAAGAAGGGGCTGTGCACCATTCCAGCTTTTTCTCTGCTGAGCTCAACTCCCAGCCAGGCATTGTGCAGACAATTGCAATATAGTGCCACTTAAATATTAGTTATAGCAGATAACGTATTTGTTGTTGAGTCTAAACTGTGCAGTTGAAGTGTTTTTGGACCATGATGTAAGAACTCCTGATTTCTGCAAACGTTCTAATAGAAAATATCTAGGTACTGCCCAGCCAAGACCCTCTTCCTTAATGACACGTCACGGTGTCCTCTTTCAGATGGGTTCCTATTCTATCATAATGCCTGTATAAGAGAGACTTTTCTCTCTTTCTCTCCTGGGCCTTAGCCTAAATACTGCAAATAGGTAAGAACTATCTAGATTCAGCCTTGATTAAAAATACCTTTACAAGATGGTGAGGAGTGCTGGTGTAGTCAGAATGCAGTCACCACTTCGAAAGAACAATACAAAAACTTTGGTTCACACATCCTAAATTAAAAAACAAACAACTGCTTTCTTATTCGACCAATACTCCTCTCCATCTAGTACAGATGTGTTTAATCAGTGTTGACTATAGCTACTTTCTACTGGTTAACAGTCAGTAGGCTAAGAAGACAGAGGTAAGTCTCTTCTTATACAGGCATTATGATAGTGTAGGGACCCATCTACAAGAGGTCACCTTGACCAGATAGATGGGTTGATACAATGTCATCAATATGTGCATTACGAACATCATACTGTATATATTATGTTATTAAATAAAGCAGTAATGCATTGTAATGTCATAATTACTCTATGTTTTCATAAACATTTTAGTGTAGAAAAAAGTCAATTTATTGAACATTCTATGATGGACCCATTGGCAGAGAGGTTTCTCTTTGAAGACATGCGCCCATTTGAAAAAGTGTGTGCTGTTGTGACCCTCCTAAAGTAACACATGTAGTCTCTGGCTGGAGATAAGCTTTAGACTAGGATCACATACACAGTTTTAGTGCAGTTTTTGGCTTATTTTTTTTTGACAAACGCAGGAGTGGACACAAAAGAAAGGAGATGCATTAGACTTTTCTTTATACCTTTACTTACTTTTGTATCCACTTCTGGCTTTGGCTAAAAAAAAAACTGAGCCAAAAACAACATCACAACTAAGTGTGTGATCCTGGCCTAAAGGAAATCATTAATAACTACACTGCACAAAACTCCTATGAGAACTCACAAGTATCTCACAATATCTTCTCTGGTGTTTCCTTGTCATTGAAGTCAAGAACTTAGCTCCTTGTTCCAGCCTACCTACTGGTAGAGCATACAACTCATATCACAGCTCATAGCTCTTGTAGCACCAATAGAGGACAATCTACTCACTTGTAAAACTGTGTCGCATGAATTGCTTGTCAGAAAGATATGGACAAAAACTAGTATTGCCACTCAAGCAGGAGGGTATTTTTTCATTTCAATAGCATTTCCAAATTCAAAACAGATTTTGCATTTGTTGTAGATTTTAAATGGCTGCGTTTTCTTATTGCATTTCTTTGACTAAAATCTAAAATATGTTTGTCAAATTTTAACTGCGATGCTCCAGTATATATCGATTCAAATTATGAAACAGATTCTCTGGCTGCCCTTTTCAGGATATTACCACAGGGACATGAGCTTTGTAAAAGCCAGAAGGGTTTTCAACCAGAATATTGAGGAATAGGTTCCAGTTGAAAATCCCCTTGTCTGGCAGGGATCACAGTAACTGACTTGGGAAACCGGGAATCAGATTCATAACATCATATTATGCCATGTGTGCAAGCTGCTGGATGTTAGCCTGATTGAATCCCACCACTGCTGCTCTTCATTTACTTGCTTACAGTGTCTGACAAGATGTTGGGAGAGAGTCCAATATCAAAGAATCTCATATGTCTCTAGTCTTGGTTCCTGTATTCATGGCTCATTTTTTTTCCCAGTGAATGCGATACCTTTTCATTTTGTGAACTCAATACTCTGAAAATATAAAATTTAACATAATAATAAATGTCATGATCCACCTATACACATACAGGGCCGCCATCAGGAATTTCAGGGCCCCCTACAGCTAAATTTTCTGGGCCCCCCTACCGTGGCACCGCCTGTTAACGGTACTCCATCCAGAACTATATCATGCTACCCAGGGCCGCCATCAGGGGGGGTATTAGGGGTACTGATGTGAGAGGCCCGGCCAAACCTAATTGAAAGGGGGGCCCGGCAAACTGCCGCGACTTGCCTTTGGTAGAAAAAAAACAGGCCCCTGCAATGGGGCCCATTTTTTTCACCAAAAGAATGTCGTGAGCTGTGGGCCCCCCTTTCAATTAGGTTTGGCCGGGCCTCTCACATCAGTACCCCTAATACCCCCCCTGATGGCGGCCCTGGGTAGCATGGAGGTCATCATGGGGGCCGTCAAAGACCGCCGCCTGTGCGACCGATCGCGCGCACCCGCAAACTCCCGCGCATGCGCACCCGCGACCGCCTGGAACCGCGCACCGAATTTTGAGGCAGATTTTGACCTGCCCACACTATCTTGCCGCGTTTTTTGCCCACGGCGATTGAGGACAGGAGACAAAAAACGCAGGGAAAAATGCATTTTCTGCCTCCCATTGATTTCGATGGGAGGTCAGAGGCGGAACCGCGACAAGAAAGGACGTGCTGCTTTTTCTTTTTTCCGCGACTGGCTCCCATTGATTTCAGATTAAATCAATGGGAGGCAGTTTTGGAAGTTGTTTGGTGCTGATTCTGACGCAGTGTCCGAGTCAATATCAAGGGCCAAAAACTCTGTGAACTGGGCCTTATTGTTAGGGCTTATTCAGACGAACGTGTAATACGTCCGTGCAACGCGCGTGATTTTCACGCGCCTCGCACGGACCTATGTTACTCTATGGGGCCGTTCAGACTGTCAGTGATTTTCACGCAGCGTGTGTCCGTGTGTCCGCTGCGTAAAGCTCACGACATGTCCTATATTTGTGCATTGTTCGAGCATCACGCACCCATTGAAGTCAATGGGTGCGTGAAAATCACGCCCAGCACTTCCGCAGCAGTATAAACTATGAATGAAAACAGAAATGCACCACGTGCTACAAACATACAAACAGAGTGTCATAATGATGGCGGCTGCGCGAAAATCACGCAGCCACGCATCATACGCTGCTGACACACGGAGCTGTTATGGACCTTTTGCATGCGCAAAACGCCACGTTTTTGCGCGCGCAAATAGCACACGCTCGTGTAAATCCGGCCTTAGGGTAGGAACACACTAGGCATGAACGCTGCGGATTTTATGCAGCACATTTTATTGTGGATAATCCGCAGCGTATTACAGTCGCAGCAGAGTGGATGAGATATGAACAAATCTCATCCACACGCTGCAAAAAAAATGGACCTGCAGTGTGGCTTTTGGCTTTTTAAGTCGCAGCATGTCAATGTATTCTGTGGAATCGGCGCTCCTCTGTTGCGGAAATGCCGCGGTTCTGCCGCAAAAATCACAAATGAGAAAAAATAAAAAGGCACTTTTTTAAATTTATAAAAAAGTTTAGACTTGCTCCGGCCGTAGTCCTGGTGATGCTATCCTCTATTCTTAGCGCAGCCCCACCTCCTGTCATGACGTTTCATCCCATGTGACTGCTGCAGCGGTCACATGGTCTACAGCGTCATCCCAGGAGGCGGGGCTACGTTCAGAAGAGAGAGATGCGTCACCAGGACTACGGCCGGGGCAAGTCTAAACTTTTTTTTCCCTGCAGGATTCCCGCAGCGGACACGCCTCCCGAAACCTTCGCCACTATTTGGTGCGGTTTTGCTGGCAGAATTCCCTGCGGCTACCGGGGCGGATAAGCTGTGTAGTTTTACTCAGCATATCCGCCTAGTGTGTCCCTTATGATGTCGCTCCTGGAGCTGCTGCCGGTCTCTAAATAGGCAGTTGGTCCAGTAGAATTTGGAATTATTTTTTTTTGTGAACCAGCTTAAAAAAATACAAAACTTTTGTGTTAGGGCCTGTTCACATCACCGTTCGCTTCCGTTCCGGGGGTCCGTCTGAGGTTTCCGTCGGGTGAACCCCGCAACGGAAAGTGAAAGTGACAGCACAGCTTCCGTTTCCGTCACCATTAGCGCAGTCGACTACGCTATTGATTCCGTCCGAAAACCAGCCAGAATGGTGACGAACGGAAACCATTAGCGATGTTTCCGTCACCATTGAGATCAATGGTGACTGAAACGGAAGCTGTGCTGTCACTTTCCGTTGCGGGGTTCACCCGACGGAAACCTCAGACGGAACCCCGGAACGGAAGCGAACGGTGATGTGAACAGGCCCTAACACAAAAGTTTTGTATTTTTTTAAGCTGGTTCACAAAAAAAAATAATTCCAAATTCTACTGGACCAACTGCCTATTTAGAGACCGGCATCAACTCCAGGAGCGACATCATAAGGGACACACTAGGCGGATATGCTGAGTAAAACGACACAGCTTATCCGCCCCGGTAGCCGCAGGGAATTCTGCCAGCAAAACCGCACCAAATAGTGGCGCAGGTTTCGTGAGGCGTGTCCGCTGCGGGAATCCTGCAGGGAAAAAAAAGTTTAGACTTGCCCCGGCCGTAGTTTAGGTGACGCGTCTCTCTCTTCTGAACGTAGCCCCGCCTCCTGGGATGACGCTGTAGACCATGTGACCGCTGCAGCAGTCACATGGGATGAAACGTCATGACAGGAGGCCGGGCTGCGCTAAGAATAGAGGATCGCGTCACCAGGACTACGGCCGGGGTAAGTCTAAACTTTATCAATTTAAAAAAGTACCTTCTTTTTTTTTCTCATTTGTGATTTTTGCGGCAGAACCGCAGCATTTCCGCAACAGAGGAGCGGCGATTCCACAGAATACATTGACACGCTGCTGCTTAAAAAGTCAAAAGCCACACTGCAGGTCCATTTTTTTTTGCAGCGTGTGGATGAGATTTGTTCTAATCTCATCCACTCTGCTGCGACTAATACGCTGCGGATTTTCCACAATAAAATATGTTGCATAAAATCCGCAGTGTTCATGCCTAGTGTGTTCCTACCCTAAGGCCGGATTCACACAAGCGTGTGCTTTTTGCGCGCGCAAAAAACGTGGCATTTTGCGCATGCAAAAGATCCATAACAGCTCCGTGTGTCAGCAGCGTATGATGCGCGGCTGCGTGATTTTCGCGCAGCCGCCATCATTATGACACTCTGTTTGTATGTTTGTAGCACGTGGTGCTTTTCTGTTTTCATTCATAGTTTATACTGCTGTGGAAGTGCTGGGCGTGATTTTCACGCACCCATTGACTTCAATGGGTGCGTGATGCGCGAAAAATGCAGAAATATCGGACATGTCGTGAGTTTTACGCAGCGGACTCACGCTGCGTGAAAATCACTGACAGTCTGCACGGCCCCATAGAGTAACATAGGTCCGTGCGAGGCGCGTGAAAATCACTGACAGTCTGCACGGCCCCATAGAGTAACATAGGACCGCGCGAGGCACGTGAAAATCACACGCGTTGCACGGATGTATTACACGTTCGTCTGAATAAGCCCTAACAATAAGGCCCAGTTCACAGAGTTTTTGGGCCTTGATATTGACTCGGACACTGCGTCAGAATCAGCACCAAAAAACTTCCAAAACCGCCTCCCATTGATTTAATCTGAAATCAATGGGAGCCAGTCGCGGGAAAAAAGAAAAAGCAGCACGTCCTTTCTTGCCGCGGTTCTGCCTCTGACCTCCCATCGAAATCAATGGGAGGCAGAAAATGCATTTTTCGCTGCGTTTTTTGCCTGCTGTCCTCAATCGCCGCGGGCAAAAAACGCAGCAAAAAAACGCGGCAAGATAGTGTGTGCAGGTCAAAATCTGCCTCAAAATTCTTTAAGGAATTTTGAGGCAGATTTTTTTTCTGCCTGCAAAATACTTTGTGTGAACAGGGCCATACATAAACACCACTTTGACACACTTTACTCACCGTGTCAGAAGAGCTGCTGCTCCCACTCCAGTCCTCTTCAGACGAGGTCCTTCAGGCGAGGTCTTCCAGGCGAGGTCTTCGGTCCAGACGTCCAGTCCTTCACCTCCAGCCAGGCTCCAGGTAAGTTGGGTCCATGTGCGATCGCGGGTGCGCGCGTGCTGTCGAGGCTGCGAGCGTGCGTGCTGTTGCTTCTGCGAGCGCCCGTGCTGTCGCGGTTGCGCGCTTTTGCCGGGTGCGTGCTCGGACGGTCGCGAGTTTGCGGGTGCGCGTGATCGGTCGGCGGTGTTTGACGGCCCCCATGAGAGGGGGGGCCCGCAGCTCACGACATTCATTTGGTGAAAAAAACGGGCCCCTTTGCAGGGGCCCGTTTTTTTCGACCAAAGACAAGTCGCAGCAGTGGCCGGGCCCCCCTTTCAATTAGGTTTGGCCGGGCCCCTCACACGACTACCCCTAATACCCCCTGATGGCGGCCCTGTACACATACACAAAGTGCACAAAGAACAGTTTGGTCATGTTCACTCGTTCAGGATTCTGTCACGATTTAGAAGTGGATTCTGCACTTAAATCCTAAGGCCGGGTTCCCACATAGTGTAAACGCTGCTGAATTTCCGCAATGGAATTCTGTGTGAAAATTCGGCAGCATTTACAGTAGCAGCAAAGTGGAAGAGTTTTTGAAAATCTCATGCCCATGCTTCGGAATAAAAACGCAGCGAAAACCTTAATAAAGTGACCTGCGGTGTGGTATTTAAATGCGCAGAATGTCAATTTATGTTGTGTTTTCGTTGCTTTACTGTTGCGGGTTTCCCCCATTGGATTCAATGGGGATGGGAAAACCCGCAACAAATATCCAAGTGTTGTGACTTTTGCCGTGGAATCGCAACTCACAAAAAAATATATACCTACCCAGAACTCCCTGCTTCTTCCTCCAGTCCGACTTCCTGGGATGACATTTCATCCCATGTGACCCCTGCATCGGTCACATGGGCTGCAGTGTCATCCAGGGAGGCCAGACCAGACAGCAAAGGAGGGATGCGTCACCATGACAACAGCCGAGGGAAATATGAAAGTTTTTTTGGGGGCTTTTTTTCCACCACTACTTTCCGTATTATAAATACTTCTGCATGTGTATGACTGCCGCAGATTCTTCAAATAAGACTCAAGTAACTGATGTCTCCTCTTCTGAATTTACTAACAACTGCTTGTGGGAACCTAGGAGATTTCTTTAATCGGACAGTGCACCAATCTCAGTCAATGTCCCCCATCGTGTTTTCCCTGTATTGTTTCTTAATGCTGATCACACTAACAGAATGGTGTGTTGCAGTAATGCCTGTGGCATATAGGCTAGGACTACATTACAAGGTCTGTGATCTACAACACAACTTGTGACACAATAATTTAGTTATAATATCACATTCTATTTCACCATGCACTGTAGATTTAACTCAGCTATTTACCCAGAAAAAAAGACCATGCCTGTAGATGTGCAGTTACATTGTGTTTGTTTTTTTTTATACATCATTCATAGTTCTAAATGTATCATTCATATAATAAATTGATAGGTATGCTTTCAATGCTACTTTAGAGCTGGGAACTCAATCCTGAAGACCTCCTAGAAATTGGAGGTTTTGTAAAATTTCCCAAAATGCCTTTTCCGCCTCCAGGTTATGAACAAATTTCTCAATTAAAAGCTTGGATTGGGCCACTTCTCTGCCTTATTTATAGTTTATGTTAATGCTATTAAAGGGAATCTACCTTAAAAAAAATTACCTATGCTTTAAATCAAGTTTTTACATTAAACATAATTTTAAAAGATTTTTGGTATAATTTTTTTTTCGTTTTCCATGTCACTATCTATATTATTTAAAAAAATCCTGAAATATTGCAGTTTTTACTCTGGCTACTGAGCCTCACAATAGGTTGACACTTCCTGTTCTGTAGAGATCACTCCTCAGCAGTCATCTCATTATCATCACAGGCAAGATTACAATGAAAGGTAACCCCTCTATATAGGTAACATTGGATCCCCCAATGGCAATAGGTGATGGGCACAGCTTCCCTCCTATCCCTTACTGCACAATGACCTTGGCACAGGTCGCAGAGCATCCCCAGAAAATTGTCCCATAGAATTAAATGGGTCAGCTCCAGACTATAGTCTCCTATGGTCCATGTAGCTGCTGTAAAGCATATCTCTAAATGCTGTTAACAGTAGTAATAATAATTTACAGAAAATACTGTAGACTAAAAAAATCTACAATCAAAAAATAAAAAGAGTTAGAAAAAAGTTTGTTTCATTGTCTGATTTTAATGAAGGAAAATATATAAGTGATACATTTCCTTTAAACTGGTAATTGAAGTACTAAACACCATATACGCCCATAAATATTGTGCCACACATTTTCACCTGAAATGTCCTCTACCCTTTCCGTTCCCAAGTACTTCCCATGAGGCAATTGCAGAATGGAATCCGAGGGTTTTGTTGGTCACTGATACATTCAGATTCTGGTACCGGTGTCATGTGAACCCGTTTGTCCTGGGGCCTTTAGCGCATCTAGTGTTCTAGTGGCTTGATGATCCCTGGAGGTCACATGGTAATGATTTATCAACATCTGCAAGAATTGTGTAATATATATAAAATCGATTGTACATTTAAAGATCATAACAACACCTCCTGTAGGACCTTACATGAATTATAACATTCTTTTTTTCTACGCCTGTTTCTTTTCTTCTGTACTAACAAGTAATATAATTAGTATGGCAAACTACACTGTGTGCACCTAGTATTATTTCCTGTCATTCTCTGGTTAAATCATAGTATTTCAAACACAGTTCAAGTACAACCATTATATGAAAGTATGTGACAAGGGTACAGACAATGCATGCCAATCATACTAATGTTATTGTCACCATGCAGCTACAATACCATGAGCATAAAGCATTGTCTGTGAATACATACTGGATAAGTAGCCATAACCACTTTGTTATATGTCAATTTTGGATTCCACAGATGAATCTTATTAGCCATGTAAATATCTACATGTAGGAAATGTATGAGTCATCTGGCTGTATTACATTTAACTTACACATAAGCAGTATGTCCATAATTTTTATTGAGAATTGCGGCATACATGTTCCCTAGATGTTGTAAAATCACACTACCAGTGTCAGGAGGGAGATGAAGTCAATGGTAAAGTTCATTATAAAAAAAAAATAAGAAAGGCAGTAAGAAAAACTTGTACAGTTGTCACTTTCATGACTCTCTAAATGCCTTTCTAAACTAACAATGATGCAATCCAAAGTTTAGTTGTAGTTTAGACAGTACAGTTTAGGTGCAGTATTTAATGTGCTTTTTAAAAAAAAATAGATCCTATACATATGAAAAGCATAAAGGAAATATGTATACATTTCCTCCTATTTGGGTGAATTCCCAATTTTGCTTACAAAATAACTATTCAAAACTGCACTATGTGAACGCAGCCTTCCTACAGCCCTGCTTGCTAATTTCAAATCTCACTAGCTGCTCAAAAGAAAGCAATTCAATAAAAAAAAAAAAAAAAGAAAACGTATATGAGCAAATTTACTCTAAACAAAATTCACGTGCTGCGTAATGCGTAGTGCAAGGTCTATGGAGGCGGTGCATGACCTTAGTGTTCTTTGATTTCCTCTGTCATAAAATACCCGCTCAGGCCCTGCAACAGATATAACACAGTGTATCTGTTTTTCCCCAGAGTAATACTCTTAACCCCTTAATGACACAGACAATTTTCCTTTTTTCATTTTCATTTTTCACTCCCTGCATTCCAAAAGCCATAACTTTTTTATTTCTCTTGCAATGGAGTGGTGTGTAGGCTAATTATTTGCAGGAGGAGTTGTAGTGTCGGGTGGAATTGGAAAAAACTGTGATTCATCAATTTTTTTTCGGGTTTCGTTTTTACATCTTTCACCGTGTGGTAAAAACGACAACTATACAACTCTGCTGGTCAATATAATTACTGCGATACCAAATTGATATAGTTTTGGTCAATGTTTTACTACTTTTACAAAGAAAAAACTATTTGTTTGAAAAAAAAATGTTTTGTGTCGCCACATTCTGAAGCCATAACTTTTTTTTTTCTTTGCTGTTTGAGCAGTGTGAGGGCTTAGTTTTTGGGGGACGGGTTGTAGTTTTTATTGGTACATGCTTATTTTTGATCCCTTTAAAATTACATTTTTTTAGCGCTAAGGTTACCAAAAAACCGTGATTCTGGCAATTTATTTTTATTAACGGTGTTCACCGTGCAAATTGCATAATCTTATATTGTAATAGTTCAGACCTTTACGGATGCGGCAGTACCAATTTTATTTGTTTATTTTTTACATTACTTTAGAAGAAAAAAGGGAAAAGGGGGGGTATTTTGAACTTTTAATATTTTATTTTTTATACACTACTGAAAACTTTATATAACTAATTTTTACGCTTTTTATTAGTCCTCCTAGGGGACTTGAACCAGCGATCGTCTAATGTATCGCAATGTTTTGTGATTTTTATTGGCTCCTGTTAAGCCCTGCCAGAATAGAAGGCAGACCTGGGGACCTTCATAAGTATGGGCTCGTCCTGGTGGGTCAAGGCGTTTTCTGAGATTATAAAAAAATACAGAAAAGTTTGTGTCTAAATGCTTACCAGGTGATGCAATCACAGCTCAGAAGTGCTGCAGTTATTTTTCATTTTCATGATTTTACTCAGCTTTGTACAGCATCTCTGTTTTGATGCTGCCAGGGCTTTCTGTGAGTGGGTGGGGGGTTACAATATAAAGGACTACAGTTCCAGTGGTACTCCCCCCCCCCCCTAACAGACACAGAGGTATTTGTATCTACAGACAGTACATTAGTAAATGTCTGCTTTCCCTTCATTCCTTATCTGCTCATACTGTGAATCTTCGACGCGCTTTTAGCGGTGGTTCACAGTACTAGAGCCTTCTCCCAAAGAAGTGAGTGGGAGAAGGCTGTAATATTATGAACCTCCGCTACAAGCTTGTCAGTGATTCACAGTCCAAGCAGTAAAGGAATAAAGGGCGCTGCGGCCCCTTCAAAACAGCTGATCGGCGGGGGTCCCGAGAGTCAAACCCCGAAAGATCAGATATTGATGACCTATTCTGAGGATAGGCCATCAATTTTTAGGGACTGGACAACCCCTTTAAACCATTTGCATACAGTGTTTAAAGACTGGAAACCCCTCAGTATTAAAGGGATTGTGCCAAGATAAGGCACTACCTCTTAAAAACATACAGTAGTTGCTCCAAGCGAACTTAAAAGTAAAATACTTCAAATCTATCACTCTTCCCAGTCCTACTAGGCAGTTAAAGGTGTAATATTAGCAGATGTCTCTGCTTCCAACTAATTATACAGGGGAAGAAAGATTTTACGTCTATCATCACAAGGGACAAATGCATGATCAATTCTTTCATTAACTGTAGCTCCCAGTTTGTCATCTATCTAATGGAATATCCATGCAGACTTCAGTATGTGGGACGTACATCACAACAAGTGAAAACACACATGAATACCCACAGGTCCAAGATTAGAGTCTCATACCTCCTCCACAGTGGCTGAAGACACTGTTCCCTCTGCCTTTGTTCAGACCCAGCTTTGCTAAAATTAATTCTCATAGAGGAAATTGCCGACCATACTGCCAATAGATTAACTATGGAAACAGTTCTGGATCTTTAAGCTCAGAACGCCAATTTCAAATGGATTAAATAAATCCATTGAATATACTACGTATTAGTATACCATATATTTATAAATACTTTTATTAATCTAATCTTTACTATGTATAGTTAGTTTAATTATAGACATATTCTCTCTCTCTCTCTCTCTCTCTTTCCCCCTAATGATAATCCTCATATGTACATGATTTGCTGTTCATTGATTGAAATTACGATCAATATGGACTCGTATAAAACTTCCACCCTGCGGCTTCCGAAGATTGTTTAACTATGGTGACAAAACAATACTCTGTTTGCCCCCAAAAACCTTTTTTTATACCTCAAGGACAAAAAAAACACCTTTCTATTTGGAATACTACAAACCAAGTAAAGCACCTTCAACACAATTGACACTTGCAAATAATAAAAATAATTTGTGCACACAATTCTTGATAACTTTTTGAGAATGGTGCAACTAACAAACTACGATGCAACTGACATCTGCTTTGTAATGACCCATCAAGCCATAAAATATGAAGTCGGCCGCTCCATGACACCTTCATTACATTTGGGTCTACCAATATTTTCAGACACTAAGTAGCTGGTCAGCATTTCCTTGCTGTGGTAAATGACATTGTCTCTGCAGAATTTACTTCGTTTATAAAACAGTACTATCTGCATTTGTCTATGAGTCCCAAATTAATTAATAGTCTCTCTCTGGAGGATTTGAGAGGGGCCGGCCGGAGAGAGACCATGACACGCAGCATCAGTATTCAAAACAATCTCTCTACCCTGGGGGGTCAGATGCATCTTTATTTATAAGGAAATGAGAGTAGGCGTTACCCTCATACTTGCACACATATATTCCACATATGGTAAAATACAGACTCATCCAAGCTCGTCTTGATATATATCTTTGGCCAAAAGGAAATACAAACATCATCAAGTTAGCCTTTGTAACAGCTGAATACAAGGTCATTGGTTCATATATCATAAGTCTTAGAGTAGAATACCCATCCCCCTCTGTTGGCTGTTTTATAGTTACAACTGTCCATCCTGTTGAGCAATTTTAGGTTCACATTTTATAAAGATATTAAAATATCTTGACAATCAGGGCAGGCCTTAGGGGTGTGCGACCTGGGCCATTGCACAGGGTGCATCACTCCAGCTGCGCTGGCTCCCTTCCCCTGCTTGTTTCAGAAGCGCCCAGGCCTGGCGACTCAGCAGCCGCCTTTTCACCTGGGTGCTTCTTCACTCAGTGGCGTCGCTACCGCTGTAGCAGTCATGGTGACTGCTAGCTGCGAAACCGGGCATGAGGCTGCGGCTACTATGGCGGTAGCGACGACACTATAGCAGAGCAGGGAGGTATCTCCCTGCTTTGCTATCTACTAGCGCTAATTTAGCTCCCTGAAGAAGCGAAATCCCCGTGTGGTTGGGGATTCCGCTCCTGGACGGAGCGCTTGATGTCTCTGTCCATATATGGACAGTGACATCAAGGGCAACTCCTGAAGCGGAATCCCTGCCCACAGAGTTGCCAACTCTGTGACCGGGGATTCCAATCCAGGAGAAGCCAGTGACGTCACTGTCCATAAATTACCACAGACGACAGGGGCTTCTCCTGGAGTGGAATCCCCGGTTACAGCGTCTGCAATGCTGTGGCCAGGGATTCCGCTTCAGGAGTTTCCCCTGATGTCGCTGTCTGTATAAGGACAGAGACATCAAGCGCGCCATCCAGGAGCGGAATCCCCGGCCACAGGGGGATTCCGCTCCTTCAGGGAGCTATCCAAAAGAAGGGGGGGTGCTATCTACACGGGGGCTGTGGGCTGTGTAGCACTACCTACAAGGGGGCTGTGTGGCACTACCTACAAGGGGGCTGTGTGGCACTACCTACAGGAGGCTGTGGGGCACTACCTACAAGGGGACTGTGTGGCACTACCTACAAGGGGCAGTGTGGCACTACCAACAAGCGGGCTGTGGGGCACTATCTACAAGGGGGCTGTGTGACACTACCTACAGGGGAGTTGTGTGGCACTACCTACAAGGGGGCTGTGTGGCACTACCTACAGGGGGCTGTGTGGCACTACCTACAAGGGGGCTGTGTGGCACTACCTACTGGGGGCTGTGGCACTATCTACAGGGGGCTGGGTGGCACTACCTACAAGGGGCTGTGTGGCACTATCTACAGGGGGAACCTGTGAGCGGCAGGCTGATGCTCATTTTAGTGAGAGTGGGGAGCTGATGGTCATTTTACTGTGAGTGGGGGGGCTGCTGGTCATTTTACTGTGAGTGGATGGCTGATGGTCATTTTACTGTGAGTGGGGGGCTGATAGTAATTTTACTGTGAGTGAAGGGCTGATGGTCATTTTACTGTGAGTGGGTGGCTGATGGCCATTTTACTGTGAGTGGGGGGCTGATGGTCATTTTACTGTGAGTGGGGGGCTGACAGTCTTCAAGTGGTTTCCACCTCTGACCTCCAATTGAAATTAATAGGAGGCAGAAAATACTAGCGGCGCCCGTTTGGTGCTTTTTTGCCTGTGTCTTTTGCATTAGCTTCAACAGCTTAAAAAAATGCAACACAAAAGATCAAACAACATGGTCAATTCAAAATCTGCTTAAATTTCCTGAAGGAATTTTGAGGCAGATTTTTTAGCATTACAAAAACCGCTGTGTGAACATACCCTAAGAGTGTGGTGCTTGTTTTTAGCCTCTTTCTGTCTTTCTCAAAACAATGTTTGGTAGGGGTGTCCTGAGAAAATTTTATTTTTCCAGTGGTGCCTCGAGTTCTTTAGAGGTTGGAAAACTCTGTACTAGGCTACAGGATCACGTCGGCCTACGCAAGTATCCAGTCGTTGGAACGGGGCCTAGGTGAGTACAATTTTTATTTTGTTTGGGGGCACTGTCTACAAGGGGGAGGTGGGGGTTGTATGGCACTGTCTACAAGGGGGAGGTGGGGGGATGTATGGCGCTGTCTACAGGGAGGCTGTTTGACACAATCTACAGAGGGCATTATCTACAAGGGGTCCTGTGTGTGGCAGCCAGGGGAGGGGGAATTATACCGTGTGGGGGCCACTTAGCAGACATTATACTGTGTAGGGCTACTACAGGGGGCAATATACTGTGTGTGGCACTTAGGGGGCATAATACTGTGTGGGCACAATTAGAGGACAAATTACTGTGTCCTTGAAGGGGTTATAATATATTTTATTATTAAATATTATAATTATATTGTATGGGGGGCAATAAAGGGGCATTATACTGTGTGGGGTCACTAGGGCAATATACTGTGGGGGGCATTATACTTGTTTATGGGGCATTTTTTTATTATGGGGTGGGGCGCCAAAAATAATTTCACACGAGGCGCTATTTATCTTAAGGCCGGCCCTGTTGACAATTCCCTTCTTTTGAACATAAATTTGCTTAGTCATGTATAAGAATGCACAATCAACAGCTACATTCTGATCGGATCCCATGAATCAAGGCAACACAGTATATATACAACATTTAATGGGCACTCAGTATACATGTCTAGCAATAGGTAATTTTATCATATTAAATACTGTACACACCTGAAGATTTAGGGAATTACAGGTCTCACATTTCGGGCAATACTATGCATCTTGGTGTCGTTCTATGGCTTAACAGATAACTTTATCAGGTATGGAAGCATTCAGTTTCACATGAACAGGTGGCTCTGAATGTTTCCTCCCTCTTTGGTTCTTTAGGTAGTGGGTGGCCTGAACTGCATGCATTTTAATATCCTGTGCTGTTTTCTTAAATGCTGTTACATTTGTAATCAAACATATTACATGTTTAAGCAATATCTATCTATCTATCTATCTATCTATCTATCTATCTATCTATCTATCTATCTATCTATCTATCTATCTATCTATCTATGTAGCTGATTGTAGTCTAGCTAGGGTACATATTCCTGGTCTACTCGGTGGCAACCACTTATATGCCTTATACCCACATATGAATTATTTGTTGGGTGGAAGCACATCCCTGGAGTGATTAAAACACTAATGCAATCCATGAGAACAAGGTTATGTTCCGTCTGGTGCCATTCATCGATGCCACCTCTTTATTACACTACCGTTCAAAAGTTTAGGGTCACTTAGAAATTTCCTTATTTTTGAAAGAAAAGCACAGTTTTTTTCAATGAAGATAACATTAAATTAATCAGAAATACACTCTATACATTGTTAATGCTAAATGACTATTCTAGCTGCAAACGTCTGGTTTTTAATGCAATATCTACATAGGTGTATAGAAGCCCATTTCCAGCAACCATCACTCCAGTGTTCTAATGGTACATTGTGTTTGCTAACTGTGTTAGAAGGCTAATGGATGATTAGAAAACACTTGAAAAACCCTTGTGCAATTATGTTACCACCGCTTTAAACAGTTTTGCTGTTTAGAGGAGCTATAAAACTTTGAGCTAGTTGAGAATCTGGAGCATTACATTTGTGGGTTCTAACCAGAGTAGAAAGAGAAGTGGGAGGCCCCGCTGCATGACTGAGCAACAAGACAAGTACATTAGAGTCTCTAGTTTGAGAAATAGACGCCTCATATGTCCTCACCTGGCAGCTTCATTAAATAGTACCCGCAAAACGCCAGTGTCAACGTCTACAGTGAAGAGGCGACTCCGGGATGCTGGCCTTTAGGGCAGAGTGGCAAAGAAAAAGCCATATCTGAGACTGGCTAATAAAAGGAAAAGATTAATATGGGCAAAACCACACAGACATTGGACAGAGGAAGATTGGAAAAAAGTGTTATGGACAGACTAATCGAAGTTTGAGGTGTTTGGATCACACAGAAGAACATTTGTGAGACGCAGAACAACTGAAAGATGCTGGAAGAGTGCCTGACGCCATCTATCAAGCATGGTGGAGGTAATGTGATGGCCTGGGGTTGCTTTGGTGCTGGTAAAGTGGGAGATTTATACAAGGTAAAAGGGATTTTGAATAAGGAAGGCTATCACTCCATTTTGCAATGCCATGCCATACCCTGTGGACAGCGCTTGATTGGAGTCAATTTCATCCTACAACAGGACAATGACCCAAAGCACACCTCCAAATTATGCAAGAACTATTTAGGGAAGAAGCAGGCAGCTGGTATTCTATCTGTAATGGAGTGACCAGCGCAGTCACCAGATCTCAACCCCATAGAGCTGTTGTGGGAGCAGCTTGACCGTATGGTACGCAAGAAGTGCCCATCAAGCCAATCCAACTTGTGGGAGGGGCTTCTGGAAGCATGGGGTGAAATTTCTCCCGATTACCTGAGCAAATTAACAGCTAGAATGCCAAAGGTCTACAATGCTGTAATTGCTGCAAATGGAGCATTCTTTGATGAAAGCAAAGTTTGAAGAAGAAAATTATTATTTCAAATAAAAATCATTATTTCTAACCTTGTCAATGTCTTGACTATATTTTCTAGTCATTTTGCAACTCATTTGATAAATATAAGTGTGAGTTTTCATGGAAAACACAAAATTGTCTGGGTGACCCCAAACTTTTGAACGGTAGTGTACCTGTTATTGTGCCTTTTAGACCCTGCCAGAAGGATCTGCTGGGAGGCTGCTGTGCCCTGAGCGCTCACACGGGTTGCACAGCCCTAAGGCCGACCCTGATGTACTCAACCATATTCATGATCTATATCACACAGATTTAGAATACAGTGTGTTGCGTATGAGGGGCATGCATACTGCTATAATTTTGCCAGTTTGAGTGAGTTTTCATGTGGAATCATAAACAAAAATGTCTGCCTAATACCAGGCCTTGGGTCATATCATATCAGGAATTGCCTTCAAGACCTCCATGCGGCTAACAGATTTAAGGGACAGCTCTGAGCTTAACAAAGCCCCCTAAGCCTGTCCTAAAATAATTCCCTTTAGGGTATACTTGAGGTATGCTTGTGAAAGTATTTAAAATATGTTTAAATTATTTCATTTTGTGTAGAATCCATTTTGAATGGAGTCTCCATCTTGTTTCCAATTTAGTGAATAAGAAAGTCATTGTTCTTTTAAGACAAGCATAAGACAAGTATATTAAAGCATATATAAACTAGAGAAAAAAGAGTCCAAAGTATCCAAATATTAAGAAAATACAAAATCTTTATTGATCAATACATAGGAATCTAAAATACAATATTAACTAGATCAACAATGAAATACATTTAATAAGAATTGAATACAAATGATGCATGACATAAGTAGAGGTCCAATTCAGGTAATGTATGATATAAAGAGATCACTTTTAGAAACATACTCATGTAGGCATATGTCAGGACAGAAAGAAAAAGAGAGAGTAAGAGTAAGATGTAAGTAGTCACAGTTCGCATCTAATGAGCATAAAGGGTATCCTGGTTTTCAATAAAGCCTGACAAAGTCATGTTCAAGTGCTTACCCATATTCAGTGGTGTAGTGGTATGACCTAGTAGATAAAGGGGCACCACTTTATCTACTAGGTCATACCACTACACCACTGAATATGGGTAAGCACTTGAACATGACTTTGTCAGGCTTTATTGAAAACCAGGATACCCTTTATGCTCATTAGATGCGAACTGTGACTACTTACATCTTACTCTTACTCCCTCATTTTCTTTCTGTCCTGACATACAGTGAAGGAAATAAGTATTTGATCCCTTGCTGATTTTGTAAGTTTGCCCACTGTCAAAGACATGAACATTCTAGAATTTTTAGGCTAGGTTAATTTTACGAGTGAAAGATAGATTATATAAAAAAAATAAAAAAAAATAACATTGTCAAAATTATATATATTTATTTGCATTGTGCACAGAGTAATAAGTATTTGATCCCTTTGGCAAACAAGACTTAATACTTGGTGGCAAAACCCTTGTTGGCACGCACAGCAGTCAGACATTTTTAGTAGTTGATGATGAGGTTTGCACACATGTTAGATGGAATTTTGGCCCACTCCTCTTTGCAGATCATCTGTAAATCATTAAGATTTCGAGGCTGTCGCTTGGCAACTCGGATCTTCAGCTCCCTCCATAAGTTTTCGATGGGATTAAGGTCTGGAGACTGGCTAGGCCACTCCATGACCTTAATGTGCTTCTCTTTGAGCCACTCCTTTGTTGCCTTGGCTGTATGTTTCGGGTAATTGTCATGCTGGAAGACCCAGCCAAGAGCCATTTTTAATGTCCTGGTGGAGGGAAGGAGGTTGTCACTCAGGATTTGACAGTACATGGCTCCATCCATTCTCCCATTGATGCGGTGAAGTAGTCCTGTGCCCTTAGCAGAGAAACACCCCCAAAACACAATTTTTCCACCTCCATGCTTGATAGTGGGTACGGTGTTCTTTGGGTCATAGGCAGCATTTCTCTTCCTCCAAAAACGGCGAGTTGAGTTAATGCCAAAGAGCTCAATTTTAGACTCATCTGACCACAACACCTTCTCCCAATCACTCTCAGAATCATCCAGATGTTCATTTGCAAACTTCAGATGGGCCTGTACATGTGCCGTCTTGAGCAGGGGGACCTTGCGGGCACTGCAGGATTTTAATCCATTACTGCGTAATGTGTTACCAATGGTTTTCTTGGTGACTGTGGTCCCAGCTGCCTTGAGATCATTAACAAGTTCCCCCTGTGTAGTTTTTGGCTGAGCTCTCACCTTCCTCAGGGTCAAGGATACCCCACGAGGTGAGATTTTGCATGGAGCCCCAGATCGATGTCGATTGACAGTCATTTTGTATGTCTTCCATTTTCTTACTATTGCACCAACAGTTGTCTCCTTCTCACCCAGCGTCTTACTTATGGTTTTGTAGCCCATTCCAGCCTTGTGCAAGTCTATGATCTTGTCCCTGACATCCTTAGAAAGCTCTTTGGTCTTGCCCATGATGTAGAGGTTAGAGTCAGACTGATTAATTGAGTCTGTGGACAGGAGTCTTTTATACAGGTGACCATGTAAGACAGCTGTCTTTAATGCAGGCACCAAGTTGATTTGGAGCGTGTAACTGGTCTCGAGGAGACTGAACTCTTAATGGTTGGTAGGGGATCAAATACTTATTTCTCTGTGCACAATGCAAATAAATATATATAATTTTGACAATGTGATTTTCTTATTTTTTTTTTAATATAATCTATCTCTCATCGGTAAAATTAACCTAGCCTAAAATTCTAGACTGTTCATGACTTTGACAGTGGGCAAACTTACAAAATCAGCAAGGGATCAAATACTTATTTCCTCCACTGTATGCCTAAATGAGTATGTTTCTAAAAGTGATCTCTTTATATCATACATTACCTGTAGAGATGAGCGAACTTATGAAAAGTTTGGTTCGGCTCTTTCGCCGAATTTCACGGAAAAGTTCGATTTGGACCGAACTAGTTCTGACCGTACCTGTAATTCAAGAAAGCCCCTAAAAATCGTGTATAACACTGTTTAAAAGCCATAGAAGCCCTGTATAACACTCTTAGGTCACCCATGAGTGTATCCAAGTACTTTTGAGCTGTCTTTAAGGCAAAGTTAGTGTCAAACTTACGCCAACATGTATGGCTATAGGAAAACGGATGGGACACGGTGATAAGTAACAGAAACCACTGCACTTGTGCATGTTGTATGCTTAATGCATTGTTAAAAAAGGTACAAAAATTAACAATTTTTGGTGGAAGATGCCAGCCAGGGTTCATAAATATAAGGTGGTAAAAGAAGAAGCAATGGCTTTTGACAAGCCCTCAAAAAATTTACCCTTTATGGTGGCAGATGCCTGCCGGGGTTCATCCATACATGGATGTAAAAGCAACAAGCAATGGCTTTTCACAAGCCCTCCAGGCCTGCTTGTAGCAGACGGCAGTGGAGGCGTATTTGTGGTAGTACAGGTAGCCAACGGACAGCACGGGTGGTGGTAGTAGTAGTAGTAGCAGCACATTAAAAGAGACTGGACAGTCACAGGGCAAAGCCGTGTGGTGGGGCAGGCCTCAGGCCTGCTTGTAGCAGACAGCAGTGGAGGTGTATTGGTGGTAGTAGAGGTAGCCAACGGACAGCACGGGTGGTGGTAGTAGTAGTAGTAGCAGCACATTAAAAGACACTGGACAGTGACAGGACAAAGCCCTGTGGTGCGGCAGGCCTGCTTGTAGCAGACGGCAGTGGAGGTGTATTGGTGGTAGTAGAGGTAGCCAACGAACAGCAAGGGTGGTGGTAGTAGTAGTAGCAGCACATTAAAAGAGACTGGACAGTCACAGGACAAAGCCCTGTGGTGGGGCTGGCCTCAGGCCTGCTTGTAGCAGACGGCAGTGGAGGTGTATTGGTGGTAGTAGAGGTAGGCAACGGACAGCACGGGTGGTGGTAGTAGTGGTGGTAGTAGTAGCACATTAACAGACTGGTAAGTCACAGACAAAGCCCTGTGGTGGGGCAGGCCTCAGGCCTGCTTGTAGCAGACGGCACTGGAGGTGTATTGGTGGTAGTAGAGGTAGTCAACGGACAGCAAGGGTGGTGGTGGTAGTAGTAGCAGCACATTAACAGGCTGGACAGTCACAGGACAA
Organism: Rhinoderma darwinii; assembly: GCF_050947455.1. NCBI lineage: Eukaryota > Metazoa > Chordata > Amphibia > Anura > Rhinodermatidae > Rhinoderma > Rhinoderma darwinii. The sequence goes on along the minus strand of NC_134690.1, from coordinate 221,651,774 downwards.
AGCCCTGTGGTGGGGCAGGCCTGCTTGTAGCAGACGGCATTGGAGGTGTATTGGTGGTAGTAGAGATAGCCAACAAACAGCTAGGGTGGTGGTGGTAGTAGTAGTAGTAGCAGCACATTAACAGACTGGATAGTCACAGGACAAAGCCCTGTGGTGGGGCTGGCCTCAGGCCTGCTTGTAGCAAACGGCAGTGGAGGTGTATTGGTCGTAGTAGAGGTAGCCAACGGACAGCAAGGGTGGTGGTGGTAGTAGTAGCAGCACATTAACAGACTGGACAGTCACAGGACAAAGCCCTGTGGTGGGGCAGGCCTACTTGTAGCAGACGGCACTGGAGGTGTATTGGTGGTAGTAGAGGTAGCCAACGGACAGCACGGGTGGTGGTAGTAGTAGTAGTAGCAGCACATTAAAAGAGACGGGACAGTCACAGGACAAAGTCCTGTGGTGGGGCAGGCCTCAGGCCTGCTTGTAGCAGACGGCAGTGGAGGTGTATTGGTGGTAGTAGAGGTAGGCAACGGACAGCACTGGTGGTGGTAGTATTAGTAGTAGCAGCACATTAACAGACTGGACAGTCACAGACAAAGCCCTGTGGTGGGGCAGGCCTCAGGCCTGCTTGTAGCAGACGGCACTGGAGGTGTATTGGTGGTAGTAGAGGTAAACAACGGACAGCAAGGGTGGTGGTAGTAGTAGTAGCAGCACATTAAAACAGACTGGACAGTCACAGGACAAAGCCCTGTGGTGGGGCTGGCCTCAGGCCTGCTTGTAGCAGACGGCAGTGGAGGTGTATTGGTGGTAGAAGAGGTAGCCAACGGACAGCAAGGGTGGTTGTGGTAGTAGTAGCAGCACATTAACAGACTGGACAGTCACAGGACAAAGCTCTGTGGTGGGGCTGGCCTCAGGCCTGCTTGTAGCAGACGGCAGTGGAGGTGTATTGGTGGTAGTAGAGGTAGGCAACGGACAGCACGGGTTGTGGTAGTAGTAGTAGTAGCAGCACATTAACAGACTGGACAGTCACAGACAAAGCCCTGTGGTGGGGCAGGCCTGCTTGTAGCAGACGGCACTGGAGGTGTATTGGTGGTAGTAGAGGTAGCCAACTGACAGCAAGGGTGGTGGTGGTGGTGGTGGTGGTGGTAGTAGTAGTAGCACATTAACAGACTGGACAGTCACAGGACAAAGCCCTGTGGTGGGGCAGGCCTGCTTGTAGCAGACGGCACTGAAGGTGGATTGGTGGTAGAAGTAGTAGCAGCAACAACAGCGGCACATTAAAAAAAGAGTGGACAGGACAGAATCCCATAGTAGCAGGCGGCAGTAGCAGTTAGCAGCGGCAGCAGCAGCAATGTCAGATCTAATCAGTGCCATCAGGCACAGGGGTTTTAAAATCCTCACCGATCCACGCTTGATTTATTTTCAGAAACGTGAGATTTTCCAAGCTGTTGGTGGACAATCTTCTTCGCTTAGGGGTGACGAAGCCCCCTGCCGCGCTGAATACCCTCTCTGACGCTACACTGGAGGGTGGACAAGACAGTACACCCATGGCAAACTGGGCCAGTTCTTGCCAATGATCCAATCTGCTGACCCAGAAGTCCATGGGGTCTGGGATAAGGATTTCTGACGGAGAAAGGGCACAGTCCAGGTACGAGTGAACCTGGTTGGTTAGGTGCTGGTGATGGTAAACATCCCTTTGGTGACTACAATGTGTGTCAGGTCGGGGTATTGGATGTAAAAATGTTGTCATATTTTCCAAACTGAATTGGCTGCTGCTGCTGCCGCTGCTGCCGCCTATTGCAGAGGTAGCTCTGCCAGGGGCGGTGGAACGATGAGACAGTGGGGAGCGGAGAGTGGCCCCCCAGTCAGACATGCTTGCAGCAGGTGTTTGCTGTTTGAAAGCCGTGACAAGCTGGCTGCATAGCTTCTCTCGATAATAAGCCAATTTTGCCTCCCTCTCGGAAGGCGCAAAAAACTCCCCCATTCTGGCTTTATACCGAGGGTCTAAAAGTGTGGCTATCCAGTACTCATCTCTTTGCTTCATGCTAACAATACGACAGTCAGCGCGCAAGTAAAGAAGCATACAGCTCGCCATCCTGGCCAGCGTTTCAGAGGGCCCGGTTGGTTCCATCTCCGCCCCATACTGCCATGGTTGTCCATCATCAAGGTCGTCGTCAGACTCGTCATCAACATCACTGTCATGTTGTGCGGCTGCCTCGTCCCCTATCCCTTCCTGTGATTCCATCTCCAAATCCAGCTCCTCTTCAGGTCCTGTTTCCTCATCCTCATCCTCCTCCTCCTCCTCAACATCCATAGCCAGATGTGATCCTTCCTCCATCCTTTGCTGAATCATCGCTGTGAGCGTTTGCTCCATAATGAATATCAGCAGCATAACATCGTTCATTCCGCTAGCGTCACGGCTCACAAATCGTGTAGCCTCTTCAAAGGGCCTCAAAACGCGACATGCCTGAGCTCGAAATTACACTGGCTCCAAACGCTGCCCGTCTGCTGCATCAGGAAATCATTCACAGCTTTCCGCTGTTCGTACAGACGGTCCAACATGTGCAGGGTGGAATTCCAGCATGTTGGAAAGTCGCAAATCAGGCTGTGTTCTGGGAGATTGTTTTGACGCTGCAAGTCCAGGAGGGCGTGCTTAAATGCATACGAACGTCTAAAGCGAACGCAAACCCTCCTGGACATGGCCAGCACACCCTTCAAACCAACATATGACTTTAAGAAGCGTGTTATGACCAGATTGATCACATGTGCCATGCAAGGAGCATGTGTCAGATGACCTAGACGCAGTGCAGCCACAACGTTCTTCCCATTATCTGAGACATCATTGCCCAGTGTGAGTTTCAGAGGAGACAGCCAGCATGCGATTTCCTCCTTGATGCACAGCAGCAGCTCCTGCCCTGTGTGGCTTTTCTCGCCCAGGCTCAGCAGGTGTAAGACAGCGTTGTGGCGCTTCACCTTGCACCTATGAAAAGAGGAGGGAGGAGGAGTGGAAGATACGCTGTGTCCTGTCGGGGACGGGAAGACCTCCATTGAGGGCAAGGAGGAGGAGGATGGTAGGCGTCTGGTGTCCGGATTTGAACCAGAAAGATACAAGCATGGAGGTGGTAATGCCTGGCATTGCTGCGGTGGTGCATCGGACTGCAAAATATTGACCCAGTGGGCCGTGAAAGACATGTACTGTCCCTGCCCATAGTTGCTGTTCCACGTTTCGACGGTGGCATGTACCCTGCTGCACACGGATAATTGCAAGGACTGGCCCACCTTTTCCTCCACGTGCTTGTGCAAGGCAGGGACAGCTGTTTTGGAGAAGTAATGGTGGCTAGGTATTCGCCACCTAGGCTGAACACACGCCATCATTTGCTTGAAGCCGGCAGAGTTGACCAGGTGGTACGTCAGCAACTTCACCACCAACAACTTAGCCAGGTGTGAATTAAGCCGCACGAGAAGTGGATGACTGGGTATATATTGTTGCGTATTGGACAACGATTCAGTAATGGATAACTGACGGGACGTAGGAGGAGCACTAGATGACAGTGATGATGATGACAACGAGATGGTGAATAAGGCCTGGCTACTACTTAGATGACAGGGACTCGGAGCAGCAGCAGCGGCAGAGGGGTCTTCATTAGATGTACATGGTGGTGGGGCATGTTGATTGTCCCACATGGCCTTGTGATGCCGCTCCATGTGTTTACATAGAGCGGTAGTTCCTACATTGCTGCCCTGCCCACGCCTTACTCTCTGCTTGCAGATACGGCACTGTGCCATATTTTCGTCCTCTGGGAAGGTACAGAAAAATTGCCACACGGCAGAGTACCGTAAAGAGGTAGTACCACGTCGTCCACCACCACCACCACCACCACCCGAGCTTGCCCCTTGTCTGGCAGGCTTTTTTCGGGATCATACACCAGTAGCAGCAGTGTCGCCGTCACCGGCTCCTGAGCTGACCCTACCGCTGCAACGTTTTGCAGATTGACTTCTGCCCCTACCTCGGCTTAGCTGTTTATCACTGCCAGTGCCGCCACTACTACCCTCCTCCTCTGACGCCGTCATCACCTCGTCACCTGGTTCCCACGTCCTGTCTAAAACAACATCATCAAAGCCTTCCTCATCATCCCCACCACTTCTGTCACTGTGTTGTGAATGTGATGTGACATCATGGCGGGCTCCATGACCCCCCTCATTACTGCGTCTGCCACCACGGCTACCACCAACGCCCCCACTACCACAGCTATGCGTCTCGGACACCGCTTCCACCTCCACCACCGCCGCAACACACTCCATTGGCTGACTCGCGGTAAACAAATCATCATCACTATGTTGTTCAGTAATATCTTCCTTCGCACCCAAGGAGATGTCTCTTAGGACTCTCAGGAAAGATGGCTTCCCGCTAGGAAGGGGGAGTGAAGACATAGATGATGGAATGGAAATGTTAGAAATACCCATATTACTACTGTCACTGTGCCAAGGATCTGTAGAGGATCTGGAATCCAACGAAACCTGGCTTGAAGCCAGATCGTCAGAGTCTTCCTGCTGAGATGACCGCGAGCCAGCCAACCAGTCCACAATGGCCGTATTGTCTAAAGTAACCCGCCCACCGGAGGAGATGGACAAGTCTGGCTTGCGGATACTGCTACTACTACCAGCAGGCACATGGCTGCTGCTACTAGTGGAACTGGGCACATGTCTTGTGCCACAAATACTGGTACTGGGTCTGACACCAACAGATCCAACATTTGGACTGGAAGAGGACATGGCATGGGTGTTTTTTCCTCTACCCCATCCTTTCACAACCTTTTTTTTACCAGACATTTCACTGCTGGAGTGCAGCAAGTTAAATCAAAACCCCGGGGACAGCCTCGGGCTTATTTATGACGAGACTGACAGGACTGCCTTTGCCGAGAGTCAGCTGGTGACCTTAAGTCAGGGTAAGAGACCTGTTGAGGAGTATTGCTCTGACTTTCGGAAGTGGTGCGTAGCTTCTCGGTGGAATGACCCTGCCTTAAGGTGCCAGTTTAGGTTGGGTCTGTCGAATGCCCTGAAAGACCTGCTAGTTAGCTATCCCTCTTCTGACTCCCTAGACCAGGTTATGGCTTTAGCGATACGACTTGACCGACGTCTCAGGGAACGACAACGTGAACGTTTATGTGTTTTCTCCTCCGACTCCCCCATGATGCCTCCCGAAGCTCCGTTGCTTCGTTCCTCCCCGAAAGATTCAGAGATACCTATGCAACTCGGGGCCTCCGTGTCCCCCCAACAACGTAGAGAATTCCGCAGGAAGAATGGTCTCTGCTTCTACTGTGGGGACGACAAGCATCAAGTGAACAACTGTCCTAAGCGTAAGGTTGCAGCCAGAGAACTTCCGCGTCTAAGTGATCATCGGGGAGGTCACTTGGGCGCACAGGTATTTCCCGTAAATATGAAACGTACTAAGATCTTGCTTCCCTTTCAGGTCTCTTTTGGTGGTAGGTCTGCTACCGGCAGTGCTTTCGTGGATTCAGGGTCCTCTACTAATATCATGTCTGTGGAATTTGCTATGTCCCTTGCTATGCCTCTTATTGATTTGCCTAAACCTGTCCCGGTAGTGGGTATCGACGCCACTCCTCTTGCTAATGGTTATTTTACACAGCATACCCCTGTTTTTGAACTCCTTGTTGGCTCCATGCATTTGGAGCAATGCTCTGTACTGTTGATGCAGGGATTATCGTACGATTTGGTTCTAGGTCTTCCCTGGTTGCAGTTGCATAATCCTACGTTTGACTGGAATACTGGGGAGCTAACCAAATGGGGTAATGAATGTTGTACGTCATGTTTTTCTGTTAATTCTATTTCTCCCCCTAAGGAGGCGAATACGCTACCCGAGTTTGTTCAGGACTTCGCTGATGTTTTCTCTAGGGAGGCCTCCGAAGTGCTACCTCCTCATAGAGAATACGATTGCGCTATCGAATTGGTACCAGGAGCTAAGCTTCCTAAGGGTAGGATATTTAATCTTTCTTGTCCCGAACGTGAAGCTATGAGAGTGTATATCCAGGAATCCCTGGCCAAGGGTTACATTCGTCCCTCTTCTTCTCCGGTAGGTGCTGGCTTCTTCTTCGTGGGGAAGAAGGATGGTGGTCTTAGGCCATGCATTGACTACCGTAGCCTGAATAAGGTCACGGTAAGGAACCAGTATCCCCTTCCTTTGATTCCTGATCTCTTTAATCAGGTTCAGGGGGCCCAATGGTTTTCTAAATTGGATCTACGGGGGGCGTATAACCTTATTCGCATCAAAGAGGGGGATGAGTGGAAGACTGCGTTTAACACGCCCGAAGGCCATTTCGAATACCTCGTCATGCCCTTTGGGTTGTGTAATGCCCCTGCGGTCTTCCAGAATTTCATAAATGAGATTTTGAGAAATTACCTGGGGATTTTTCTGGTAGTGTACCTTGATGACATACTGGTGTTTTCCAAGGACTGGTCCTCCCACGTGGAGCATGTCAGGAAGGTGCTCCAGGTCCTTCGGGAAAATAAACTGTTTGCCAAAACCGAAAAATGTGTGTTTGGGGTACAGGAGATTCCATTTTTGGGTCAAATCCTCACTCCTCATGAATTCCGCATGGACCCCGCCAAGGTTCAGGCTGTGGCGGAATGGGTCCAACCTGCCTCCCTGAAGGCGTTACAGTGTTTTTTGGGGTTTGCTAATTATTACAGGAGATTTATTGCTAACTTCTCGGTCATCGCTAAGCCCCTTACGGACCTCACTCGCAAAGGTGCTGATCTCCTCCACTGGCCTCCTGAGGCTGTCCAGGCTTTTGAGGTCCTTAAGAAGTGCTTTGTCTCGGCCCCGGTGCTGGTTCAGCCCAACCAAATGGAGCCATTTATCGTGGAAGTTGACGCATCTGAGGTGGGAGTGGGGGCTGTCTTGTCCCAGGGTACCAGGTCCCTCACCCATCTCCGCCCCTGTGCCTACTTCTCCAGGAAGTTTTCGCCAACTGAAAGTAACTATGATATTGGCAACCGCGAACTCTTAGCCATTAAATGGGCATTTGAAGAGTGGCGCCACTTCCTGGAGGGGGCTAGGCACCAGGTAACGGTCCTTACCGACCACAAGAATCTGGTTTTCCTAGAATCTGCCCGGAGGCTAAACCCGAGACAAGCTCGATGGGCGTTATTTTTTACCAGATTCAATTTTTTGGTTACCTATAGGGCTGGGTCTAAAAATATTAAGGCTGATGCACTGTCGCGTAGCTTCATGGCCAGCCCTCCTTCGGAGGAAGATCCTGCTTGTATTTTGCCTCCAGGTATAATCATTTCCTCGATCGATTCTGATTTAGTCTCTGAAATTGCTGCTGATCAAGGTGCAGCTCCCGGGAACCTTCCTGAGAACAAGCTGTTTGTTCCCCTGCAATTCCGGCTAAGGGTACTTAGGGAAAATCATGACTCCGCACTATCTGGCCATCCAGGCATCCTGGGTACCAAACACCTCATTACCAGAAATTATTGGTGGCCTGGGTTGCCTAAAGACGTTAAGGCCTACGTCGCCGCTTGTGAGGTTTGTGCTAGGTCCAAGACTCCCAGGTCCCGACCAGCGGGCTTACTGCGTTCGTTGCCCATTCCCCAGAGACCTTGGACACATATCTCCATGGATTTTATCACCGATTTGCCTCCATCCCAAGGCAAGTCGGTGGTGTGGGTGGTGGTGGACCGCTTCAGTAAGATGTGCCACTTTGTGCCCCTCAAGAAACTACCCAACGCCAAAACGTTGGCTACCTTGTTTGTCAAACACATCCTGCGTCTCCATGGGGTCCCTGTCAATATTGTTTCGGACAGAGGGGTACAATTTGTTTCATTGTTTTGGAGAGCCTTCTGTATGAAGTTGGGGATTGATCTGTCCTTCTCCTCTGCCTTCCATCCTGAAACCAATGGCCAAACGGAGAGGACTAATCAGTCTCTAGAACAATACTTAAGGTGTTTTGTCTCTGACTGTCAATTTGATTGGGTCTCTTTCATTCCCCTCGCCGAATTTTCCATTAATAACCGGGTCAGTAACTCGTCAGGGGTCTCTCCTTTTTTTTGTAATTTTGGGTTTAATCCACGGTTCTCCTCCGTTTCACCTGGTAGTTCCAACAATCCTGAGGTAGAGGTCGTTCATCGGGAACTGTGCACAGTCTGGGCCCAGGTTCAGAAAAACCTAGAGGTGTCCCAGAGCGTACAAAAAACTCAGGCTGATAAAAAACGTTCTGCTAACCCCCTGTTTATGGTCGGGGATCTGGTGTGGTTGTCGTCTAGGAACTTGCGTCTCAAGGTTCCATCCAAGAAGTTTGCTCCCCGGTTTATTGGGCCGTATAAGGTCATTGAGGTCCTCAATCCTGTCTCCTTCCGGCTGGAGTTACCCCCGTCTTTTCGGATACACGACGTGTTTCATGCCTCCCTCCTCAAACGCTGCTCCCCGTCCTTGGCTCCCTCGAGGAGACCTCCTGTTCCCATCCTCACCCCGGAGGGGGTGGAATTCGAGGTGGCCAGGATTGTGGACAGCAAGATGGTCCAAGGCTCCCTCCAGTACCTGGTCCATTGGAGAGGATACGGGCCCGAGGAGAGGACTTGGGTACCCGCCCGGGATGTTCACGCTGGGGTATTGGTCAGGAGGTTCCACCTGCGTTTTCCCAGTAAGCCAGGTCCACTTAGAAAGGGTCCGGTGGCCCCTCATAAAAGGGGGGATACTGTAAAGGATCTGCCAGGCACAGCGGGGTTAACTCCCAGAACTAATCAGTCAGCACCTGAGAATACATCCCTGAGACTGACTCCTGCTTCCACCATTCAGGCTGGCAGGCTTAGGAGTGGGAGAGCCTATCGTAACCTGGCCAGACTCAGCTAGCTCCCGCCCTCGGTCTATTTAAGCCTGCACTTCCTGTCCCTCGGTGCTTGTTATTGCTTTTGTTTCTTTCCTTGTGGTTCCTGGCCCAGCTACAGCTCCTGCTATTTTTGATCCTGCTCCATACCGACCCTGGCTTACCGACTACTCTTCTGCTTTTTGTTTTGTACCTCGCACACTCCTGGCTTGACTCGGCTCGTTCACCACTCTGCTTGCTCACGGTGTTGCCGTGGGCAACGGCCCCTTTTCCTTGCTTGTGTTCCTTGTATGTTTGTCGTGTTTGTCGTGCACTTACTGAGCGCAGGGACCGCCGCCCAGTTGTACCCCGTCGCCTAGGGCGGGTCGTTGCAAGTAGGCAGGGACAGAGTGGCGGGTAGATTAGGGCTCACTTGTCCGTCTCCCTACCCCCTGCCATTACAAGATGTTTGGAGGCGTTCAGCTTCCATTTTTTTCAGGCGTTTTTCGATTCGTTTACACCCCGAAAAACACCTGAAAACACTGCATGTGAACATACCCTTAGTGTTGTACCGAAAAATTATATAAAAAAAAAAACAAAACAATACTTCACACAGCAATGTCAGCAAAAATAAATTTCAAGTTATAACTTAGGATATGTTCACACGCAGAGTCAAATACGTCTCAAAATACGAAGCTGTTTTCAAGGGAAAATAGCCCGTGATTTTCAGAAGTCTTTTGAGCAACTCGCATTTTTCGCTGCGTTTTTCGCTGCGTTTTCGCTGCGTTTTCGCTGCGTTTTCGCAGTGTTCTTTACGGACGTTTTTGGAGCTGTTATCAATAGAGTCCATGAGAAAACGGCTCCAAAAGCGTCCCAAAAAGTGTCCTGCAATTCTTTTGACGAGCCGTCATTTTACGCGCCGTATTTTGACAGCGACGCGTAAAATGACAGCTCGTCTGCACAGAACATCGTAAGACCCATTGCAAGCAATGGGCAGATGTTTGCAGACGTTTTGGAGCCGTCTTTTCAGGCGTAATTCGAGGCGTAAAACGCCTCCATTATGCCTGAAAATTGGTCGTGTGCACATACCCTTACAGGCAAAAACTGAAAATATATATTGTGTCCTTGAGGCCAAAATGAGCCTCGTTCTTGAGGGTTTCAAATATCACCTGTGCAAACATACACAGTAAAACCTCTCCAAAAGACCAACTCTAATAATCCCTTATCTAGACCATATTACTTATGACAGCTTTTTAGTTCAACCATATATTATGAATAATGGCCATGTTCTTTGAAAAGACAACCCCCTTAGTAGACAACTTTTCAATGCAATTGTGGATGGTCGTCTCAAAGAGGTTTCACTGTATACATTCTTGGGCCTTTTTCACAGTACAGTTTTTAATGTGTTTGTTTTTGTTTTTTTTTTGTTTGTTTGTTAATTTAAGTTTTTTTTTAACCAAAGCCAAGCAAAGTGAAAAGAAGAGAGGAAAAATATAAAATAAGTACTACTAATTCTACTACTTTTTTTTTTAAACCACTTCTGGTTTTAGTTTAAAAAAAAGAAACAACATTATTTGTCTTAAAATGTTCATCTTAATAAAAACATGTGCATATGCATACTGTGGGCACACACATATGCAGTACAGGATATACACTGCCATTCAAAAGTTTAGGGTCACCCAGACAATTTTGTATTTTCCATGAAAACTCACACTTATATTTATCAAATGAGTTGCAAAATGACTAGAAAATATAGTCAAGACATTGACAAGGTTAGAAATAATGATTTTTATTTGAAATAATAATTTTCTTCCTTCAAACTTTGCTTTCGTCAAAGAATGCTCCATTTGCAGCAATTACAGCATTGCAGACCTTTGGCATTCTAGCTGTTAATTTGCTGAGGTAACCGGGAGAAATTTCACCCCATGCTTCCAGAAGCCCCTCCCACAAGTTGGATTGGCTTGATGGGCACTTCTTGGGTACCATACGGTCAAGCTGCTCCCACAACAGCTCTATGGGGTTGAGATCTGGTGACTGCGCTGGCCACTCCATTACAGATAGAATACCAGCTGCCTGCTTCTTCCCTAAATAGTTCTTGCATAATTTGGAGGTGTGCTTTGGGTCATTGTCCTGTTGTAGGATGAAATTGGCTCCAATCAAGCGCTGTCCACAGGGCATGGCATGGCGTTGCAAAATGGAGTGATAGCCTTCCTTATTCAAAATCCCTTTTACCTTGTACAAATCTCCCACTTTACCAGCACCAAAGCAACCCTAGACCATCACATTACCTCCACCATGCCTGACAGATGGCGTCAGGCACTCTTCAAGCATCTTTTCAGTTGTTCTGCATCTCACAAATGTTCTTCTGTGTGATCCAAACACCTCAAACTTTGATTCGTCTGTCCATAACACTTTTTTCCAATCTTCCTCTGTCCAATGTATGTGTGCTTTTGCCCATATTAATTTTTTCCTTTTATTAGCCAGTCTCAGATATGGCTTTTTCTTTGCCACTCTGCCCTGAAGGCCAGCATCCCAGAGTCGTCTCTTCACTGTAGACGTTGACACTGGGGTTTTGCGGGTACTATTTAATTAAGCTGCCAGTTGAGGACCTGTGAGGCGTCTATTTCTCAAACTAGAGACTCTAATGTACTTGTCTTGTTGCTCAGTTGTGCAGCGGGGCCTCCCACTTCTCTTTCTACTCTGGTTAGAGCCTGTTTGTGCTGTACTCTGAAGAGAGTAGGAAATCTTCAGTTTCTTGGCAATTTCTCGCACGGAATAGCCTTCATTTCTAAGAAAAAGAATAGACTGTCGAGTTTCACATGAAAGCTCTCTTTTTCTAGCCATTTTGAGAGTTTAATCGAACCCACAAATGTAATGCTCCAGATTCTCAACTAGCTCAAAGGAAGGTCAGTTTTATAGCTCCTCTAAACAGCAAAACTGTTTACAGCGGTGCTAACATAATTGCACAAGGGTTTTAAGGTGTTTTCTAATCATCCATTAATAAATTCACTGAAGTGATATATGAGTAAAATATATAACTTTTATTTCATAACTCTGAAGAGCCCAACCGTGTGTATTAAAAACGTATTAAACAAATACTCCAAGTCCTGATTCATTTGTGAACCCTCTATGACTGGGTATATTATAAAGATACCAATGTGGAATCAGCGTTTAAACATTGGTGTAACAGTGGTTTAGACCCTAAAATCACACCGGAGCCTGCGATAACCGCACCTAAATCTCCTGATGCTAAGGTACACAACGATGCCACTGTCCCCTACGCTAAAATCCCTTGCTTTAAACCGACCCTACGCGTTTCTATACTTATCATCAGGGGTCTGTAGCTTGGTCACTCTGGCCAGGATGCCAGCGATATTTCTTCAGCAGCAGATATTCTACTGCACAACACGGAAGCATGCACACATAGATGTCAGCGGCATGCTTCACTACGGGACTCTGATTTACTATAACTAGATACTCCTCCCCCTGGCCTCGGCGGCATACTTCGAACCAGCCAATCACACCAGCCCACCACATTCGTGACGTCCGACCATGTGACTCCCGGCCGTCAGCTGACATACCCGGAAGCAACACTGTCAACGCCAAAGAATGCGCAGACTCAATGGAAGGCTGTAGACGTATCTACTTGCTGCACAAAAGCTACTTATAATGAAAGATAGAGTATAACAATAACAGGTTGGATACATATTGCGGATCAGTTCAAAACCGCAACTGGACTGCCACAATTAAAGCACCTTCCCTGGAAATACATATTGTATGAATGAATAAGCAATATTAATGTCTACCACACTTTGGACTTTAAAAACCCTCCTGGACAGATCTACCATGCCTGTTACTATTGAATGACTTGCTGCAATTTAGCTATATTAGGACCAGGATTTAATGGCCATACACCTACCTAGAAAACCAACATCATAATATATATTCAATTGAATTGTATATTTAAATAAAACAGGTATAATTTGTTTGCTCATTTAAACCTTCAGGCTGTACACAGGCCATTCTGTAGATCCATTGGGCCTCTTTGCGCAGAATAAGATTGTCCCAGTCCCCTCCCCGTTTAGGAGGACGTACTAATTCAATCGTCTGAAATTTTAAACAATCTGTCCGGCCTTGATGTTTTGCATGTACATGTTTTGATATGGGAGTATCTCTCGAATTTGTTACATCTCCAACATGTTCCCTAATCCAGCGCCGAAACTGCCGCACCGTTTTGCCCACATAATTCAGTGGGCATGGACATGTTATTAAGTAGACCACCCCAGCTGTTTTGCAGTTCACGAAGTCTCGAATATCATACTCAACCTTAGTGGTGACACTTTTGAATTTCTTCCCACTTTGGATAAAATCACAAGCTTTACAACTGCCACATCTGTGTGTGCCCGGTATATGCCTGTCCAACCAAGTTCCTTGTTGTATTATAGGGTCAAAACAACTCTGCATCACCCTATCCCTAATGTTTTTACCTCTACGGAACGTGACTGAAGGCCATTGTGTTATCTGATCCGCCAAGTCCACATCAGCACCCAAAATATGCCAGTATCTTTTTAGTATTTCCATGATCTCAGATTGTTTGGAGTCATAAGTGCCTATGAGTCTCGTGACCCTTTCCTCCTTACGTTGTCTAGGGACTAAAAGACTCTGCCTGTCTGCATCCCTTGCTCCCTCATAGGCCTTTCTAATTACCCCCTTAGGGAAGCCTCTCTCCTTCAATCTATTTGCGAGGTCATGTGCCTGTATCTCAAAATCATCCATCGAGCTACAGTTCCGGCGTACTCTCATGAATTGGCCTCTGGGGATCCCTCGTTTAAGGGGATAAGGGTGACAACTGTTCCATTGAAGGAAACTATTAGTTGCTGTCTCCAGTTTGATCATATCAGTGTTGAATTGAAAAAAGAGATTGAGACAGTCAAGACTCTGGTTGATTCCCCAGGTTTTGACAAAAAAGACAAAACCTTGCAACAATCCTTAGAGAGGTTCACTAATCATCTAAAAGAGCGTAAGCACTTCCAGTTCCAGAGAGATCTGCAGGAGTTTAGGGAGGAAAAAGCTTATGATTTTGTTAATCAGCAACAACAACAGCATCAGCAGTCTAATAGGGGTTTAAGAGAATCGGACCCCTCTACATCTGAGAGTGAAACAACAGACTCTGAAAGAGTTGGCCCATTCTTTGGGACTGGTGGTGGTAGACAAAAATATAGGGGAGGCGCCAGAGGTAGGAATAGAGGCCGGGCTAGAGCTTCTTCCAACAGTGGCAGCAATTTTTTATCCAACAATCCCCCCATTTCATACATGCTGAGGGGACAAAAGGATTTATAAAGGGAATAGGAACGGATAAGTTACAAATTATCAATTTATCTGAACACAAATTGAGTCTATCTGAGATCATGCTTTTAGAGAAGGGGCTTTCATTTGTCCCCACAGTGAAATTTGATTCATTTACCTGGATCAAGGATTTGAATTTGTTTGCTCGTAAATTAAAATGGATTACGTTTTTCAAACATCATTACAGGAAAAAGTGTCTGGAAATGGGTTTAGAGGAATCTGATTTAGAAGGCCTAGAAGCCTTGGAAGGGTTGCTTGAGGAATCAAGTAGAGCACCAGGACTGGGTCCTTTTACCAATTTAAAAACTAGAAGTAGGAAGTTGCCGCCATTGGGAGATTTTACCAACGTAGATCTGTTCGTAGATTTGGTGGGGGAAGAGATCAAGGCTTTGGGTCAGGATGTGAGGGGTATTGATAACAATCTGTCTTGGTCTGAACGTGTAGCTCTTACCACTTTGGAAAAAAGACATAATATCATTTTATAAGCATCCGACAAGGGTGGGAACATTGTGGTCATGAGTCGAGAAGACTATAAGAAAATGTGTGAGGACATTTTGCTCAATCCTGACTGTTATACCATTTTAAAAGAGAACCCCACAGCACTGTTCAAAAAGGAGCTTTTAGGCATCCTACGTGATGCAAAGAGCAGGTCCCTGATCACTGCTAATGAATTCAACTTTTTATTTCCACAATTTCCCATCATGGCATGCTTCTATAGCCTGCCAAAAATTCACAAAGGGTACCCTCCCTTACGTGGTAGACCTATTGTATCAGGTATTAATAATCTAACCCAGAACGTGAGCACATATATAGACCAGGTGTTGCGTCCGTTTGTACTAGGTCTTACATCATATGTACGTGACACTATGGATGTTTTAAAACAAATTGAGGGTATCACATTGGAACAAAATACTTTTTTGGCCAGCTTGGACGTGGAGGCTTTGTATTCCTCTATTCCACATAGACTTGGCTGTGAGGCAGTGGAATATTTTTTAAAATCCAGAGGTACTCAATATGTGGCTCATAACCAGCTTGTTTTACAATTACTACATTTTGTGTTAGAGAGGAATGTATTTATCTTTGAAGACCGCATCTTTCACCAGCAACGTGGCACAGCAATGGGGAGTCCTACTGCTCCCACCTATGCAAATTTGTTTCTTGGCTGGTGGGAAGAGACAGTAGTGTTTGGGGATAAATTTACTAAGTGGACTTCATCAATAGGTATCTGGATTAGATATATTGATGACGTGTTGTTGCTTTGGAATTCCACAGTGGAGGAATTCAATACCTTTGTGGCAGCCCTTAATGTAAACGACCTAGGGCTAAGGTTCACATGTGAAATCAGTGATCAGGAATTATCTTTTCTAGATCTTAAAATGATCAAAACTAAGGAAGGCGCAATACGTACCAAAGTCCACCGAAAGGAGACAGCAACTAATAGTTTCCTTCAATGGAACAGTTGTCACCCTTATCCCCTTAAACGAGGGATCCCCAGAGGCCAATTCATGAGAGTACGCCGGAACTGTAGCTCGATGGATGATTTTGAGATACAGGCACATGACCTCGCAAATAGGTTGAAGGAGAGAGGCTTCCCTAAGGGGGTAATTAGAAAGGCCTATGAGGGAGCAAGGGATGCAGACAGGCAGAGTCTTTTAGTCCCTAGACAACGTAAAGAGGAAAGGGTCACGAGACTCATAGGCACTTATGACTCCAAACAATCTGAGATCATGGAAATACTAAAAAGATACTGGCGTATTTTGGGTGCTGATGTGGACTTGGCGGATCAGATAACACAATGGCCTTCAGTCACGTTCCGTAGAGGTAAAAACATTAGGGATAGGGTGATGCAGAGTTGTTTTGACCCTATAATACAACAAGGAACTTGGTTGGACAGGCAGATACCGGGCACACACAGATGTGGCAGTTGTAAAGCTTGTGATTTTATCCAAAGTGGGAAGAAATTCAAAAGTGTCACCACTAAGGTTGAGTATGACATTCGAGACTTCATGAACTGCAAAACAGCTGGGGTGGTCTACTTAATAACATGTCCATGCCCACTGAATTATGTGGGCAAAACGGTGCGGCAGTTTCGGCGCCGGATTAGGGAACATGTTGGAGATGTAACAAATTCGAGAGATACTCCCATATCAAAACATGTACATGCAAAACATCAAGGCCGGGCAGATTGTTTAAAATTTCAGGCGATTGAATTAGTACGTCCTCCTAAACGGGGAGGGGACTGGGACAATCTTATTCTGCGCAAAGAGGCCCAATGGATCTACAGAATGGCCTGTGTACAGCCTGAAGGTTTAAATGAGCAAACAAATTATACCTGTTTTATTTAAATATACAATTCAATTGAATATATATTATGATGTTGGTTTTCTAGGTAGGTGTATGGCCATTAAATCCTGGTCCTAATATAGCTAAATTGCAGCAAGTCATTCAATAGTAACAGGCATGGTAGATCTGTCCAGGAGGGTTTTTAAAGTCCAAAGTGTGGTAGACATTAATATTGCTTATTCATTCATACAATATGTATTTCCAGGGAAGGTGCTTTAATTGTGGCAGTCCAGTTGCGGTTTTGAACTGATCCGCAATATGTATCCAACTTGTTATTGTTATACTCTATCTTTCATTAGAAGTAGCTTTTGTGCAGCAAGTAGATACGTCTACAGCCTTCCATTGAGTCTGCGCGTTCTTTGGCGTTGACAGTGTTGCTTCCGGGTATGTCAGCTGACGGCCGGGAGTCACATGGTCGGACGTCACGAATGTGGTGGGCTGGTGTGATTGGCTGGTTCGAAGTATGCCGCCGAGGCCAGGGGGAGGAGTATCTAGTTATAGTAACTCAGAGTCCCGTAGTGAAGCATGCCGCTGACATCTATGCGTGCATGCTTCCGTGTTGTGCAGTAGAATATCTGCTGCTGAAGAAATATCGCTGGCATCCTGGCCAGAGTGACCAAGCTACAGACCCCTGATGATGATGATAAGTATAGAAACGCGTAGGGTCGGTTTAAAGCAAGGGATTTTAGCGTAGGGGACAGTGGCATCGTTGTGTACCTTAGCATCAGGAGATTTAGGTGCGGTTATCGCAGGCTCCGGTGTGTTTTTAGGGTCTAAACCACTGTTACACCAATGTTTAAACGCTGATTCCACATTGGTATCTTTATAATATACCCAGTCATAGAGGGTTCACAAATGAATCAGTATTTGTTTAATACGTTTTTAATACACACGGTTGGGCTCTTCACAGTGGTGATTGTACCCCTGTTTTTAGAGAGTTATGAAATAAAAGTTATATATTTTACTCATATATCACTTCAGTGAATTTACAAATTTTCATATTTTGTGGGAGCACAATATAAATCGCTAAAATACAGTGAATTATTACTAATCATCCATTAGCCTTCTAACACAGTTAGCAAACACAATGTACCATTAGAACACTGGAGTGATGGTTGCTGGAAATGGGCCTCTATACACCTATGTAGATATTGCATTAAAAACCAGACGTTTGCAGCTAGAATAGTCATTTAGCACATTAACAATGTGTATTTCTGATTAATTTAATGTTATCTTCATTGAAAAAAACTGTGCTTTTCTTTCAAAAATAAGGAAATTTCTAAGTGACCCTAAACTTTTGAACGGTGTACATGCAAACACACCGCTCCCACAAACCTTGTCATCCTGCATACACATACTATTCTCAGAGGTCACAGGCAGCTACCTCCTGACGCCTGCTTTTTCTACTTTTTTTATCGGGAGTGGTGCACCCTGTAAGTGCTGAACAGCTTTCATCTAGAGCACAAGCCCAATTGACCAGTATGGTAAACACCATGACATCCCTTCCTATCCCCTTCTGTATGCCACTGGTACCTTAACCCCTTATTGATACAGCCAATTTGAGTTTTTTCCATTTCTGTTTTGTCCTCCCCGCTTTCAAAAAGCCATAACTTTTTAACTTCTTCATCGAAATAGCCATATGGGGGCTTGCTTTTTGCGGGACAAGTTTTCGTTTTTCATGGCACCATGTATTGTACCACATTATGTACAGGGAAGCTGAAAAAAAATATTTGCGATTGATTGCAGCATTTTTAAGGTTTAAGGTTTTTAAGGTGCAGAATCAAAGTGATCTTTGATTCCGCCCATTGCAGTGAGTCTCGAAGTTCCTTAGTAGAATAATGGAGCAACTAATGTTAATTATATCACACATACATACACCCATTTCTATAGCACAAACTACAGCAAAGTCAACATGAAAAGATAATCTAAAATGAGGCTAAAGTTATACATGATTTCATTATCAACATAATTACTTTTTCTTCAGCCTCCCACACATTCAGAAAAAAAATCTT
Source organism: Rhinoderma darwinii (assembly GCF_050947455.1). NCBI lineage: Eukaryota > Metazoa > Chordata > Amphibia > Anura > Rhinodermatidae > Rhinoderma > Rhinoderma darwinii. The sequence continues at coordinate 221,633,266 of NC_134690.1, read as the reverse complement.
CACATATTGTCAATTATTGAACATATTGTCAAATCTGGAGTCCTTACAGATAATACAAAAGCGGAGACTGTAAATATGTTGAAATAAAGCTGGTGTAACCGTCAGGGACAGCAAATGGAGAGGGTCAGGTAGATTGATAGGCATTCAACTATAACAGCAAAAGAAAGTGACAGCAGGCACAGAAACATTTCAATTATATTTAGAAATACTTATAACACCACAAAAAAACCAGGAGAAGGATATTCAGCAACTTTTATCAAAGTACAATGATACAGTGACAAGTAGAAACACTGCAGATGCCACAATGCGGAGGACCATCAACTGTGTTATACAATTGTGTCAGGTTTTTTGGTTTTTTTTTAAGATACAGTATAAGTGGTTTTGAAGTTGTAAAAGCATGCACACATTGGATTATGTAAGAGGTTTCATCTGACAAGTTATTACTTCACCTTGGTTTAACTCACTATCTTTGATTCAATAACATGTACTGTCTGTACTCTTTGTAAAAATTACAACAAACTTTAGATAATGTAAAACACTTGAGACTATCAAGATGGTGGTTTGGAATTGAATTTTTTGCTCTTAAAAAGTTACAAATGAAGTGCATATCACTGCAGGAAAATTGCCCAGCTCCCCACATAAATTCAGAAGAACTCCATCAATGACAGGAGCATATTCTCACAGCTTCAGTCACCCTGGTGCATAGGTCAGCTCCACTATAACTATATCGCTCATGGTGTTTACCACCAGCCCTTCCATAAGGACTATAGGACAATTGCAGGTGAAGCAGTCAGTTTAGACACTTTTAAGTAATTGTGAATCCTGTAACTAATTTGGTACTTTTTTGACCTTATTGTGGGTGCTAGATATATAAAGTTATAAGGTGTACCTCCCCTTATATTTAAAGCCGTATCTCCTGATAGAAAGTAAGAGATGCAGCAGTGAGAGCATGCGGTCCAGCTGCTGAAGCAACCGTTTGATGCTGGAAGCCCTTCCTGTAAAGCTACTAATATAATTAATAGGAACATTGCAACCGATACTTCCTGCATCATATGGTTGCCTAGGAAACAATAATCGACCAATCTGCTTGCTGTGTCTCCTGCCTATAAAGTGGAGATGATTTTGAAAAAGAAGGTTCCTTTTTAGACATCTTGTGACATGTCAACAGGTGTATGCGGGGCTCCATAAACTGTGACCCCCAACTAATTGTAAGACTTACAAGAGTAGTCTTATCTCAATAAATTGCCCTAGTTTATCTGCTAACGTTGCTTTCATTGAATATGTAATTACAATAGACTATTGAAAATGCATAGTTTTTATGAAAAAGGTATAACTGTAGTCCATGGGGATTCCTTTGCTGGAAATTGTTCCCCCCTGTGTGCCATGATAAGGAGGACGTACATGCGCAGTAAGCGCATTGCTGTCCTATTTCAATTTCCTGAGTGCAGCCTCTGGGCATGTGCAGTGCACGGCCCCCTGTCCTGCAGTCTCTGTCATTTAGTACATGACTGCTCCGGGCATGCGCAGAAACCGGGAGCCGCACTATTGTGTCTGTACTGACACAGACAGCTATCTACCTGGGTTGTTTGGAGCCATAGGGGACAAGGACATACGGGGCTGATGTGTGTTGATTCACTATATTTTTGTCAGAAAAGGACCTGCCAGAATTCACGTGAGGTCGGATTACAGCCTACCTACAAAATAGGAAATACAACACAGCGTATCGGGGCCATCAAGTCGAAAGAGAAGGTAGTTAAGTATTATAAATTATGTAAAACATTGTAACACCTTTGAGACAATCCCTTCAAGGCCTGCACTATGAGCATAGATCTTTAGATCTCCAAACTGTGCTTTCTTTACATTAAATGGGAATATAATAGACATGCCTTGCCCAATTGGCAACTCTGTCTTGCATTAAAGTGTTTTCCGAAGTTGGTCTGATTTTTGGGGGTCTAACAATTGGGACTACTACAAATCCTAGCAACAGGGATGTCAATCCCCATTAGGGATGAAAAAGAAAAAGTACTGTACCAGAAACGAAAAGCAGTAGAAGTTTGGAGCACAAAAGGTTGAGCTCACAAGAGAATGACTGCACACATTTGCTGTCATTAAATAGGTTTTCTGGGACTATAATATTGATGGCCTATCCTAAGGATAGGCCATCAATATCAGACTGACTTCCAGCATTCCCGCCAATCAACTGACTGAAGGGGCCGAAAGCACAGCATTGCTTTTTTTTATTCGTTATCAGGCATTGCGCTGTACATTTGGTAATGTTAGTGGCATTGCAGCTCAGTCCCATTTACTTGAATGGGACTGAGCTGCAGTACCAGGCACAGCAACAACCAAATATATGGTGTTGTGCCTGGTAAGCAATGAAAGGGATACCTTCAGTCAACTGATCGGCAGGGGTCCAGTTATATTATAGTCCCAGAAAACCCCTTTAAGGAGAACAGTCAAGTTTTCATTTTTGGCTAGAAGTTGACATGTTTGGGGAATTGTTGGAAATAGAATAATAACTCAAGCAAATAATTCCACTTTATAATTTTAGTTATCAACTATTATTTTATTTTTCTTTTATTGCTATTCTGCTATAACTAAAAGGTCTTACTGTGACTTAAATCCATGTTGAATTTTTCCTAGCATTTTGGTGTTTCTGCAATTGTAACGCACTGTGTGCCAACAGCAAGGCACTGCTGGAAGAAGAGATTTACAGGGAATTATATTGGTCCTCTCATTAATGTGGTGTAGATGACAAAAAAAAACTGGAAAATGTACTTTTTTATACCTTAATTTATCAAAGTGTGATTTTGTTTTTTGCATGGCATGCATTCTAGATGTTCTTGTATGATGAAAAGGTTCGTAAAAAATATCACTCCCCTTAAACCCCTCATTATTGTATGTGGGCATAAACAGATAATTCATCATTTTTACAAGCTACCTATATTCTACACCTATACAGATTACACATATCTTTTTTATACTTGCACACAATGCATTCAATAAATGTCATTATACACTATTAGACCCATAACAGCAACCTAGAAAAACTGTATTCTAAATGCTGAGCCAACAGTTTCTGTATTGTTATAGTTTGAGCTTTATATACCAGCTGTAAAAAAAGTGCAGATTATTTGATGGAAGCAAATAAAAATATCTATTTCCTTACCTATTTCCACATAATACGCAAATATTATATCTGACAGTTATGGTGTAGCAGCTGTACGTATTGTATATATTTATTTACCTTTCTGCTTGCAAACGTCAGCAATGAAAATACACTTAAAAAAGTTTAAAGTAAGTCTATGGAAGATACATAGCAAAACCAACATAAAGAAGATAAAAAGTGCTAAGTCGCCAAAATCTCATCAATAAAAAAATATATATATTTTTAATTATATCATATTAAAACAGTATATTTAAAAAAGGAGGATTTCGTCACAACAAGGAACAGGATGACATTAATGGGTCAATTAAACATAGTAACAAATTATTGCTGCTGACATGGACCCACAATATGCCTTACATCACAAATACCATAAATGATAAAGTGCATTAGTGCAGGAAAAGACCAACGTGTCAGCAAATAAATTTTATAGTAACAAACCCATATATATGAGACCACAGGAATGGCGTCCTGCGCAATGTGCATTTCGGCCAAAAAGCCTTAGTCTGGAGGTGGCGCAAAGTTGTAATAACCAACTATTTAAACATCCCCGGGCCAATAGAACCCTTTATGAATCATGTTTCTCGATGGATCATAAATCAAAGCAAGAATCATACATGGCGCCATGTATACTTCACCCATCTTCCACGCCGCACCACATGATGTCAAGAGCAGGTTCACATCATCACTCTTTGCATGCGTATCACGTGACACTCGAAGTAGCCATATGTCACTACACTGATATTGGCTTGGCGATGGGGTGTGCAGGAATGTGGACACATGCGCACATGATTCTAAAACCAAACTAATACACATAGTTTATGAAGTATGAGTGTGGAGTAAAGGATATGTTATCCTTGAAAATATAGATGTTATATCATCTTCGAATGTATAGTATATAAATTTCCATGACATGAATGTTTGTACATATTAATATATAAAGAAAAAGGTATATAATTCAAAAATATATGTGAACAAAGTAAATGATGTAAACCACTTAAATATATATGTATAATTATAATTATTGATACTAATAATGTCACAGTGATATAAAGTGTAAACAAATAAATTGTAAATGTATATAAAATGTATCCAATAAAAACCAGCACTGAAAACAAAAAAAGGGTTTATACATACATAAGTATACACACATATGCAAGCATGCATACATGTACACACACACACACACACACACACACACAAACACACGCAAAAATCATGATAAATATGAAGTGTAATTGTGCAAAAACGACATAATCGTGTTTAATGGAAAAAAAAACTAATATTGGGTTAGTATTGTGCAAATTTTAAGAACCATTAAAAGACTATCTTTCTATACATTAATAATAATTGTGAAAAATGATAGAAAAAATATAACATATATGAAAAAACGCAATTTGTGTCTTCATTGATGATATATCATACAATCATCCAAGTAGTAAACAGACTTCATATTGTACATTTCATATCACGAGGCCTGAGAAAATACAAAAAAAAGAACATTAGAAACATATTATAAACATCAAAAAAATAAAATCACCACACACTGCAACCAAAGGGTTTTAATGAAACCAACAGGTAAGGCCCCATGCACACGTCCGTAAAAACTCCCGTAATTACGGCCCGTAATTACGGGCCCATAGACTTCTATTGGCCACGGTTACCTCCACGTATGCTTACGGGAAGGTGCCCGTGCCATTGAAAAAGATAGAACATGTCCTATTTCAGGCCGTAATTACGGCACGGGCAGCCCATAGAAGTCTATGGGGCTCCCGTAATTACGGGTGGCTACGTGTGTGCACCCGTAATTACAGGAGCATTGCTAGGCGACGTCAGTAAATAGTCACTGTCCAGGGTGCTGAAAGAGTTAAACAATCGTCAGTAACTGTTTCAGCACCCTGGACAGGGGCTACCGATCACAATATAGATAAAGCTGTAAAAAAAAAAGACGTTCATACTTACCCAGAACTCCCTGCTTCTTCCTCCAGTCCGGCCTCCTGGGATGACGTTACAGTCCATGTGACCGCTGCAGCCAATCACAGGCCAATCACTGGCTGCAGCGGTCACATGGACTGCCGCGTCATCCAGGGAGGTCGGGCTGGATGTCAAGAGAGGGACGTGTCACCAAGACAACGGCCGGGTAAGTATGAATTTATTTTACTTTTATTACGGAAAGGTCTGTCCCTTCTCTTTATCCTGCACTGATAGAGAGAAGGGCTGCCGATTACTGCAGTGTAATTTGCAGCCAAAAACGTGCCCGTAAATACGGGTGGAATACGGGTGACACCAGACCCGTATTTACGGGCACGGGTCCGTAAATACTGGTGCAATACGGGTCGAATACGTGTGACCAAGGACCCATATTTACGCCAGTATTTACGGGTGGACAAAAATACGGTCGTGTGCATGGTTCTTAAGCATCACTCCATAAGTTCAGAGCCTCCAGATTCATTTACATTCACATTGCAACAGCCACTTCATTAGGTCTCCACCACCCATGCCCATATCAATATGGTCGATCCCTCCGAACTTCAAAGACTTAGAGTTACATTCATGATGTAACTTGAAATGATGCGGGATCGGTTTTTACATTTTCAATATTTGTTGTTTCCTTGGCTGATTTAATGTCCCTTACATGTTCACGTACAGATATTTTAAACTCTCCTGTCATCAACTCAACATATACTTTAGGACATGAGCAGGCGGTATAATAGACCAATCCCCCCCCCCCCCTTATTGAGCAGGTGATGGGCTAAGTACGGTAGATACTTTTCTGTGCTCAAGTGCACTTATTTCCACACCCGTGAAGTGTCAGAGAAGGGGGACTGACTTTATGGTTGCATAGGGCATGGTACTGTATAGTATATGTATATCTGCCCTGTAAAGATATATGTACTAATATTAAACATGAAAATAATTATTGGGAATATTTGTATCTTTAATTTATGTAGTGAATATGGAGTGGAATAGACATAACAACATGCAATTCCTGTGATGATAAATCATTGCACTAAACCTTGTCATCAAAGAATATGTTCCAATTTGTAAGTGTATGATACACAAGGCACAAGGTGCTCTTAGAATTACTTGTATGAAATATGAATTATGCTACTACTTTATTTTTCACTTACTAATGAATAAGTCAGTTTACAAAGGAAAAACATACTGTATATGACTGCTCATATCTCATTGCAATTAGTTAAACCCCCTTATTATGCATAAAATATATCAAAATAATAAAGGAATCTAAAAATACAAATACCAGCATCAGCTACTGCGCTTCATTATGTTGGACGGTTATATTTGTGTAATCGGTACTACTAGCCTATTTATAATATAAGTTAACAGGGAGACATATCTGTATATACCGAACATCCTTTGTAGAATCAACAATCCACAAAATTACTACAGAATTTTATAATATTAATAACATTTATATAAAATATACAACTGTGTATTATGTGATTGTGAACAACTTTTAAATAGTTTTTTATTAAAAAAAATATACTTTTTCAGATACAGCTTCTATGTATCCTAAATACATAGAAGCTGCATCTTGCCATCTAAGCTGAATCTGTCAGGTCTGCAGGACTGACGACTTAGTTGAACTGTGTTCTTGCGTGTCTACAGGATCCACCTGTTATGGATCACATCTAAGTTCATGAACTCAGATCTGATCAATAATAGCTGGAACCTGTGTGTCTCCGCTTTCACCGAAGCCGTCAGACCCATCATTTGACTTCAAAGGTTTACATAGTGTAACATCTGTGGCCGCGGACCATCGTTCAGACTTACCCTCTGACGGCCCCGGCCATGGACGTCTGTGTTCTCGGAGGCATCTCCCTCCTGGGAGGTGCCGGCACTCACTTTCGGGTTCTGAGACTGTTTCCCGCAGGGCACGCATACCCGCGCATGCACGGCCTTAAAGGGCCAGTACCTGTCTAGTTGTTTATAATCAGTAATTAGCCCAGAATGCTGCTGGACTATAAAAAGGGCTCTGTCCACTTGATCCTTGCCTGAGCGTTTTTGTATACCTAAAGTTTGTCTTGCAAATGGTCTCCCGGTGTTTTCCAGTTCCCAGTGTTATCCGTTCCTGCTGCCTGTACCCTGTATCCCGTGCTACCGTGCCTCTGTGCCATCTACAGTGAAAGTCAAGTCGTGTCTTCCGCTGCATCTACTGTGCCGTCTACAGTGAAAGTCAAGTTGTGTCATCGCTACTGTCTACATTGCCTCAGGTACTCTTTCTGGACTATAGACATTGTTTTGTACCTAGTTGGCCAGCTGCTATCTCGCTACACGGTACGGCCCAGTGGGTCCACACCCGGCGCAGTGACACATAACCTTTAATATCATTTCATTTTTTGTTCAAAATTCAGATTTCCTAATGTATCTCTACAGGAGTGTAATGCGCCCCACTCCTCGCCTCTCCCTTGGCGTCCTGGTCCACATTGTCGACCTCTTCCTCCTTATTCAACGTCTGGCTGCCGATGTGTTACTCTGGGTCCAACGAAAATTTTACATCCAGGTATATATGCTCCTTCTGCTCTGGAATTGCCAGAGCAATTTGCCTTTATTGAATTCCTAGTGTTCCAAGAGTATCCCTGCTGTCATGTTTCTAAATTCCTGTTGACCGACCTTTGCCTGTGTTTGATCATCCGTGCCTGCTGCCTGCCCTGACCTATTGCTACGTTCACCGTGTTGAATCTTCTGCCGCCTGCCCATTCCTATTGCTACGCTTGTTGTTCTGAACCTCTGCCAACTGCCCTGACCCATTGCTTCGGTTACCACTCTGCCACTGCAAAGGTCAGCTGTCACCAAGGGAGACTACTTTGGGGGTAGTAACCTGGGGTGTCCCCGCAGCAAAGTTCTCATCCCTGTACAAGGGTTAAAAGGTGAAAATCTGTGTTTCCCTTAGACTCAGCTTTCTGGAGAAGCCCCAAGTCAAAACCCTTGGTGACAGGGAGGGTTCACACCCCCCCCTTCTAGTTCTACTACAGCCCAATCCTAGGGCTGTCGTTACAAGGGGTACAGTGTTTTCTGATACAAAGCTCCAAACTATTTCACATAAACATAATTATTGATTGCCAGTGTAACGGCTGCCGCGCCGTTCCCCGCTGCTTCCACGGCCTCTGCTCCAGTTCCCGTCCCCTCCATTCCCTCATGCTCGTCCCGAGCTCCACTCACCCGATCCGAACGCTCTGCAGGCTCTGGGCGTCATCAGGTAACTGCATCTCTCACCTCCCTCCACGGCCGTCATCCACGATGTGCGGCTGCAGCCACTAGAGGTCACACTCGCTGACTCTTCCCTTCTTAAAGGGCCAGCACGTGCCAAAATCCTAAGACTTCCTATTTAAGGATCCTCTTCCCTCAGATCCTTGCTTGTTCAACCAAGTTATCCCTGTGAGCTTCCCTGTACCCAGTTTCCCTGTTACCTTGCCTTCTACCTTTGTCTGGATTTCCCGTTGTGACCTCTGCCTGAACTTGTACTATCCTTGCCTGCCGCCTGCCTTGACCTATTGCTATCCATACCCGTAACGACGTCTGCTGTCTGTACTGACTTCTGGCCTATTCATCTGACTGCCTCTAAACCTGCTGTGCCAAGCATTGCCCTGAGTTGCAAGCACCATCTCCCAGACGACACAGAGGATCCACAAACAAACCGGTGAGAACCGCTATAGTTTGAACAAGCCATAGATCCCCTTGACACAGCCCTGGCTGACGCGGCTGATATGCCTCAGGAACTTTCAAGACAACGAGTCCGCCAAGACCAGCTTTTCCAGCTTCTGCAAAATGTGTCCACTTGTTTGGACGAACTAGCGCCTCCGGTGCCTCCGATACAGCCACCACCACCGCAAGCTTCTGTCTACAGTCCAGTGCTACATTTACCTACTCCTGCCCGCTATGAGGGTAAACCCAAAACCTGCAGGGGATTTGTTAATCAATGCACCATCCATTTTGAAGTCATGGCGCATCATTTTTCCTCAGACAGGGCTAAGGTGGCCTACATCCTGTCCCTGCTTTCTGGCGAAGCACTGGCTTGGGCATCGACCTTGTGGGAGAGAAACGACCCCATAATGTATGATATTCAGAACTTTCTCTCCACATTTAAAAAGGTGTTTGAGAGAACCAGCTTCCTCTCTTCTCAAGCTCCGGCAAGGAACCTCCACTGTAGGCCAATACGCCATTCAATTTCACACCCTGGCTACAGAACTTCAGTGGAATAACGAGGCTTTGGTATCTACCTTCTGGGAGGGTCTGGCAGGCCAAATCAAGGATGAACATGCTGGCCGAGACCTTCCACCATCCTTGGATGACTTGCTCACTCTTGCCAATCGGATTGATATACATTTCCGCGAGAGACAACAAGAATCTGCTCGGGGGAATCGGACATCACGGTTGGCACCCACCTTCCAAAGGCCTCTTCTTGCCTCATCTTCCTCTCGGTCGGATGAACCCATGCAGGTGGAGAGAACAAGACTCACGCCCGAGGAGCGCCAGAATAGATGCAAGTTGAATTTATGTTTATATTGTGGTAGAAAAACGCACTTCCTCAAGGACTGTCCAGTGAGGCCGGAAAATTCCAACGCCTCGAGAAAGTAGGAGAGGCTACCCTAGGTGGAGTACCACCCTCTCAAAAGATGACCATACCGGCAAAACTGTCCTTTGCAAGAACCACTTTCTGCGTTCAAGCCTTTCTAGACTCCAGATCCGCTGGGAATTTCCTGTGCCAGTCCCTGGTAAATTGCTACCAAATCCCAGTTCAAAAACTAACCAAACCTTTGTCCTTTGCTTCTGTGGATGGGAGGCTTCTACAGGAGACTATATATCTTGTCACCGAGCCCATTTTCATGTTAACAGGGGCGCTGCACCAGGAACGTATCTCCTTCTACATTTTAAAGAACTCTCTGAACCCTTTGCTACTGGGTCTACCGTGGTTGCAGAAATACTCACCTTTTATTGACTGGACTGGAGGTCAAATTACCCGCTGGATTGACTTCTATCACCAACATTGTCTACAACCTATTTGCCCATCTATGCCTCAGCCTACAGAACCTAACTCAGCAGGACTTCCTGCTCCATATGAAAGCTTCTCTGATGTTTTCTGTAAACAACAAGCTGAATCACTGCCACCTCACAGGCCCTACGACTGTGCCATAGACCTAGTCCCCAATGCCATGCCTCCCAGAGGTAGAGTCTACCCTCTGTCTTTGCTCGAGACAGAGGCCATGTCTCGGTATATCCAAGAGAATCTGGAGAGATGATTCATCTGTAAGTCATCCTCTCCTGCTGGCGCAGGGTTTTCTTTGTGGGGAAAATAGATGGCTCCCTGCGTCCTTGCATTGATTACCGTGGGTTGAATAATATCACGTTAAAAAACAAGTACCCGTTACCATTGATCTCTGAACTCTTTGACCGCTTACAGGGGTCGAGAATTTTCACCAAATTAGCCCTACGTGGAGCTTATAACCTGATTCGTATCCGCGAAGGAGACGAATGGAAAACCATGTTCAACACTCGTGATGGGCATTTTGAATACTTCGTCATGCCCTTTGGACTCAGTAATGCTCCTACGGTTTTCCAGGCCTTTGTTAATGAAATTTTTCGAGATCTATTGTACAGCTGTGTGGTGGTATACCTAGATGACATTTTAATCTTTTCTCCCAATATTCAGACTCATCGTGTGCATGTGTGCCAAGTGTTACAGCATCTGCGAGAGAACTCCCTGTTTGCTAAACTGGAGAAATGCCTCTTCGGGTAAACCAGCCTGCCTTTCCTGGGGTATGTCATTTCCGACCAGGGGCTTCAAATGGATCCAGCCAAGCTGTCCTCAATTCTCAACTGGCCTCGTCCTCAAGGACTCAAAGCTGTTCAACGCCTGCTGGGATTCGCAAATTATTACCACAAGTTTATTCCTCACTTCTCCTCTATGACAGTTCCTATTTCTGCACTGACCAAAAAGGGGGTTAATGCCAAAGACTGGATCAGGGAGGCCGAAGCCACATTCCAAGCTCTTAAAATTGCCTTCTCTTCTGCTTCAGTCCTACATAGACCGGATTCCACCAAACCCTTTGTTCTGGAGTTCGATGCTTCATCTGTGGGAGTCAGAGCTATTATTTCACAAAAGAGTTGTAGAGGGAAACATGTGGCCTGTGGCTTTTTCTCCAAATAATTTACACCTGCAGAGAAAAATTACGGTATTAGAGATAAAGAACTTTTGGCTATTAAATTGGCCCTGGAGGAGTGGAGACATTTGCTAAAGGGTGCACAGCATCCTATCATCATCTACATAGATCATAAAAACCTCCTTTACCTGCAATCTGCTCAACGCCTGAATCCTCGCCAAGCAGGGTGGGCATTATTCTTCTCAAATCTTGAGGCAGATTTTCCTCTCCCTGCACGCCGATTTTCGCTGCGTTTTTCGCCCGCGGCCATTGAAGTCAATGGGAGGTCAGAGGTGTAAATGCCCGAAGATAGGGCATGTCCCTTCTTTCTCCCGGTAAAACCACCTCGCGGGAAAAAGACGCCTCCGCCTCCCATTGAAAGCCAATCAGAGAACGGGGCCTGGAGCTGGAGCTCCAGGAGCACCAATGATGATCCGGCCCTGTCTAGCACTGTGGACAAATATCTTAATCTATAACTCATCTGTCCAAAGATAAAAGTTCAGGTGTTTGCCTATGTGTTCATAGGTAAGCTTTAGTCTCCCCTAAGGTTATTTCTATACATTAAAGGTTTCCTCCTGGCACAACCATGCAGATCTAATTTGTGCCACTTTCTGTGGTAAACACATGCAGTTTCATATCAATAGTGACGAGATTTACCTGTAGGCCCAGTGATGACTTTCTGGGGTGCTTAAGTTTATGAAAGTGATGTCAGTCTTCTCCCTTTTTGACAGCAAATCTCTCTATAGCACCAATGGATGAGACAGATAAAAATTATTTATAGCTCATTCTATGGGATTTCCAGTACAACATCAGTGCTGGACGCTATTATATTTTTTATTTTTCTTACTAGGGCTCATGATGAGACGAGGACAACAATATCTACTGAAATGCATTGAGTACAGTTCGACTGCAGTTTGAACCACACAATAGTTGACATAATGTTACTGAGTACGCTATAATTTAATCAGAATATTCAGACTTTGACAATTTTGTAAGAGAAATGAGCTGGAGGTTTTAGGCTGAAAAAAAGGCAACATTTGAGAGGGCGTTAATAGGCAAAAACTGATAGAGAGAGAACTGCTTTTGATAGCCCGATTCTGTCCGTTTTTCACCCCTCCTATTGTCACGGCTCCGCAAAATTGATAGTAGCTTTGTAATCAGTGTTTTCTAATGTTTGTTATCATGGGACCTATATTTTAATACTTACTATTAAAAGTTAAGTTTTAGTTTCTTGCAGGAGTAATATAATTTTGAACTCATATTTTAGTGAGATGAAAATCCTCCAATCCTGACACTAGTAGAATTAAATCTATATTTTTTTTACTGGCAGCCTATAGTCTATATCCTGTTCATAGACTGTAGAATGCTATCTGTGCATCATTGCTTTTAGCTCGGAGAACAGTGTAAAAGTACAGTACTTAGAGAGAAATGAAAGGCAGGATGGTATATACACATCATTCCAGAAGTATATTAGAAATCTGCTATTTAAGCCATTTTCTATAATAGTAGTACACTATGTTTACAAGCAAATACATTTCAGAAAAATACTACGAGAGAGAATGACCATTGCCTATTAGTGTACACTGTATAGTTATGCAGTATGTAGGTTTCAATAAATAGTATGCTGATTAAATAAAAGCAGTATCACTAATAAAAGGCTAGAAGTATTTAGGTCAGAATTTTGCATCAGTATTTGTAAGATAAAATCAGTAGTGGAACCTTCACAGATAAAAGTATAATGGAAAGATACGTTTCAAAAGGGGGAAATGAAAATATAGTTAAAATTTAAAGGAGTTGTCCAGGTTGGGGGCTGTTTTTTATACAGTGTATGGTCGGTGGGGATCCGACATCCGGACCCCGCATTGATCAGCTGTGCCTGCTGCCTTTTAAACATCATATGCATAACTCCAATGAAAATATCTAAAGCATCAAATTATAGCAGAAAAAAACTGGAACCATCTTACCAGTTCCTAAAGATTGCCTTGTTAGAGGAAAGGTCTGGGTTTACAGCTGGGGAGGGACATCAATAATTCCCTATTATGAGCCTACATCTACAGGCCATCTGACCATATCGGGTTAACGCAAACAGAGGAACATTCCCAAACAGAACCTGTTTCCTCTATTGTATACATAAGCCCTCAACAGTTGCCCCTAATGCTTTTGTCCCAGAGATTTATAATTGAAAGATGTATAACCTCTTCCCTGTTTATATCCCACTCCTGGTTTTGACTTACAAATACTGAAGCAAAATACTTTCCTAAATACTGCTTTATGAAAGTAGACTTCGGGTATGTTCACATTTATGTAATTTTTTTTTGTTTGTTTTTTTGCAGAAATCTATGTAAATACTGTAGAAACAACCCCATTCACAAGTATGATTTTCAATTGCAAAAACGTCTACAAGTCTGTCCCATGTGAATATACCTTAGGCTGAATAATCTTGAATATAGCAGTCAGGACTGCATTAGGTTAATAAATCGCATGCAGTAATATTGAAATCATGCAACTTATTATTGTATGAATTTTATTTATACACTGTAATGGCAAAATTTCTATATACAAGTAATTGTATTTTTAAGCTAAATGGACATGGACATTTTGATTGACTGAGGAAGGCTGACATCCAGATTGCACTTTACTTATAAAATTAATAAGTTTAACGGTAAACGCCGTTAAAAAATCTTTAAACCAATGCCAGAATAGCTGTTTACTGTTTATTTTCTCTCCCAAAAACAGGAAGAATAAGAAAAAGGTCATATGTAGTCCAAATGGAACCAATGAAAACTAGAAGTAGTCACAAAATAAAACAAGCCCTTGGGTCTTGAATTGCAGCAACACAAAAAAAAAAATATTTTGAAAAAATAAAGTAGTAAAACATAACAAAAACTATATAAATCTTGTATTATCATAACCGCAACAGCCCGTAGAATAAAGTTAACATATTATTTATACCTCACGGTGAACGCCATAAATTGCAGGATTTTTACCACCCTCGCAAATTTATTAGAAATGATTTTCAATACATTATATGTACCCCAAAACGGTTCCTATAAAAACGACAACTCATCCCACAAAATGCAAAGTCTCATACAGTTGCATTGAAGAAAAAGGAAAAGGTTATAACCGCTGAAACAGGGAGAAACGTTTTTACTAAAATTAGTTGTGTCACTAAGGGATTAAAAAGCACTTAAAGGGGTTTTCCGAGATCTTAAACTTATTTTAATTTATTTGCGGCCGCCTTATTTTTCCCCACATAAACCCCCCTGAATACCTTTTTTTTTACTTTTCCAGTAATTTCGGTCCTATAAACTTCATTTTGTGACATCTCGCACTTTGTTGACATCACTCCTTTAACCCCTTAGTGTCCAAGCCACTTTTTTTTTTATTTTTGTTTTACATTCCCTGCCTCCTATGAGCCATAACTTTTTTATTTTTCTGTCAATGGAGTGGTGTGAGGGCTTGTTTGTTGCAGGAGGAGTTGTAGTTTCTACTGGCACTGTTTAAAATACCATATAATGTTCTGGAAAACTGAAAAAAAAATTCAAGTGATGTGGAATTGTAAAAAACTGTGATTTTTCCTTTTTCTTTTGGGTTTCGTTTTCACGACTTTCACCGTGCGGTAAAAATGACAAATTAACTTTATTCTGCTGGTCAATACGATTACGGCAATACCATATTTATATAGGCTTTTTAATGTTTTACTCCTTTTACAAAGAAAAAATTATTTGTTAGAAACATCTTTTTATTTTTTTTCCATACTCTGAAAGCCACAACTTTTTTATTTTTCCGTGGATTGGGCGGTGTGAGGGCTTATTTTTGCGGCACAAGCGGTGGTTTTTATTGGTACAATTTTCTGGTCTGTACCACTTTTTTTCTCAAAAAATTTTCACTACTAAATTGACAAAGAAACAGTGATTCCGGCATTTTATGTTTTTTTTCTTTTTACGGCGTTTACCGTGGTATATTGTAAGGGTATGTGCACACGAAAACTGTCTTTTACGTCTGAAAAGACAGACTGTTTTCAGGAGAAAACAGCTGCGTCGTTTCAGACGTAAAATCTCCTCCTCGCATTATGCGAGGCGTCTTTGACACTCGTAAATCTTGAGCTTCTCTTCATTTACTTCAATGAAGAACGGCTCAAATTACGTTGCAAAGAAGTGCCCTGCAATTCTTTGACGAGGCAGTCATTTTACGCGTCGTCGTTTGACAGCTGTCAAACGACGATGCGTAAATGACAGGTCGTCGGCACAGTACGTCGGCATACCCATTCAAATGAATGGGCAGATGTTTGCCGACGTATTGGAGCCCTATTTTCAGAAGTAAAACGAGGCATAATACGCCTCTTTTACGTTTGAAAATAGGTCATGTGAACCCAGCCTAATAGTTCGGACTTTTACTGAAGCAGCAAAACCAATTTTTGTAAAGGATCTGCCAGGCACAGCTTCAGGGTTAACTCCCAGAACTAATCAGTCTGCACCTGAGAATACATCCCTGAGACTGACTCCTGCTTCCACCATTCAGGCTGGCAGGCTTAGGAGTGGGAGAGCCTATCGTAACCTGGCCAGACTCAGCTAGCTCCCGCCCTCGGTCTATTTAAGCCTGCACTTCCTGTCCCTCGGTGCTTGTTATTGCTTGTGTTTCTTTCCTTCTGGTTTCCTGGCCAAGCTACAGCTCCTGCTATTTTTGATCCTGCTCCATACAGACCCTGGCATACCGACTACTCTTCTGCTTTTCGTTTTGTACCTCGCACACTCCTGGCTTGACTCGGCTCGTTCACCACTCTGGTTGCTCACGGTGTTGCCGTGGGCAACGGCCCCTTTTCCTTGCTTGTGTTCCTTTGTATGTTTGTCGTGTTTGTCGTGCACTTACTGAGCGCAGGGACCGCCGCCCAGTTGTACCCCGTCGCCTAGGGCGGGTCGTTGCAAGTAGGCAGGGACAGAGTGGCGGGTAGATTAGGGCTCACTTGTCCGTCTCCCTACCCCCTGCCATTACAATTTTGTTTATTTTTTAAAATTTTTACGTTACTTAAATAGAAAAATGGGAAAAGGGGTGTTTTTTGAACTTTTACTTGTTTTTTTTTTTTTTTTAATGGCACTACTATAAGCTTTATTTAACTTTTTTTTACACATTCTATTAGTCCCCGTAGGGGACTTGAACTCGTTGGATCGCTGGTGCAATACACGGCAATACTAACGTTTTGCAGTATATTGTCATTTTTACATGCATCTGTTAAGCCCTGCCACAGGCAGGGCTTAACAGAGACAGAGTGAAGGCAGACCTGGAGGGCTTTATTAGGCCCCTCGGCTACCATGACAACCATTGGCGACCCTCGATCAAACTATGGGACCGCCGATGAGCTGTCGTAGTGGGTGTCCCCTCTCTATATCGCCTCAGATGCTGCGGTCGCAATTGACCGCAGCATTTGAAGGGTTATACGGCCAGGAACAGCACGATTGCTGTTCCTGGCAGTTAGTCCCGGGTGTCGGCTGTAAAACACAGCCAACACTCGCGGTGAGCGCGCTTCATACTTCTCCCTCTGCACCTCGACGTAAGTGCACGTCAGGGTGCGTTTAGGGGTTAATGTTATGACCGCTTCTAGCTACACTTCCAGTATGCACCAGTTCTCAATGTGCTGAGCATGCATGGTTCAAAGAGAGATTCTTTGAATGGCACATGCGTACGGATAATGCCTCGTCGACTAGGCCAACCCTTTGAACCGGCATCATTAATGACACGCCATTCAGTGAGCCAGCCAGAAGTGGTGTTCGTCTGGAATAATAGAAGAGCGCTGAATGATCGGATCATCATCAAAAGTACAGAATTCTGATGGGGCAGTGTCATGTGTCCGGAGTTGCATTGAGGGGAATTCGTGTTCTTTAAAAAGGTAAGTATAATGGAAAGTTTGTTTAATAGCTATTTGCTATCTGTTTGTTAATAATTATTTGAAAGCGGAAAACCCCTTTAAGGAACCTGAGTTATGAGCCAATTATATCTAATAAATTCTAAATCTTTAACAACAAAAAAAGTGACATTTTTGGGAGGTTTTTTCCAATTTTAATGTGACAGTCATGAGGTTAAAGTGGTTGTCCGGAATAAATAAAATATAGGCAATGGGGGAAAATGGTAAAAAATAATAGAAGATGCATTACTTACCTTTTAGATTCCAGTACCTATGTCAAGTGCAAGGTCACCTAGAATTTCAAAGCTGAAAATCTTGAAAATGTATAGTTGGTCTGAATATACTGTGTAGTAGGAAAAGTAAAACATCCGCTAGAAATAATGGAATATAATCTATTCTATTTGAAGCTGTACCTGGACACCTGCTGATGTTCGGCTAATAACTATAGGTAGTTATTTAGATGATGATCCAGAAAACACTTTTCCGTACTTAGATAAAGCACACAGGCTTGAAAGTAGTAGGGGTGCTATTAGATAATATAGGAAATTCTATTTGTCTAAATGTTTTAACAGTACTGCAGAAGCTTGGAAAAAGTGCCTAATGTATGTAATGTGGTCTTAATTCACTGGCTTTCAGTGCTGTAAATTAGACACTATTATGCCTTCTTAGTGTCCATTAGCAATTATTTATTACTTATAGGCATGCTATTATGAAGTGCTAAAAATGTATATGAAATAAAACATAAAACTTTGTATATTCCCCCCCAAAAATATTTTTTTCTATTAGACTCAACTTTTGTATTTCGCTTATGATGCAGTCTTTTAGAGACAAATTAGATGTGAACAAAGGTGAGCGTATGTACCGATATTCCTTTCGGGTCCAATTCTATCGAACAGGTCATCAGATTCGATTCGGTCCGAATAAATTTGTTGTGAATTGAAAGTGCCCCAATTGCCCTGAAAAGTCATTAATGACACTGGGGTTCTCTAGGACTTAATCCAACCCCTTTTAAGCTCTTTAACTCCAAAACAGCAATAGTAATGTCAAAGTGACCGCACCATACATGGCTATAGGTAAAGGGTAGCCGATGGTAACAAATAGCCTGTTTAAAAACACACTGCATTGTTAGATTTTTAATGCTTTTTAAAATTAAAAAAAATATCCAAAAATTATCCCCTTTTTGGTGCCAGATGTTTGCTGATGTTTATACACACATTGTGGTATCTGAAGAAGAAATGGTTATTTAACAAGCCGTCAGTGACGTCTGTTTCAGCAGACAGCAGGACACTATCAGCACCAGGTTTAATATTTTTGAGGAAGATTTGTGAATGATGTGATAAAGATTGGTGTTTCATAAATAAATGTTATATTTGTATAGCTGCAGCAGCGCTCACTCACAGCAATGGCTGCCTGTGCCTGCATAAGACACTGAAACTGACTGACTCCTATCTCTCTCTAAAATCTTTCTCTCCATCAAATTATTGTAAATCTATCTATTCACTTCTCACTATGAAACACACTCATTGACACTAACCCACTATTGATTTGTAGTCTGTGTTCTACTATCTCTTAGGTCTCATGCACACAAATGTGTTTTTGCATCCGCAACTTATCCGCAAAAATCCGGATGAAGTGCGGACCCATTCATTTTTATGAGCCCATGCACACGACCGTGGTTTCCACGGATCGTGCATTGACCGGGAGCACAGACCACAAAAAAATAGGACAAGTCATTTTAAGTCCTTGAGCTGCCCTCTTCTGTCCAATCACTGCTGACAGTGTTCCTCGTCAACATGGTGTGTCCTTACTCAGTCTGACACTGTCAACACTGATTGGACTGAAGAGGGCAGCTCAAGGACTGAAGTATACTGACAACACGCAATTTCTCAATTTGTTCATATATTTCCAGGAATAACAGAGGAATCGCACAAAGCAGAGTTATAAGAAAATATGCTCCCAAATGCAAATAATTATAAAACAGACATGTCATGAGAGCTGAGAAACTCTTAAAAAAACAAATAAAAAAACTAATTATATATATATATATATATATATATATATATATACACAACAGCTGTACTTTTTTTTCAGCTGTACTGCTAGTAATGCTGGGTGATCACTTATTTGGCTACAAGTACAGCTTCTATAGTGGTGTTAGCCATCTTTCTTGAATAGCAAATCTACTTGTGTATGCAAATATGCAGGACAGTTATGCATAATATGTGGCTGTAGCACTGAATACCATTTGGGATTTTTGTAAAAATCACGGTTACTTATTTAGTGTAAATCTGTCCCTTCATCTCAGGAGAGAGATTAACGTGGCTGATGAATTTACTGTAGCTTACAAAGAAATATTAAGACTGCATACACTTAAAGAGGCTCTGTCACCACATTATAAGTGCCCTACCTCCTACATAATGTGATCGGCGCTGTAATGTAGATAATAGCAGTGGTTTTTATTTAGAAAAACAATCAATTTTGACTTAGAGTTATGACCTATTTTAGATTTATGTTAAGGACTTTCTTAATAGACAACTGGGCGTGTTTTTACTTTTTGACCAAGTGGGTGTTCTAAAGAGAAGTGTATGACGCTGATCAATCAGTGTCATACACTTCTCTCCATTCATGTACTCAGACATCGTGATGTCGCGAGATCATGATGTGCTGTCACTTACTCACACATTAACGATACTGAAGTGCCTTGAGAGTGAATAGACATCGCTTCCAGCCAGGACGCGATGTCTATTCACAATCCTGACACTTCGGTAACGTTTGTGTGGGACTTAATGACAGCAAGCGTGATCGTGTGATTTCACGCTGTAAATGACAGCACAGCGTGATCTTGATATGCTGTGCTGTAAGTCCCAAGATCTCGCAAGATCACGATGTCTAAGTACATGAATGGAGAGAAGTGTATGACGCTGATTGGTCAGTGTCATACACTTCTCTTTACAATGCCCACTTGGTCAAAAAGTAAAAACACGCCCAGTTGTCTATTAAGAAAGGCATTAGCATAAATCTAAAATAGGTCATAAATCAAAATTTATAGTTTTTCTAAATAAAAACCACTGCTGTGATCTACATTACTGTGCCGATCACATTATGTAAGAGATAGGGCACTTATAATGTGGTGACAGAGCCTCTTTAAAGGAAACTATCAGAGTCAGGGCCGTCATCAGGACAGTACAGCTGGTACTGCCGTCAAGGGTCAGTCACAAAGATAAAATAAAAAGGGGCCTGCCCGCTGCATGTTCTTTAGTGAGCAGGGCCCCAGCAGTAGTTACTTTGCAGAGAGGAACGGGCCACATTGCATTGCATAACAAAGCCAGCGTCCGGAAATTGTCTGCGGTGCATACAAGGACCTGGCGTCAGGACCTTGTATGCAGTGCTGCACACAAAATCATGATGCTGGCCAACATCTGGACCTTTTTGCGGAAACAATAGCGAAGCCACAAAACAAAATGGAAATCTTACGGAACGGAAACAAACGGAAACCAACTGCAGTGGAAGCTATGGTATCAGTTTGGCTTTCCTTTCATCGGTTCCACCGACGGAAAGGTAGAATGGAACCAATGAACAGAAGCACGACGCTGATGTGAACACACCCTTAGTGTTGTACACAAGGCCGCACCGTCCATGAGGTAAGATGAGCTGCCCGCCTCAGGTGGCGGCCTGGTGCCTTTCTGAGGGGGCGGCAGCCCAACTGAATACTTGTTCTGGTGCTGTATTTATGTACTGAGCTTGTTTCTTGTCCTGTATTTATGTACTGAGCTTGTTTCTGGTCCTGTATTTATGTACTGAGCTTGGTTTTGGTCCTGTATTTATGTACCGAGCTTGGTTCTGGTGCTGTATTTATGTACCGAGCTTTGTTCTGGGGCTGTATTTATGTACTGAGCTTGGTTGTGGTGCTGCATATGTGCACTGAGCTTTGTTCTGGTTCTGTATTTATGTACTGAGTGTAATGGCCGCGGTCATGGACCACAGCCTCAACTTACCTGCTGGCATCCACAGACCTCCTTCCAGCGGCCAACATCTCCTTCCCTGAGAGACGTCAGCACATCCGGTCGCTCTGTCCTGCAATGTCTGTGAGGGGGCACGTGCGTGCTGGTTCCCGGCCTTAAAGGGAATATGTAATTAGTTAATTATTTCCTAGACGACCCTGGACTATAATAAGGGCCCTGCCCTTTCACTCCTTGCCTGAACGTTGTTGTAGTTTTCCCATGTTCGTATTGCAAATGGTCCCTTAGTGTTATCCTGCTCCCAGTGTTTCCCGTGGCCTGCTACCTGTATCCCGTGCTGTGTTTGGTTCCTGAGCCTGTCTAGCATTGGAGTCGTGTAGTGCCACCTGCTGTTATAATCTATAGTGTAGAAAAAGGAGAAAATGCACGACGTCACATAGTGCAGGTAAAACTGATAGACAGTATAAAAGGTAGCTAGTGGTTATATGGGTTGTGCTAGTCAGACACAACTTTGATGTGTGTGGGGGTTTTGGAAACCAAACGTAAGCTGCTGCCACAGTCCGATCCAGTAAACAATAGTGTTACCGACAGAAATCAGGGGGAAATAAAATATATTGAAAACATGGACCAAAAAAAACTGCACTGCTAAACTTATAATATGATCACTGTAGTAATGTAAATTTATTTATTACAATGTGATCCTCATTATAAGTTTAGCAGCGCCGTTTTTTGGTCCATATTTTCAATATATATTTTTTTCACCTGTTGTTATAAACCACGTCTAGTGTCATCTGCCATCCCTGGTATCATCCACCACGTCTGGCGCAACCTGCCATGCCTGCTGGTATACACCACATTTGGTGTCATCTGCCAACCCTGGTATCATCCTCCATGTCTGGCGCAACCTGCCACATCTAGCCCCATCCGTGCCTAAGCCTCTGCCACTATCTAGACTATCTCAGATATCCTTGTGTTACGAACTATTGTATAGACTTTGCATAGGGTGTGACTTGGCCAGCTGCTTCTCTGCTACGGCGGAGCAGCCTAGTGGGTCTACATACCCCAAGATCATGACAGTACGCTC
This sequence comes from Rhinoderma darwinii, assembly GCF_050947455.1. Lineage (NCBI taxonomy): Eukaryota > Metazoa > Chordata > Amphibia > Anura > Rhinodermatidae > Rhinoderma > Rhinoderma darwinii. The sequence continues at coordinate 221,610,996 of NC_134690.1, read as the reverse complement.
AGGCCATGAAACCTGCTGGCCAATCCAAGACTGCAGTTCAGGTGATACAAACATATGCGTGACATATGCACACGCCAGGATCAACTCCTCGTGGCTGTAAACTCCATCACCGCCTGACTGGATCAACCTCCTGCTCCTCTTGCGGTTGCTGCTGCTGTTTCACTGCCCGTCACTCCTCCTGTCTGTTCCAGATGGATCCACAGTTTTGTTGCTCCTTCCTCCCTATGACGGTGATCCTAGAGCCTGTAGAGTTTTCCTCTACCAATTTATCATTAATTTTAGGCTACTAGCTCATCTCTTCCCCTCTGATGAGGCCATGGTAGCGTTCATCATTTCCCTTCTCGCTGGCAGGGCCATGGCATGGGCGAATCCCATCTTGGCGTGACAGGGACCTGAATTCTCGGACCTAGTTCTCTTCCTACAGACCTTCCGTACTGTGTTCGAGGAGCCGGGTCGAACATCCTCTGCAGCGGCCACTCTGCTAAACCTTAAACAACAAGTGTCCACAGTAGGAGAGTATGCTATCTCCTTCCGTACCCTGGCGGCAGAGTTGGCATGGAACAATGAGGCGTTGGTGGCGACCTTTTGGCAAGGACTGTCCTCGCACATCAAGGACGAGTTAGTATCCCGCGATCTTCCTTCTACCCTGGATGCTCTTATCCTGTTGGCTACCCGGGTTGACATGAGAATCTAGGAACGGGCTCAGGAGGTTCGGCGGGGGAGACGTTTCCATAGACTGGCACCCTCGTTCCAGAGACCCCCTGTTGTCCTACCTGAGGGACCTATGCAGGTAGACAGAACCAAACTGTCTGAGCAGGAGAAACAGCGCAGACCCTCTTCAGGTCTGTGTTTGCATTGCGGCCTTAAAGGCCATTTTGTGTGCCAATGTCCACAAAAACTGGGAAACTCCAGCACCTAGAGTTGGTTGGAGAGACAACCCTAGGTGGGATGACGCCAAGCATCAAAGCCTCTCCCAAGTTGTCCATTCCTGTGACCATCATCTCTGGTGAGACATCACACTCCTCCTCAGCCTATCTGGACTCTGGAGCAGCTAAAAATGTTATTCAGCAGGATCTAGTGGATTGCCTACATCTACCCACAGTTCTTCTGGAGAGACCCCTGGCGGTTGCCTCTGTGAATGGACTACCTTTGCCTGATCATGTCGTATTCATCACTAAGCCACTGACACTGCAAATCTGAGTTCCTCACTCGGAACAGATTACATTCCTCGTTCTAACTAAAGCCATCAACCCTGTCCTGCTGGGCCAGCCTTGGCTTCGCCTACATGCTCCGCTTCTTGACTGTAGTTCTGGAGAAGTCCTCCAATGGTGGCCCAAATGCCTTGCCCGCTGCCTGCCACAGGTTCGCCCTGTTTTGCTGCCACTGCCACAGTCACTCTCCGATCTACCGTCACATTATGCTAGTTTTGCAGACGTCTTGTCACGTAGGGTTCGTGGACCCACTGGGCCGTACCACCTTGGCGGTATGGCAGCTTGCCAACAGGGCGCAGGTCAAAGTCTATAGTTCATATAGGGTACCTGTGGCAACTCGGACAGTAGCAAGGCAGGTTCGGCTGGGACTAGGCAGCGGGTAGACGTCAGGTGTGGAATACAGCACAACACATCTACAGCACAGCATGGCACTTGACCTGGATACAGTTACAAGGTACGGATAGCACTAGGTAATGGTGTGGGTGCATGAGTAGGGGCCCAACCCGATCCAGTAAAGAAACGAAGTACTATGCACACCAATATGGAATCATTTATCCAAGTAATTAATTTATTTATTTGTAGCCAGTGACAGTGCGTGCGACGTTTCGGTCAAAATATTGACCTTCCTCAGGCACTTTAGTCAATGCTGGTCCTGCGTGGCTAGCGCTGTAAGATTGGCGGGTAACCGCTGTGTACGGGACCCAGCCAAGGTGAGTGGAAGTGAGCGCTGGCGTCTCCTGAGGAGGAGACTGGGGCCAGTGCTCGCCGACCCATGACTGTGGACGTCAGGAGGTGAGTGAACCGGACGGCCCGCAGCCATGGACATGTCAGGTCTTCAGTAAGAAGGAGGCAGAGACTCTTCCTACCCTCGCATCTACGATTGCCCTGTTGAGTTACTTCCTGATGCCTCGCCACCTCGAGGTATGTCTTCTCATGTATGGACTGTGCCTCGAACAAATCTACCCACTCCAAACCTGCTGGACTGTAACTACCCCTGCCTGTTCCTGATGCCCCTTGGCCGCATATTGCTATGGCCTTTATCACCAACCTTCCTCCTTCAGCTGGATGTACTACGATCTGGGTAGTAGTGGATCGTTTCTCTAAAATGGCACAATTTATTCCACTGACTGGCCTCCCGTCTGCTCCTCGTCTGGCATATCTGTTTATTTTGCACTTTTTCCGGCTATACAGACCTCCTCTGCATATTGTCTCAGACCGGGGTGTACAATTTACCTCCAAGTTCTGGAGAGCCTTGTGTAACCTATTAGATGTAAAACTGGACTTCACTTCTGCCTATCACTCACAGGCCAATGGTCAAGTGGAGAGGACCAATCAAATTTTGGAAGAACTATCTCTGTCATTTTGTTTCTGCATAATATGACAATTGGGTGCAACTTCTGCCTTTGGCGGAATTCTCATACATCCATTATACAAGTGATTCTACTGCCTCGTCTCCTTTTTACATTGTGTAAAGTTAGCATCCTCGAGTTCCTCTTCCTGTGCGAGCCATGACTCAAGTACCAGCCTAAAATTCTTCATTTGGGACTTTTATTCACATCTGGCAGCAAACTATGTCTGGGATCCTCCAGGCAGTGGACCGCATGAAAAAGCATGATAAGAGAAAGAAGAAAAGTTCCTCCTCAGTTCTATCCTTGAGTCAAGGTCTGGCTTTCCTCATAGAACATTCATTTGAAGGTGCCCTCATACAAGTTTGACCCAGGTTCCTCGGACCCTTTGAGCTCCTACACCAGATAAACCCTTTCTCCTATAAGCTCTGGCTGCCTTCTACCCACAGAATCCCCAACTCCTATCATATGTCCCTCCTGAAACCTGTGGTCCTGAACCGCTACAGTAAAACTCCTAGTCCTGCAGCTGCTCCCAGCGGTTTACCTAATGTGTTTGAGGTGAGGGAGATCCTGGACTTCAAGAGGGTAGTAGGAAGGACTTTCTATTTGGTGGACTGGAGAGGGTTTGGTCCTGAGGAGAGGTTCTGAGAATCACAGGAGAACCTTAATGCCCCTACCCTCGTTAAAAAAGTCCTCTCTCGCTCTGGATCTAGGAAGAGGGGGCGTAAGGGGAGAGTACTGTAATGTGCGCTGTTGGGGACCGCAGCCTCCCCTTACCTGCTAGCATCTGCAGATCTCCTTCCTGTGGCCGACGTCTCCTTCCTCAGAGACGTCAGTGCATCTGGCCACTCTGTCCTGCAATGTCCGCGAGGGGGCGCGTGCGCATTGGTTCCCTGCCTTAAAGGGCCTAAAAGGCCACGCACATGTAATTAATTAATTCATTAATTAATTATTTCCCAGACCACTCTGGACTATAAAAAGGGTGCTGCCCTTTCACTCCTTTCACTCCCTTCACTCCTTGTCTGAGCGTTGTTGTAGTTTTCTCATATTCGTATTGCAAATGGTCCCTCAATGTTATCCTGCTCCCAGTGTTTCCTGTGCCCTGTTACCTGTGTCCTGTATCCCGTGCTGTGTTTGGTTCCTGAGCCTGTTTAGTGTTGGGGTCGTGTTGTGCCGCCTGCTGTTGTACACCACGTCTGTGTGATCTGCCAACCCTGGTATCATTCGCCACATCTGGTGCAATCTGCAACATCTAGCCCCATCCGTGCCTAAGCCTCTGCCACTATCTAGACTATCTCAGGTACCCTTGCATTATGACATTTTGTATAGACTTTGCATAGGCTGTGATTTGGCCAGCTGCCTCTCCGCTACTGCAGAGCGGCCTAGTGGGTCCACATACCACAAGATTGTGACACTATGCTTGGTTATGGTCCTGTATTTATGTACTGAGCTTTGTTCTGATGCTGTATTTATGTACTGAGCTTGCTTCTGGTGCTGTATATATGCACTGAGCTTAGTTCTGGTGCTGTATTTATGTACTGAGCTTTATTCTGGTGCTGTATTTATGTACTGAGCTTTGTTCTGGTGCTGTATATATGCTCTCAGCTTTGTTCTAGTGTTGTATTTATGTAAGGAACTTAGTTCTGGTGCTGTATTTATGTACTGAGCTTAGTTCTGGTGCTGTATGTATGTACTGAGATTGGTTCTGTTGGTGAATTTATGTACTGAGCTTTATTCTGGTGCTGTATATATGTACTGAACTTGGTTCTGGAGTTGTATATATGTACTGTGCTTGGTTCTGGTGTTATATATATATATATGTACTGAGCTGGTTGTGGTGTTGTGTGTATATATATGTACTAAGCTTGGTTCTGGTGTTGTATTTATGTACTGAATGTGTGGGCATGTGGACCCACTAGGCCGCATCGCCATAGCGGGGAGGCAGCTAGCCACACAACAGAGCACCCAAGCAATACAAAGTCCCACACTAGGGTACCTGAATAGTCCAGACAGAGGCCGAGGCTTTAGCATGGATGGAGGTGGGTACAGCAGGTTACACCAGACGTGGCTGATGACAGCAGGTGCAGCGGGTTGCGCCAGACGTGGCGGATAACTCTGGACGTGGCAGATGACACTGGATGTAGTACAAGACAGGACGTGGTAGATGACACTGGACGTGGCAGACGACAGCAGGTGAAATAGGGCACAAATCCAACACTAACAGGCTCAGGAACAAGAACACAGCATGGAATACAGGATACAGGTAACAGGGTACGGGTAACAACAGGAACAGGATAACACTAAGGAACCATTTGCAAGACTGACATGGGAAAACTAACAATGCTCAGGCAATGGGCAAAGGGGCAGGGCCCTTCTTATAGTTCAGGAAATCATGGGCGAGTTGATGATGATGATTTCCCATGTGCCCTATAAGGCTGGGCACTGGCATGCGCGCGCACCCGTATGGGACACAGAGGACCGGAGCGGAAGTGAGAGCTGGCGTCTCCTGGGAAGGAGATGCGAGCCAGCGCTCAGGGATCCATGGCTGCGGCTGCCGGAGGGTGAGTAAACCCGACGGTGCGCGGCCATAGACGCTACAGTTTCCCCCCTCTTACGCCCCCTCTTCTTGGGTCCAGAGCGAGAGAGGAACTTCTTAATGAGAGCAGGGGCACTGAGGTTCTCTTCTGGCTCCCAGGACCTCCCCTCAGGACCAAACCCTCTCCAGTCCTTCCTCCTACCCTTTTGCAGTACAGGATCTCCCTCACCTCAAACACATCAGATGAACTGCTGGGAGCAACTGCGGGACTGGAAGTCTTACTGTAGCAGTTCAGAACCACTGGATTCAGGAGGGACACATGAAAGGAGTTGGGGATTCTGAGGGTAGGAGGTAGCCGAAGATTATAGGAGACAGGGTTTATCTGTTGCAATATCTCAAAAGGTCCGAGGAACCTGGGAGTAAACTTCTATGAAGGTACCTTTAAACGAATATTCCGTGAGGACAGCCTGACTTTGGTACCTGGAAGATACTGAGGCAGCTATCATTATTTATATCCGCTTTTCGCTTCATGCGATCGATTGCCAGCAAAATAGAGGACTAGGTCTGTTGCCAGATTTGCAGGAAAAAACCCAAATGCAGAGTCAGCAGCGGGTACCTGAGATGTAGTCGACACAGGAAGAGGGACTCTAGGATGTTGAATGTACACAATGTAGAATGGTGTGGAAGTGGTGGACTCACTTGTGTGATTGTTATACGAGAAATCAGCCCATGGAAGAAGCTGTACCCAGTTATTATGCTGCAAGGAGATGAAGTGGCAGACATAATTCTCCATGATCTGGTTAATCCCCTCGACTTGCCCATTGGACTGGGGGTGATAGGTTGAGGAAAAGTCCAATCTCACATCCAGGAGCTTACAAAGGGCTCTCCAGAATTTTGAGGTAAATTGAACCTCCCGATCGGACACGATGTGAAGGGACAAGTCATGCAAGTGGAAGATGTGCTGAATGAAGAGACTTGCCAGTCGGGGAGCAGAAGGTGGTCCGGTCAGCGGGATAAAATGTGCCATCTTCGAAAACTGGTCCACCACCACACAGACAGTGTTGCATCCTGCTGAGGGAAGGAGGTCTGTGACAAAGTCCATCACAATGCGCTGCCAGGGGACATTGGGTACAGGCAGAGGTTGGAGCAGGCCAGCAGGGTTGGAGTGAGCAACCTTGTTAGAAGTACACACCGTGCAGGAAGAGACAAAGTCCACAACATTTTTTGGTAGCGTGAGCCACCAGAAGTGATGAGTAATCAGGTCTCGGGTCTTACGAACATCAGCGTGCCCAGCCAGTTTAGAGCTGTGTCCCCAGAATTCTTCTCCTGTCTGCCAACCAAACAAAAGTCCTTCCCAGAGGAATGTCTCTAACCTGCAATGGACTGGCAGTGACAATTAAGGACGGGCTATGATACTTTGAAGGGACTCCACCGTGTTATCCGTCCCAAATGACCTGGACAGGGCATCAGTCCTCACATTCTTGGCAGCGGGATGGTAGTGGAGCACAAATTGGGAATGGGTGAAAAACAGCAACCACCTGGCTTTGCGAGGGTTTAGTTGTTGAGTCAACTGGAGATAATCCACCAGCTCCTTTTGGATGAAGTTTGCCGTCGACCAGGAGTCCAGATAGGCATAAACCTGGTGCGTCTTCTCTCCGGATACTAAGGTCACAGGAATGGTCAACTTAGAACTGAATTATTTATTTGGTTTCTCCAAGGGTTGCCTCTCCAACCAATCCTAGGTACTGGGGTCTCTCTGGCTTCTGGGGGGCACAAACGCACAATATGGCCTCCAAGGCTGCAATACAGACAAAATCCAGAAGTGCGTCTGCGCTGTCTCTACTGAGTAGACAATTTGGCTCGGTCCATCAGCACAGGATCCTCTGGTAGGACCACTGAAAAGGATAATAGGGATTGCTGGAAAGTAGAAGCCAACCTAGGAAATCCTCTCTCCCGGAGAACCTCTTGGGAACGCTCCGGGTTCCTCATGTCAACCCGGGTGGCTAGTAGGACGAGATCGTCCAGGGTAAGTGGCAGATCGCGAGCGGCAAGCTCGTCTTTAATCCCAGACGACAGTCCCTGCCAGAATGTGGTCACCAAAGCCTTGTTGTTACAAGTTCATTCAGTAGCCAGGGTACGAAACTGTATGGCATTCTGGACCACGGAGAGGTCTCCCTATAGGGTCAGCAGGGATGCAGCATCAGAAGAAACCCTCCCATGTTCTTCAAATATCGAACGGAAAGTCCGTAAGATGCACTGCAATTCACGGGTCTCTGGTTCCTGATGTTCCCACAGGGGATTTGCCCATGCCAGGGCTTTGCCAGTAAGGAGAGATATTATGAAGGTGATCCTGGCGTCATCAGAAGAGAAGGCCCTGGCATGTAGTCTGAAGTGGATCTGGCACTGATTCAGAAATCCCCTGCAGGTCCTCGTGTCTCCGTCATAGCGAGCAGGTAGCGGCTGGAGGCATAGCAACCACCTGATGTGCCATGGCGTTCACCGACAGTAGGAGTTGGTCTTGTCGTGACTGAAGATCTTCTGCGAGTATGGCTTGTGTCATCAAGGTCTCAGGTTGGCCAGCGGGGTCCATGGCCTGAGCGTACTGTCACGATCTGTGGGACCCACTAGGCCTCACCACCATAGTGGGGAGGCAGCTGGCCACACAACAGAGCACCCAAGCAATACAAAGTCCCGCACTAGGGTACCTGAATAGTCAAGACAGTGGCCAAGGCTTTAGCACGGATGGAGGTCGGTGTAGCAGGTTACGCCAGACGTGGCGGATGACAGCAGGTACAGCAGGTTACGCCAGACGTGGTGGATAACACTGGACATGGCAGACAACACAGGACATGGTAGATGACACTGGACGTGGCAGATGACAGCAGGTGCAATAGGATACGACTCCAACACTAACAGGCTCAGGAACAAGAACACAGCACGGGATACAGGTAACAGGGCACGGGTAACAACAGGAACAGGATAACACTAAGGAACCATTTGCAAGACTGACATGGGAAAACTAACAAGGCAATGAGCAAAGGGGCAGGGCCCTTCTTATAGTCCCGGAAATCATAGGCCAGTTGATGATGATTTCCCATGTGTGCGCGCTGGCCCTTTTAAGGCCAGACACAAGCGTGCGCACGCAGCCTATGGGACACAGCGGACCAGAGCGGAAGTGAGCGCTGGCGTCTCCTGGGAAGGACATGTGAGCCAGTTCTCACAGATCCATAAACCTGATGGTTCGCGGCCATGGACGCTACACTGAACTTGGTTCTCGTGTTGTATTTATGTACTGAGCTTGTTTCTGGTGCTGTGTAAATATATACTGAGCTTGGTTCTGGAATTGCATATATGTATTGAGCTTGGTTTTGATATTGTATATGTTATATCATGTCTGGTATCATCTGCCAAGTCTGGTAACGTCAGCCACGTCTGGTATCATCTGCCACGTCTGGTGTCATTTGCCATGCCATGCATCAACCGGGGGAACGTGTCTACTACTCCGAGCATCTGCCAGGTACTCTTACCCCAGAGACTGTTATTGACTGTAATTTGGCCAGCTACTACTCCACTATGGTGGAGCAGCCTAGTGGGTCCACAATCCCCACAGGCGTGACAGCATGCTCAGGCCATGGATCCTGCTGGTCAACCTAAGACAGCCATTAAGGTGATGCAAACTGCTGTTGTATATATGTACTGAGCTTTGTTCCGCTGTTGTATATATGCACTGAGCTTTGTTCTGGTGCTGCATTTATGTACTGTGCTTGGTTCTAGTGCTGTATATATGTACTGAACTTGGTTCTGGTGTTGTATTTATGTAGTGAGCTTGGTTTTAGTACTGTATTTAAAAACTGAGCTTGGTTCTGGTGTTGTATTTATGTACTGAGCTTAGTTCTAGTACTGTATTAATATACTGAGCTTGCTTCTGGTGCTGTATATATGTACTGAGCTTGGTTCTGGTGCTGTATTTGTCACGATCTGTGGGTATGTGGACCCACTGGGCCGTACCACCGTAGCAGGATAGTAGCTGGCCACACAGTGTACCAAGTAAAGTCTTTAGTCCGAGTAAGGGTACCTGTGGCAGTTCAGACAGTAGAGATGGTTAGGCTCGGATGGAACCTTGGCAGCAGGCACCAGGCCTAGTGTAACCCAGCAGACGTGATCGGTGGCACAACACGACTCCAACTCTCTAAGGTATAGCGCGGGCTACAGGTAGCAGGAACGGGAACACTGGGAACTGGAAATCTCTAAGGGACCATTTGCAGGACCATCACGGGTAAACACAACAAATCTCAGGCAATGAGTGAAGGGGCAGGGACCTTCTTATAGTCCAGGGTGATTAGAGAATTCTAGAGACAACCGAGAAGCAATGAAGCACGGGGGATAACACACCCCAATGGATGATATTCAAAGTATAATAATCACGTATTGTAAAAGAATATATAAGTCTTTATTAATAAATTACAATACATAGTATCACAAACAATACAATAAACATACAAACAAACATATGGAGAGCAACAGCACGGTAGACTGATAAGTATACCAAAGGGTTTAAGCGAACCTGACCCAACTCAGAGTCCACCATCCAAGGTCAAATCCCAGAATAGAAGGTAAGTAGTAGATATGTGTTGTGAGAATAAATTTAACAAAAGATGCTATGGAGACTGCATAATATGTAAAAAGGCAATAATATGCTATATGGCTCTAGAAATATATAACCAAAATAGTAAGGAGAACCAAGCAAGGAAGTGGCAGTAGCAACAACATCAATAGATATCCTAAAAATAAAGGAAACTCACATACCTAGGGACATGATGGGAGAAAACTGAGATGGAACACAGGAGCAAAAAACGCCTCGACGCGCATTTCGCCACATGTGCGCGCTGGCCCTTTAAGGCCGGGGCTGAGTTGGAGCGCACACCCTAGTGGTCACTGCAGGCCAGTACGGCCGCATGTGCTGGCATCTCCAGGAAGGAAGGCGTCGGCAGGATGAGAAGAGTCTGCGGTCTGTGGCCTTGGACGTTTCAGTATTTATGTACTAAGCTTGGTTCTAGTGCTGTATACATGTACTGAGCTTAGTTCTGGTGCTGTATTTATGTATTGAGCTTAGTTCTAGTACTGTATACATGTATTGAGCATTTTTCTGGTGCTGTATTTATATACTGAGCTCTTTTTCTATTCAGTTTATGTTTACTATAACCTGTCAGGTAGTTTTAACTCCTTGAACCGCCACATGCGCTAATACATGACCTGACAATATTTCCAAACATTTCCTTGTATGTTTTTTTCAGGTGCAGCAAAATCTATAAAATCAACTTTTTAAACAGCACACACTATATGCTAATTACTCATTAAAGGGTCATGGGGCGGTGCCGCTATCCTGAAGAATTACCCACCTTTGCATGCTTGATTGACATCCCCCTGGCTGTTATACATCACTACCAGTCTCCTTCAACTTTCTCGGATGCGCCATTGTCTTGTACTTCTTGGGCACGCACCGTGCAGCGAGGTGTACTCTGCCCGCCTTTATCCCTGCACCTCGCATGCCAGGGGAGTACAAGGCTATCGAGGAGGCTGGTAGTAATGTAGAACAGTCAGGGGGATGCCTGGTTGTACATTAGGCATTGTCATATTAAATAAATTCAGTCTATGTGTAAATAGTATAAATGTGAAACAATTGTATAAATAATCTATATGTTAACTCTTCATCATGGACTCTACTGGGTTAAGTTAGATTTTGGCCCATGCATCCTGTGGGTTTTATCTGCAGCAGTGACTGCTGTTTACAATAGAAATAGTGTTATGATAGGAACTCTGCAATGTAGTGAATTTATGTCCCAGCCAGTGAGGGATTGAACGTCCCTGCTGCCTGAAGGCTATTTAAACAATAACTATAAGTCTGTATTGCCCCTAGAACATTTCCCCCTAGTGAATCACAAATACATCTTTCAAATTATTGTAAGAATCAACATAACATAACTCAGAATTCAGAACAGCTAAAGTAGTACTGCACTGAGAACTACAGTATATGAAACGCCATGGGTATGTTTAATGCTTTCCACTGTAAAACTCCATTTATAGTCCTAGTGTTGTATTATATTGTTTCATAAAAAGAAAGTTATTAAAAATAAACTGTTCACTGGGGTTCTAATCCATAAAGAAATGTTTTTGCTCAGACACTTTACCTCTAAAATATGAGCACAGGAGTAAAGAATACATAGTAGGCAGGTCAAGTAGTCTTTTATAAGAAGCACACAGAAGGTTGTGGCCCCTGGCTACTTTTCTCCAAAAAATCAGGTATAAAAGCGATTTAGAAAACGATTAAAGTGCACACTCCTGCACTATAATTGTTTTTTAACTGAAAGTGGAGGTACACTTTAAGTTGAGTTTATTAAATAAAAGTAACAAAAATCATGAAATAGATCAAATAACAAAAATAACCTCTAATTGTCTATTCTTGCTATTGCGCCCCCAACAGATTTTATATTTTTTAGAGAAAAGGGAGAAAAAAAAATTGATTGTATTCGAAATTGGAAAGAACCTTTCAGACGCATCATAAGCCAAGCATCTATTTATATACAACATAACCTGCAGAATGAAATAATCAGTATTTTATGTAAACAGACTAGTCTAACCTAGAAACATTTGTTAACATCTTTCTTGGCCATATCACATTCACATACATTCTATTTAGAATATATATATTGTAACTATTCAGAAATGTGAACCCTCTGGAGCTTGGTCTGTTAGGCTGTGTTCACACGGAGTTTTTTGCAGAAGGAAAATTCTGCCTCAAAATTTCGTTTGGGATTCTGTGGCAGATTTTGACCTTCCTGCACACTGTTCACCCCGATTTTCGCCACATTTTTCGCTGCGTTTTTCGCTGCACTTTCGCTCGCGTCCATTGAGTGCTACGGGCAAAAAACTCTGCGAAATACGCTTTCTCTGCCTCCCATTGATGTCAATGGGAGGTCAGAGGCGTAACCGCGGGAATATAGGGCATGTCCCTTATTTATCCCGCGAGGCGGTTTTACTGCTCGCGGGACAAAACCGCCTCCGCCTCCCATTGAGGCCGGTTTTTGACGAGTTTTGCAGAGCGGTTTCCGCGCCGAAAAACTCGTCAAAATACTCAGTGTGAACAGGGCCTTAGGGTATGTGCACACACAAACTCAAGAACGTCTGAAAATACGGAGTTGTTTTCAACGATTTTCAGATGTTTTTTTAAGCCAATCGCGTTTTTCGCTGCGTTTCTAACGGCCGTTTTTTTTAGCTGTTTTTCTATATAGTCAATGAAAAACGGCTCCTAAAACGGCTCAAGAAGTGACATGCACTTCTTTTTCGCGGGCATCTTTTTACGCTGCGTTTTTTGAATACGAGGCGTAACTAAACGCCTTGTCGGAACAGAACGCCGAATTTGCCATTGAAATCAATGGGCAGATATTTGTAGGCATCCTGCTTCCATTTTTTCAGGCATTTTTCGAAGCGTAAATGCCCTGAAATACGCCTGAAAACACTACGTGTGCACATACACTTACTAACAATTTTAAGTTGCAGCATCTAACGAATTCTCCTAGTATTTACACCGAAGCCCTACATGAAAAGATAGTCATTTCTGCAGGGGGACATGCAGGTCGCAGCCTTCTAGGTAGAGTAGTTTCTCACTGAACACAGTTGCACAAAAAAAACAGAAAAACTGACTGGAATCAGAAATTTAGCCAGGTGTTAAGGCCAGATTCACACGAGCGTGTGCGTTTTGCGCGCACAAAAAATGCGGCATTTCGCACGTGCAAAAGGTCCATAACTGCTCCGTGTGTCAGCAGCGTATGATGCGTGGCTGCGTGATTTTCGCGCAGCCGCCATCATTATGACACTCTGTTTGTATGTTTGTACACCGCGTTCCAAATTATTATGCAAATGTTATTTTTCGCTGATTTTCCTAAATAGTCGATGCAAATGACAGTCAGTATAATCTTCAAGCCATCAACCGTTGGAGTATAATGCAAATTTTATTGAACAAATCTCCTAATGATAACAGATTTTTTTTTAGAAGTAAAAAACTCAAAATGCACTGTGTCAAATTATTATGGACAACAGAGATCAAAACATTTTAAAGGTTGTAAAGAGAACTAAAATGGTAATTTGTTGAATTTGCAGCATCAGGAAGTCATATTTACAGAAATCGAAAGCTCTTTCAATAAAAAAAAACGTAACAGGCCAAGTTACATGTTAACATAGGAACCCTTCTTTGATATCACCTTCACAATTCTTGCATCCATTGAATTTGTGAGTATTTGGACAGTTTCTGCATGAATATCTTTGCAGAATGTCAGAATATCATCCCAGAGCTTCTATTTTGATGTGAACTGCCTCCCACCCTCATACCCTCATAGATATTTTGCTTGAGGATGCTCCAAAGGTTCTCAATAGGGTTGAGGTCAGGGGAACATGGGGTCCACACCATGAGTTTGTCTTCTTTTATGCCCATAGCAACCAATGACACAGAGGTATTTTTGCAGCATGAGATGGTGCATTGTCATGCATGAAGATAATTTTGCTATGGAAGGCACGGTTCTTCTTTTTGTACCATGGAAAAAAATGGTCAGTCATAAACTCTAGGTACTTTGCAGAGGTCATTTTCACACCATCAGGGACCCTAAAAGGGCCTACCAGCTCTCTCCCCATGATTCCAGCCCAAAACATGACTCCGCCACCTCCTTGCGGACGTCGCAGCCTTGTTGGGACATGGTGGCCATTCACCAACCATCCACTACTCCATCCATCTGGACCATCCAGGGTTGCATGGCACTCATCAGTAAACAACACGGTTTGAAAATTAGTCTTCATGTATTTCTGAGCCCACTGCAACTGTTTCTGCTTGTGAGCATTGTTTAGGGGTGGCCGAATAATAGCTTTATGCACACTTGCAAACCTCTGGAGGATCCTACACCTTGAGGTTCGCAGGACTCCAGAGGCACCAGCGGCTTCAAATACCTGTTTGCTGCTTTGCAATGGCATGTTAACAGCTGCTCTCCTAATCCTATTAATTTGCATGGCAGAAACCTTCCTCATTATGCCTTTATCTGAACGAACCCGTCTGTGCTCTGAATCGGCCACAAATCTTTTCACAGTATGATGATCACGCTTACGTTTTCTTGAAATATCCAGTGTTTTCATACCTTGTCCAAGGTATTGCACTATTTCACGCTTTTCGGCACCAGAGAGATCCTTTTTCTTTCCCATATTGCTTGAAACCTGTGGCCTGCTTAATAATGTGGAACGTCCTTCTTAAGTAGTTTTCCTTTGATTGGGCACACCTGGCAAACTAATTATCACAGGTGTCTGAGATTGATTACAATGACCCAAAGAGCCCTAAGACACAATACCATCCATGAGTTTAATTGTAAAACTAATAATTAAATGTTTATGACACTTAAATCCAATGTGCATAATAATTTGGAACACGGTGTAAACAGAAAAGCACGTGGTGCTTTTCTGTTTTCATTCATAGTTTTTACTGATGTTGCGCGAATCACGCGCGTCACACGGAAGTGCTTCCGAGTGCTGCGTGTGATTTTCACGCACCCAGTGACTTCAATGGGTGCGTGATGCGTGAAAAATGCACAAATATAGGACATGTCGTGAGTTTTACGCAGCGGACACACGCTGAGTGAAAATCACGGACTGTCTGAACGGCCCCATTGACTAACATAGGTCCGTGGGAGGCGTGTGAAAATCACGCGCGTTGCACGGACGTATATCACGTTCGTCTGAATAAGCCCTAAGGCTGAGGCGTTGCTCAAGAACATTTCCGGCTGGCAGGACAAGGATGAGAGCAAAGAGATAAATCAAGTAATTGTTGTACAAGAAGAAACATCAACCAGACATCAGGACCAGATGAGCTATCAAGATCAGATTTTCATGCTCTCACCAATAACCAATTAACAGAAAAAGCATCTTTAAGGGTATATTCACACAGTGCAGTTTTGGTGCAGATTTTGAAGTCACAACAAGGAGTAAATTCAAAAAAAGAGACGTAACATCTTTCCTATATACTTACACTCCCTTCACAATCCACTCCTTGTTGTGGCTTAAAAAACTGCAAAACAGAACTGCAACAAAACTGCACTGTGTGAATAAAGTCTAAAGTGTAAATTCAGTCAAAATGATTTGGGTATGTCATACATGTCAGAAGACCACATTGGTGGAGTCTGATTTAGGAACACCCATGAAATCCAGAACAAAAGGACTCTATAGGATGTTTAAACACCTATGGACACTGCTCATAGATTCTATTATTAAAAATCTGTCACAATATTATAAACAAACCGCCATTGATTTGAATTGTCATTTTTGCTTAGAATGTTGTATCAGATTTTCATTTTTTCAAAAGTGGTGAAAAGACACTCAGCTTCTGTTCATGTGGCACTTATAAATAACCTAAATTGGACACGGCCTAGAGAATTCATCCCAGGGAAACTTAATTTAAAAAATCAGAACTTCACCTTGAAACAATTCCTGTGGGCACATTCTCTAAGCCAATGAAAACAAAGACCAATAGATCTGTTTTAGCCAACTAAAGGGTCAAAGGGGTAAATCATCAGCAAACCAGATAAACAATTCCCCTATACCATCTGTACAGTGTGCACAGTTTACTGCCACTCAGTGCCCAAATAATATTGCTAAACAAAGCCTAAATACTGTGCCCAAATAAAACTACCATTTAGTGTTCACATAAAACTACAATACAGTACCTACAGAATATACCTTATAGTGACCAAATAACACTGCTGTTAATGCTCTCATACAATGTCCACATAATACTAATGTATTGTTCTGGTTAGCTGAACTGACGGTTCGGCATGTCTCTGACACACAGGCTCCAGCTAATATCGATCACATCTAAGTTCATAACTTAGATGTGATCGAGATTAGCTGAATCCTGTGTATGAACTGAAAGAATCAGCTGAGAGAGAACGATACACCTCCTCTGTATGCAGGATACATCGAAGCTGTATCGTAAAAAGTAAAACATTTTTTTAATCAAAGTGAGTTTGAATGTTGAATACATTAATTTAATAAAAAAATAATTGCTTACAAATGGAGTACATAGCCTTTAACTCCTTCTGGACCAAGCTCATTTTGGCCTTCAGGACCAGCCTCATTTTTTCAAATCTGACATGTGTCACTTTATGTGGTAATAACTTTGGAATGCTTTTACCTATCCAAGCAATTTGGAGATTGTTTTCTATTGACATAATGTACTTTATGTTAGTGGAAAAATTTGGTCGATAAATTAATTGCTTATTTGTGAAAAACAACAAAATTTATAGAAAATGCGAAGAAATTATGATTTTTCTCATTTTAAATGTATCTGCTTGTAAAACAGATAGTAATACCACACAAAATAGTTACTAATTAACATCTTCCATATGTCTACTTTATGTTTGCATTGTTTTATGAACGTCCTTTTATTTTCAAGGATGTTACTAGGCTTAGAACTTTAGCAGCAATTTCTCACATTTTTACGAAAATTTCAAAAGGCTATATTCAGGGGCGTAACTAGGGAAGACTGGGCCCCATAGCAAACTTTTGACTGGGACCCCCCCTCCCCTGGGTGTCACACAAACCCCCCCCTTGTAGATAGTGCCTTTTTTACAGCCCCCCTGTAGATAACACCATACAGCCCCCCCTGTAGATAACGCCATACAGCCCCCCTGTAGATAACGCCATAGAGCTCCCTCTGTAGATAACTCCATACAGCCCCCTTTGTAGATAGCGCCATACATCACCCTGTAGATAGCACCATACATCCCCCTGTAGATAACGCCATACAGCCCCCTGTAGATAATGCCACACAGCCCCCTCTGTAGATAACGCCATACAGCCCCCCTGTAGATAACGCCATACAGCCCCCCCTGTAGATAACACCATACAGCCCCTGTAGATAATGCCATACAGCCCCCTGTAGATAACGCCATACAGCCCCCCTGTGGATAACGCCATACAGCCCCCACTGTAGATAACGCCATACAGACCCCTTTGTAAATAGCACCATACAGCCCCCTGTAGATAATGCCATACAGCCCCCCCTGTAGATAAAGCCATACAGGCCCCCCTGTAGATAACGCCATACAGCCCCCCTGTAGATAACGCCATACAGCCCCCCTGTGGATAACGCCATACAGCCCCCCCTGTAGATAACGCCATACAGACCCCTTTGTAAATAGCACCATACAGCCCCCTGTAGATAATGCCATACAGCCCCCCTGTAGATAAAGCCATACAGCCCCCCTGTAGATAACGCCATACAACCCCCCTGTAGATAACGCCATACAGACCCCTTTGTAAATAGCGCCATACAGCCCCCTGTAGATAACGCCATACAGCCCCCCCTGTAGATAACGCCATACAGCCCCCTCTGTAGATAACGCCATACAGACCCCTTTGTAAATAGCGCCTTACAGCCCCTTGTAGATAATGCCATACAGCCCCCCCCTGTAGATAAAGCCATACAGCCCCCCCTGTAGATAACGCCATACAGCCCCCCTGTAGATAACGCCATACAGCCCCCCTGTGGATAACGCCATACAATGAATACAATAGAATTTTAAAATTTTCATAAGGAATAAAGGAGAAAAAGCACCCCAACATTTGTAAAGCAATTTCACCTGATTACGGAAATACCCCATATGTGGTAATAAACTGCTGTTTGGACCCATGGCAGGGCTCAGAAGGCAAGGAGTGCCATTTGGATTTTGCAGCTCAGATTTTGCTGAATTGGTTTCTGGGGGCCAATGTCGCATTTGCAGAGCGCCTGAAGTACCAGTACAGTAGAAATTCCCCAGGTATGATCCCATTTTAGAGACTATGCCCCTAAAGAATTAAATTAGAGGTGTAGTGAGCAATTTGTTCCCTCAGGTGTTTTATAGATTTTATTTGAATTGGGTCAAGAAAATGAAAAACATTTTTTTTTCCAATAACATGTAGATTTAGCGCATAATTTTACATTTCCACAAGGAATACAGGAGAACAGACACCCCGAAATTTGTTACACAATTTCTCCAGAGTAGGGAAATACCCCATATGTGTTTGTGAACTGCTATTTGGACACACAGGAATGGTTCTAAAGGGAAAAAGCGCAATTTAGTTTATGGAGTGGATATTTTACAAAATTGTATTTTGGCGCCATGTTGCATTCTGCTGAGGTACCAGTACAGTGAAAATCCTTGAGAAGTAACCCCATTTGGGAAACTACATCAAGGAATTCATCTAGAAGTGTAGTGTGCATTTTGACACTAAAAGTTTTGCAGAAATTAGTACACAGTAGATGCAGATTGAAAATTGCCATTTTCCACAGATATGCTATTTCGGTGCCCAATATGTTGTGCTCAGATTGTGCCAGATTAGACACACATCCCATAAATTGTTAAGCGGGTTCTCCAGAGTACAGTAATACCCCATATGTGGTCATAAACTGCTGTTTGGGCACACTGCCGGGCCTAGAAGGAGCACAGATTTTGCTTGTAGTTTAGATTAGTGTTTTACTGGTGTTTCAGTTTTTAATGTGGGAGCATATGTAATCTGTGCGGAGTACATGAGGGCATATATAAACTGTGCGGAGTACATTAAGGGTATATGTAAGCTGGGCGGAGTACAGCAGGATATATCTAAGCTGTGCAGAGTACATCAGGGTATATGTAAACTGTGAGGAGTATATCAGGGTATATGTAATCTGGGCGGAGTGCATCAGGGTATATGTAAACTGGGCGGAGTACATCAAGGTATATATAAACTGTGCGGAGTACATCAGGGTATATGTAAGCTGTGAGGAGTACATCAGGATATATGTAATCTGTGAGGAGTACATCAGGGTATACATAAGCTGTGTGAAGTACATATCAAGGTATATGTTAGCTGGGCGGAGTGTATCAGGGTATATGTAAGCTGGACGGAGTACATCAGGGTACATGTAAACTGGGCGGAGTTTATCAGGGTATATGTAAGCTGGGTGGATATACCAATCCTTTATGCACAGGCCAGTTTTTTGGGTGCAGGAGTCGGACTTCTAAAGGGTGTCTGTGGTATTGTACAAAATATCCGCACTCCAGCATTGCCTAATCTTTGACTTTTTCACTAGCCCCATATGTAGCACAGACCCCAAAATGTCATAGTTTCCACTGAATTTACAGGGTCTACCGGTGGGGCCTAGCAAATGATGACGTGGGGTTTTAGGTGAAGAACTGCTGCAAATATAAATTAGTCTGGGCCGTCGTTTTGCATTGTTGCGTTCCGAGTCATAACATTTTATTTTTCCATTGACGAGCTGTGTGAGTGCTTGATTTTTATGGGACGAGCTGTCGTTTTTATTAGTATCATTTTGGGGTACATTCGATTTTTTTGATCAGTTTTTATTACATTTTTTGAGAGGTGAGAAGACCAAAAAACAGAAATTCTCTAACTGTTTTTTTATACATTTTTAACGCCGTTCTCTGTGCAGTATAAACAACATGTTTACTTTATTCTGCGGTTCGATACGATTATGGCAACACCAAATTTATATTGTTTTTATATGTTTTACTACTTTTGCACAAAACACTTTTTTCTAAATAAAATAACGTTTTAGTGTCACCATATCCTGAGAGCCATAACTTTTAGATTTTTTTGTCGACGGAGCTATGTGAGGGCTTGTTTTTTGCATGACAAACTGTAGTTTTTATTGTCATGCAATAAGTGACTTTGTGCAAGATTGCATAATTTTAGTATTTATAAAGAATCAATTAATAAACTTTGTAAAACACTTTTTTAAACATACTGAGCCGAGTGCCTCTCTACACCAGGATTTGCTTCCTTTTTCTTTCTTTTTTGGTTAATATTATTCTAGGTTGGCACCGTACAACTGTACTGAGCTTTGTAGTTGTTGAGATACCTCACCTTTTGTGTCTCTATACATTATATATAATTTAATTCTAAATCATTTACAACCCTCTGTGCCATTTGTCATTGGATAAGCATCTAGCCCTAGTGTAATGGCAGGAAGGAGGTGAAGGGAAAGTGAGCCCTAATCTACCCACCGCCCTGTCCCTGCCTACTTGCAACGACCCGCCCTAGGCGACGAGGTACAACTGGGCGGCGGTCCCTACGCTGGCTAAGTGCACAGGAAGACAAACAGGGAACACGCAAGGGAAGGGGCAGTAGCCACGGAACGCCACGAGGAAACGGGGCGGCGAACGAACAGTCAGGACCAGGACGAAGTGAGTACACCCGAGCGGACACGGAGACAGAAGCAAGCCAGGGCAAGCAAAGCAGGTCAAGCAGAACTGCAGCAAGGCAGAAGCACGGCAGAAGCAGGCTGGAGCAAGCAGCAGTGGGGCCAGGAATCCAAAAGAATTACAAGCACTGAGGGAGAGCACAGGGCAGGTAATAAAGGGCAAGGGGCGGAGCTAACTCCGAGAGACCAGGCCGCGATAGGCTCTCCCACTCCTGAGCCTGCCACCCTGGTTGGTGGGAGAAGGTGTCAGTCGAACAGGTCTGGCCTCAGGTGTGGATTGATTAATCCCAGGAGTGTAGCTAGATGAAGTACCTGGCAGATCCCTAACAGTACTCCCCCTTTTATGAGGGGCCACCGGACCCTTACTAAGGGGACCCGGTTTAGTGGGGAAGAGGAGGTGGAACCTCCTGATCAATACCCCAGCGTGAACATCACGGGCAGGTACCCAAGTCCTCTCCTCCGGCCCGTATCCTCTCCAATGGACCAGGTACTGGAGGGAGCCCTGGACCATCCTACTGTCCATAATCTTGGCCACCTCGAATTCCACCCCCTCAGGGGTGAGAACGGGAACAGGAGGTATCCTCGAGGGGGACCAGGACGGGGAGCAGCGTTTAAGGAGGGAGGCATGGAAGACGTCATGTATGCGAAAGGATGGGGGGAGCTCCAGACGGAAGGATACAGGGTTGAGGACTTCAATGATCTTATAAGGTCCAATAAATCGGGGAGCAAACTTCCTGGACGGGACCTTAAGGCGCAAGTTCCTGGACGACAACCAGACCAAATCCCCGACGACAAACCGGGGGTTAGCAGAACGTCTACTATCCGCCTGAATCTTTTGTGCGCTCTGGGACGCCTCTAGGTTCTTCTGAACCTGGGCCCAGACAGTGCACAGTTCCCGATGAACCTCCTCTACCTCAGGATTATTGGAACAACCAGGGGAGACGGAGGAGAACCTAGGGTTAAACCCGAAATTACAGAAAAACGGGGAGACCCCTGACGAGTTACTGACCCGGTTATTCAGGGAAAATTCAGCAAGGGGAAGGAATGAGACCCAATCGAATTGACAGTCAGAGATGAAACACCTTAAATATTGTTCCAGGGATTGGTTGGTCCTTTCCGTTTGGCCATTGGTTTCGGGATGGAAGGCGGAGGAGAAGGACAGATCAATCTCCAACTTTTTACAAAAAGCTCTCCAAAATAAGGAAACAAATTGTACCCCTCTGTCAGAAACGATATTGACTGGGGCCCCATGGAGACGCAGGATGTGTTTCACAAACAAAGAAGCTAACGTCTTGGCGTTAGGTAGCTTCTTAAGGGGCACAAAGTGGCACATCTTGCTGAAGCGGTCGACTACCACCCACACCACCGACTTGCCCTGAGATGGAGGCAAATCGGTGATAAAATCCATGGAGATATGGGTCCAAGGTCTCTGGGGAATGGGCAAGGAACGTAGTAGGCCCGCAGGTCGGGACCTAGGGGTTTTGGACCTAGCGCAAACCTCACAAGCGGCGACGTAAGCCCTAACATCTTTAGGCAACCCAGGCCACCAATAGTTTCTGGTAATGAGGTGTTTGGTGCCCAAGATGCCAGGATGACCAGATAGAGCGGAGTCATGGTTTTCCCTGAGTACCCTCAGCCGGTATTGCAGGGGAACAAACAGTTTGTCCCCAGGGACGTTCCCGGGAGCTGCACCCTGATCAGCCGCGATATCAGAAGCTAAATCAGAATCCGTGGCAGAGACGATTATACCAGGGGGTAAAATACAAGCGGGATCCTTCTCGGAAGGAGGATTGGCCATGAAACTACGTGACAGAGCGTCAGCCTTAATATTCTTGGACCCAGCCCTATAGGTAACCAAGAAATTAAATCTGGTAAAGAATAGTGCCCACCGAGCTTGTCTAGGATTAAGCCTCCGGGCCGATTCTAGGAAAACCAGATTCTTGTGATCCGTAAGGACCGTTACCTGGTGTCTGGCCCCCTCCAGGAAGTGCCGCCACTCCTCAAAAGCCCATTTAATGGCTAGAAGTTCGCGGTTGCCAATATCATAGTTACTCTCCGTGGGCGAAAACTTCCTAGAGAAGTAAGCACAGGGGCGGAGATGGGTGAGGGAGCTGGTACCCTGGGACAGGACGGCCCCCACTCCCACCTCGGAAGCGTCAACCTCCACAATAAATGGCTCCTCTTGGTTGGGCTGAATCAGCACAGGGGCCGAGATAAAGCACTTCTTGAGAGTCTCAAAGGCCTGGACGGCCTCAGGGGGCCAATGGAGGACATCGGCACCCTTGCGGGTAAGGTCCGTAAGAGGCTTAGCGACGACCGAGAAGTTGGCAATAAATCTCCTGTAATAGTTGGCGAACCCTAAAAAACACTGTAACGCCTTAAGGGAGGCAGGTTGGACCCATTCCGCCACAGCTTGAACCTTGGCAGGGTCCATGCGGAATTCATGAGGAGTGAGGATTTGCCCTAAAAATGGTATCTCCTGTACCCCAAAGACACATTTTTCAGTCTTAGCAAACAGATTATTCTCCCGAAGGACCTGGAGCACCTTCCTGACATGCTCCACGTGGGAGGACCAGTCCTTGGAAAACACCAGTATGTCATCAAGGTACACAACAAGAAAATTACCCAGGTACTCTCTCAGGATTTCATTAATAAAATTCTGGAAGACAGCAGGGGCATTACACAACCCAAAGGGCATGACCAGGTATTCGAAATGACCCTCGGGTGTGTTGAACGCAGTTTTCCACTCATCCCCCTCTTTGATGCGGATAAGGTTATATGCCCCCCGTAGATCGAACTTAGAAAACCATTGGGCTCCCTGAACCTGATTAAAAAGATCCGGAATCAAAGGAAGTGGGTACTGGTTCCTTACGGTGACCTTATTCAGGTTACGATAATCAATGCACGGCCTAAGACCACCATCCTTCTTCCCCACGAAGAAGAAGCCAGCACCTACAGGAGAAGTCGAGGGGCGAATGAAACCCTTGGCCAGGCATTCTTGGATATACACCCTCATCGCTTCACGTTCAGGACATGAAAGATTAAATATCCTACCCTTAGGAAGCTTGGCACCAGGCACCAAATCGATAGCGCAATCGTAATCTCTATGGGGGGGCAACACCTCGGAGGCCTCCTTAGAAAACACATCGGCGAAGTCCTGAACAAACTCAGGAAGTGTGTTTACCTCCTCCCGGGGAGAAATAGAGTTAACAGAAAGACATGACATCAGACATTCATTACCCCATTTGGTGAGATCCCCAGTATTCCAATCAAATGTGGGATGATGCAACTGCAACCAGGGAAGGCCTAAAACCAGATCAGACGATAATCCCTGCATCACCAGTACAGAGCACTGCTCCAAATGCATGGAGCCAACCAGGAGTTCAAAAACAGGAGTATGCTGAGTAAAATAACCATTAGCAAGGGGTGTTGAGTCGATTCCTACTACAGGGATAGGATAAGGTAAATCAATACAAGGCATCTTTAGAGACATAGCAAATTCCACAGACATGATATTAGCAGATGAGCCAGAATCCACGAAAGCACTGCCCGTGGCAGACCGGCCAGCAAACGAGACCTGAAAGGGAAGCAAAATTTTATTGCGTTTCACATTAACGGGAAATACCTGTGCGCCCAAGTGACCTCCCCGATGATCACTTAGGCGCGGAAGTTTTCCGGCTTCTTATTCTTGCGCCTGGGACAGGTGTTCAGTAGATGCTTGTCGTCCCCACAGTAGAAGCAGAGACCATTCATTCTGCGAAACTCCCTACGTTGTCGAGGGGACATGGAGGCCCCGAGTTGCATAGGTACCTCCGAGTCCTCCGTGGAGGGGCGAGGAGACGGGACCTCGGGGGGAATCGCAGAAAAGTCAGAGGGGAGCACACTGAAGCGTTCTAGCTGACGTTCCCTGAGACGTCGGTCAAGTCGTACTGCTAGGGCCATAACCTGGTCAAGGGAGTCAGGCGAGGGGTAGCTAACCAGCAGATCCTTCAGGGCGTCAGATAATCCTAACCTAAACTGGCACCTTAGGGCCGGATCGTTCCACTGAGAAGCTACGCACCACTTCCTAAAATCAGAACAGTATTCCTCAACCGGTCTTCTACCCTGACGTAAGGTCACCAGCTGACTCTCGGCTAAAGCAGTCCTGTCAGTCTCGTCGTAAATGAGTCCGAGGGCAGAGAAAAAACGATCAACAGAGGAAAGTTCAGGGGCGTCAGGAGCCAAGGAGAAGGCCCACTCTTGGGGCCCTTCCTGGAGTCGGGATATGATGATACCCACCCGCTGGTTCTCGGAACCTGAGGAGTGGGGCTTTAGGCGGAAATACAGTCTGCAACTCTCCCGGAAGGAGAGAAACGTCTTACGGTCCCCTGAAAACCGGTCAGGTAACTTGAGGTCGGGTTCTAGAGGTGAGGTGAGGGGTACTACTAAAGCAGCGTCACCCTGATTGACCCTTTGGGCCAGGGCCTGGACCTGTAGGGAGAGGCCCTGCATCTGCTGGGTCAGGGTCTCAAGGGGGTCCATGAAAGCGTCAGCGTAGGAGAAATGGTAGACTAGGTAAGGGCTTGTAATTATGTAATGGCAGGAAGGAGGTGAAGGGAAAGTGAGCCCTAATCTACCCACCGCCCTGTCCCTGCCTACTTGCAACAACCCGCCCTAGGCGACGAGGTACAACTGGGCGGCGGTCCCTACGCTGGCTAAGTGCACAGGAAGACAAACAGGGAACACGCAAGGGAAGGGGCAGTAGCCACGGAACGCCACGAGGAAACGGGGCGGCGAACGAACAGTCAGGACCAGGACGAAGTGAGTACACCCGAGCGGACACGGAGACAGAAGCAAGCCAGGGCAAGCAAAGCAGGTCAAGCAGAACTGCAGCAAGGCAGAAGCACGGCAGAAGCAGGCTGGAGCAAGCAGCAGTGGGGCCAGGAATCCAAAAGAATTACAAGCACTGAGGGAGAGCACAGGGCAGGTAATAAAGGGCAAGGGGCGGAGCTAACTCCGAGAGACCAGGCCGCGATAGGCTCTCCCACTCCTGAGCCTGCCACCCTGGTTGGTGGGAGAAGGTGTCAGTCGAACAGGTCTGGCCTCAGGTGTGGATTGATTAATCCCAGGAGTGTAGCTAGATGAAGTACCTGGCAGATCCCTAACACCTAGCTCCTGATTTTCAGAAGTTTTTTGAATAACTCGCGTTTTTCGCAGCGTTTTTTACGGCCCTTTTTGGAGCTTTTTTTCAATGGAGTCAATGAAAAACGCCTCCAAAGACATCCCAAGAAGTGTCCTGCACTTCTTTTGACGAGCCGTCATTTTACGCGCCGTATTTTGACAGCGATGCGTAAAATAAAGGCTCTTGGGAACAGAACATCGTTCAACCCATTGCAGACAAAGGCCAGATGTTTGTAGGCGTATTAGGGGCGTTTTTTCAGGCGTAATTCGAGGCGTAAAACGCCCGAATTACATCTAAAACCATTGCGCGTGAACATACCATAACTGTACAGAACCCTTTCCTATATTGAGGTCTGAATTGTCTTTCCTCCACACGTAATGAATGTCGCCTAGTCCATAGTAAAATTCTTGGAATAAAATAAGTCATGTGCTAGTTCTTTGACCACACATAAACATGTTACTAAGATCACATGTAAGGCCTCATGAACATGAACGTATTTTTTTCCTCCCATAAAAATACTGGCGTAAATACGGGTCCTTGGTCACACGTATTCGACCCGTATTGCACCAGTATTTACGGACCCGTGCCCGCAAATACGGGTCCGGTGTCACCATTATTCCACCCATATTTACGGGCACATTTTCGCTGCAAAATTGCACTGCACTAATCGACAGCCCTTCTCTCTATCAGTGCAGGATAGAGAGAAGGGACAGCCCTTTCCACAGTAAAAGTAAAAGAAAGTCATACTTACCCGGCCGTTATCTTGGTGACGCGTCCCTCTTTCGACATCCAGCCCCGATCCCCCTGGATGACGCGGCAGTCCATGTGATCGCTGCAGCCTGTGATTGGCTGCAGCGGTCACATGGGCTGACACGTCATACCAGGAGGCCAGACTGGAGGAAGAAGCAGGGAGTTCTGGGTAAGTATGAACGTCTTTTTTTTTACAGATTGAGCTATATTGTGATCGGTAGTCACTGTCCAGGGTGCTGAAAGAATTACTGCCGATCGTTTAACTCTTTCAGCACCCAGGACAGTGACTATCCCCTGACGTCGCCGTGACATGTCGTATACCCGGCAAAGAATTCAAGATCAACAAAGCGGCCAGAGCCAGTGCAGAGAGTGACATCACCTGTCAAGTTCCCCACGGCACGATCTGGAAATGGGGCCACTTTAGAAAACTTAAGTATATTACAAATGTATTTACATTTATAAATTGAAAGCATTAACACAAAGTCATTAAATCTCTTACAACCCCTTTAATAATCTAGTCACTTGCCTTTGAACCCTTCCTAAGTCTCCTATGGCCTCCCTCGCACATAGATTTTTTTCAGGCATTTCAAACTACATCAAGAAACACTTTTATATACGCTAGTTTTTCAATGTAACATGCGTTTTTCATGGTGTTTTTGAGTGCATTTTTTGTAAATTCTCTGTTCATTTTAGAATTCTTTCAAAAAGTAACAAAAGGATTAATACAAAAACACTAACATTACAGAGTAGTAAAGTGTAAAACAAAACAAAACAGAACAAATAGGGGGAGAAAAAGGAAAGGGTAGGGGATTTTGCTTAATGATGATCTAGAAAGATAATCAGAAAAATACAGATAGAGTATCTTTTCATGTTTCTATCACAAGCAACGTTTTCTAGATAAAGATTGGATCTGTAGACAAAAATGAGTCAATTAGCTCTGATTCTTGGAAAGTCAACCATTTTTGCCATATCTTGAGAAATTTATCATAGTTTCTACATCTAATCCAGCGTCTTTTTTTAAAATGATAAATGATACAAGTGCATTTTTTTATGGCTGCATTTTCCAAAGGGAAATTAGGTACACCCCCTGATGTCACTTCCTTTGTAGATGTATATTTAAAAAACACCCCTGTGGAATCATTTTTCTCTGACCACTCTTTCTGGTCAGTTCTGATCCATAATATGGCAGCTAGAGATGGCAGATTGTCCCCCAATGATGGTGCAATCTGCATATTATTGCTTTAGGAAGGATGCAGTTAATGAGACAAGTCTCAGCCCTTCTATTTTTCCCATCCCTTGGTTGAACTTGGTGGAATTATTAATTTTTTTAACTGTACTAACTATGTAAGAAATTGTTATTCAATTTTTTTTTAAATTGTATATTTTGTATGCTAATTTTTGACATCTCTATCTCAAACAAAAAACACATGTATTAGAAGAAGACATTCTCCAGCAGAGGGAGAGCCAATGTCTCTTTGCAGTTCTTTATCATGTTCTGCAAAGGTGATATATTTAAAGGGAGTCTATGACCAGAAATGTAACTATGAAACCAGCAGCACAGTAATATATTGTAGTCTCAGATGAATCTAACACATTTTATTTTTCATTTAAGTTTCTCCTTTGCAGCGAAAATCACTTTATTCCATATATGCAAATTAGATTTTTGGAGCAACGGGGGCGTCACCGTTGCTCCAATCACTCTGGCTTCCATCCCCAGCCGATTAGACCAATGAAACTTTAGGGATGTACGGCACATGCGTCGATTTGAAAACAGAGGAACGGACGCGTTTAGGAGAATATGGGGTCAGGCATGAACACGGCTTTTACACTGCCTGGCCCATGTCAATCAAAGAAGGACGGGAGGGAGGAATGTACGGACTGGCTATAGAAGCCAGAGCGGCAAATTTCTGGTGACAGACTCCCTTTAATGTTACTGACTAAAAATTCTGAATTATAAATATGCTATTGTTTTTTGTCTGTTTTCAAATAAATAAGGCCAAACTATGTTATCAATGCAAGTATGTTTTATGTGTTTACACGTTAACTACTAATGATACTTTTGCTTTGTTTTTTAATGTTTAAATATTGTTTTAAACATTTCTAAAAGTACATCACATTATAAGAGGTCAGAAGAAGCGCTTGTTAGCGAGAAACAGGCTGTAACCTACCACGATGTCTGCTTAGTCCTCCATATGAAGCATATTTTACCTTTTTGTATGCCGCAAAAAATGGAAATTGGCTACTAGATGGGTGAGTGCCGCTTTTTCACTTCTTTCGTTATCATGTATACTGGAATCTTGCATATTTTTTCTGAGCGCCACCCAGAGTAGATAAAGGAACCCCTGACTTAACCTGATTCACATCCCCATACAGCATTTGCTATACCTAGTGGTGCCAACTTCACCTCACTCCACCAATAATGTCATAAGTTTAAGGCACAAGCTACACAGACACTGTTTTATATAAATCCACATTGTTTGTAACTTTCAAACTATATCTGCAGGGCAGAGTAATCCATTCAGTTGTGTGCAATCTTGTGGATTTTAGCTGTCAATAGATAATTAATGCCTGGCATGGACTTTCTGTAGCAATTGTGATTGATTTTAAGGGTATGTGCACACACAAACTCAAAAAGTCTGAAAATACGGAGGGAAAACAGCTCCTGATTTTCAGACGTTTTTTAAGTCACTCGCGATTTTCCAAAAACGGCTGCATAACGTGACATGCACTTATTTTTCGCGTCCGTTTTTTTACGCAGCCGTTTTTAAAAACGGCCACATAAAAAAAACGTCCGTCGGAACAGAATGCTATACATGAGCTATAGTTGAAGTCCAAATGATTACATTGACTTGCATGCAATCTTGGACTGCAGCTGTCATTCAAGCGTTAAAAACAATCTGCAGTACTACAAAAAGTCTAGATGCAGCCCTGGCCTAAATAACTGTTGTTTTACCACCTGGTTACAATACCCTTCGGGTATTGCTTTTTTTTTGTTTGTTGATTGTGTAAATATTTTAAAATAGGATTTTTCTTATTTTTTTCCTCTTCATCTGTCCAGAGACATATATTATAAGTTCACCTGCATGTCCATTGATGCATTTGATGGGCTTCTGGAGAACTTGCACCCTTTTTTAACATTCTAAAACACACACATGAGGAACTTCTTCTAATTACATTAAGGTTTGTCACTTTTATTATTAAATGTATCTATTTTTTTTCTTTTAGCTTATTTTTGTCATACACAGTGAACCCTATACAAAAAAAAATCTCTTTGAGATTCGCCTCCCCTAATCACATTAGATTTACTGTAAAAGATTTTCATTTCCAAAATATCCTAGGCATAGTGGCCATCTTCTTTGAGAGGAACATCCTGCTAGAATACCACTTTTAAATCTAATTTTGTGTTTCTCTCAAACGAGTTTAGCTGAATTTGAAAACTGAAATGTAGACATCATAATGTTTTGCATGTACAAATTTTTTGCTTTTGCTTTGTTTGCAGATTTCTGGCAATGAGAGAGTCTTTTGGCTCCCTTCACTTCCAGTTCCTGATTGGAAAGTCCACCGTCTCAGGTATAGTGAAGAAGACCTGTGGCATCATTTGGGACAAACTATATCCATCTGTGATGCCTGTTTCCACTCTGGAAACATGGCTGCATGATGCAGCTGGTTTTCAGAATGAGGCTAATGTCCCAAACTGTGTTGGTGGCGTTGATGGGAAACATCAAAATACAGAAACTGCCACACTCAGGGTCATTGTTTTCTGATTATAAGGCCTTATTCACACGGACCTGTCCATATTGCGCATGCAAAAAAAACGCTGCGTTTTGCGCGTGCAAAAGATCCGTGTGGCATCAGCATCTGCGTGATTTTGGGGCAGCCGGCATCATGATGACACTCTGGTTTTCTGTTTTTATTCATAGTTTTTACTACTGTACCGCGCATCACGCGCGGCACCCGGATGTGCTTCCATGTGCCGAGCACGATTTGCACGCACCCATTGACTTTAATGGGTGCGTGCAACGCGAAACACGGGCAAATATAGGACATGTCATGAGTTTCACGCAGCGCACATACGCCCCATTCATTAACATGAAAATCACGCGCGTAGCACGGACGTATTATACGTTAGTGTGAATAAGGCCTAAGAAATATTTTTTAATGATTCTCATGGCAGTTGCCGATGCCAATTATAAATTTGTGGCAGTTGATGTAGGTGGATATGACAAATCTTCTGATTCCAGAGTAATGCAGTTATCACAGATTGGACATGGACTTCTTCTAGACTAACTTTGTTTGCCACCTCCCAGACCTCTTCCGGGTACCTATAATCATGTCCCTTTTTCTTTTGGTGTCAGATGAGGCCGTTGCCCTGACACCAAACCAACTGGTTTTTCTGGAAAAAAAACAAAGCTTAATACCCAAAAGAGAATTTTTAATTACCATCTGAGTCAGGCATGAAAGTTTGTTGAATTTACCTCCGGATTACGTGTTTTTCACACGGCAATTCAGTTAAATGTGGAAGCCGTTGATAGTGTTATTAAAGCATGCTGTGTCGTTCATAACTATTTCCGAGTTGTGATGTCTATAAGTGGATTTTGAGAAGAATATACCTTGCTTTAATACCACTATTAACTGGGAAACATCTAGGCCACATTTCACTGGATTACGTGTGCGGGATATGATTGCTGATTACTTCATTAGTCCAGAACGATCCATGCACTGGCAAATGATGTGTAAATCTGGGAGTACATAACTAAGGCTTCGTTTACATCTGCGTCAGGGCTCCGTTCCTTCAGAGCTTTCCGTCGGAACGGAGCCCTGACTGACACAAATGGAAACCATAGATTTCCGTTTCCATCACCACTGATTTCAATGGTGCAATTTCTTCCGATTATAGCAATACCCCATATGTGGTAATAAACTGCTGTTTTGACCCACAGCAGGGCTCAGAAGGGAAGAAGCGGCAATTGGATTTTGGATTTCTGATTTTGCTGGAATAGTTTTCAGTGTTGTGTCGCGCTTGCAATACACTGGAGGGATGAAAACAGTGGAAACCTCCCAAAAGTGACCCCATTTTGGAAACTACACCCCTCAAGGAATTTTTTTAGGGGTAAAGTTAGCATTTTGACCCCACAGTTGTTTTGCTGAATTCATTGGAATTAGTCTGTAAAGGTAAAAATCGACTTTTTTGCTGAAAAAACGTAGACATTTTTAATTTTTACAAGGAATAAAGGAGAAAAAGCACCCGAACATTTGTAAAACAATTTCTCCCAATTACGTAAATATGCCGTATGTGGTAATAAAGTGCTGTTTGGACCCATACCGGGGCTTAGAAGGGAAGGAGCGCTATTTGGCTTTTGGAGCTCAAATTTAGCTGCAATAGTTTTTGGGTGTCATGTCGAATTTGCAAAGCGCCTGAGGGACCGAAACAGTGGAAGCCAGCCAAAAGTAACCCCATTTGGAAAACTACACCCCTTAGGAATCTATCTAGGGGTATAGTGAGCATTTAGACCTCACAAGTCTTTTGCAGAATTTATAAGAATTAGGCCGTGAAAATTAATATCAACATTATTTCCACTAAAATGTTGACTTTTTTCAATTTCACAAAGGATAAAGGAGAAAAAGCCGATACCAATTTTGTGTATTTTTTATTTTTTTTTACATTACTTTAGAGACAAAATGTGAAAAGGTGTTTTTTTTTGGACTTTAAATATTTATTGAATTTTTTCCACTAATAATAACTATTTACTTTTGTTTTTACACATTTTATTAGTCCCCATAGGAGACTTGAACCAGCGATCGTTAGATCACTGGTAGAATACACTGCAATACTAATGTATTGCAGTATATTGTCATTTTAACAGGCTCCTGTAACAGCGCGATCGCTGTTTCTGTCCGTTAGTCCCGAGTGTCAGCTGTAACACACAGCTGACACCCGCAGTGTATGGCGCGGGCTCAGTGCATGAGACGCTCCATACATCACCTCCCACACCACGACATGCTGTTAAGTCATGGTGCGCAAAAGGTTTCATGCGCAGCGGATGGTGCAAAATGAAAATTACAATTTTCAACTGATGTGCCATTTTAGTGCACTATAAGTTGTGCCTAGTTTGTGCCACAAATACCACAAATAAAATATTAACCAGGTTCTCCCGGGTATGGTGATGCGATATCGGTGGATGTAAACGGCTGTTTGGGCATGCTGTAGGACTCAGAAGGGAGGGAGCGCCATTTGGCTTTTGGAGCACAGATTTAGCTTGGTAGTAGCTCTGGCTTTTTGCTGGTATTTCAGTTTATAATTTGGGGGTACATGTAGGCTGGGCAGAGTATATCAGGGGAATAATAAGAGGGTATAATAATGGGGTAAATAAATAATAATCCGCAGTGTGGTCAGTGTCGCACTTATAAATGGCGCCCGATCTTATGCGCTTTTGGAACACTGCACATTTTGCATCGCTATATTCTGGGAGCCAGAACTTTTTTATTTTTTTCACCACCAGAGCTGTGTGAGGGCTTATTCTTTGCGGGACAATCTGTAGTTTTCATTGGTACCATTTTGGGATACATGCGATTTTGTTGATCACTTTTTATTCCATTTTTCAGCAAGCAAGGTGACCAAAAACCAACAATTCTGACATTTTTTTTAATTTATTTTTTACGGCGTTCACCCTGGGCTATAAATGACCATTATATTTTATTCTCCGGGTCGATACGATTACGGCGATACCATATGTATATCGTTATTTTTATATTTTGCAGCGTTTGCGCAATAAAAGAACTTATTTATAAAATAAACTATTTTTTGTGTCACCATATTCTGAGAGCCATAACTTGTTTATTTTTAAGTTAAAAAAAGCTGTGTAAGGGCTTGTATTTTACAGGACGGGATGTAGTTTTTATTGCTACCATTTAGGCGTACATGCGACTTTTTGATCACTTTTTATTGTATATTTTGGAAGGGGTGGTGACCAAAAAATAGTGATTCTGTCATAGCTTTTAGTTTATTTTATTTGTGGGAAAAATAATATTATAGTTTTATAGTTGGGGTCGTTACGAACGCGGTGATACCAAATATGTGTACTTTTTTTTTACGTGTTCATTTTTTTCCTATAATAAAAGACTTATTATAGGAAAAAAAGCAGTTCTTGTTTATGTCACTTATAACTTTTATTTTTAAATTTTTTTTTAAATATTTTTATTCTTTTTTTTACTTTTTTTTTACTTGTCTCACTAGGGGACATTTAGACTTGCAGCTCTGATCACTGTTGGAATACATTACACTACCTACGTAGTGTAATGCATTCCAACTGTCATTGTGATGTGACAGTCACTCTGACAGGAAGCCTGCGACGAACAGCCTCCAGCTGGTCCTCATAGGCTTCGGTACATGGCAGCCCGGAAGCCATTGTCTGGCATCCCGTTGCCATGGGTACCATAGACAGCCCCCGTGATTTCACGTGGGGGCTGCCGATCTCCACTAACCTCCTTAAATGTGGCGATCGAGTGCCGCAAAAAAGGGGTTAACTGCCGAAATCAGCGGCGATGGGCCGCTGATCGGCAACAGGGAATGCACAGTTAACCGCCGCTGCGGTGTAGCGCCGCGCGGCGGTTAACTGTCAAAGCACTGACGTAACTGCATGTTGAGGTGCACAAAGTTACTGCACACCTCGACGTGCAGTTACGTCAAGGTGCGGGAAGGGGTTAATAGGCAATATTTAACTTTTGTAGGTAGGAAATCAGAAAATGGCACAAAAATAATATGAAAAATCTGTAAACTCACAACACAAAAAAAAAAATCAACATTGTGGTGAACGCAATGAGGCAGTAAAACTTAAATAAATAAATGTCACATTTTCAACGGGTTCTGAACGTGTCGAGTGAGATTGTGCTTGGTTTGGGCCTGAGTGATTCGGAGCCGGCATACCCAGACTTTGTGAGGGATAATAAACACTATTCACATTAGCAGAATATGAATAAGGAGCAGAATATGAAGAAGATCCACGTGGAGGAGATAAGTAATGACGAACTTGGGGACCATAATAGAAGTGTGGGTAACCCATTTGTCTGGAATAGTTTGGCCCTGGATTTTGTGAATATTCATTGCCTGCCATTAGTTGGATAATATAGTTTATTACATGGTCTGCTCCTAGGAGAGGTTTGTGTGGAAACACAATTGCTTGGAGACCTTGCTTTATTGAATACACCGGTTGGTTTAATAATGAGAATACATCATGAATCATACTGATTAACAATTAAACGAATGGGGTTTGAAAGGGTGTTTGAAAAACTCCATACATCCCAAATTAAAGCTTATACATCTAGCACACTCTAGCTCAGACATAGCACGTTAGGGCATGGCCAGAGGTGGCGGAATTGCTGTGGACAGTCCGCAGTGGAATTTTCCAGCGGACGTTTTTTACATTTGTTTCAATACATTTTTAGGCAAGTTAATTCAGACATTGCAGGAAAACTCAGCTGCGGACCATAGACATGCACTGTCTGTTGCGGAGAAGAAGCGGAATTTCACTGCGGATTTCAGCCTTTGCAATGCAAAAACTGAAATCTGTGGCAAGTCCGCTGTCTTTTCTGCAACGTCTGAATTTCCTGTCAACTATGCAAATGTTGGTGCAGATTCATTGCGTAATTGCCACAAATCTGCACCAACATTTGCAGTGGAAAAACTCTGCCACGTGTGAACATGCCCTTAGCGTTCGGCCACAGGAACCATTGCAATTCTCAGCCCTTTGTCGGTGAACCAGGGCAAAAAGTTAATTGTTGATGTCTGGCTCTAATTGTGCTCTGCGACGCATTAAACCTCTGCCAACCATGCTTGATGATCTGACAGTGGATTGTTGACATACCTGAAAACTCATCGTTGGATTTGTAGTTGGTACTGCACTAGTAGAAGGGTTATTATTTTCATATTGTCCTGAAGGAACACTCACAATTTGATTCGCAGATGACAGTGATGAAGATGGTCTGCTCTGGGACCTGTTCTCTGAGTCATCATTGTGGCTCTCGTCTTGGTTCGGAATAGAATAATTGTCAACGCTTCTTAAGGGGGTTTTACACTGGCACATTATCGTGTAGACGAGCGTTCATATAATGCTTGTTGGCAATAATTGCCCTGTGTAAACAGGGGAACGATCAGCAGATGAACAAGCAAACGCTTGATCATCTGCTGGTCGTATCGTTTTAAAAAAGTAAAATATTATCGTTGTTGGCACATCTGTTTAAACAGGGAGACGCGCTGTCGACATGATAATAATGGATGGGAACGAGCGATCGGATTAACGACTGCTCGTCCCCATCCATAGCTCCGTGTGACAGGAGCAAACAAGCGCCGATCAACGATGTCTCGTTGATCGGCGCTCGGCTGCACCGGCTGTTTTAAGACCTCATTCACAAGTTCTTTAACCGATTGTTTGAACCTTCGCCATTGTCCTCTGTGACTAAATCAAGATTACCTTCAGATCTAGAGGAAATTATGTGTACCAGATTAGATAATGCATTGATATGTAAAGGTATATAGTGACTGTAAAGAGTTAAAATGTTTTGTGCTTTTGAACAAATGATACATACTCTTTCAATTGTCTTGTTGGAGCAATAAACATGAGTTGGTTGAAGTACATATTTTTTCTTTTTAAAGGAGAAGTACCACTGCACTGAGTCATTGAATATTCTTTGCGAAAATGGTCTGTAATTGCCCACCAACAATTACGGACATTAAAATTCTGTCAAAAAACACATTAAACAACACATTTAGAAAAAAAATTACATTACACAAAGAATATTAAATACGCAAAAACACCAATCACCCCCTGCTCCTATTTACTTTGCCCATCCCAATTGGAGTACATGTGTCCAGGCCTCAGACCTAGCATGATGGTCAAAATATCCCTCTGCAGTGCAAACCCACAAAGGTGGCTTGTGTGCAACCTCAGAAAATGTACACCATTTTTTTATTAAAAATGTGTAAAACCCAATAAATACTATATAAAGTAGACTCATTTCCTAAATCAACTTTGTAACATTTACAGTTATCCTTTGTTTGCTGGTCATTTTGACAAAAAATTCTCCTTGGGCCCAATATAGTAGGTATACTATAAAATATACCTACTATAAGTGTAGTATAATAAAATCTTATTTGCTTTTGCAGCTACTGCTTGTCATTGAGTACTACTGCTTAGCTAAGGTTTCGTTCACATCTGCGTCAGAGCTCCGTTCATGGGTTCCATCGGACCTTTCCGTCAGGGGAACCCATGAATGGAACTCTGAATGAAACAATAGCTTTCCGTTTGCATCCCCATTGATTTTAATGGTGACGGATCCGGTGCAAATGGTTTCCGTTTGTCACCATTGTTTAAAGGTTTTGTCGTTTTGATGGAATCAATACCGTAGTCGACTGCACTATTTATTCCATTAAAATTGGACCCTTGAGCAACGGTGACAAATGGAAATCATTTGCACCGAATGCGTCACCATTGAAATCACTGGTTATGCAAACGGAAACCTATGGTCTCCGTTTGTTTCAGTCAGCGTTCCATTCATGGGTTCCCCTGACGTAAAGTTCAGACTTCACCCAGAATACCAGAATACCCAAGTCCTTCTCTTGTTCTGTTATATGTGATCTTATATTTCACTACATATTAAAAATTCTCAGATGATGCTGTATGACAGTAACAATAATGGTAACAATAACAATCGGTGGGATAAATTTTCCAACCAATTGATCATTTTGCCTACAGTGGGAAATTATAGGGCTTTTTTTTATCTATGCACATAAAAAAATCAGTTTTTATACTGGCCACTAGAGTAGACACAATATACTGACATTTCCTGTTTTCTATACCTTACTTGCCAGATTTGCTGTGTAGAGTAAAACTGAAGAAGCATGGTCATCTCATTATCATTAAAGGGTGGAAAAGGTAGTAACAGCTCCACTGTACTGCTGAAAGCCTATATAGAGCAGGATAGCAACACTAGAAAAACACATATAGGGCTTTGTATGCAGCTCCACTGCCACTCCTAGATCTCTGGGGAGTGGCTGTACTGCTGTAGCTTTTCCTGTAGACTGTAATAGTTTCTGACACTTCTCTGTCAATTGACTCCCATTCATTTCAGCGCCACAAAGCAAACACACCCTACTGCATTTTCTATACAGGAAATATAGTAAGGAAGTGTGCATGTCCATTATGGCTGCCCCCACATTATCTCCTACAGACTTAAATCTAATTACCAAGGCTAAAATTCCATACATCAGACATTCCCTTTAATATGCTATTTTACTGTCAAAATTATCAAGATGTTGAACTGTATATTTAAAGACATAAATTATAATGTTGTTTTCTAGTTGTATGTAAGCTCAGCCATAATGAATTTTAATTGTTGACAAGTCACTCTCAGTAAAAGGTATTGAATGTTGGACTAATAAGCAAAAGAAAACAGTAAAAATATTGCTTTTATAACCAACACAGAATGAGAGTAGCAAACGGATGATACATTCACATAAATTACAGATCAATTTATGAAACGTTACTTTCCTTTTATATTTTTTTCATGCAGCTATTATTTGTCTTTTTCCTTTTATCCTGGAGTAGCAGTGAAGTATGCCTAGTTCACATCTTGCCAGCAATTGCTTTGAAAACAAGTGACTTCTAATTCTGTCTTCACTTGGCTCTCTCAATTGTCTGGTTGGCAAACTAACAAAAAGTTTTTTTTTGTATATACAAAATGAGTTTGTGAAATGCCTCAGATATGGTTATATGTTTTCCTTTGACAGGCTGCTTTTTATTTCGCTAAGCAGGTGTTTTGTATTTTACTGTTTTCTCATTTATTCTCTAAAACTCAGTGGGGTAGATTTACTATTGAGGTTGCACAAAATTTTGTTTTAGTGTCAAAAGTTTAAATTGACAAGGCAGGATTTCCAGCCGCAGGAAAAAGAAGCAAAGAAAGTAGAAGCAATTACCCTGCGCAGGGGGCAAAGACACAAGAGGCAATTTTTTGTATTCATTTTTTTACACAATAATAGAAAAAGCAAATAAAAAGAGAAAAAATAAAACAGACATATAAAACAGTAACATAGTCGTACATAGAAAGTACAGGTGGACTCCTACAGCGAGGAGCTTCCATCTAACAATCACTGTTTATCACAATACCCATATGAATATACTAAGTTTAAGGGGAAACAGCAAGGGCATGTAGGAGGCCCGCATGGGTTATGTGGTCCCACCAGGGTTTTCAAATTTCATCAAATTGATCTCTGGAGTAATTCCTGGTGGCCCCTATCCATTCACACAGCATTATTGAGTTGAATTATGGCTGGAGTATCTGAAAGGATAGATAATAATACCTTTAGTTGGCCACTATGTGGATTTTAGTGGCCAGGGTAAAAGATTGAATGAGTTTATGGACATTTTTAGTACTCCCAGGTAATTTATTACCTAAGAGCATGGCTGTAGGTTAGGAGGGGAACTGTTTTTGAACACTCGATCCATCAGAGAAAGTAATTGTTGCCACAGTGAGACGACAATCAGACAAGTCCACCAGGTTTGCTAGAGATTCCAGGAACACTACATCTCTGAAGGCAGGTTTCTGACATAGTAGGGTATTTTTAGTGTAAATAGGTTGGTACATTAGGACATAATATACCCTATGAAAGTTTTTAATAGAGTTTTCGATCAAGGAGACGTGGTGACTCCCAAAAGTAATAGTACCACAACAATGTAACCATCTGTCCAAAGACAACTGTTACCTGAGGACTGCCTCCAATTGCTCATCACTCTCAATTTATTAGATTGCAAAGGTGGAACACTGAATGTAAAGTATAAAAGTGAGATAACTCTGTAGCTATGAGAGCCTTTCAGACATATACACTCAAAGGAGAAGGAGTGTCATGGCTATGGGGTATGTGGACCCACTAGGCCACTCCGCAGTAGCGGAGTAGCAGCTGGCCAAACAAGAGTCAATGAAAGTCTTTAGGATAAGAGTACCTGGATAGAAGATTCTGCAGACATTTGGCATAGCAGACATTTGGCATGGCAGACACTTGGCCTGACAGACACTTGGCGTGGCAGACATTTAGCACAGATGACACTTGGCACAGAGGATGAATTTGACTCCGACACTAGACTTCGCGCTGGATCAAACACAATTACTGGATACGGGATACACGATATGAGAACACAGGATACAACTAAGGAACCATTTGCAAACGAACATGGGAAGACACAACAATGCTCAGGCAAGGTGGAAGAGGGCATAGTCCTTTTTAAAGTCCCAGGTGTGTAGAGATTGGACAGAAACCAAATTGCAGGTGCCACCTAGGAGTCACAGCAGTAGGAGCAAGCAGTGTGTGCCAGCGTCTCTGAGGGAGGAGACGCCAGCTAGTGTTCACTGGTCTGCGGTCATGGCCGCTGGAGGGTAAGGGATGCTGGCAGTCTGCGACCATTACAGTAACCCCCTTACGCCCCCCTCTTCTTAGGTCCAGAGCGTGAAAGGAATCTCCTCATGAGGGCTCAGCATCGACATTCTCTTCAGGATCACATGAGGGTGTTAAATGCAGTCTTCCATTCGTCACCCTTACGAATATGGATCAGGTTATAGGCCCCGCGTAGGTCCAGCTTCGTAAAAATCTTGGCTCCACGAATCCTGTCGAAGAGCTCGAAGATAAGCAGCAAGGGGTAGGACCTCTCAGGAATTCCATTCAAGAACTGGAGCGTGCTGGCAAAGCCATGGCAATCCCAGCAGGAGGGGATTTATAGCTTTGGATAGGACATAGAAAGTTATTAACTCAGAATGGAGGACTTCTATCTGTAGTCTCAGAGGTTTGGTAATAGACAGGATAGGGTCCGGCAGAAGTCTGGGAGAGAATTTATTAGTCAAGATAGATTCACCTAGGATTGTCTCTCCAATCAAGCCTAGGTGCTGGAGTTCTCCAGCTTTTGAGGGCATTGGCGCATGAAATGTCTCTTGTGAGCACAGTACATACACAACCCAGTCGAACATCTGCGTTGCTGTTCCTGGTCGGACAGTCTGAGTCTGTCTACCTGCATTATTTCCTCTGGAAGTGCAACAGGACAGAGCAGTTTACCGCCTGTAGGAGCTGATCCTGATGTGCCCAGAGGTCACGCATGTCCGCTTGCATCACCTGGACCGCGGTTTTGGTTTGACCAGTGGGATCCATTGCCTGAGCATGCTGTCATGTCTATGGGGTATGTGGACCCATTAGGCCGCTTCGCCATAGCGGAGTATTAGCTGGCCCAACAAGAATCAATGAAAGTCTTTAGAACAATAGAACCTGGATGGAAGATTCGACAGACACTTTGCGTAGCTGACACTTGGTGTGGCAGACATTTTTCTCAGATGATACTTGGTGGCACAAATCACACGTGGCACAGAGGATGAACTCCACTCCGACACTAGACTTCTGGTACAAACACAATTACTGGATACGGGATAAAGGATACAGGAACACAGGATACAACTAAGAAACCATTTGCAAACGAACATGGGAAAACAACAACAAGAATTCTCAGGAAAGATGGAAGTGGGCAGAGTCCTTTTTTAAAATCCCCGGTGTGTAGGGATTGAACATGGACAAAATTGCAGGCGCGGGCACTGGCCCTTTAAGACCTCTGAGGGAGGAGACGCCGGCTAGAGTTCACTGGTCTGCAGTCATGGCCGCTGGAGGGTAAGTGATGCTGGCGGTCCGCGACTGCGGCCGTTACAAGGCTGTGGTCAGGGCTTTAAATGCTGGAAGAAAACGAAAATAACTGGAGAATTTGAGTTAAGTGAAAATTTTCCCAAAGAGGTATGTCATATTTTTCATGGAATTCAGCGATGGTGAGCAAGTGGGAGCCAGACATAAAGCAGTACAATTTGATACAATTGTGATCACCAGGTATATTTCATAGGGCTCAGTCCAGGTGTAAATATAGGGTTGCCTAAAATGTCTAACAGAGAGGAGGAATTAAGTTGAACTTGAAATCGAACCATCCTCCAAAGGGCTAAAAAGTGTGCAGTGTATGGTGAGTTCGTTAAAAAAAAATTGACGGTAATTAACCAGACATCCACATGAGGCTAACTATCGTAAATGGTTCAATAAATGTGGATTCAAGAGCAAGTTACCTAGGTGGGCCAGTAGATGCACCCATAATAGATAATTGTGCAATCTGAGCTTCCCTGTAGTATAAAGCAAAATTTCCTATATTAAAGCATGGTGCACAGGACAATTCGGGGTCTCTTATTCAACTACACAAACTTAGAGATGAATAGCGGAATGAATAGAGGCAAAAATCCTGTCTGGGACACGCATGGGTAGGCACCAAAACAAATATAAAAGCCTTGGCAATGCCCACCCAAGATAGGGATGGAGTGGCCCATCTCTGCAGATCAGCATGAAGTTGGGTCAATAAGGGGGCATAATTCCACTTATACATTGTAGAGAAGGATGGAGTTAAATTAATGCCAAGGTATGTAAGTTATTGGGTCCTGTTTTGGAATGTAAAATAATATACTATGTGGTCCTGTTGTATTTGTGGGACATTTAAATCCATAACCTCAGACTTGTCTACATTTACCTTCAAATCTGAAATAGTCTCCAATTTGAATAGCAAGTTTAGCAAATTGGGAAGAGAGAGGAGTTATAGTAAGGAGAAGATCATCGACAAATAAACCGGTCTTTTATTCATTATTCTGATTAGCATAGTCATGAATACTCGGATGAGACCTTATCACCTTCGCTAACGGTTCCATGGCAAGGGCGAAAACTGCAGGTGACAGAGGACAGCACTGCTTAGTGCCCCTAGCTATATGAATGTGGTGTGAGTTAATGACCGGTGTCGTTTGGGACAATAACTTGTCAAACCATTTTAGCGGTCTAGGACCTCCAAGAGATTGGCTTAGAGGTTTAAGCTTTAATTTGAAAAACGAGAGCAACGGAGTATGGAGGATGGGAAATCCCAGCATAGAAGCCAGGGAAGCGTCATCCCTGACACCTCTCGACCTATAAAATAGTTGATTTAACATACAACAAGAGGAGGCAACTGAACCTGGAATGCTTTCTCTTAAGGCCATTGGAGCAAGACCTACTAAATCCCTTACCTGCAAGAGAGGGGATGGCACCGAACAACTACTAAAACCAAAAGAGAAATTGTGCCAGACTTTTAATGTCACCAAGGTCAGCGGATTATACAACCTAGCTTCTTCTACAGCATCCCTATTATATAATATCATTGTACGCAAAGGAGTCGGAGAAAGAACATCTTCCACCGTAACCCACAATTTGTATATAGGGGCATGAATCCAATCTATAACCCTTGATAAGTGTATGGCCTGGTAATATTTTTCTGGGTCAGGTAAACCTATACCACCACAGGATTTCTGTCTGGTCAATATCTTTCTTGCTATTCTAGCTTTTTTGTTCTGCCATATAAATTGTGCAAATAATCTATTGATGTCCGTGAAAAAGGCTCTAGTGAGTGGTAGTGGTAAAACTTGCATAAGATAAGTAAGCTTAGGGAGGAAAAAGGACATCAAAATATTCTTTCTGCCAAACCATGAGATATAAGGTATGTCAAACCGTCTCAACTGGTCTGGTATAGAAGCAAGGAATGGGGCATAATTCAGTGAAAACAAGTGGTCTAAGTTACTCCCGACTTTAACACCTAGAAAAGTTATATAAGGAGAGGTCCAGTTATACCCAGAGCCTTCTGCCAGTTTTTTCTTGCGGATCTCAGACATTGAGAACCCCAA
Organism: Rhinoderma darwinii; assembly: GCF_050947455.1. Taxonomy (NCBI): domain Eukaryota; kingdom Metazoa; phylum Chordata; class Amphibia; order Anura; family Rhinodermatidae; genus Rhinoderma; species Rhinoderma darwinii. The sequence goes on along the minus strand of NC_134690.1, from coordinate 221,567,966 downwards.
AGCCTGGGACTTCTCTTTATTAATTTTAAAATTAGATAAAATACTAAAGGAGTCAAAAATGTTTTGAATTTTGGAAGCGCTATCTCCAGATTAGTAACCATCAGGAGCATGTCATCAGCGTATGCCGCCACCTTATGAGTTCTATTTCCCAACTGTGTCCCCTCAATTGTGGCCTCTAGTCTAAGCATAAGAGTCTCCATGACCGTCAAAAATGAGACAAGGGACAACCCTGTCACGTACCATTACAAATCTGGAATGGAGCAGACAGAATTCCGTTTACTACCACAGAGGCAGAATGCGTGACATACATAGAAAATATAGCATCAATGAAAGGGGCAGGAAAGTGGAAGGCAAGCAAAACCTGCTTCATGTAAACCCAATCAATTCTATCAAACGCCTTCTCAGCATCTGTGCTAAGAAGGACCATGGGAATTTTTCGTTTTCGAGAGTAATGTAAAATATGAAGAACTCTAATCGAATTATCCTTTCCAGCTCTATTTTTGACAAACCCCACTTGATCTGGTGAGATGATATCCGGAAGAATATGTTTAAGCCTATTCGCCAATAATTTCGCAATAAGTTTTAAATCTGAATTAAGGAGAGATATGGGTCTATAATTAGATCATACAGTTAAATCTTTGCCTTCTTTAGGTATAAGTGAGATGTGTGCCTGCGTTATATCAGAAGAAAGCGAATGACCCAGTAGAGAAAGATTTGCCAACGACAGTAGTCGAGGGAGCAATATGTCTCTGAACGATGAATAATAAATAACAGGCAAACCATCTGGACCAGGACACCTACCAGAAGGAGTTTGTCTAAAAGCAGTTTCCAGCTCTACCATAGTAAACGGTTGTGTAAGCTTCTTACTCTGCGAGGGAGATATTAGCGGGAGAGACAAAGAGTCCAAAAATGTAGAGATAAGTGAAGTTCTATCAGCTGCAGAGGGTAGAGGAACCAACATCGGCCAGATTATATAAATCTTTATAATAAGAACGAAACTGTTCAGCAATAGAATTAGATGAGTAAAGATAATTACCCTTTGCATCTTTTAACATGTGTATATAGTTATTAGTTTGTCTTTGTTTAAATAGTTTGGACATGAATTTAGAAGCTGTATTACCATGAGCATAAAATTTATGCCGAGCGTGCATAAGATATTTTGCTGAGGACACATTTAACTTGTTCAACAGTTGGGTTCTCAAGGAAGCTAATTCTTGAGCATGTACCGAGGCTACAGACGCTTTATGCAACCTTTCTACAGCCTGAATTTTGTGAAAAAGGTCATCAACACATTTGGTACTCTCCCTATGCAGATGAGAGCAATAGCTAATAAAGTGTCCTCGGATGAACGCATTATGGGCATCCCAAACTACATTAGGGGTAACTTCCGGGGTTTCATTTAATTGGAAAAAGTCCATCAATTTAGATTTCAAATCTTCCTTCACAGCAACAGAGCTAAGTATAGAATAATTTAACCTCCATCTAATCGATCTTTTATTCATATCCGGGAGACTCAGTGTCAGAAAAATGGGGGCATGGTCGGAATGTAATTGTGTACCAATCTCCACCCGAGAACAGTATTGCAAGGAAAGATTTGGACAGGAAAAAATAATCTAGTCTATGATAGGAGGAATGTACCGAGGAATAAAAAGTATAATCCAGTTGGGTTCTATTAAAACATCACCATACATCAACCAACCCATAAGACACCAGCAGAGATCTAAATTTACATAATGCCCTAAGGGATAGAGCAGATTTTCTGGAGGAGGAGTCAACCAGCGGATCAATGGTCAAGTTGAATTCTCCTCCTATAAAAACCAAACCTTCTGTAAATGTAAAAGGTAAAGCAAATGTAGAAATTAACCAATCAATTTGACCAAAATTCGGGGCATACAAATTTGCAAAGGTAAACGTCTGATTAGCAACAGTCCTCTTCAAAAATAAATATCTGCCGTCTACATCTTGGAGATGTGATATATACTTAAAAGGGCAATTGCGACGAAAACCTATACTCACACCTCTAGAGGCCGATTGTGCAAATCCACAATGATGCCATACAGGGAAATTTTAAAAAGACAAGTTAGCGAAATGGTTAAACTTAAAGTGCGTCTCCTGCAATAGTACTACATCACATGCAGTTTTTTTTATGGAAGGAAAAAATCTGACATCTCTTAGAAGGTGAGTTAAATCCTTTAACATTATAGGAAACAACCTTCAAACAAGCCATAAGTAAAATGTAGGCGCAAAATTACAGTAATACCCTTCTAGATTCAGTGAGGTTACAGAATAATAAACCGTTGCAATCAAATAGAAAAAATAAGAGGTACATGTACAGAAAACAAATAAACAGTTCTGAGAAAAGCATCACAGAAAGCGTTTGAAATAACAGTAGAACAGACCATATTACATCACATGATTTCATGGATCTTGTATCCATATCTCTAAGTGTGACAATATGAAAAGTAGTAATACTGAGAGGAACAATGACATAGGGGAGGGGGGGGGGTAATATCATATAAATATGTTCCAAACCCAAAAGCTGTAAGACTCTCCAAGGACAACCCGAAGGCAGCTATGCAGGTAAATCAAACAATTTAAGCCATATCAATCAATCAATCAATCAATCAATCAATCAATCATTATCTTCCAGTAAGCTCCTAGGGGCCATACGACCTGATTTCTTCCTCTGTTTCGGCACTTTAAAAGCAGGATTCCTCTTCCACGGAGTGGTCTGTGTAACTTGAGGTAGAGAAGCAAGATCTGTGACAAGGTCCCAGTCCTCAATATGAAATGGAGCAGTGCCAAGACAAGCATATACCTCCTCTAGATCTTCCACTGAGGAGACAGTAAATCGCCGACCTTCAGCCGAAAAGTCCAAAAGGAAAGGTTCATCGATACAGAATTCTCTTGTTACGTAGAATATCTGTTAGTGGTTTGAGTTTCCGGGGTTTCTGTAATGTAATTGCAGCTAAATCCTGATAAATTTAAATTACTGTATCTTTAAATAGAAACGGAGCAACTTCTCTGAACTTGAAGAGAATCTTATCTTTCACCTTAAAGTTAAGATAACGACAAATTATGTTTCTAGGTGGGTCGTCCGCCCTGGGTTTTGGGCGCAGGGCCCGGTGTGCACTTTCGATGACAATCTCCTCCTCTTTATAAGTATTTCCCAAAATGGAGCAAGAAATAGACATAAATGGCATCTGGAATTTCCTCAGCTGACACAGATTCCTGGGTTCCCCCGAAAACGCAGATTTTCTTGATCTTCTAAGGATCTAAAGATAGTATTAAATGTATGCTGGCAGGAGGAGAAATTTTGCACAGTAGCTGCATTGAACTCCAAAATAGCTGCTTGGAAAGTCTCTAAAGTTTCCAATTTGCCTGATATTCTGCTTAATCTCAGCTATATCTTTGATAGCTGGTTCCAAGGTTTTTGACAGTACCTGCTTGAAGAAACTCCTCGTCAAAGGTAAGGGTATGTGCACACGATGAGAGGCTTTTACGTCTGAAAAGACAGACTGTTTTCAGGAGAAAACAGCTGCCTCGTTTCAGACGTAAAAGCTCCTCCTCGCATTATGCGAGGCGTCTGTGATGCTCGTAAATCTTGAGCTGCTATTCATTGACTTCAATGAAGAACGGCTCAAATTACGTTGCAAAGAAGTGTCCTGCACTTCTTTGCCGAGGCAGTTATTTTACGCGTCGTCATTTGACAGCTGTCAAACGACGACGCGTAAATTACAGGTCGTCTGCACAGTATGTCGGCAAACCCATTCAAATGAATGGGCAGATGTTTGCCGACGTATTGTAGCCCTATTTTCATGCGTAAATCGAGGCATAATACGCTTCGTTTACGCCTGAAAATAGGTTGTGTGAGCCCAGCCTAAGTCTCCAGCAGCCGACATGCCTGTTGCTTCATTTTCAGTGTCAGACGCTTCTGCACTCTCCTCCTCTCTCTGTCGGCGGGAAGACGGCACCATCTTGGGACTCCGCGGCGGGAGAGAAGCAGGCTTCTTTTGATAGAATTTCTCCACCTCAACTTGTGAGGGAGTCGGAGCAGAAGCCTCTGGTGCTTCCCTAGCTTTTCTGCCTCCGATCTTGTCCATTATGAGGTCTGTGTCGCTATCGTGAGCTTCTGTGGGTTGCTGGATGTACGGAGCTCAGTGAGACACGTCCATGCAGTTTCAGCGCTAGCTCGGCCCATCTATGTTATAAGTATTCTTATAGAGTACTTCTGCGTCCATCTCAAGGCTCACTCAGTACGATAGGTGAAAATTATCCTAAGTTGAAGCTTTACATCTGAAATATGTTTAGAGAGGTGTAAGGTGGGTTGTAACTGATTGGAAAGCTCTAACCTTTCTAACCGGTTGTTCTAGGTAAGTCTGCAGTTAGGTTCTAGATTTCTTCTGATGGGGGTAAAAAAAACAAAAAAAACTGTGATACATTTATTATAACCGAACCATACAATACCAGTAGACACATCCACAGCTGTGTTAGTGTGAAAATATAGATCAGACTCTATCTGTGTTTTAATAACAGGATCCGCTAGGAGAGATTTGTTTAGCCTCCATTAATAGAGGGGAAGAAAGGAGAACAAACTTGAAGACTGAATATGTAGCACCATGGACCTGGAGTATGGTATGTGTCTGGACTAAATAGAAAAGGAACGGCAGTGGTGTACACCAATATCAGATTTATGCAAGAATAAGTATGGTTCGCTGGAGAATGATAGGTATAGCCTCGAGTCGTACCATAAGATTCCTCCATTTGTCCAATAACCTGTGAGATTGAAAAATATCAGTATTTTTAGCGTGTCCCTAGCAGATAAATCAGATATATTATTTGCTCTACTATGCAGGCTGGGCGACAATGTAAAATTGAAATCGCCACCCCAAACAAGTATCTGAGATTGAAACTCTGTTTATTGAGTGGGCAACTAGTCTGACACTGGGTGCAAACGTAATCTCGTTTTAAATGACAGTTTACAGCGTAATCTCGCAAGATTACGTTTGACTTGCTGGAAATCTCACAAAAAAGTTTCAGACGTGTCAGGATTCTGAATACACATCACGTCCTGGCTGGAGGTAATGTAAATTCATAGTCAGGACACTGCAGTAACGTTATAGTGTGTTTATGTGGCTGCACATAGCGATATAGCTATATAGCTATGTGCTGTGTAAATGAATGGAGAGAAGTGTATGATGCTGATTGGTCAGCGTCATACACTCCTCTGTACAACGCCCACTTGGTCTAAAGCAAAAATACGCCCACTTGGGCATTAAGAAACGAATTAGCATAAAGCTAAAATCGTTCCTAACGTGGTAAAAATAGATCGTTTTTCGAAATAAAAAACACTGCTGTCATGTACATTACAGCTCCGATCACATCATGTACAATATAGGGCACTTATAATCTGGAGACAGAGTCTCTTTAAGGACCTACATAGTTAGAAATAAGTTGAAATGGGAATATAGTCTTAGAAATACCGCCACACCTATAACCTTTCGGGGACCAGAAGCTGTAAAATGGTGTATGTAGTTTAATTCGGTTGAGTAATGGGAAAATGCGTCTCTTGCAAACTGATATTGTCTTGTTGATGTTTAAGATAATCTATGCATGCACGCCTCAATTGATGGGGGAATAAAACGCCTTACATTTTGTGAAAGGACTACTTATTATGGGTCAGACAGAAAGGAGTGTGAGAGAATGGTGACCACAAGGATAGGTGGATTCAGGTGAAAAATGACCATGAACACACTGTGACCTAGAAGGATATATATCATAGTACGACCAGTAGAAACAGTAACAATAAATATAAGCCACAAAAATAAAAACAAACAGGACTTGCCTTGCAGTGGCAAACATGGCTCTAGGCTATGGATGGTAGATGGTCGCCAAGTGATGCTGACGTCTCAAACCATGGGAACAAGGCAGTTGGTAGGTCATCCTATCACAGGCTGCAGTGGTCACATGGGATAAAACGTCATCCCAGAAGGCCAGGCTGCTGGACGGCAGAGGGAGGTGTCGCCATGGCTACGGTTAAGTATGAAATTTATTTTATTTTTTTACGTGCAGTTTTCTGCTGCGGACATTCCATCTGAAAAATTACACTACAATTTGGTACGGTTTCTCGGCCAAGATTTCCATGCAGCAAGCAGGGTGGATATGCTGTGTGCTTTTACACAGCGTATCCGCCCTGTATGAACATACGCTAACATTGGTTACAACTGGCCTATATATATGTTCTCTGAAATCACCAATATTGGTCTGACAGGAACCAATTTTTTTTTATCTTCAACCCTACTTTTTCTTTTATTCATTCAGTTTCTTTATTTACTATAGGTTTGTTTAACCATTTAGTGACCAGCCTATTTTGGGTCTTTATGACGGAGCGATTTTCTCCGTTTTTGATCGTCGCATTTCAAAATAAAGAACTTTTTTATTTTACCTTAGGCATAGCCATGTGAGGACTTGTTTTTTACAGGACAAGTTGTACTCTTCGGGTATGTTCACACGTAGCGTAAATACTGTGGATTTTTAGCAAATGAATTAATTGCGGAAAATCTGCAGCTTATTACAGTAGCAGGAAAGTGGATGAGATTTGAACAAAACTCCTCCACACGCTACGTAAAGAAACAGCTGGAAAACAATTCATAAATTTACATGCCGTTTGGCTTTTTACTCTGCAGCATGTAAATTTATGCTGCAGAGTCGCTGGTTTACTGTTGTGGGTTTTCCCCGTTGAATTCAATGGAGAGGTAAAGGCTGCAACAAAAAGCAGATGTTTTGATTTTTGCGGCGGAAAAGCTGCAATTAAATCACAATTTACCCAGATCTCTATGCTCCTGCATCCAGACTGACCTCTAGGGATGATGTTTTATCCCATGTGACAATTGCAGGCTTCAGCGGTCACATGGGATGAAACATCATCCCAGGAGGCCGGGCTACAGGATGTTAGAGAGACGCATTGCCATGGCTACGGGTAAGTATGGGCTTTTCTTTTACCTGCTATTTTCCACAGCAGACATTCCGGCCGAAAAGTTGCACCATAATTTTTCTTCCAACGTATCTGTATGAGTGGACAACTCACACGTCAGGCATATACCATACTGCCACGCCATAACTATTGTCAACATTACCTTTTTGTGCAAACATTAACAAATGGGTGTTACGATTCCCCTTGTCAACAACCTGCATGCATCATATGTCCTAGGGGGAGCTACACTGGCGGATTCACTTGTTGAGAAGGATCTGGGTGTACTTGTAAATCATAAACTAAATAACAGCATGCAGTGTCAATCAGCTGCTTCAAAGGCCAGCAAAATATTGTCGTGTATCAAAAGAGGCATGGACTCGCGAGACAGGGATGTAATATTACCACTTTACAAAGCATTAGTGAGGCCTCATCTAGAATATGCAGTTCAGTTGTGGGCTCCAGTTCATAGAAAGGATGCCCTGGAGTTGGAAAAAATACAAAGAAGAGCAACGAAGCTAATAAGGGGCATGGAGAATCTAAGTTATGAGGAAAGATTAAAATAACTAAACCTATTTAGCCTTGAGAAAAGACGACTAAGGGGGGACATGATTAACTTATATAAATATATGAATGGTACATACAAAAAATATGGTGAAATCCTGTTCCATGTAAAACCCCCTCAAAAAACAAGGGGGCACTCCCTCCGTCTGGAAAAAGAAAGGTTCAACCTGCAGAGGCGACAAGCCTTCTTTACTGTGAGAACGGTGAATTTATGGAATAGCCTACCGCAGGAGCTGGTCACAGCAGGGACAGTAGATGGCTTTAAATAAGGCATAGATAATTTCCTAGAACAAAAAAATATTAGCTCCTATGTGTAGAAATTTTTTTACTTCCCCTTTCCCATCCCACTTCCCCTTTCCCATCCCTTGGTTGAACTTGATGGACATGTGTCTTTTTTCAACCGTACAAACTATGTAAAGGGCTGTGTCCCTACATAACTGAGAGTATCGCACTGTTCAGGGACACATCCTCCTAACAAGGGGAATGGTAAAACCGGCTGGTCCATCAGTCCTGGACTGCACAAAGACTTTTGTGAAATACAAGGATTTCCTATAATAAACATGACAGAAGAGGTGACAGATTCTCTATAAATCTAGTGACTCACAGGTGACGACAGATTCTAGTATTTTTTTTCCCTCTTTTCTTCTCCATCCGGTCCAGACTTCATGACGACTTCTCCCGGACATGACCCATTTCTGCAGAATTTGCCACTAAGATGTCTTCAGCTCCTCACTTTTCCAACATTTTCAAACCTATAAACAAAGATAAAATTATCATGGTGCCACACACTGTTCCCCTAAATATAATCGCACCATACACTGTGCCCCTGAATACAATTGTGTCAAACATTGTAAGGTAAAGCACCACATACGCAGAGCCCCCTGTAGATAGCGCCACACACTGCCCCTGTAGATAGCGACACACACAGCCCCTGTAGATAGCATCACACACACACCACTATAGATAGCGTCACACACACCACCTGTAGATAGTGCCACACACAGCTTCGGTAGATAGTGTCACACACACAGCCCCTGTAGATAGCATCACACACAGCCCCTATAGATAACGTTACATACACACACACACACACACACACACACCTGAAGACAGCATAACACACAGCCACTGTAGACAGCATAACACACAGCCCCCTACAGATAGATTCACACATAGCCCCTCTAGACAGCATCACACACAGCCCTACTTATAGATTGCACCACACAGACCCCCCTGTAGAGAGCGCCACACATACACACCCTGTAGATAATGCCAAACATAGACCCCTTGTATATAGCATCACACACAGCTCCCCTATAGATAGCGGCACACAGCCCCCCATGTAGGTAGTGCCACACAGACCCCCTATAGATAGTGCCACACAGAAGACCTGTAGGTAGCGCCACACACAGCCCCCTATAGAGAGCGCCACATAGCCCTCCCCGTCTTGTAAATAGTGCCACAAAGCCCTTCCTTGTATATAGTGCCACACAGCCCCCTTGTATATAGTACCACACAGCCCTTCCCTTGTATAAAGTGCCACACAGCTCCCCCCCTTGTATATAGTGCTACATAGCAATTCCCCCTTGTATATAGCCCCTCCCTTGTATATAGTGCCACACAGCATCCTCCGCTTGAGGCGGGATGCTTGCGCAGACCAGCGTAATGCAGTGACATCATCACGCTGGCCTGCGCAGGGAGTCTTCCCAGTGCCTTATAGGCTGCAGGCCTGCAGCCTATAGTATTAATTTGTATCTGCGTCCTAAGAACGTAGATACAAGTGCATGTGGCTGTCGCTAGCACGGTGACCCTCTTCAGTGCTAGCAACGCCGCCTGGCATGAAGGGGCCCATGCCGCCCGGCCCATAAATGGACCCCAGGTGGCCGCCCGAACCACCCTTATTTTGATCTGCCACAGTGGATAGCATACACCCTAATACCAAACCCATTTAGAATCCTAATGATGAGACGGTTTTTAAAGATTTTAGGCTCTGTTCACATCGGCATCTTCTGTTTATAAGGGCTTATTCAGAAGAACGTATAATACGTCTGTGCAACGCGCATGATTTTCACGCGCGTCGCACGGACCTATGTTAGTCAATGGGGCTGTTCAGACTGTCAGTGATTTTCACGCAGCGTATGTCCGCTGCGTAAAACTCACGACATGTCCTATATTTGCTTGTTTTTCGCTCATCACGCACCCATTGAAGTCAATGGGTGCGTGAAAACCGCGCATGGCACACGGACGCACTACCGTGTGCTACGTGCTTTTCTGTTTACAAACATAAAAACAGAGTGTCATAATGATGTCGGCTGCGCGAAAATCACGCAGCCACGCATCATATGCTGATGACACACGGAACTTTTGCGGACCTCTTGCGCGCGCAAAACGCACACGCTCGTGTAAATCCGACCTTAGGGTGCAGTCACACCCGGCAGATTTTGTTGCAGAAATTTCTGCAACTGAAAATCAATTCCATTCATCTGAATGAAATTTGCAGAAATCCATGCAATGGTTGCAGGAACCACCCTATTCTGAAAAAAGGAACTGATTCTCAGTCGCAGAAATTTCTGCAATAAACTCTGCTGCGTGTGACTGCACCCTAACGAAAGCTTTGCCTTATACGTTTCAAAATTGACTGAAATTGGGGTCAGTTAGATTCTGCCACGGTGTCTGTCGTTTTGACAGAAAAATTGCCGTGAATGGATTTTTCAGGTGCGGATTGCTAAAGAATTAAGTTACTATGGATTTTAAAATCTCCAGCATGCTCTTTCTTCATCTCAATTTTTTTCTGGAGCATGTAAACAGTGGTTGCTAAAATCCCATTCACATGATTGCTGAAACAAATTAACATGGGATTTTTTTTATTTTTTAATTAAGGCAAGATGAAAAACATGCTACAATAATGTCAAACCAGATGTATAACATCTAGATTGATAGATTGATTTTTTTTCCCTGTGCAAAAAGTGTGTGTGGGCCAGCTCCCATTAAAACCACAGAGATAACATTTTATCCATATATAAACTTTTTTTTCTTTTAAATGCACTCTGTACAAGTGGATCTACACACTGGTCATATGTCGCACACACCCCTCACACACTGAACATATGCCTGGTCACATATAGAACACATGTGCCACTCACACATAGGACACTTGGCAGACACGCTCCGCTCCTACTGGTCACTCACATTGGATACAAGCTGCAAATGCCCCCACTCATGAACACAAGCCTCACACATACTGTACCAATCACACACCGGGACACATACCGACACATGCCATTAACATGCTATTAAATTACACACCAATCACTTACCAAAAGCTTACCAGACTTTTGCCTTGTGCTAACTTCTGGTAGAATCCTTGTGGGCAGGAAAATACATCTTCTACTAACACAAATCTACAAACACCAATATTTCATTAAAAAAACACTGCACATGCGCCATTTACATATAGGACACATGCCATACACACGTTTTACTTACATAGTAGGCACATGCCACAAACAGGGCACTCACACATAGGAAAAATGCCACACATGGACACCTCACGCGTCAGGCATATACCACACATGATCCACTTACATATAGGACACGTACCGCACACAGACCACAAACTTATCAGAGACATACTGTACTCACACGTGGGACATTGCCACACAAGCTCCACTCACAAATAGGACACATTCTGCATACACGTCACTTTTATATAAAATGCGTGCTGCACATCCACTACTTATACACCGTACACAAGCCTCACACACACCATCCACATATAAAACACTTATACAGGACACATACCAAACATATGGCATTCATATGCCACACTGTCACATTACACACCAGTCACTCATCTGACAATTTCCAAGTTTTCTCTGAGAGAAACATCACTGCTGACATCAGGGCACATCCACCAATATCAATATACCATGCCCACATATTGTTGACAAGGTACACCCCTTTCCGACGCCGTAGTACACTCCATAACAGCCCTTACACACTCAGCAGAATGGCAACTGTCTAAAAGCACTTTTGGTGTTGGCAGCATTCATCCCATATGAAAAAGTGATAGATGTCATTGTGCCTATTCTGCACAACCACCTATGGTAAGCATTTTTAAACTTACAATTATCATTTATGTGCATTTGACTTATTCACCTTATGAGTGAAACCCCCTACCTTTCCTACCTTTACCAGAGTGCCACTGTGATTTACGGATGCACTCAGATTTGACAGAGAGAGGGCCTCCCTCCCCTTTGGGCTCCAAGATGGATGAAGATGGCAGTGTACTTTAGAACCTATGCTGTGCACCCCTCAGGGCCCAGGGGAGTCAGGGGGACTGAGGAAGGCCCACTATTGGTTCAGGGTCCCACTGGGGGTGTTCACCGACTCCCCGATGGATCAGTCCGAGCCTGTTTCCGCACACTGCTAATAGCTTCTTTTAAGAATGTAAAGTTATGTTCAACTACAAGAAGGAGTAAGTACAGGTGTTTTCCAGCAACAGCAATCTCGCATTGTGGCTCTTAACCTGTTTACTTTCTCTCAAGCAGAAGAAAATGTCTCCGGTGTATCTACTTCTAAATTTTATGAAAATATTTAACACAGAACAATGATAAAGACATAACAGAGGACTCTACTGTGCCATTCCCATATTTAATAAGGCATACCCAGTATACATTTTTCAACAGATATTAACATCCGTTTTCGAAAGAAGAAGAAATTCAGCACCTCAGAAGGTAGATTACGGTGGATTCCGAGCCAATCACATTAAATCATGTTTCATTGATTCGCAGTTGAACTAAAAGCCTAAACTAAAAGCCTAAACTAAAAGAACCTTTAATAATTGAAAAATGCCCTACTGGTAAAGAGGGTTGAGCAACCTTTAATAAATTACGAACCGGACACATTTACTTTATAAAGAACAAAGAAATGTCTGAAGATTTCACGAGCAGTAGGGATGTTCACTGGATTTAACAAACTACATAAGTGAATGTCATTAGAACAATGTGCTTTAGAATCTCTTGTACTTCAGTCTATGTAACACTGGTGGCTTAGCTTTAGATCCAAAAGCTGACAAACCATAACTCTGTAAAGTAACTGTAATGCAATTTAAACAGAACAAAAAGAGAAGGACAACATATTGGTACTGCAACATGTGTTTAAGAGCTAGGATGACAAAGACAGAAAAGAACTGATAAGCCTGGTATAAAGGTTCTGCTAGTCATTTACCAAAAACAGTCTCTGTAACATTTCACGCAAGGTAAATTTGAACAATGCTTTTGTTACTAGATACATGCTCCCTGGTGTGCATTATATATTAAAAATAGAACACATTCAGCACATAGAATATAACAGAGAAGCCTGTAAAAAAGGAATTACCACGCAAACATAAAAATACAATATATTTGTTTGCTTAACTAACGCCTCATTTCATCTACAAATTCATTTTATATATTTATGCTAAAAGCGGCAAATTTCTCTATAGATCATGTCTAATTTAACATTCTAAATAGAACGTGTTTAAAATTGGCCGTAAAAAATTGACCGATTCGTACGGGATCGTTTTCATGGATCCTTCATAGATGTCAGTCTATTGAGGGATCTGTGAAAATGGACAAAAATAAGACATGACCTATTTTTTCACGGGCCGTTCACGCGGTCCGTTAAAACAACAGCCGTGTGAATAGCCCCATAGAAATAAATGCAGCCGTGAGATGGCCATTAAAAAAATGGCCCTCACACGGACGACTTCAACGTTCATCTAAATAAGTCCTTATGGTAAAAAGATGCTGGTATAGAAATATAAAATTCTATCAATATTATATTCACATAACGTTCAATTCTTAAATATGTTTTACAGTACAAGGCTCAGTTCACACTTTCTCTCACTGTTTTTCTGAACAATTTCTTTAAAAGTACCTTTGATTTCAATAGGATTCGCATAATGACACATGCCACTGGTTATTTGAAAGGTAACTTAGCTCAATATAGCAATATCCGCTGAAGGCAGAGCATCAAGTCTCACCAAGGAACTGCCGAGAACCAAGTGTTGCCAGACATTCCTCTTCCAGATTAAATAGCTTGCATCTTTCAGCCTTTGAGTGATATCGCATGAACAGTCTTACAAATCTTTCTGCAAGCATGCACATATGTGCAGTTACATTTGTGAGATTTTCCTGGAACCAGCCTGGTGCTGTATGAATGGGTAGGGGTGAAACACCTGACTTTTATGTTACTTACCCCATCAGTGCATTTTAAGCTTTGCAGAATGAACCACTGAAAAACATTGATTACAATAGACAACATGTATTAATTTTTTCGGTTTTTCAACCAATGGAGCAGATTTTTATTGGTAATAGCTCTAAAATAAATTGAATCATTTGTTGTGGAAAATACACATTAACCCCTTCAGGACACAGCCTCTTTTGGCCTTGTGGACACAGACGATTTTTCTTAAATCTGACGTATTACTTTTTGTTGTAATAACTTGGGAATGCGTTTACCTATCCAAGCGATTCTGAGACTGTTTTTTTCGTGACATATTGTACTTTGTTAGTCAAAAATTAGCATTTTTCTAAATTTAAAATGTATCTGCTTGTAAAACAGATAGTAATACCACACAAAATAGTGACTAATTAACATTTGCCATATGTCTACTTTATGTTTGCATAGTTTTTTGAACATCATTTTATTTTTCTAGGACTTTACAAGGCTTAGAACTTTAGCAGCGATTTCTCACATTTTCAAGAATATTTTAAAAGGCTTTTTATCAGGGACCAGTTCAGTTCTGAAGTGGCTTTGAGGGGCCTATATATTAGAAACCCCCATAACACGCCCTATTTTAAAAACTGCACCCCTGAATGTATTTAGAACAGCATTCAGAAAGTTTCTTAACCCTTTAGGCGTTTCACAGGAATTAAAACAAAGTAGAAATGATATTTACAATTTAATTTCTTTTGCCAAAATTCCGTGGCTGCGGAATGTCCGTGGCTGCGGGCTGTCAGCTCCAGCCTCCCGCTGACAGCTGCAGCCACGAGTCGGCAAGCGCTGGCCCCAGCCTCCTCCTCAGGAGACGCCAGCGCTTGTATCCACTCACCTCTGCCCGATCCCGTAGGGTGTGCGCGCACGCACCGGACATCATGGACGACCTTTGACCCGTGAGTACCCTGGACTATAAGAGGGGTCCAGCCCCCTAGTTCGATGCCTGAGCGTTGTTGTGTTTCCTTAGTCTGTCTATGCAAATTGGTCCCCTAGTGTTTCCTGCTCCCAGTGTTTCCCGTTCCTGCTCCTGTTCCTATATCCCGATCTAGTGCCGTGCTTGCTATTGTCGTGCCGTGCTGGATACCACGCTTGACTGCCTACCCACGCCTGTTGTCCACCTGCTGCCTAGTTCCTGCCAAGCTACTGTCCGTGCTGCCACAGGTACCCTATATACCATAGACTGTGACCTGCGCCCTGTTGGCCAGCTGCCCTACCGCCAAGGCGGTACGGCCCAGTGGGTCCACAGACCCTTCGTGACAATATGTAATACAATTTTTTGTCTAACACAGAAAGTTTTACCAGAGAAACACAACTCAATATTTATTGACCAGATTCAGCCATTTTTAGAAATATCCCACATGTGTCCCTAGTGTGCTACTGGACTGAAGCACCGGCCTCAGAAGCAAAGGAGCACCTAGAGGATTTTCAGGTCTCCTTTTTTTTTAGAATATATTTTAGGCACCATGTCCGGTTTGAAGAGGTCTTGTGGTGCCAAAACATTGGAAACCCCCCAAAAGTGACCCCATTTTGTAAACTACACCCCTCAAGGAAGTTTTCTATAGGTATAGTTAGCATTTACACCCCACATGTTTTTTGCAGAATTTAGTGGAATTAGGCCATGAAAATTAGTATAAAAATTTTCTCCACAAAAATGTTTACATTTTCAGTTTCACAAAAGATAAAGGAGAAAAAGCACCCCATTAGTTTGTAAAGCAATTTCTTCCGATTACGGAAATACCCCACATGTGGTCATAAATGTTTTTTCATTATAAATTAACCCCTTCGCACTCAGTGACGTACTATTCTGTCATGGTAACCACATTGTTCGCTCTTCATGACGGAATAGTACATCACGGGAGGAATGGCCATTTCCGCCGTCTTTCCGACACATACAGGAACTGTGACAGCTGCTGTCTCGTACAGCAGTTGCCGCAGCTCTTACAGCGGCGACCGATCGCGGCTTTTTAGTGGGCAGCGATTGCGGGCAGTGATGGTTTCTATGGCAACTGGACGCCTAATAATGGCATCTGGCTAGTCAGGACCCACTATGCTTGCTGTCAGCGAGTAGCTGACAGCTCTAATACACTGCACTACGCATGTAGTGCAGTGTATTAGAATTGAGATCAGGGCCTCCTGCCCTCAAGTCCCCTAGTGGGACAAAGTAATAAAGTAAAAAAAAGTTTAAAAAAAGTTGTGTAAAAATAAGAAAATAAACGTTTTAAAAGTAATAAAAGTAAAAATCCCCCTTTTTCCCTTATCAGTCCTTTATTATTAATAAAAATAAATAAATAAACAAATAAACTATACATAATTGGTATTGCCGCGCCTGTAGCAACCTGAACTACAAAATTATTTTGTTATTTATCCCGCGCGGTGAACGCCATAAAAGAAAATAATAATAAACAGTACAAGACTCACAATAGTTTGGTCACCAAACCTCCCAAAAAATGGAATAAAAAGAGATAAAAAAGTTGCATGTACCTAAAAATTATACTGATCGAAACTACAGTTCGTTACGCAAAAAAACAAGTCCTCACACGGCTTTCTTGATGGAAAAATAAAAAAGTTATGGCTCTTAGAATAAGGCAACACAAAAAGTAAATGTTTTTTTACAAAAAGTATTTTATTGTACAAACGCCATAAGACATAAAAAAAACCCTATAAACGTCTGGTATCGCCGTAATCGTATCGCCCCGCAGAGAAAAGTTAATATGTCATTTATAGCGCACGGTGAACGCTGTAAAGAAAATTGAATAAAAAAACAATAGTAAAATTGCTGTTTTTTAGTCACCACGCCTCTTAAAAATAGAATAAAAACTGATCAAAAAGTCGCATGCACCCCATGAAAACTACAGTGAATTCCTCAAGGGGTCTAGTTTCCAAAATGTTTTGGCACCACAAGACCTCTTCAAACCGGACATGGTGCCTAATAAAAAGGAGGCCTTGAAATCCTCTACGTGCTCCTTTGCTTCTGAGGCCGGTGCTTTAGTCCATTACCGCACTAGGGCCACATGTGGGATATTTCTCAAAACTGAAGAATCTGGGCAATAAGTATTGAGTTGCGTTTCTCTGGTAAAATCTTCTGTTTTACAGAAAAAAATGGAACAAAAAGGATTTTCTGACAAAAAAAAGAAATATGTAAATTTCAACTCTACTTTGCTTTAAATTCCTGTGAAACACCTAAAGAGTTCATAAACTTTCTAAATGCTGTTGTGAATACTTTGATTTAGTTTCTAAAATGGGGTGTTTGATAGGGGTTTCTAATATATAGGCCCCTCAAAGAAACTTCAGAACTGAACTGGAACCTAAAAAAAAAAAAAATGAGGCAATACTTCGCTTCTTATATTATACTGATAATGAGCAGTGCCCACCCCAAGATGACCCCAGTTTTGACCGTTTGTACAAACGGAGTCCCCTATTAGTGGCCGGTTTTACCAAACATACACCCCCGAGAAGTGTATTTCTATTGATGAGTCCTTGGTACATTTTAAAGTCAGTCGGAATTGCTTCAATTTCGCCAGTACCTGCCGAGTAAGAGGGCAAGATATGGCGTGAAGATGTATAAGCTATGTGCATCAGGGTATACCTACAAATTTAGGGTATATGAAGGGAAGTACACCAGTATTCAGCCCCCAGAATACCCCCCCCTTACTGGGAGTTAATGCAAAAATTGTGTGGGAGTTGGTGCACCACTGCTGGACCATGGTTACCACCTCTACCTGGATAATTTTTATACCAGCGTCCCACTCTTCAAGTGCCTCGCTTCCAGAAGTACTGCGGCATGTGGCAGTGCTAGAAGACATCTGAGAGGCCTCCCTAAGACACTGCTTGGGCAAACACTAAGAAGGGGTGAGATCAGGGCACTTTCTAGCAGCAAAATATTGTGTGTCAAGTACAAGTACAAGGACAAGAAACATGTCCTTGTATTGACAACAATACATGGCCACACCAGTACCCATGTACCTGTACGAGGTACCAGTACAGAGACCCCCAAAACAGACTGCATCCTGGACTACAATAGGTACATGGGAGGGGTCGACTTGTCAGATCAAGTCCTGAAGCCCTATAGTGCCATGCGGTGTGGTATAAGAAGCTGGCCGTGCACATCATACAGATGGCATTGTACAATGAATACGTGCTACGTCGATGTACATGCCAGAGGGGAACATTCCTGGAATTTCAAGAGGTCGATATCAAGAACCTAATCTTTAGGGACCAAGAAGGGGGGGCACCCAGTACTTCTGGATGTGAGGCCACATGCATCGTACCAGGGCAACACTTTCCATGAGAAGTTCCCCAAACTGGCAAGAAGGGAAAAAGTCAAAAGAAGGTGCAAAGTCTGCTATAAGAGGTGGATAAGGAAGGATACAATATATCAATGTGACACGTGTCCAGAAAAACCAGGGCTCTGTATGAAAGAGTGTTTTAAAATTTATCATACCATCCCTTGATTTTTAATCTACACCAGTTTTATTTTTACTGATGCACTCCTCACAGCTTATCCCCCTCATCTTTCCGTTCTGAGCCCTGCTGTGTGCCTAGACAGCTGTTAACAGCCACATGTAGGGTATTGCCATACCCGGGAGAACCCACATTACAGTTTATGGTGTGTATGTCTCCGGTGGCACAATATATCGGACACTGAATTGGAATATATGTATAGAAAATTGCAAATCTCACTCTGCATCATCTGCTGCGCACTATCTTTTACACAATACCTGTGGGGTTAAAATGCTCACTACACCTCTAGATGAATGCCTTAAAGAGGCTCTGTCACCAGATTTTGCAACCCCTATCTGCTATTGCAGCAGATAGGCGCTGCAATGTAGATTACAGTAACGTTTTTATTTTTTTAAAACGAGCATTTTTGGCCAAGTTATGACCATTTTCGTATTTATGCAAATGAGGCTTGCAAAAGTACAACTGGGTGTGTTGAAAAGTAAAAGTACAACTGGGCGTGTATTATGTGTGTACATCGGGGCATGTTTACTTCTTTTACTAGCTGGGCTTTCTGACGAGAAGTATCATCCACTTCTCTTCAGAACGCCCAGCTTCTGGCAGTGCAGATCTGTGACGTCACTCACAGGTCCTGCATCGTGTCGGCAACAGAGGCTACAGTTGATTCTGCAGCAGCATCAGCATTTGCAGGTAAGTAGCTACATCGACTTACCTGCAAACGCCGATGCTGCTGCCGAATCATCTGTAGCCTCTGGTGCCGATGTTTCCTTGCTCGTCTGACACGATGCAGGACCTGTGAGTGACGACACAGCGTGATCTCTTGAGAACACGGCTGTGTCTGCACTGCCAGAAGCTGGGCGTTCTGAAGAGAAGTGGATGATACTTCTATACACAACGCCCAGCTAGTAAAAGTAGTAAACACGCGCCGATGTACGCACATAATACACGCCCAGTTGTACTTTTACTTTTCAACACGCCCAGTTGTACTTTTGCAAGCCTCATTTGCATAAATACGAAAATGGTCATAACTTGGCCAAAAATGCTCGTTTTTTAAAAATAAAAACGTTACTGTAATCTACATTGCAGCGCCTATCTGCTGCAATAGCAGATAGGGGTTGCAAAATCTGGTGACAGAGCCTCTTTAAGGGTTGTAGTTTTTAAAACGGGGTTACTTTTCGGGGGTTTCAACTGTACTGGTACCTCAGGGGCTTTTGAATACATGACTTAGCACCAGAAAATCCCCCGTAGGCCAAATGGTGGTCCTTTACCTTCTGAGTCCTCCCATGGGCCCAAACGGCAGTTTATCGCCACAAATGGGGTATTTCTTGTGAAGATAAGAAATTTTGATCCAAAACTACATCTTATTGGAAAAAAATATATATATTTTTTAATTCACAGCCCAATTCAAATAAATTCTGTGAAAAAACTGTGGGGTCTAAATGGTCACAACACCCATAAATGAATTCCTTGAGGGGTGTAGTTTCCAAAATGGGGTCACTTCTGGTGGGTTTCCATTACTTTGATACCTCTGGGGCTCCAGCAAAATCTGCACTCCAAAGAACACAAAGCGCTCCTTCGCTTCTGAGGCCTCCCATGGGCCCAAACGGCAGTTTATCACCACAAATGGGGTATTGCTGCACTCAGGAGAAAACATTTCATGTGTTTTTAATTTCACAGCCCAATTCAAATACGTGCTGTGAAAAAACTTTGGTGTCAAAATGGTAACAACAACCATAAATGAATTCCTTGAGGGGTGTAGTTTCCAAAATGGGGTCACTTTTGGGGATTCCTACTGTTTTGGCACCTCAACACCTCTTCAAACCTGGCATACTGCCTAAAATATATTCTAATAAAAAAGAGGCCCCAAAATAGTGTTTCTCTGGTAAAACCTTCTGTGTTACAGAAAAAAATGGAATAAAATTGAAATTCAGCAAGAAAAATGAAATTTGCAAATTTCACCTCCACTTTGCTTTAATTCCTGTGAAATGCCTAAAGTGTTAAAAAAAAAACTTTCTAAATGCTGTTTTGAATATTGTAAAGGGGTCTAGTTTTTAAAATGGGGTGTTTTATGGGGTTTCTAATACATAGGCCCCTCAAAGCCACTTCAGAACTGAACAGGTACCTTAAAAAAAGGCTTTTGAAATTTTCTTAAAAATATAATAAATTGCTGGGAAAAAGAAAGAGAAAATCCAGCGCTGTGTTTGATTAAAAAGGAAAATTGTTCCCAATTTTATTGAAAAAATGGTTAAAAGTTACACGGAGACGCAGTCTCAAGGTGTATATATAAAGCGGGCTGGATGACCTTGGCCAAGGTCATCCAGCCCTCTTTATATATACACCTTGAGACTGCGTCTCCGTGTAACTTTTAACCATTTTTTCAATAAAATTGGGAACAATTTTCCTTTTTAATCAAACACAGCGCTGGATTTTCTCTTTCTTTTTCCCGATATACCCACCGCTGGCCGTAGCGGGGATCCGTGCGAGGTGTCTGGAGACGCAACTACTGGTGAGCTGGATGTTTCCTCCTTTCGTTACTATAATAAATTGCTGTTTATGTCCTAAGCCTTGTAACGTCCAAGAAAAATAAAAGAATGTTCAAAAAACGATGCCAATCTAAAGTGGACATATGGGAAATGTGAACGAGTAACTATTTTGGGTGGTATAACCATCTGTTTTACAAGGAGATGCATTTAAATTCAGAAAAATTCTATTTTTTCAAAATTTTCTCTAAATGTTGCCATTTTTCACAAATAAACACTGAATATATCGACCAAATATTACCACTAACATAAAGCCCAATGTCTCATGAGAAAACAATCTCAGAATCGCTTAGATAGGTTTAAGCATTCCGAAGTTATTACCACATAAAGTGAAATATGTCAGATTTCAAAAATGGGCTCTGAGCCTGAAGGCCAAAACAAGGCTGCGTCCTTAACCTCTTAATGCCGAAGGACGGATATATCCGTCCTCTGCAGCTGCTAGTTCGCGCAGGAGAACAGATATATCCGTCCTGTGATCGCGCGGGTACTGACAGTGTACCCACGCGATCAGCGGCAGGAGCACGGCTGTCTTACACAGCTTGGGTCCTGCTGCAACTGCCGGAATAGAAGCATGCTCCGATTCCGTCAGTTTAACGCATTAAATGCTGCTGTCAATAGCGACAACGACATCTAATGTGTTTGACAGAGGAAGGGAGCTCCCTCTGTCACCCCATCGGCGCCCCCGCAAAGAAATAGCGGGGCGCCGTCGGGTTTCCATGGCAGCCGGGGGCCTAACAAAGACCCCCAGGTCTGTCTTCAGCAAATGCCTGTTAGGCCATGCCAAAACAAATAACACATACACATATATGGTATCCCCGCGATAGTAACAACTTGAACAATAAAATGAACACATTAATTAAACTGCCGGATGAACGGCGTCCAAAAAAAATGCAAAAAACAGTGGCAAAATTCTCTCTTTTCTCCCATTCCCCACATAAAAGATTAAAAAAAGTTAATCTATAATTCCTATGTACCCCAGTAATAGTAATGAAAACTACACATTGGCCCGCAAAAATCAAGCCCACATACGGCCACATTGACGGAAAAATAAAAAAATTACGTCTCTTGGAATGCGGCGAAGCAAAAACAAGTACTTGTTTTCTAAAAGGGTTTTTATTGCGCAAATGTAGGAAAACATATAAAACGTTTACATATTTGATAGAGTTACGACTCTTGGAATGCGACCGCGAAAAAACAAAAAATAATCCTTGATCATTAACGCATAAAATGGCCTGGTCATTAAGGTGTTAAGGGGTTAATGAGCCCTTTCAGGTGTGATCCTTTTTGCTTTTCCATTTCAGTTTTTCACTCCCCACATTCCAAGTGCCCTAACTTTTTTATTCGTCTGTCAATAGAATGGTGTGAGGGCTTATTTTTTGCGGGAGGAGTTGTAGATTCTATTGACAAAATTTAAAGTACCATATAATGTACTGGCAAACTAAAAAAAAAAAAAAAATTCTGAAACTGGAAAAAACGTAACTTTATTCTGCGGCTAAATACGACTATGGTGATACCAAATTGATACAGGTTTTTTTTATATTTGACTACTTTGTACCAAGAAAAAAACATTTGTTAAAAAAAAAATGTTTGTTTCACCACATTCGGAGAGCCATAATTTTTTTATTTTTTTGGTTGTGAGGGCTTATTTTTGGCAGGACAAGCTGTGGTTTTTATTGGTACCAATTTTTGGTCCATATAAATTCTAAGGTGACCAAAAACAGCGATTTTGTAATCTGAAATGCTTTATGTTTTACCGCGTTCACCGTGCGCTATAAATAACAATTTTACTTTATTCTGCCGGTTGATACAATTACGGCGATACCATAGGTTTTTTTATTTTTTTGCAGCGTTTGCACAATAAAATCACTTTTCTATACTATAATAAATTTTTTGTGTCACCATATTCTGAAAGCTGTAACTTTTTTAATTTTTCCATTAAAAAAGCGATGTAATGGCTTGTTTTTTGCATGAAGGGTTGTAGTTTTTAGTGGTACTATTTTAGAGTAAATTTGACTTTTTGATCACTTTTTATTATATATTTTGTGAGGGGTGGTGACCAAAAAAATAGCGATTTTGGTATTGTTTTTTTTTTTTTGCAGTGTTCACCGTGCGGGAAAAATAACATTAAAGTTTTAAAGTTTGGGTCTTTACGAACGCGGTGATACCAAATATGTGTATTTTTTTAACGTTTTAATTTTTTACCTATAATAAAAGATTTATTATAGGAAAAAAGCCAGTTTTTGGTTTTTTTAATATATACATTTTATTTTTACACTTTTATAAAACATTTTTATTAACTTTTTTTTTTGTCCCACTAGGGGACTTGAAGACCTGCAGCTCTGATCATTGCTATAATACATGACACTACGTAGGTAGTGTCATGTATTATAACGGTCAGTGTGACGCTGGCAGTCACTCTGACAGGAAGACTATGAGAACCAGCAACACCTGCGATCGATCCCGGGAAAGTCTGTTGCTACAACAAACTTTCCAGTTTGTTGCTACAACAAACTTTCACTGCAATATCACATGATTGCCATCTGAACCAATCAGGTCCCGATCATGTCTCTGGGACCAGAGGCAGGTGTTAACAGCGCAATCCGAGTGTCAGTGATACACCCACTATGAATTCATGTCGGCACTGCACAGAGCCCAGCAATTGCCGACGTGAATTTACAGTGAGCGGTCGGGAAGTGGTAAAAACCGCAGATAAATTAAAGTAAGTCCACAGGTAAAACCCACACTTAATATTACATTTTTTAAAGAGTAGTTAGATTTGCTATTTTTATGAGGAAACAGGTGTGGATTATATGCTGCGGATTCTGGTGCGTCTTTTTTAAAAAAACTTGTCACATGCAATTCTGAGACGGAAACACAAGATAAATTGACATTTTAAAATCTGCAGCACAATTAAATTTGCACATGAAAAATTCTGCAACATTACTTGAAATCACATGTAATTTGCTGTTACTTTATTACACATCAGATTACGTCATGTGTATTCAGAATCCTGACACTTCTGAATGTTTTCTGTGAGATTCCAGCAAGCCACGCGTAATCTCGCGAGATTACGATGTAAACGAGATTTTGTTTCCCTTGCTGGAATCTCACAGAAAAGTTTCAGAAGTGTCAGGATTCTGAATACACATGACGTCCAGGCTGGAGGTCATGTATATTCATTATCAGAACACTTGATTAACATTAATTTCTGTGTATGTGGCTGCACATCGTGTTCTAGTAAGAACGCGACGCTGCTGTGTAAATGAATGGAGAGGAGTGCATGACGCTGATTGGTTAGCGTAATACACTACCCTGTGCAACGCCCACTTGGTCGAAAGTAAAAACACGCCCACTTGGGCATTAAGAAACTAATTAGCATAAAGCTAAAAATCGCTAATAAAGTGGTTTAAAATAGATCGTTTTTCTAAATAAAAAGCAATGCTGTCACCTACATTATAGCGCCGATCTCCTTATGTAGGACATAGGGCACTTATAATGTGGTGACAGAGCCTCTATAAGGGTATGTGCACACGGCCTATTTACGGACGTAAATCGGGCGTTTTTCCCCCGAATTACGTCTGAAAATAGCGCCTCAATAGCGCTGACAAACATCTGCCCATTGAAAGCAATGGGCAGACGTTTGTCTGTTCACACGAGGCGTATATTTACGCGCCGCTGTCAAATGACGGCGCGCAAATAGACGCCCGCGTCAAAGAAGTGACCTGTCACTTCTTTGGCCGTAATTGGAGACGCTATTCATTGACTCCAATGAATAGCAGCGCTAATTACGGCCGTAATTGACGCGGCGTTCAAGCGCCTGCACATGCCGGTACGGCTTAAATTACGGGGATGTTTTCAGGCTGAAACATCCCCGTAAATTCAGCCGTTACGGACCCCCGCCGTGTGAACATACCCTAAAGTGTTTCCACCAGATTTCATAAAAACAAACCTTTACAAACGTATGCATTTTATTGCATCGTTGAATCAAATACAAGGATTTTCTTTTTCTGAATTAATTTATTTATATTAATCACGATCCTTGCTAAATTCCAAGTAAGCTATATCTATAGACCCACCCTGATCTATCTCTTTAGTTACTATGTCCAAAAAGTCCACTAGATTAACACGTTCTCCCAGCAGTAAATTCATGTAAAGACAAATTTTTTCCATTAAAACGGTTATTATTGTGGAAAAGCAGTAAAACATAATAACAAAATATATAAGTATTTGGTATCGCTGTAATGGTACTGACCCATAAAATAAAGGTGAAAAAATGAAGTGGGCACAACAATATATTTTCATGAGAAAACTTGGAGTGCTGACTCAACAAATGTGTAACAATTACACTGGAAAAAGAGAAAAGACAGATGCTAACAGAGTCGCTGTCATGTGCCACAACTTGTTTCATTCATTGACATGTATCTGTTATACTGCTATTATTGCGGATTTGTGTCTTTAACCCCTTGGTGACCGGCCTATTTTAGACCTTAATGACCAAGCCATTTTTTCATCGTCTCATTCAAAGAGCTATAACCTTTTTATTTTTGCGTCGACATAGCTGTATAAGGTCTTGTTTTTTGCGGGACAAGTTGTAATTTTTAATAGCTCCATTTTGGGGTACATAGAATTTATTTATTAACTTTTATTAACTTTTTTTGGGGGGAATAGAAAAAAAACAGCAATTTCGTCACACTTTTTTGCGTCCTAAATTTACGCCGTTTACCGTGTGGTATAAATAACAC
The DNA here is from genome assembly GCF_050947455.1 of Rhinoderma darwinii. Classification (NCBI taxonomy): domain Eukaryota; kingdom Metazoa; phylum Chordata; class Amphibia; order Anura; family Rhinodermatidae; genus Rhinoderma; species Rhinoderma darwinii. The sequence goes on along the minus strand of NC_134690.1, from coordinate 221,542,431 downwards.
AATAACTTTATTCAGTGGGTTTTTGCGATTGCAACGATGCCAAATTTGTATAGTTTTTGTATGTTTTACTACATTTACACAGTGAAAACACTTTTTTTTCAAAATTATTAGTTTTTAGTATTTATTGTTTTGCAGGACGACTTGTAGTTTTTATCGGTACCATTTTGGAGTAGATGCGACTTTTTGATCACTTTTTATCACATTTTTTTTAGGCTGGATTCAAAGAATACACCAATTTTTGCATGTTTTTTAATTTTATTTTTTATGACGTTCACCGTGCGGGTTAAAAGATGTAATACGTTTATAGTTGGGGTCGTTACGGACGCGGCGATACCAAATATGTGTAAATTTTTTACTTTATTTTGTTTGTTAATAATAAAGCAGTTTGTAAGGGGGAAAAGTGGGTTTTTCCTATTTTATTTTTTTCACTTTTTATTAAACTTTTTTTCACTTTTTTACTAGTCCCACTAGGGGACATCACTATGCAATCCTACGATCGCATTTATAATACACTGCAATACTTCTGTATTGCAGTGTATTATGCCTGTCCGTGTAAAACGGACAGGCATCTGCTAGGTCATGCCAGAGGCATGATCTAGCAGGCATTCACTACAGGCAGACCTGGGGGCCTTTATTAGGCCCCCGGCTGCCATCGGAGACACAGACCCTCTGCAATTTTATCGCCGGGTGTCAGTGGGATGAGAGGGAGCTCCCTCCCTCTCTCCAAAACCACTCAGATGCGGTGAACGCTATTGAGCACAGCATCTGAAGGGTTAAACGGGTCAGCTCGATACTAATATCGATCTCACACGTTCGAGCAGGGCCCCCCCCCCCCCCCAGCCTTCAGCTACCTCTGGCAGCTGAGAGCAGGGAGATTTGACAGCTCCCTGCTCTGTTTACTTATTCCGATGCAGCGACGTAAAAATTATATTGCATCGAATTAAAGCCCGCTAGTGACCGACGTAAAAACACTATGGGGCGGTCACTAAAGGGTTAATATTGTCCCTCCTGTGTGCCTGTACTCTAGCTATGATGTAATAGCTCCTCCCCTCTCCCTGCTTGTAGCTGCCATCTGTTCATTCTTCATGCGCTCTCTGTATATGCAGTACCCTGGCAAGCATCACCTTTTTTTACCTACTGTACTGAGCATTTTACAAGAATTCAGCCTGGAATAAAGCACTGGATCTTTCCACATGCCTTATGGTCGAGTTAATACTGTCTGACAAGACATCTCTCAGTGTGAGTACTGGTTTAATACAGATACAGGACTGTCTCTAAGAAGCCTTAGGGCATGACCACACGTAGCGGAATTGCTCTGGAATTCCGCAGCGAAAAATCTGCAGCGTACACGTTTTTCCATTGCCTTCCACAGCTTTGTGGTTGGGTTTATTTACACGTTGCGGGCAGTTCCGCTGCGTAGCATGGGCTGCGGAGCGGAATTTGGTGTCCGCAGCATACAATGGTTGTTGCGGACGTGTAGCGGACTTGTTGCGGACTAATTTCGGAATTTCTCCATTGACTTCAATGGAGAGTCCAAATTCCGCAATGAAGTCCGCATATGTTATGTAGATGTTGAGTGCTGCGGAGCGTATTGGTTTTACTAACATGACATTTCTTCATTCTAGCTGGACCTATGTATTTCTAGGTCTACAGCCAGACTGAGAAAGTCAATGGGGCTCCAGTAATTACGGGTGACTACATGTGTGCACCCATAATTACGGGTGACTACGTGTGTGCACACGTAATTATGGGAGCGTTGCTAGGCGACGTCAGTAAATAGTCACTGTCCAGGGTGCTGAAAGAGTTAAGCGAACGGCAGTAACTGTTTCTGCACCCTGGACAGTGACTACCGATCACAATATACATCAACCTGTAAAAAAAATAGAAGTTCATACTTACCGAGAACTCCCTGCTTCTTCCTCCAGTCCGGCTTCCCAGGATGACGTTTCAGTCTAAGTGACGGCTGCAGCCAATCACAGGCCAATCACAGGCTGCAGCCAATCTCAGGCCAATCACAGGCTGCAGCGGTCACATGGACTGCCGCGTCATCCAGGGAGGTACAACGGCCGGGTAAGTATGAAATTCTTTTACTTTCACTAGGGAAAGTGCTGTCCTTTCTCTCTATCCTGCACTGATAGAGAGAAGGGAAGTACTTCACCTCAATACGCAACGGCTAGTCCGCATCAATTTAATGCCCATTTTGGGCAGAGCCGCAACAGAATCTGCAACGCAGATTCTGTGCGGCATTGATGCGGACAGTAGCGGAAGAATTCCGCCACGTCTGGGCATGCCCTTAGACTTACAGCCAAGTTATTGAGTCAGAACAGTCGCACATCCAAAAAGGTAGTTACTTTATTTAAATGTACATGAAAAAATACAAACAATAAGCAGAAAAGTACTCAGAAGGGAAGATAGCTAAAAACAATTAAATCTAGAAAAAGAGAGCACATGTTCCCAACCCCAATATGGGCCAAGGGAACCCCTACTCTGCCCTGTGAATGTAACAGGATAATGTCACTAGAAAGGGACACCTGGAGAAAAAGTCTGCATATGAATAGCAAATAAGGCAATGTAAAATAAAGTTTGCAAAGACAATGCGTATAGATGATAAGCAAGGCCGGCCTTTGGGGTGTGCGACCTGTGCCCTAGCACAGGGAGCATCACTCCTGCATGTGGAAGGGGAGGCTGCGCTGGCTCCCTTCCTCTGCTTCTATTTCGGAAGCGCCTGGGCGACTCAGCACTTGCCTTTCCACTCCTTCTCTATTATGTCGCCAGCGCCCAGCGATGCACTGAGACACATGACATGTCATGTGACAATTGTGTCACAGTGCAACGCCAGGGCCAGTACCGAGAAGGACTCGGATGAGCGGTGAGTACAATCAACCACCACTCATTTTTCGGGTCTCTAGGCTGCCTGTAAGGCATAAGGCAGCCATTATGTATACAATATATTTACATTGACACAGTGGGGGGCATAAGGGGGCAATATATAACATAAGGGGGGCTGTATACCATGTTGAGTTGGCAGGGCATAATTATATACTGTACTCTGTGATAATGGAGGCATAAGGTGGCTAGCATTATACTGTGTGTGGGGTGGTATAAGTGGGTATTATACTTTGTAGGGGTACTAAAGGGGGCATTATACTGCGTGGGGGCACTTGGGGGACATTATACTATGTGTGGGCACTAAATAGGGCATTATACTGTGTGTGGGCACTAAAGGGGGCATTATACTGTGTGGGCACAAAGAAGGAAAAACAACCCCGATAGTTGGCGGGCATTAGAACATACAAAATTGCCACCGGCAAATTACCCTTTATTTCCCAACTATCCCTAAATAATTATTATCAACTTTATTATGCTACTAGAGCAAAAAGACGAACCACATGTATGTTTAAAAATCAAACATGCATGCTGCTGGAAGGTTGCTACCGTCGGACAATGCCTGTTTAGTAAGCGGTGCATGGTGCCAAAGATTGCTGTCGGCTGCAGAACGCCAAGCCTAATCAGTGGTCTATTTGTGAGAAACCTGCAGCAAAGCACATTTATTTAAAAGTATTTCAAAGCCCCCCCCCCCCCCCCCCCGACATGTTTCGCTACACAAGTAGCGTCCTCAGGTGTACTGGGGCTAATGACAGCGCGCCGCAAATTTTCTGGGATATAGCGGCCGGAAGAGTACAGCGGACACAGAATCAGCCAATCAAGTTCGAACAGTGAGGTCATGCCTCATGTTGTTTGACAGGCATCTAAGTAAGCCAATCAGGATGCTGTGTCATTGGCCTATGGCATCATCCAGACACGGGCCAATCAAGTCCGAGTAGAGAGGTCGAGCCTCTCTCTATTTGACGGACGTAATGGTCGACCAATAGGAATGTGTTTTCATTGACCTATAAGATTTTGTTCACGGCGCATGCGCACATTGCCGTGACTGACACCGAGACATAATAACTCTTTGTGTGCATGCGTGGAGACCACAGCTCCACTTTGAAGATTTCACCAGAGGCCACACAAATGGCCTCCAATGTTATATCAAAGGGAACCGCGGTGTTCCTGAAGCGCTGGGTTATTCTGCATTGATGCAAATTTATGTATTCAATTATATTATATCTATAAGGGCATCCAAATACAGGAGGTAAGTATATAGGTTTAGCAATCTACAAATAAAAAGGCGTAGCTGTCAAGTTGTTAGAATAGAAACAAAATGGTTCAAGAAATAAGGTATACTTGAATAGTTTGTGTTGTATTTCAGAGGACTTCTCATAAGGGGACAACCCCTCTCAATTGAATAAACAATTGAGGAGAAAATGTCTAAATATCGTAAATTTATTTATTGAACCAATAAAAGACAGACTTTATAAAGGTGTGTGAATGTTTAGTCATTAAAGAAAAGCTGCAAAAGTAAAGCCTTCATTCAGTCCTGTTGGGGTAAGAGAGCCCTGGCGATGGATCCACATTGCTTCCTCTTGTAGAAGTTTACGATCAAGGTTCTCGGCTCGTGGACCTAACTTAATCTGGGTAATTCCCCAGAATTTTAATGACCGAACATCACCATCGTGTAAGGATCTGATATGACTTGATAGAGGCGTATCTTCCTTTTTGTTAATAGCACTAAAATGTCGTGAGATCCTTCTCCTTAGTTCTTGTACAGTTTTCCCCACATCCAGTTTCGGACAGGGGCATTTAGCCACATAAACCCCTCCGCTGCTTTGGCAGTTTATGAATGGTTTAATCTGGTAGATTTTGCTATCTGCAGGATTGCAGAAGCTTTATATACAGTGAAGGAAATAAGTATTTGATTTGCTGATTTTGTAAGTTTGCCCACTGTCAAAGACATGAACAGTCTAGAATTTTTAGGCTAGGTTAATTTTACCAGTGAGAGATAGATTATATTAAAAAAAACAAAAAAACAGAAAATCACATTGTCAAAATTATATATATTTATTTGCATTGTGCACAGAGAAATAAGTATTTGATCCCTTTGGCAAACAAGACTTAATACTTGGTGGCAAAACCCTTGTTGGCAAGCACAGTAGTCAGACGTTTTTTGTAGTTGATGATGAGGTTTGCACACATGTTAGATGGAATTTTGACCCACTCCTCTTTGCAGATCATCTGTAAATCATTAAGATTTCGAGGCTGTCGCTTGGCAACTCGGATCTTCAGCTCCCTCCATAAGTTTTCGATGGGATTAAGGTCTGGAGACTGGCTAGGCCACCCCATGACCTTAATGTGCTTCTTTTTGAGCCACTCCTTTGTTGCCTTGGCTGTATGTTTCGGGTCATTGTCATGCTGGAAGACCCAGCCACGAGCCATTTTTAATGTCCTGGTGGAAAGAAGGAGGTTGTCACTCAGGATTTGACGGTACATGGCTCCATCCATTCTCCCATTGATGTGGTGAAGTAGTCCTGTGCCCTTAGCAGAGAAACACCCCCAAAACATAATGTTTCCACCTCCATGCTTGACAGTGGGGACGGTGTTCTTTGGGTCATAGGCAGCATTTCTCTTCCTCCAAACACGGTGAGTTGAATTAATGCCAAAGAGCTAATTTTAGTCTCATCTGACCACAGCACCTTCTCCCAATCACTCTCAGAATCATCCAGATGTTAATTTGTAAACTTCAGACGGGTCTGTACATGTGCCTTCTTGAGCAGGGGGACCTTGCGGGCACTGCAGGATTTTAATCCATTACGGCGTAATGTGTTACCAATGGTTTTCTTGGTGACTGGTCCCAGCTGCCTTGAGATCATTAACAAGTTCCCCCCGTGTAGTTTTCGGCTGAGCTCTCACCTTCCTCAGGATCAAGGAAACCCCACGAGGTGAGATTTTGCATGGAGCCCCAGATCGATGTCGATTGACAGTCATTTTGTATGTCTTCCATTTTCTTACTATTGCACCAACAGTTGTCTCCTTCTCACCCAGCGTCTTACTTATGGTTTTGTAGCCCATTCCAGCCTTGTGCAGGTCTATGATCTTGTCCCTGACATCCTTAGAAAGCTCTTTGGTCTTGCCCATGTTCTAGAGGTTAGAGTCAGACTGATTAATTGAGTCTGTGGACAGGAGTCTTTTATACAGGTGACCATTTAAGACAGCTGTCTTTAATGCAGGCACCACGTTGATTTGGAGCGTGTAACTGGTCTGGAGGAGGCTGAACTCTTAATGGTTGGTAGGGGATCAAATACTTATTTCTCTGTGCACAATGCAAATAAATATATATAATTTTGACAATGTGATTTTCTTTTTTTTTTTTATATATATAATCTATCTCTCACTGGTAAAATTAAAATAGCCTAAAAATTCTAGACTGTTCATGTCTTTGACAGTGGGCAAACTTACAAAATCAGCAAGGGATCAAATACTTATTTCCTTCACTGTATGGGCAAAAATAATATCTACCACAAGGATGGGAACCCGTAACCGACGATTTTAGCCAGCATTTTGATGTAGATGAGGGCTTGGAGTAATGGCTATGTACAAGGTAATGCAGTAGATTCTTACCTCTTCTATAGGTGATACTAGGAGTAGTAGAGATTGTCATATAGGTCGGAATCCGCACGCAGAATAGACCAGTATTTTTGTAAGATCTTTGTAACTTGATAAGAGCATGCATCAAAGGTACCGATGCATCTTACAATTGAGGGATATTGAGCAGACTTAGGGTCTGTTTTGGTAGAAAGTTTTCTATGATTAGATTCACACAAGAGATTTCTCCTATCCGTCGCCCTGGCATACGCTTTGTGTAGACATTTCTTTGGGTAGCCACGGGCAAGAAATTTAGAAAACAAGCCGTAACATTCGATTTTGAAAGATTGCTCATCAGAACAATTTATTTTTGCTCTCAAATATTGTCCTATTGTAATTCCCCTCTTCAATGATGGGGGATGATGACTATCCCAATGTAGAAAGCTATTTGTAGCTGTAAGTTTTCGAGAGATGTTAGTTTGGACACCACCACTAGGGTCCAAGGAAATTTTGAGATCAAGAAATATCATTTCTGTTTGGTGTATCTCATATGTAAATTTCATGCCAATTGGATTGCTATTAAGCACTGACATGAAGTCAGTGAATGTGGGGGTGTCCCCATCCCAAAAAATCTAAATATCATCTACATATCTACCCAAAACTAAAATGTGACAAGTGAAACAAAGTAGATCCTCAGAAAAAACGATAGTGTCTTCCCACTGCCGCAAAAATAAGTTTGCATAAGTGGGGGCACAAGCTGTACCCATTGCAGTGCCTTTCAATTGATGATAAAAAAAAATGTCAGAAATAAAATAATTATGGGTTAACAGAAACCGGAGAAGTGACAAAACAAAATTATTGTGCATGTGAAATTGGGTGCCTTTAGTGCTCAAAAATTAGTGACAGCGGTGAGACCGATTTCATGTTGTATATTGGTGTACAGAGACTCAACGTCAGTGCTAGCAATCATGGTAGTTGGAGTAACCTGAATGTCCTGGATCCTAGTGATGGTGTCCTTTGTATCCCTAAGATGTGAGGGTAAGGATGTGACAAAAGGCGTGAGCATTTCGTCCACGTTTAAACTAATACCCTGTGTGAAGCTATCATTCCCAGATACAATCGGTCTGCCAGGGACAGGGCGAGAGGCCTTGTGGATTTTTGGTAACGCGTAAAAGGTAGCGATTGTAGGAGTTGGGTTAAATAGAAATCTGAATTCATCTTGTGTGATGATATTGCGGGTTTTGGCATCGATAAGGAGAACACGTAACTCTGGCAAAAAAGAATCTGTGGGATTTCTGTCAAGGATGGCATATGTAGTGGTATCATCAAGTTGCTTGTGGACCATATGGACATAGTCTTTTTCGTCCATAACCACAATGTTGCCATCCTTGTCTGATGGTTTCAACACAAGCTGTTCATTTTGACATAGTTCCTCTAATCTCTCTATCTCACTGAGATTAATTCGGGCCCTTGATTTATCTGGTTTTAGTTTCTTCAGTTCAGCACTAACCATCTTAACAAAGATATCGATATGGGCGTATTGAGAGAAAGGGGGTGTAAGTTTGGAATTGGGTTGTAAGGAAGAGAAAGGACCTTGTGCACTGATACTACCTACCTCGTTTTCAAGCAACAGATTCTCAAGATCTCTCAACGTATTATTTTCTGTCTTTTCGATATCACTTTTGCCTTGTGCGTTATTTTTAAAGAATTTACATAAGGCCAGTTTTCTGGCGAATAAATTAATATCCTTTGTCCAATTAAACTCTTCAAATGCAGGAATTGGGGTATACAATAATCCTTTGCGTAACAGAGTATCATGATGTAGGCTAAGGTAGCTGGAGGAGATATTGCAAATTTGCATCTGATCCCCACCAGTGTTATCGCACAAGACAACTGATGATGTTACTGGTTAATGGAGATTGGGTGGTCCTAAAAAAGATGAGGGATACAGTATTGGTAGTATTTGTACTGGTAAGGTATCTGATATTCCCTCCACTTAGGTTTGTACCCACTGGGCGGGGGGTCCTTGGTATATTCGGAACATTATTACCAGATGCTGAAGATAAAGAGTTGGTAGTAATAGTAGGATGTAATGAGGTCAGGTTGACTTGACATGGTGTAGCTGATTTTCTCTGATTGAAAGGCAAGTCGTTAACAACATTGTTACACGCTGCAACCAGGCAAGTATTACTCCATAATACTAGACTGCACCCATGATTTGAGCCACAAGGAGCAAATGTCATTTACCATTTGCTTTTTGGATGAACTATCTGGCATATACACAGTTAAGGAACATTTATGGATATAGAAATGTAGTATACAAAACAGGAAAGGGATTAACTATTTCCATTCTTCAGTTTCTGAGTGGGACAAATGTAGATATTAATAATTGTCGTGGTCAAGTCTATGATAATGGTGCCAACATGGCTGGAAAACACAATGGTGTTCAAGTTCAGATTTTAAAGAAAAATACTTGTGCTGTCTTTGTGCCATGCAGATGTGATTGTCTTAATCTTGTTTTTGGTACATGCCACTTTTTGATCTCTTTTTATTCCATTTTTGGAAGGTGAAGTGACCAAAAAATTGTGATTCTGGTATGGTTCATTATTATTTTCTTTTACGGCGTTCACTGGGCGGGATAAATAATAAATTTTATAGTTCAGGCCGTTACGGACGCGGCTATACCAAATATATATAGTTTATTTATTATTTTCTTTAATAATAACGGACTGATAGGAGAAAAATGTGGATTTTACTATTACTTTTAAACATAATTTTTTTTTTGTCCCACTGGGGGACTTGAAGCCAGGAGGCCCTGATCACTATCCTAATTCACTGCACTACATGCGTAGTGCAATGTATTAGAGCTGTCAGCTACTCACTGACAGCAAGCATAGTGGGTCTTGACTTTGTCAGGACCCACTAGGCTTCCGTAGAGGGCATAGCCGGAGCCCATCGTTAGGCCTCTGGTTGCCATAGCAACCATCAGCGCCCGTGATCATATTGCGGGAAGTTGATGGTATTTTAACCCCTAAGAAGCTGCGATCGCTATTTAACGCGGCTACTCATGGGTTAATCAGTGGGGAACACCGCAATCAGTCCCTGCTGAAAGAGCTGCGGCAACTGCTTACGAGACAGCAGTTGTCACAGCTCCTGTATGTGCCGGGAGGGGGGCTGGAACGGCCGTTCCTCCCGTCATGTACTATTCCATCACTGACAATGCGCTCATCATGACGGAATAGTACATCAAGGAGCGGGAAGGGGTTAATGCACCCTGCAACATTGCAAAAATTATTCAGAAACGGTTTGAGGAACATGACAAAGAGTTCAAGGTGTTGACTTGGCCTCCAAATTTCCCAAATCTCAATCCGAATAAGCATTTGTGGGATGTGCTAGAAAAACAAGTCTGATCCATAGAAACCCTACTCTGCAGTTTCCAGGACTTAAAGGATCTGCTGCTAACATCTTGGTGCCAGAGGTCACAATCAGAGGTCTTGTGGAGTCCATGCCTCATCAGGTCAGAGCCGTTTTTTTGGCGGAATGGTGTATATTGCAATTACAGTTGTTTTTTCTTGTGTTGCATTTTATTTTAGCAAAACAAAATCAGACATTGCTTTCATTAACATTGGCCCAATTTATATATATTTTTTTTCCATTAAAATTTATAAATTAAATTACATATTTGATATTCTCAAGTGAGTGGTTATAAAACCACCTTGCATCCAAATGACAAGCATGCAATGTAAATTTCTTAAGATTTAGTTAGCAAAAGGCTACAAAAAATACAGATATATTTACATTTGAAATAGCTTAAAGACAATAAAAGTATCATGAGGAAAGGGGGAGGAAGGCTGAATTGCTGTGCACATCACGTAAAGCCTAAGATTGAAAGGCACCCTGAATAGTGCAGTATGGTAAAATAGACCCGGACAGCTAATTACTGCCCGTGTGGTATTAAGGATTATAGATTTTATTATTGTTCTATCCACTGCTGTGAGAACGCAAATTCCTTATCTCTACAGAAGCATGCAAATTGCAATTGTGCTTCTAATCATTATCCAATTATTTCTTATATTTCACAATGTAATATCATGCTCGGAAGGTACAAGTCTTTGATGTTGAGGCTTGAATAATTGTACAGTAATAATACTTTATTCCAGTCACTCAGTGTCCAATACAATTTAAAGTCCCAACTGTTAAGATACAAGATAGACATGCATTAACTATTTAAATGTATTACTATAGATCTCCCATAAATGCATTAAACTTGTTATGAACCAACTAATACTAAAATTGTAACTTTAAAGGGGTGGTCCCATCAGGACCATCCCTTCTTAGAATAAAGCCGCCCACACGATCAGGGCTTCTCTAACCCATGGTGTTCAGCTGTTACGGCCAGGGAAAGCTCCAGGCAGTCGCTTCTTCCCCCTGCAATATAGTATTGTATAACATAGCACCAATTCAGATTAAAAGATGACCAAGTCATACATGAAAATAAATAAAAAGAAAAAAGACAGATTGCTACATAGGATAGTATGTATATTCACAAACCGATTGTTGATAATAGCAAGCAATAGCTTTCCTGCTCATCTGATTTGGTCGTACAGAGGCACAACATTTGAAATAGAGTGTGCTAATGATGCTGCATTCTCCACTGGTTGTTGGTCACAGGATTGATTGCCCTCACTCACAATCTAGGGGTACTCAAATGGCGGACTGCGTTCCGAATCCGAACCGAGGACACCAGCGGTCAGGACCCCTGCTATCCGGAACAGGAAGGAAGCAGAGAAGCTGCGTGGCCGTGCAGTTTCCAAGACAGCCAGCGGTTAGAATGGGTGGTGAAGGAGGAATGTCCCTTTTCTGCTGCAGTAGCAGATAAGCATGCTTACGAAAGCAGACTTCTTTAGTGTTCAGGCTTATGGCTGTGTATCAGTTTTTCTAATGACAATTTCTGGGTGAGTGGGAGTAATAAGCAAACCTCTGCTCTGATGTCTCCTTATCCTCTGGCACAGCCAATTAGGCATACAGCCATGGCGGGCCTGGGGGCTTTTGTTAAGTTCCTGGCCACCGATGGGTGACAGCGGCACTCACTCAACATGCCTCAGTTGCTATTGAACACAGAATTTAGAAGTTCAAAAGACCGGTTCGGAATTATCTTCGATCTTGACCATTGCAGCCGAAGCCCCGCTGTCAGTCAACGCTGGAATCCCACAGTGATCGCTCAGAAAAAAGTAAGCCAAACCATGACATACAGTGATGTAACAGTGGCTTAAGGTGTTCATTAACAAAAATTCTCCGTTTTTTTTTTTTAACCGATTCATTGATATAGGCTGTTTTAATAAGAGCTGAAAACTCCTTGTTAAACATCAATGATGGATCATTATGTAGTTGGCGATAAGCCACATGATTAGATATGAATCCCTATCCTGTATGACAATTCCCCCGTTACCTGAATTTTGATAACTATGTTCTTGTTGTCAAATTCTTAAACGCGGATTTATTTCTTATGAGCTTGTTTGGAATTAATTTCCCTAAATTAAGTAGATACTAGGACAAAAAAATATCAATGTGGATGCCCTTGTGGTGTGTCAGAAATAAATCACAGATTTAGGATTAATATTGGTGTTAATGGGTGAGAGTGATTTAGAAGAGGATGAGGTTACATCCGTATTAACATCAAACTCTTTATATGTTATAGTTTTCACTATTTGTTCTCCTTTCTACCCTAGTTCCTCTCTTTGTTTTGCTTTTTGTTTGAGACATGAGGGAATTAAAAGCTGTGTTATTTTCATGGTCGAAGATACATTGGTGTAGTGAGTAATGATGGTGGAAGGCCTAAGAAAGAAACAGTACATAGAATGTGGAAAAAGGGCTAATTGGGAGGTGAAGGGACAAGGAGAGAACGGTCATAACGCCTCTAAATAAATTTGTGGCATCATTCCACTGGCCGTGCGCCACAATTATGGCTGGCCGAGCGCCACAATTATGGCTGGCCGTGTACCACAATTGGGGTGTAACGAACAGGCCCCCTTCATTTCAAATAAAAAAATACATGCTCAACTCGCCACTCCTCTTTTCTTCTACCCTACGGTTCCCTCTTCATGTGGTGGCTTATTGAAGGCACTGACTGGGAGCAGTGTCAGTAACTATGCGAAAACGCAGCACTGATGACGTTGAGTTCTGTGTTGAATAGGTACTGACGCTGACCGGCGTCAGAACCTTAAATGAACCGCGGGGAGAGGGCAAGGTAGAGGTCTGGCATGGCGTAGATTCCTGCCGCAATTTATGCCAGTTTTCTGGTATAACTTATAATAAATGAATCGTTCCAGTGGAGCCCTCGTCCGCTTTGACAAAGCCCCGTCCCCTTTTCTCAACACTTCTGCAATTTTTTTTACCCCAGAAAAATGTAAATCTCTTGATATATTCCCTTCAATGTATCACTGTAATTTCCACCTTCTGGACACTGGTATTGTCCACTGAGGGTGTTATAAACGGTGATTAAAAAATATTTTTCAACTGTAATACCTGAAGAAATAGGGGTGTTTAAATGAGGTGCATCAGGCTCCATTAGAGGTTCTAATGGTGAACGGTGGACCGTTGATTCTATAAATCTTACGGATACTTGAGCGGGGAGATCAAGTTTTGGCGAAATTAATAGGAATGTTAGGCTTTTTGCTTACCCAAAATCTAATATATGTTTACTTGAGCCTCTAAACTTCTACTGGTTTGTGGGGGAACGTCAACTGGCGTGGAACAACAGGACAATACAAGAGTATCAGTGGTCTCTCTCGAAAATGATGGTGGTGGTTTTAGATTTTGCAATTGAATAGCTACCTAAAATGGACTAAAATTGTTGTGTTTCTAAGTGGTAGAAGGAAATTAATGTGATTTAGTGTTCCCCTGAGTATTATTTGATCGAGTGTGATTGTTATCCCCATGGGATCTCCTTTTGTTGTTATGCACTTTGTCATTTATTTGTTTCGTTTGTATTGTAGTTACCATTGGTATTTCACATTTGCCCAAGTTTGACTAGATTTTAACATTAATAGTTTAACAATCTATTCTTTCTCTCTGTAATTTGAGTTTTTTTCTGATTATTACAGAAAATTATTTAGCAACCAAGATATAAGTAGGTAACATCAAGGGTGAAACTAGGGGAGCAAGCAAGCCGGCACAATTAGGATGGACAGCAAGGGGGGCGCCGGCCGCAGAATCAGGAAGCGGGATCCCGACCGGATACCCCCCGCACTCAATTGTATCCGCGTTCTTAGAACGCAGATACAATTGAACAGCCTCATTAGTGCTGGCAGGGCAAAAGAACCATCAGTTCCCAGCTCCGCCATTAGGTACCTTTCCTGTGATACAGTCGGCGCGATTACGTCATTGCGCCGCCTGCATCGTTCCACTGGAGCAGGACTCGTCAGAAGAGGCTAGGCCTGTATCGCTGGATAACAGTGTGGAAACGTGGACAGGTGAGTATGTTTGTGGCTGTTTCACACTTTCTACAGGGGGTACATTCTGTGATTTTATACAGGAGCCACTGAGTATACAAGGGCTAAAGATTCCAAAGAAAAAAAACAAACATCTTACATCGAAGTCCTGTGTTTCTGTAACAATACTGACAGAATACCAGTCCAGCAAAATGCACACCCACAACTGTCAGACTAGGCAAGTGGTGGGAAACTCAACCTGTGTTGTCTCTGAAAACTGGGGCCCTGCCTGCAGCGGAACTACCGCCCTGTTAAGGGAGATCCCACTATCTGGAACCTGCTAACAAACCCTGAGTGCTCCTGCAGGTAAAAAGGAAATTTGCTTTCGCCTGGCAGCTGCTGGTAGGTGGAGCGGACAGGTGGAGTAGTCAGACAAGTAGAGGTAATAACAGAGAGGTAATGTAGTACAACAAGGAAACAACAAAACAGATCCCACAGACGCCAAAGAAAAAATTAGCCACAGGAAGTTAATCTCTGGGGTGTTAATCCCCAGGGGTGTTATATAGGAGGCTAAATTGGATGATTGAGAGTGACAGCAAGCAAACCACTCAAGACCAGCTCTGGGAACAGGGAATGTGACAGCTTCTAAAACTGACCAGTAAAGCCTAATCCTTTCTTTTTACTGACTAATCTCTTTATGAAATAACATCTTGATAAAAGAAAATCTTAACATCATTATAGAAAATATCTCCTTTAGCTCTAGCTTATTTGAGGATACTTTCTATATCTTGAAATGAGAGCATTTTTACAAAAAATGGGGAGGGGAGCCCCCCTAGAATTAGACCTTTCGTGTACACTATATGTGCTCTCTCAAACTTGAAAACTGAGAACAATTCCTTGTCAAAAACTTCTAAAAACCAAGGGGGAATTTATCAAACTTTCAACGCTAGTTTTCTGTTGTAATAATTGTGAGTTTTTGCCTTTTTACGCTGCCCTCGCCACTGTTCACATCTTACAAAAAGGTGTTGCATCTTACTCCAAAATTCTTTCTAGTCCATTGCTATGGAAAATTCACAATCAGCGCCGTACACACTAAATACAGCTACACCGTGTGGGGAACACTTCATGCTCCTGAAACACGATGTGCAAAATATGTATAGGAATATTAAGCTGTTCAAAAAATAGCAGTGCCAGCATTTTTCTTTAAAAACTCAAAAATGTAATGTATAAACTGAAAAAATAAGATTTCACTTTACTGAAGTTATATTTAGTGGCATGGCCACTGGCACCTCTGGACAGGTATTCCAGTCCAGGAAGATTGGACGACATTCCACAATTCTTCTGCATTTTTGGGTTTTGCCTCATAAACTGCATTTTGGATGTCATCCCACAAGTTCTCTATGGGATTGAGGTCAGGGGATTAAGCTGGCCACTCCATTACTTCAATCCTGTTGGTCTGTAACCAAGATGTTGTTCACTTACGGGTGTGTTTTGGGTCATTGTTGTGTTGAAAATACCCATTTCAAGGGCATTTCTCCTTTAGCATAGGGCAACATGATCTCCTCAAGTATTTTGATATATTCAAACTGATCCATGATCCCTTGTATGCAATAAAAAGGCCCAACACGTGGTATGAGAAACATCCCCATATCATGATTTTTGCACTACCATGCTTTACTGTCTTCACAGTGTACCGTGGCTTAAATTCAGTGCTCGGGGGTCGACTGACATACTGTCTGCGGCCACTAGACTCAAAAAGAACAATTTTGCTTTCATCAGTCCACAAAACGTTGCGCCATTTCTCTTTGGGCCAGTCAATGTGTTCCTTAGCAAATTTTATCCTATTCTGGACACGTCTTTTTTTCAACAACGGGACTTCGTGACTAGTTCCTGCTGGTAACTTGGCGTAAATTAATAGTCTTCTGATGTCCGATAATGTCAGATTTTCTTTGATCTTTCTGGAGGTGATCATTGGCTGAGCTTTTGCCATTTTGGATATGCTTCGATCCATCTGAAGAGTAGTTCCACGCTTCCTTCCGCATCTTTCAGGTTTTGGTTGCCACTTCAAGGCATTTGAGATCATTTTAGCTGAGCAGCCTATAATTTGCTGCACTTCTCTATATGTTTTTCTCTATCCAATCAACTTTTTAATAATCAAAGTACGTTTTTCAACAGCACAATGTTTGGAACAACCCATTTCCACGAGTATTTCAGAAGGAAATGCACTATAACCAACATGTGCAACATTTGCCACCCTCCTACCTTAAATAAGGGCCAAAATTGAGACCTGTTATTCCGCTAAATGATTTACTTAATACATTTTAACACCTCACTGATATTATTGTGAACAAGAACCTTTCCATGAATGATTCAATTACTCAGAATGAGCGGCATGCATGTCCTTATTGTTGCCTCTGTTTTTTTCTACTACTCTACTGCACTTGCATGTAAATTATTTGCTATGTAGAAATATCACTTGTACCAAGAACATTGATTTATCAGGTTAATGATGTTGGACTGCTATTTGCTCGAACACTACTGTATATATATATATATATATATATATATATATATATATACACACACACACACATACATATAGTATGTATATATTAAGAAGTAATATTAAGTAGTAATATATATGGCTGTATATATTAGAAAAAGTACCCAGCACTGCCTGGATAAAAAGTATTGGTCTGTCTGTTTGTGTCTTTATTGGGTTTGTTCCAAGGGTGCTCATGAGGCCAATCCCTGCCCTCGTTTTTTTGTATAAAGGGAAATTACGAGTAGCCCTATATACTGGTTTTTTTTCTATTTTAAACCTCTGAAATACCTATCAGTTAAAATGGTAGGAGATGGAGTCATAAAATGCATTTCATCAGCTTGCAGTCGCAAGCGTTTGCTGCGGAGTCTGTGAGGCTCGTGGTGCAGCTTTCCTCCTAGCCACTGGAGACTTCCTGCCAATTAAGGGAGTTCTCTTTGGCGGCATTTTGTAAATTGAAATCAACGGTTAGTTGAGTTCAAATTTGCTAAGTTTAGATCCTGAAGATGTAGTGGCTGGCTTAGAAGCCAAGTGCAATACATTTTAGAAATGGGAAATTAAAATTTCACGACCAAAACGGCTTTAAGCCTTCACTGGACTTGGTTTTAATTTTCAAGTCTTATTAAAGGGTTTAACTGGTTGCCGACACAGGATGAGAATGCTCGTCCTGAGCGCCGGGTACTTCACGCATTAGGATGAGCATTCTCGTCCTGTGTGATAGCCGTCTCTGAGTGCGATCGAGAGCGGGACAACGGCTGTAATACACAGCCACGGCCTCGCTCTAACAGCGGAGAGAAACATCCTCTCCTCGCCGTTAACCCCTTGAATGCCGTGACAAAAGATGATTGCGGCATTCAAGGAGGGGGGATTGCACATTGATCGCGTCACAGAAAATCTCTGTGACGTGATCAAAGCCCATAACTTGTATGGCCAGACAGCCCAGGGTCCATTGAAGGACCCTAGTGCTGTCTGAACATATTTCCTGTTGTTAGGGCATACTGAGGTATGCCCTAACAACTGCCTGTGTACAATCAGTACACAGGCTAATGTACTGGCATATAGATATATGCCAGTACATTACAGTTAAAAAATCTAAATGAAAAATCCCTTCATGGGAGTAAAAAAAAAAAAAAATTTAATGAATGTAAGAAAAAATTATGATAAATAAATAAAAAAAAGTAAAAAAAATAAACAGTAATACACATTTTTTATAATAAATAAACTTTTTAAAATATAAGACTCAAAACATGAAATAATTGTAATGACAGGGTAGGGAGACAGACAGGTGAGCCCTAATCTACACGCCACTCAGTCCCTGCCACTTGCAACGACCCGTCCTAAGCGACGGGGTACAACTGGGCGACGGTCCCTACGCTCCGTAAGTGCAAGACAGACAAACAGACAGGGGTAAACAGAAGCTAGGGAAACGGGGCAGCTGCCCACGGAGACACCGTGAGCAACAAGAGTGATGAACGAGCTGAGTCAAACCAGGAGAGAGCGAGGTACAAGACGCTGAGCAGGAGAGTGGTCAGAAAGCCAAGGTCAATAACAAGCAGAGGATCAGTAGTACAAACAGCAGCAGCAAGCCAGGAAACAAGCATAGAAGAGTCACAGGCAAAGGAGGAATAGGAAAGGCAGGTATAAATAGAAAGTGGGCGGGAACTAGCTCCGTCTGGCCAGGCTGTGAAAGGCTCTCCCACTCCTAAGCCTGCCATCCTGAGTGGTGGAAGATGGAGTCAGTCTCACAGACATAGGAGCAGGTGCAGACTGATTGCCCACGGGCGTCGACACAGAACCTGTGTCTGGCAAATCCTTTACAGTACCCCCCCCTTTTATGAGGGGCCACCGGACCCTTTCTAGGTGGACCTGGTTTATTGGGGAAACGAAGGTGGAACCTCCTGAGCAATACCCCAGCGTGAACATCCCGGGCGGGTACCCAAGTCCTCTCCTCAGGCACGTATCCTCTCCAATGGACCAGGTACTGGAGGGAGCCTTGGACCATCCTGCTGACCACAATCTTGGCCACCTAGAATTCTACCCCCTCAGGGGTGAGAACAGGGACCAGATGTTTCCTCGAGGGAGCCAAGGACAGGGAGCAGCGTTTAAGGAGGGAGGCATGAAAGACGTTGTGCACTCGAAAAGACGGGGGCAACTCCAGTCGGAAGGAGACA
The DNA here is from genome assembly GCF_050947455.1 of Rhinoderma darwinii. Classification (NCBI taxonomy): domain Eukaryota; kingdom Metazoa; phylum Chordata; class Amphibia; order Anura; family Rhinodermatidae; genus Rhinoderma; species Rhinoderma darwinii. The sequence goes on along the minus strand of NC_134690.1, from coordinate 221,523,826 downwards.
GGGTTAAGGACTTCAATGACCTTGTACGGCCCTATAAACCGGGGAGCAAATTTCTTAGACGGGACTTTAAGGCGCAAATTTTTAGAGGATAGCCCCACCAGATCCCCGACCACAAACAAGGGGTTAGCAGAACGTCTTCTATCTGCCTGAGTCTTTTGTATGCTCTGGGACGCCTCTAGGTTCTTCTAAACCTGGGCCCAGACTGTGCACAGTTCCTGATGAACGACATCTACCTCGGGATTGTTGGAACTACCAGGTGAAACGGAGTACCGTGGATTAAACCCAAAATTACAGAAAAAGGCGGAGACCCCTGACGAGATACTGACCCGGTTATTAAGGGAAAATTCGGCGAGGGGAATGAATGAAACCCAATCATGTTGACAGTCAGAGATAAAACACCTTAAATATTGTTCTAGAGACTGATTAGTCCTCTCAGTTTGGCCATTAGTTTCAGGATGGAAAGCCGAGGAGAAGGACAGATCAATCTCCAACTTTTTACAGAAGGCTCTCCAAAACAATGAAACAAATTGTACCCCTCTGTCAGAAACAATATTGACAGGAACCCCATGGAGACGCAGGATGTGTTTGATAAACAAGGTAGCTAACATCTTAGCATTGGGTAGTTTCTTGAGGGGCACAAAGTGGCACATCTTACTGAAGCGGTCTACTACAACCCACACCACCGACTTGCCTTGAGATGTAGGCAAATCGGTGATAAAATCCATGGAGATATGGGTCCAAGGTCTCTGGGGAATGGGCAAAGAACATAGTAAGCCCGCTGGTCGGGACCAGGGAGTCTTGGACCTAGCACAAACCTCACAAGCGGCGACGTAGGCCTTAACGTCTTTAAGCAACCCAGGCCACCAGTAGTTTCTGGCAATGAGGTGCTTGGTACCCAGGATGCCTGGATGGCCAGATAGTACAGAGTCATGATTTTCTCTAAGTACCCTTAGCCGGAGTTGCAGGGGAACAAACAGCTTGTTCTCAGGAAGGTTCCCGGGAGCTGAACCTTGATCAGCTGCAATTTCGGAGACTAAATCAGAATCAATATAGGAAATTATTATACCTGGAGGCAAAACACAAGCCAGCCCTCCGAAGGAGGGCTGGCCATGAAGCTACGCGACAGTGCGTCAGCCTAAATAATTTTAGACCCAGCCCTATAGGTGACCAAAAAGTTGAATCTGGTAAAAAAAATAGCGCCCATCGAGCTTGTCTCGGGTTTAGCCTCCGGGCAGATTCTAAGAAAACGATGAATGGCTCCATTTGGTTGGGCTGAACCAGCACTGGGGCCGAGATAAAGCACTTCTTAAGGACCTCAAAAGCCTGGACAGCCTCAGGAGGCCAGTGGAGGAGATCAGCACCTTTGCGAGTGAGATCCGTAAGAGGCTTAGCGATGACCGAGAAGTTAGCAATAAATCTCCTGTAATAATTAGCGAATCCCAGGAAGCACTGTAACGCCTTCAGGGAGGCAGGTTGGACCCATTCTGCCACAGCCTGGACCTTGGCGGGGTCCATGCGGAATTCATGAGGAGTTGACCCAAAAATGGTATCTCTTGCACCTCAAACACACATTTTTCGGTCTTAGCAAACAGTTTGTTTTCCCGAAGGACCTGGAGCACCTTCCTGACATGCTCAATGTGGGAGGACCAGTCCTTGGAAAACACAAGTATGTCATCAAGGTACACTACAAGAAATACCCCCAGGTGATCTCTTAAAATCTCATTTATGAAATTCTGGAAGACCGCGGGAGCATTACACAACCCAAAGGGCATGACGAGGTATTCGAAATGACCTTCGGGCGTGTTAAACGCAGTCTTCCACTCATCCCCCTCTTTGATGCGGATAAGGTTATACGCCCCCCGTAGATCAAACTTAGAGAACCATTGGGCCCCCTGAACCTGATTGAAGAGATCAGGAATCAAAGGAAGGGGGTACTGGTTCCTTACAGTGACCTTATTCAAGTTCCGGTAGTCGATGCACGGCCTAAGACCACCATCCTTCCTCCCTACGAAGAAGAAAGCACCTACCGGAGAAGTAGAGGGGCGAATGTAACCCTTGGCGAGGCATTCCTGGATATACTCTCTCATGTCTTCACGTTCGGGACAAGAGAGATTGAATATCCTATCCTAAGGGAGCTTAGCTCCTGGTACCAAATCGATTGCGCAATCGTATTCTCTATGAGGAGGTAACACTTCGGAGGCCTCTTTAGAGAAAACATCAGCGAAGTCCTGAACAAACTCAGGTAGAGTGTTCACCTCCTCAGGGAGAGAAATAGAATTAACAGAAAAACATGACGTCATGCATTCATTACCCCATTTGGTAAGATCCCCAGTATTCCAGTTAAACTTTGGACTATGCAACTGCAACCAGGGAAGGCCTAAAACCAAATCGGACGATAATCCCTGCATCACCAGTACAGAGCACTGCTCCAAATGCATGGAGCCAACAAGGAGTTCAAAAACAGGGGTATGCTGTGTAAAATAACCATTAGCAAGAGGAGTGGAGTCGATACCCACTACCGGGACAGGTTTAGGCAAATCAATCAATGGCATAGCTAGAGACATAGCAAATTCCACAGACATAATATTAGCAGAAGACCCTGAATCCACGAAGGCACTGCCGGTAGCACACCTACCACCAAAAGAGACCTGAAAGGGAAGCAAGATTTTATTAGGTTTCATCTTTACGGGAAATACCTGTGTGCCCAAGTGACCTCCCCGATGATCACTTAGGCGCGGAAGTTCTTCCGGCTGCTTATTCTTATGCCCAGGACAGTTGTTCACTTGATGCTTGTCATCCCCACAGTAGAAGCAGAGACCATTCCTCCTGCGGAACTCTCTATGTTGTTGGGGGGACACGGAGGCCCCGAGTTGCATAGGTTCATCCAAGTTTTCCGTGGAAGAATGAAGCAACGGAACCTCGGGAGCCATCATGGGGGAGTCAGAGGAGAAGGCACAAAAACGTTCAAGTCATCGTTCCCTGAGACGTCGGTCAAGTTGTACCGCTAAAGCCATAACCTGATCTAGGGAGTCAGCAGAGGGATAGCTAACTAGCAGGTCTCTCAGGGCGTTCGACAGACCCAATCTAAACTGGCACCTCAAGGCAGGGTCATTCCACCGAGAAGCTACACACCACTTCCTAAAGTCAGAACAATACTCCTCTACTGGTCTCTTACCCTGACGTAAGGTCACCAGCTGACTCTCGGCAAAGGCAGTCTTGTCAGTCTCGCCATAAATGAGCCCGAGAGCAGAAAAGAAAAGATCAACGGAGGAAAGTTCAGGGGCGTCAGGAGTCAAGGAGAAGGCCCATTCTTGGGGCCCGTCCTGGAGCCGGGACATAATTATACCCACCCGCTGGCTCTCAGAACCTGAGGAGTGGGGCTTTAAGCGAAAATAGAGTCTACAACTCTCCCGAAAGGAGAAAAAAGTCTTCCGGTCCCCTGAGAACCGATCAGGCAACTTGAGGTGGGGTTCAAGAGGTGAGGTGGGGGGCACTACCAGGGAAGCATCACGCAGATTGTCCCTCTGAGCCAGGGCCTGTAGGGAGAGGCCCTGCATCTGCTGAGCCAGGGTCTCAAGGGGGTCCATAGATGTGTCAGGGACCAGGGTAGACTAGGTAAATGGGCCTGTGATTATGTAATGACAGGGTAGGGAGACAGACAGGTGAGCCCTAATCTACACGCCACTCAGTCCCTGCCACTTGCAATGACTCGTCCTAAGCGACGGGGTACAACTCGGCGACGGTCCCTACGCTCAGTAAGTGCAAGACAGACAAACAGACAGGGGTACACAGAAGCTAGGGAAACGGGGCAGCTGCCCACGGAGACACCGTGAGCAACAAGAGTGGTGAACGAGCCGAGTCAAACCAGGAGAGAGCGATGTACAAAACGCTCAGCAGGAGAGTGGTCAGAAAGCCAAGGTCAATAACAAGCAGAAGATCAGTAGTACAAACAGCAGCAGCAAGCCAGGAAACAAGCATAGAAGAGTCACAGGCAAAGGAGGAACAGGAAAGGCAGGTATAAATAGAAAGTGGGCGGGAACTAGCTCCGCCACGACCGTAACAACCTGTACAACAAATGTATAACATTATTTATGATGATCGGTGTATGGTGTACAAAAAAAAATATTAAAACGGCATTGAAACTTCTTTTTTCTGCATTTTCGCCAAAATAAAACTGTATATAAATTAAACGATAATGTATTTGTACCAAAAAATGGTAACTACATAAAGTACAACTCGTCCCGCAAAAAACAAAAGTCTCATACAACTACGTTGTACAAAAAATAAAAAAGTTATGAGCGTCGGGATGCAAAGAGGGAAATATAAAAAAATTGTTCTGTCCTCAAGGCCAAAATAGGCCCACTGAAGTCAGTAAGATCAACTGGCAGTTGCCGCCTCCTTCAAGGTTTATGACTGAAAACTGTAATATATGCCCAAAAAGCATGAGAAGCAATGGTGGAGAATTTATCTAAACTGGTGTAAAAGAAAAATGAGACAGTTGTCCATAGCAATCAAATTCCAGCTCATCTTTCCAAGGCCCCTTTGAAACTGAAAGTAGTAATCTGGTTGCTAGGGGCGACCACTCCACTGTCCTTCCTATCTAGGATTATCTAGTAAAGTGCACTACCTGCTACTGCCAGATAAAAGCATCTATACAATAAAAGCAAATATCTATATTTCGCATGAACACAGGGGGGTAGACAGCAGATTACAGGAAGGGAAACAACTAGTGGCAGTAACCGAACAGAATTTTCATTGATAAAACAACTAAATTTTAACAGTAAGAAAATCACAAAGTTGACAAATATCAGGTATACTATTAGATTAGCATACGCTGTCTGAAAAGTTAGTGTTTATGTAAGGACTGAGACTGTTTTGGCCTTAACCCCTTGGAAACACAGCCAATTTTGGTCTTGTGGACAGAGGCCATTTTTTTTCAAATCTGACATGTGTCTCTTTATGTGATAATAACTTTGCAATGGTTTTACTTATCCAAACGATTCTGATGTTTTCTCGTGACATATTGTACTTTATGTTAGTGGAAAAATTTAGTCGATAAATTCAGTATTTATTTGGAAAAAACATCATCATTTAGAGAAAATCTACAAAAAAACTTGCATTTTCATAAATTTAAATGTATCTGCTCGTGAAACAGATAGTATTACCACATAAAATAGTTACTAGTTAACATTTCCCATATGTCTGCTTTATGTTTGCATCTTTTTTTGAACATTCTTTTATTTTTCTAGGACGTCAGGAGGCTTATAACTTTAGCAGCAATTTCCCACATTTTCAAGAAAATGTCCAAACCTATTTTTTTAGGGACCAGTTCAGTTCTAAAGTGGCTTTCAGGGCCTTATATATTAGTAACCCCTCATGTCATCCCATTTAAAAAACTGCACCATTCAGTATTTAAAACAGCATTTAGAAAGTTTCTTAACCCTTTAGGTGTTTCACAGTAATTACAGCAAAGTCGAGGAGAAATTGACAAATATTTTTTATTTTTTTTTAAGAAAATCAAATTATTTTTTTTCTGTAACACAGAAGGTTTTACCAGAGAAACGCAACTCAATATTTATTGCACAGGTTCTGCAGTTTTTAGAAATATCCCACAGGTGGCCCTAGTGTGCTGAAATACTGGCCTCAGAAGCAAAGGAGCATCTTGTGGATTATGGGGTCTATTTTTTATTAGAATATATTTTATGCACCATGTCAGGTTTGAAGAGGTCTTGTGGTGCCAAAACATATGAAATACCCCCAAAAAGAGATTATTTTGCAAACCACATCCCCAAGGAATTTATCTAGGGGAATAGTGAGCAATTTTACCCCACAGGTTTTTTTCTAAATATATTGAAATTAGTCTGTGAAAATCAAAATGTTAAAATTTCTAATAAAATTTAGTTTTAGCTACATTTTTTCTCATTTCCACAAGGAATAAAGGAGAAAAAGCACCCCAACATTTGTAAACAAATTTCTCTCGGGTACAGCAATACCCCATATGTTCTCATTAACTGCTCCTTGGACACATGGCAGATGTTATGAAAATGCAAGTGGAGCAATACCTCAAGGCTGCTGGAGTCTGCCGGGAGAGAGCGTGCATGTAAACCAGCAACCTCAAATCCGTAACCACTCTGATCGACAGAGTCTAAGTCTACTCTAAGGTGTTCGCCAGAGCTGACCGCAAGGTGGGATGGACTTTGCTGCTTAGAGCCCAGGTTGTCTTAACAGAGTGTAGTTTTGGATAAGAGGCGCAATGCAGACAAACCTGAGCTGGAAACCAGACAACCAGTAGGTTAACTGAAATTACAGAAACGGAGTAGAGGTAATCAAACAAGCCACGGTCAAAACCAGCCGGGAGCGGATGATCAGAATCGGTAAGTGGAGGGTTAAAGAAGAGCCAAACCAAGGGCAGTACACAAGAGGTCCAGAAATCAGAAGTGCAGGAGCAGTCGGGAACTTGATCAGAAACGAGGAGATAGGAAAATTCACAAGCAAAGACAGGTGGGAAATACAATCCCACAGCTGATTGGAAGAAGAATAGAGAAGAGAGATAGGCACAAGGTAAAAGAAGAACCACCCGGGGCGTGGCCGCAAGCGCATGGAGTAGGACGTGTGTTGTTCCAGCTCCCTAGCTCCTAGGCTATAATCGGCTAACATCGGCTCTCACAGGGCTCATCCGTGATTTTAAATAACAGCACCGTTAACCGGACACCGTAAGGATACTTACCTTGTCAAGATGGGAAGGATTCGCAAGAAACCGGCCGCTGCAAAGATGACAGAGTTCTTCCCGGCGGCGAGGTCCCAAAATGGCGCCGGATCGCCGTCTTCAGAGAGGTCAGAGGAGCATGTAGCTGACCGCAGATCTTCTGGGGCTGCTAGAGGCGCAGGCCTCGCAGTCTCCTCACCCCGCTTTCCTCGATCTTCGGACCCTGCATTGCTGCATACCGGGCCTCAAGCTGGACTGTTCTCCTCCAGGCCGCCATCTTCCCCAACAGTGAGTACTGATAAATCTCCTTCAGACCATGTGCTAAACATGGCGTCTGAGATGTTACACAGCACAGGGGCTGATAAACCAGTGACTGAATCTGCACTTAAACTCATGCTGCACGATTTTCATGCTTCTATACAGCAGTCCATTCAGCATGCATTCCATGATTTACAAAAAGATTTCATGGCCTTGGGGGATAGAACCTCTCACATTGAAACTAAGTTATCAGAATACTCTGTGGCCCATAATGATTTGGTGGACTCTAATATCTGTTTGGAAGAACAAGTGGAAGCATTGTCGTGTAAAATTGCAGATTTGGAAGACAGGTCACGTCGAAATAATGTGCGCTTTAGGGGTATTCCTGAAGATACAACAAATGCTCAACTGATGGAATATCTAATGGATCTATTTGTGGCCCTGTTGCCGGAGACGCCGCAGGGAGATTTGCTGGTGGACAGGGCGCATCGTATCCCTAAACCTAAATCCCTGCCGGCATCGACACCAAGAGATGTGATTGCCCGGATACACTTTTACCATTTCAAAGATAAGCTTCTCCTGGCAGCGAGAAACGCAACCTCTCTACCTGAGAGATTTAAGAATATACAGCTATTTGCTGATCTTTCAGCAGCTACACTACTTCGCAGGAAAGAATTTGGCCCCACAACACGTGTCTTACGGGACTGCCAGATACCCTATAAATGGGGGTTTCCTGTTAAATTGGTTATCTCATACAAAGATTCAAGGCATGTTGCGGACACTCCGGCTAAAGCCGCGGCACTCATCACCAAGTGGAATTTAGAATCTGGGGGACTACCAAAAGGGGGATCTTCTCCACGGCTCCGAGCTGTCAACCCAGCTACAAAGTTTCACCGCCTTGAAGAGGAATGGCGGGAAGTGCGCCATCGTCGGTCTTCTTTATCTTAACCTCCAGTGGGGGTTCCCATTTAAATCCTCTGTTATTGCTTACACTGCTGGAATGCATTGTTCATGTATAAGTAGCCTCTGTGGAGGCAGTTATTCTATGCCAGTATTGGATGAGTTTTAAACTTTATGCTTTTTGTTTTGAGGGGATGAGCTCGTTGATATGGCCGAGGGTAGGGTCATGTCTGCTAATGTTGATGCAGATTTCCCTCCCTTCTGGGGCTGTACTATCTGCTTGTCAGATAGGACCTGGATTGCTATGTTTAGTTGTTTGTTTAAGGATCCGCGGGTTGGATCCGGTGGTTCAGTTACTCATACTCACACTCACAGGTCATAAGATACTGGATCTCATAGCTAGTTTGAAATTACAGAGGGGGTTGTTACACCGTGTGAAAGGGGCCTTTACGCAAGTACATTTTAACCGTCAATATGGTACTTAAATTTTCCTCCCTGAACACGAAAGGGTTAAATAGCCCTTTCAAACGCTCCATGTTATGGGCTGAAGCTAAGAAATCGCAGGCATCGGTGTTATGTGTACAAGAGACACACTTAAATCAGGCAGACACATTTCGTTTAAAACACAAGCATTTTCCCCACATATGTACAGCCCCGGCAGTTGCAAAGAAAAGAGGTGTGGCTATTATAATTAATCAAGCAGTTGCATTTGTACAGGATCATATCCATATTGATCCTGGAGGTCGGTATATCATTCTAGTGTGCCATTTGAATAATGTACAGTATACTATAGTCAATGTATATGCGCCAAACACTCATCAGATCCGATTCCTTAATAGACTTTTTAGAAAGATTCATCAGATTCAAAAAGGACATCTTATAATAGTAGGAGACTACAATAAAGTTATGTGGCCGTCTTTAGACACTACAACACTGGGAGCGGTGCATTCTCCCTCGGAATTATTCAAAGCTATGTCAGAGGAGGGTCTGGTGGATGTTTGGCGCTTGCAACATTTAAATGAGAAGGATTTCACATTCTTTTCACACCCTCATGGCACATATTCGAGAATCGATATGGTATTTGTGGATAGGTATTTGTTTGACAAGGTCTCTTCCTCTCAAATTGGACCCATTACGTGGTCTGATCACGCCCCTATTTCGATTTCAATCTCTGAAAAGTTTAATAAACCCCCTACATTCCCCTGGCGGATTAATCACTTTATCTTAAATTCCCCTAAATACCAAGACGCTCATGTAACTAACCTAGAAGAGTTTTTTCAATTTAATGTATCCTCGGAGGTATCTCCCACAATGGTTTGGTGTGCCCACAAAGCCTATATGAGAGGGCACTTCCTTAGTTTAGCAGCTAGGGACAAAAAGATTAGGGAAGCTAAAAGAATCCAATTATTAGAAGATATTATCCGACTTACGCAGGTAAATAAAGGGACATTTGATACAGGAAGAGCCCGAGAGATTGGACATCTTCATACACAATTGCACCAATTAGACCTATACAAATACGATAAAGCTTTAAGACGACTGAAAGTCAAGTATTACAGGCACAGTAATAGGGCGGGAACTCTTTTAGCGCAACAACTAAAACGTCAAGACTGTAAATCTAGAATTCCCTTCCTTTACAACCAACAAAACGAGATTTTATTTAATCCACAAGATATTGCGAACTCTATCGCACAATACTACTCCTCTCTCTATAATTTAAAACAGGATCCAGGGGTTCCCCAACCTTCCCCGTTGGGCATTACAGGATTTTTAGACTCTGTAACGCTACCGTGTGTCACGCCAGAACAGCTGGAAACCTTATCCCAACCTTTCCAACTGACAGAAATTGGAGATGCTATAAGCTCCCTGAAGTCCCAAAAATCTCCAGGGCCTGATGGGCTTACTAATGACTATTTTAAAAAATTCCGAGCTATTCTAGGCCCCCAGCTTTTATCTTTATTCACGCATATTCACACAACGGGTCAAATGCCTCCAGAAATGCTCCGAGCTACAATTATAACATTACCTAAACCGGGCAAGACTGCGGACAGGCCGCAGAACTTTCGTCCCATTAGCCTACTTAATACAGATTTAAAGTTGTACTCCAAAATTTTAGCCACGAGATTAGCTTTGATACTTCCTCAATTGATACATCAAGACCAGGTCGGATTTATTAGGCAGAGATCTACGGTAGATGGGACGAGAAGGTTTATAGACCTCATCGACTGGGTGGGGAGAAGTCGGACGCCTTCTCTGCTTTTATCTTTGGATGCGGAGAAGGCGTTTGATCGGGTGCACTGGGGTTACCTGGAGGCTGTTCTTACCAAATTTGGCATAGTGGGGAAAGCTCGAGACATCATTATGGCTCTATACACTCATCCTTCCGCTACGGTGTTGGCCTCGGGGTATCAATCTTCCCCATTTCTTATCACTAATGGCACACGTCAGGGGTGTCCGCTTTCCCCGCTGATTTTTACTCTGGTGATGGAGCCTTTGGCGGAGGTCATAAGATCAAACACAGAAATCAGAGGGGTAAAAGCAGGGCGAACAGAACACAAAATAGGTCTATTCGCTGATGATGTTCTTATGATTCTGACAGACCCCTGCACCTCCCTTCCACACATTATGAATAGTCTAAGCACGTTCAGTGCTGTCTCTTATTACAAACTAAATGAAAATAAGTCCCAAATTATGAACATGGGCTTATCAGATTTGGTGGTTCAGAATTTGCAATCTTTGTACTCCTTTCAATGGTCAACTCGAGGGCTGAATTATTTAGGGATTAAATTATGTTTCCCAGCCTCTCAGATGTATGCTCTTAACTACCCCCCGCTACTGAGCCAGTTATCCAGCGAGCTAGAGGAATTCCTTAAATTTGAGGTTTCGTGGGTAGGGCGTATTGCAGCACTGAAAATGATGATTTTACCTAAAATTCTCTACCTGTTTAGGAACTTGCCCATCTGGATCCCTACCTCATATTTACATAAATTACAAAATTTACTGGTGAAATATGTATGGAAAAAACAAAGGGCCAGAGTCGCGGCTCAGGTTCTTTACCTACCAGTCGCTCAAGGCGGTTTAGGCTTCCCTCATATTACAGCGTACTATCACGCCTGCATTTTAGATCAGGTTAGACAATGGATGCACCCTACACAGTCCTTGCATTGGGTTCTCATAGAAAAAGAATGGGAAAATGTTAGCTCCTTGGATTCATACCTATGGGCTATGGCACTTAAACAGTCCACTCCCACCCCATCTATGTTAACTACCAAGGCTGCTTTTGCTTCATGGAAAATGATGGTAGTAAAAAGAGGCCTAATTCCACTAAGAGTAGCAGAGTTATCCATTAAGAATCTCTCATACTTGTTACCTGATATGAACCTGTCAATGTGGGAATTGGAGGGCATTGAGAGGGTGGGAGATGTGTGGAGTGAAGGTCTTCTTCTTACCTTTGCGGAGCTATCTACTAAGTATCATTTGCCAATTACAGAATTTTACAAATACGTTAGAGTTCGTCACTTTTTGTTGGGAATGAGTGATACTCCTTCTCCCCTTAAAACACCCTACGAAATATACTTTCACCAGCCGGATAGAAGAGCAAAAGGGGTGTCCAAAGCCTATCAGGCCATTTTGGAAGTGTTGAACAAATCTAACCTTCTATTCGTTGATAAATGGGAAACGGATCTTGCATTGCCCACGGGTAGTGTAGACTGGGAAGCTACTTTCTCCCTGGCCTCTCAACTATCCAACTCCACTCACCATTTAGAAGCCTCTAGGAAGGTATTATACAGGTGGTATTTGACACCTCACCGCCTATCTCTCATTTACCCCAACTCCTCTAATATGTGCTGGAGGTGTTGTAAGGAAATTGGTACTCTTAAGCATATTTTTTGGTTTTGTTCAGCTCTTAGGACGTTTTGGAAGAAAATAGATAAACTATTAACCAATGTCCTACATTTTCCGCTAGAATGTACTCCGGAGTTGGCATTACTTAATGTGGGATTAGGCGACTTTCATACACATGATAAGACCGTAATCTTTCATGTACTGTGCTCAGCAAGAATATTAATTGCTAGGTATTGGAAGAAGACCTCCACTCCTACGATGAGGGAGGTGATTCAATGTGTCAATTTAAATTGTATTATGGAACGTTCGATTTATCAGCAGAGAACCCTAGGGACCCAGTGTCTTCATTGGGATAAATGGACTGATTCTCGTTACTTTGTTGATGCTCTTCACACATAAAACATTTCTCCTTACAAATGTATGATCCTGTGAGTAAGGTTTAGTGTTATTTTTTGGTTCTGTTTTTAGTTAATTCTGTTTAGTTTGACCTAGATGGTTTCTGTTTTCCTTTTTTTTATTTTATTTATGTATTATTTTATTTAGTATCAAAATCCGAGTAAAACAAATATATTACTAAAGGAGTACATATGTTCTTAGTCCTTTATATATCATTGAATGTTCATGTTACAACTTTATATGGGCCTAAGATGTATATTTAAGTATGCTTTGAACATCCTTGACTTTTATAAGTATGATCTTCATATATGACTGTCAGCGGGGGATGTCCCGACATACTCTGGTAAAGTGGAATGTATGTACATCAGATGTTTTCTTATTTTCTCAATAAAAAACTTTTGTTTCAAAAAAAAAGAAGAACCACCCAGAAGCTAGACAGATTGTCATAGCGACCTTAAGCGAACAGGTGTTTTCCTAACAGCAGAACTCAGAAAGGAAGGAGCACTATTTGGCCTTTGGAGCTCCAATTTTGATGTAATGGTTTTTGGGTGCCATGTCACATTTGCAAAGCCTCTGAGGGACCAAAACAGTGGAAACACCCGAAAAGTGACTCCATTTGGAAAACTACAGCACTTAATGAATTCGTTGTGGGGTAAAAATGCTCAAAATACCTATTAGTTTTTTGCTGATTTCATTTAAATTAGGCAGTGAAAATGAAAAAAATACTTTTTTTCCAATAAAATGTAAATTTTTTACATTTTCACAAGTAAAAAAAGCTACCTAAAATTTGTAAAGCAATTTCTCCAGAACATGGCAATACCCCATATGTGGTCGTAAAATGCTGTTTGGGCACATGGCAGAGCGCAGAAAGGAAGGAGCACCATTTGGCTTTTGGAGCTCAAATGTTGCTGGAATGGTTTTCGGGTGCAATGCCGCATTTGCAAAGCCCCTAAGGTACCAAAACAGTGCAAACCCCCCAAAAGTGACTACATTTGGGAAAAGACACACCTCAGGGAATCTATCTAGGGGTATAGTGAGCATTTAGACCCCACAGGTCTTTTGCAGAATTTATTGCAATTAGGTAGTGAAAATTAAAATCTGCATTTGTTTCCCACTAAATTGTAGAATTTTCTAATTTTTACAAGGGATAAAGGAGAAAAAGAACCCCAGCATTTGTAAAGCACTCTCTCCCGAGTACAGCAATACCACATATGTGGTTTTAAACTGCTGTTTGGACACACGGCAGGACTCAGAAAGGTAGGAGCGCTATTATGCATGCAGATTTTGCAGGATCGGTTTTTAGGCGCCATGTCGCATTTGCAGAGCCCCTGAGGTACCAGTACAGTAGAAACCCCTGAGAAGTGACTCAATTTTGGAAACGACACCCCTTGGGGCATTCATTGGGTATTGTTTTTTATTCTTTTTTTTACGGCATTCAAGAAGTACTATAAGCGGCATATTGACTTTTTCTCTGCAGGTTTATACGATTATGGCGATACTATATGTATATAATTTTTTTAAGTTTTACAGCATTACCACAATAAAATCACTTTTTTTCCAAAAAATCGTTTCTTTTTTTGTATTATTCGAAGTGCCATACCTTTTTTATTTTTCCGTCGTCAAGGCTGCGTAAGGGGCTTGTTTTTTGCGGGACGAGCTATAGTTTTATTGGTACAATTTTGGGCTACAAACGACTTTTCAATCCCTTTTTATTACATTTTTGGGGGAAGGCAAGGTGACCAAAAAACTGATTTTGGCATTGTTTTTTTTTAAATTATTTACGGTGATCATCGTGCAGGAAAAATAATGTTATAGTTTTATAGTGGGGGTCGTTATGGACGCGGCAATACCAAATATGTGTACTTTTTAATGTTTTATGTTTTTTCCTATAACAACAGTTTTATTATGGGGAAAAAACGCATTTTTTGGTTTAACCCCTTCCCTCTTTAGCCACTTTTGACCTTCCTGACAGAGCCTCATTTTTCAAATCTGACATGTGTCACTTTATGTGGTAATAACCCCGGAATGCTTTCACCTATCCAAGCAATTCTGAGATTGTTTTCTCGTGACACATTGCACTTTAAGTTACTGGCAAAATTTGCTCGATATGTTCAGTATTTAATTGTGAAAAACACCAAAAATTTGCGAAAAATTGCAAAAATTTGCATTTTTCTCAATTTAAATGTATCTGCTTGTAAGACAGGCAGTTATACCACACAAAATTGTTGCTAATTAACATCAGCCATATGTCTACTTTAGATTGGCATCGTTTTTTGAACATCCTTTTATTTTTCTATGACCTCACAAGGCTTAGAACTTTAGCAGCAATTTCTCACATTTTCAATAAAATTTCAAAAGGCTATTTTTACAGGGGCCAGTTCAGTTGTGAAGTGGTTTTGAGGGCCTTATATATTAGAAACCCCCAAAAAGTCACGCCATTTTAAAAACTTCACCCCTCAAAGTATTCAAAACAGCATTTAGAAAATGTCTTAACCCTTTACACATTTCACAGGAATTAAAGCAAAGTAGAGGTGAAATTTACAAATTTCATATTTTTTTGCAGAAATACATTTTTAATACAATTTTTTTTATAACACAGAAGGTTTTACCAGAGAAATGCAACTCAATATTTGTTGCCCAGTTTCTGCAGTTTTAGGAAATATCCCACATGTGGCCGTAGCGTGCTACTGGACTGAAGCACCGGCCTCAGAAGCAAAAGAGCACCTAGTGGATTTTGGGGCCTTATTTTTGTTAGAATATATTTTAGGCACCATGTCAGGTTTGAAGGGCTCTTGCAGTGCCAAAACAGTAAAAATTCCCCAAAAGTGACCCCATCTGGGAAACTAGACACCTCAAGGAAATTATCTAGGGGTGTAGTGAGCATTTTGACCGCACAGGTTTTTTACAGAAATTATTGGAAGTAGGCCGTGAAAATTAAAATCGACATTTCTTCAAAGAAAATGTAGGTTTAGCGATTTTTTTTCTCATTTCCCCAAGGACTAAAGGAGAAAAAGCACCGCAAAATTTGTAAAGCAATTTCTCCCGAGTAAAACATTACCCCACATGTGGTAATAAATGGATATTTGGACACACGGCAGGGCTTAGAAGGGAAAGAGCGGCATTTGGCTTTTGGAGCTCAAATTTAGCAGGAATGGTTTGCGGAGGCCATGTCACATTTACGAAGCCCCTGAGGGGACAAAACAGTGGAAACCCCCCCACAATTGACCCCATTTTGGACACTACACCCATTGAGGAAATTATCTAGGGGTATAGTGAGCGATTTGACCCCACAGATGTTTCATAGAATTTATTAGAATTTTGACTGAGTTATGACCCAATATTAGCTTTATACTAATGAGTTTCTCAATGTACAACTGGGCGTGTTTTACTATATGACCAAGTGGGCGTTGTACAGAGGAGTGTATGACGCTGACCAATTAGCGTCATACACTTCTCTCCATTCATTTACACTGCAGATAGCGATATATCTATATCTCTATTTGCAGTCACATAAACACACTATAACGCTACTCATGTGTCATTACCTCCAGCCAGGACGTGATGTGTATTCAGAATCCTGACCACTTCTGTAGCGTCTGTGTGACTTACAGCACAGCACAGCGAGACCTCGCTGTGGATGACAGTTTACAGCATAATCTCGCGAGACTACGCCTGTTGTGCTGTAAATCACACAGGCGCTACAGAAGTGGTCAGGAGAATGAATACACGTCACGTCCTGGCTGGAGATAATGTATATTCATTATCATGACACATGAGTAGTGTTATAGTGTGTTTATGTGACTGCAAATAGCAATATAGATATATAGCTATCTGCAGAGTAAATGAATGGAGAGAAGTGTATGACGTTGATCAATCAATACACTCCTTTGTACAACGCCCACTTGGTCATATAGTAAAACACGCCCAGTTGTCCATTGAAAAACTCATTAGCATAAAGCTAATATAGATCATAACTCAAAAATGATCGTTCTCTAAATAAAAAACACTGCTGTAATCTACATTACAGCGCCGATCACATCATGTACAATATCAGCCACTTATAATGTGGTGACAGAGCCTCTTTAAAGGGAATGTGTCACTAGAATTTTTTTTTTTAGTTAAACAGTTAGTATATACATGATTACACATTGTTCTAATTTTTTTACAAGTCAGGAAATATTATAAATTAGATTCTAATTTATAACGTTTCCATGTGCTGGTCACTAGAGGGAGCAATTCCCAAAATTGCAGCATTGGCATGTGGTAAAGCAACCTCATTGCTTTATGCTGCAAAATTGGAGAAGACACACTCGCTCTAGTGTGCTCAATTAATCCCCCTCCTCTATCCTGGTTAGTGCCAGGAGAAAGGAGGGGGTTGAATGTTCAAACCTCCTACACTGTGTGGCGCCATTTTTTGAGCGAATGCACAGTGTAGTAGGCTTACATACAGTGGTAATCACACAGTAAAACACGAACATACACAAATATAACTTACCTGCTCCTGCCGCCACCGCCGCTCCCTCCGTCCGCTCCCTCCGCTCCTAGTCCTTGCTTCTGAACATATGTCCGGAAGCCACGACCGGAAGTAGTCATCTTACTGTCAGCCGCGGCTTCCAGTCCACATGAAAATGGCGCCGGATGGCGCTCGGCCGGAGACCTTCCTTTTGGAAAATGTGGGAGCGGCGCATGCGCCGTTCCCACACAGACGGCGTACACTATAGTGAATGGAACGGCTCCCGTTAGCATTCTCTATGGGGATGTATGTGCCGTATTCCATCTCTGTATGTGTCATTAATTGACACATACAGAGATGGAAAAAAAAAATGCCAGCCCCCATAGTGAAGTAAAAGTAAGAAAAAAGTAAAACACAAAAACACAAATAAGTAAAATTTATTTTAATAACACACTAAAAGCAAATTATTATTTTTTTCGCGACACCTGTCCTTTAAGGCATCATCTGCTGCCTGGCCACACAGTGGGGCCGAAAAGCAAAGGAGCAACCAGTGGTTTTCAGGACATCATTTCAGATTAAAATGACATATGGACCAACAGTACTGTGCAAAAGTTTTAGGCAGTTGTGGAAAAAAGGCCTCAAAGTAAAAATGCTTTCAAAAATAGAAGTGTTAATAGTTTTTTTTTATCAATTAACAAAATTCTAAGTGAATTAATAGAAGAAAAATCTAAATCAAATCAAGACCTAAGATAGTTTTCGCGTGACACATTGGACTTTGTTATTGGCAAAATTTGCTTGATACATTCAGTATTTAATTGAGAAAAAAAACAATTTTTCTAAGTTTAAGGCCTTATTAACACGAGCGTGTGCGTTTTGCGCACGCAAAAAATGCGGTGTTTTGCGTGCGCAAAAGGCACTTAACAGCTCCGTGTGTCATCCGTGTATGATGCGCGGCTGCGTGATTTTCGCGCAGCCGCCATCATTATGACACTCCGTTTGGATGTTTGTAAACAGAAAAGCACGTGTGCTCTTCTGTTTACATTCAGAGTTTGACAGCTGTTGGGCGAATCACGCAGTTCGCACGGAAGTGCTTCCGTGCGTCATGCGTGGTTTTCACGCATCCATTGACTTCAATGGGTGCGTGATGCGCGAACAGCGCACAAAGATAGGACATGTCGTGAGTTTTTTTCAGCGCAGTCACGCTGAGCAAAACTCACGGACTGTCTGCATGCCCCCATAGACTAATATAGGTGCGTACGACACGCGTGAAAAGCACGCACGTCTATTACGCTCGTGTAAACGAGGCCTAAATGTATCTGCTTGTAATATAGGCAGTTATACCACACAAAATTGTTTCTAATTAACATCACGTTACAAGGATAGAACTTTAGCAGCAATTTCTAACACTTTCAAGAAAATTTCAAAAGGTTATTTTTACAGGGGCCAGTTCAGTTGCGAGTGGCTTTGAGGGCCTTATATTTTAGAAACGCCCAATAAGTCTTGCCATTTTAAAAACTTCACCCCTCAAAGTATTCAAAACAGCATTTAGAAAGATTCTTAACCCTTTAGACGTGTCACAGGAATTCTTGCAAAGTTGAGGTGAAATTGACAAATTTAATTTTTTTTGTTGTTGCAGAAATTCATTTTTAATCCATTTTGTTGTAACACAAAGTTTCACCAGAGAAACGCAACTTAATATTTATTGCCCAGGTTCTGCAGTTTTAGGAAATATCCCACATGTGGCCCTAGATTGCTAATGGACTGAAGCACAGGCCTCAGAAGCAAAGGAGTATCTAGTGGATTCTGGGCCTACTTTTTATTAGAATATATGTCAGGTTTGAAGGGCTCTTGCGGTGCCAAAACAGTGGAAATCCTCCAAAAGTGACCCCATTTGAGAAACTACACCCCTCAAGGAAATTATCTAGGGGTATAGTGAGCATTTTGACCCCACGGGTTTATTGCAGAAATTATTGGAAGTAGGCTGTGAAAATTAAAAACTATATTTTTTTAAAGAGTAAAGGGGAAAATGCATGGCAACATTTGTAAAGCAATTTCTCCTGAGTAAAAGAATACCCCACACGTGGTCATAAACGGCTGTTTGGACACACAGCAGTGATTAGAAAGGAAAGAGCGCCATTTGGCTTTTGGAGCTCAAATTTAGCAGGAATGGTTTTACAAAACAGTGAAGTGACCCCATTTTGGAAACTACACCCTTTGAGGAAATTATCTAGGGATATAGGGAGCATTTTGAACCCACAGGTGTTTCATTGATTTTATTAGAATTGGGTAATGAAAAAAAAAACGATCCTTTTTCTTCAATAAGACGTAGCTGTAGCTCCAAATTTTTCATTTTCTCAACAAATTAAGGAAAAAAGAACCACAACATTTGTAAAGCAACGTCTATGGAGTACGGAAATACCCCATATGTCGTCATAAACTGCTGTTTGGGCACACGGCAGGGCTCAGAAGGGAAGGAGAGCCATTTGGCTTTTGGAGTGCAGATTTTGCAGAATTGATTTCTGGGCTCTATGTCGCATTTGCAAAGCCCCTGTGGGACCAAAACAGTTGAAATCCCCCAGAAGTGACCCCATTTTGAAAACTACACCCCTCAAGGTATTCACCTAGGAGTGTAGTGAGCATGTTAAACCGGCAGGTGTTTTGCAGAAATTAGTATGCTCTCGATGTTGAAGAGTGCAATTTTTTTTTTTGTTCCATAGATATGCCAATATGAGGTGCCCAGCTTGTGCCACCATAACAAGACCGCTCTCTAATTATTATGCTTTGATTCCCGGTTTTAGAAACACCCCACATGTGGCCCTAATATTTTGCTTGGACATTCGACCAGCCTCAGGAGTGAAAGAGTACCATGCGAAGTTGAGGTCTAATTTGGCGATTTACAAAGTATTGGTTCACAATTGCAGGGCTCAGATGTGAATAAAAAGAAAGTGACCCCATTTTGGAAACTACACCCCTCAAGGCATTTATTAAGGGGTGTAGTGAGCATTTTCACCCCACAGGTCTTTTCCATAAATGATTGCGCTGCGGATGGTGCAAAGTAAAAATTTCTATTTTTTCCTAGATATTCCATTTCAGTGGCAAATATGTCATGCCCAGCTTGTGCCACTGGAGACACACTCCCCAAAAATTGTTAAAAGGGTTCTCCTTGGTTTGGTGATGCCATATATGTGGAAGTAAACTGCTGTTTGTGTACGCTATAGGGCTCAGAGGGGAGGGGGCACCATTTAGCTTTTTGAGCGTGCATTTTGCTTGGTAGTAGTTTTGTTTGGGGTATTACTGCCATTTAGATTTATAATGTAGGGGTACATGTAAGGCGGGCAGAGTACATCAGGGTCAAAGTCAGGTGGTATAATAATGTGGTAAAAAAAAACAATAAAATAATCCATAGATGTGTGTTACGCTGTGAAGCAATCCTTTCTGCACAGGCCAGTGTCGCACTGATAAATGTCCATCCTTATGCCCCTTTTTGTCCCCACTCTAAACCTTTGCAGTTTGGGGAATTTTGCTGGGAAGTGTTGTCCTGGTATGATACGAGCACCCTCACTTCCAGCAGATATGTTTGGGCCCTCCCCTTCCTAGTTCCCTAATTTTAGGGCCTTGATAAATCGCCTCTTGAAACAGAAGAAATGTTCCACTCGGACCTGCACAACTGCATATTTTTTATTTCCTAACTTATTGGAGCCTTAACTAATTTAACCCCTTCAGGACTGAGTCTGTTTTGGCCTTGTGGACGCAGCCAATTTTTTTTTAATCTGACGTGTCACTTTATGTGGTAATAACTTGGGAATGCTTTTACCTATACAAGCGATTCTGAGATTGTTTTCTCGTGACATATTGTACTGTATGTTAGTGGAAAAACTTGATCAATAAATTCAGTATTTGTTTGTGAAAATCACCAAACTTTAGAGAAAATGTGCATTTTTCTCAATTTAAATGTATCTGCTTGTAAGGCCGGATTCACATGAGCGTGTGCGTTTTGCGCGCGCAAAAAAACGCTGCGTTCTGCGCGCGCAAAAGGCACTTAACAGCTCCGTGTGTCATCACCATAGGATGCGCGGCTGCGTGATTTTCGCGCAGCCGCCATCATTATGACACTCTGTTTGTATGTTTGTAAACAGAAAAGCACGTGGTGCTTTTCTGTTTTCAATCATACTTTTGACTGCTGTTGCGCGAATTACGCGGGTCCCACGGAAGCGCTTCCGTGTGCTGCGCCTGATTTTCACTCACCCATTGACTTCAATGGGTGCGTGATGCGCGAGAAACGCAGAAATATAGGACATGTCGTGAGTTTTACGCAGTGGACAGCCGCTGCGTAAAAATCACGGACTGTCTGCACGGCCCCATAGACTAATATAGGTCCGTGCGAGGCATGTGAAAATCACACGCGTTGCACGGACGTATATCACGTTTCTCTGAATAAGCCCTAAGACAGATAGTAATCAAGTGGCCGGGAGAGCACAGAAAACTAGAACGGGGTTTAGGGGGCCCCGTTCTAGAGATAGGTGCGGGTCCCAGAGGTGGGTCCTGCATCTATCTGACATTTATTACATATCCTGTGGATATGTCATAAATGTCCTTCATAGAAAAACCCCTATAAATGCTGCGGTTGCTATTGACTACGGCATTTAACTAGTTAAAGGGGTTTGCCATAAAACACATTTATCCCCTATCCACAGGCTAGGGGCAACATGTAAGATCGCTGGAGGTCCGACCGCTGGCACCCCCTGCGATAAGGAGAACAGGGGACCGAAAGTCACCCAAAGCGCTACATGAGAAGCCTGGACTTCCGGGTTCTGTTCCACAGCTCCATAGAGATCAATGGAGAGCCGCTTGCGCATGCGCAGAAGAATCTCCATGAAGCTGCCGGACACAGAACGCGAAAGTCACAGCTTCTCATGCAGCGCTCTTGGTGACTTTCATTCCCCGTTCTCCTTATCGATCACACATGTATCCCCCATCCTGTGGATAGGGGATACATGTATTTTATGGCACAAGCCCTTTAAACTGCCAGGAACAGCGAAATTGCTGTTCTTGGCCATTATAGCAGTGTGAGAAGCTGACACCTGCAGTGTATGGAGCGGGCTCAGCGCGTGAGCCCGCTCCATACATCACCCCCCTCCAGCTCCATGATCTGCCAGCATATCATGGGTCGGGAAGGGGTTAAATAATGAAGTGGTCATGGCGCCCGGCGATGCCGGGTCCCTTGACTGCAGACTATATAAGACGGAGGGACTTCTTAGCAAGATTTATTCTTGCTAAAAACTGTGTCTTATAGTCTGAAAAATACGGTACACCCTGATGTACTCCGCCCATCTTACATAAACCCTGATGTACTCCGCCCATCTTACATAAACCCTGATGTACTCCGCCCATCTTACATACACCCTGATGTACTCCACCCAGCTTACATATACCCCCACATTATAAACTGAAATACCAGTAAAACACAAATAATACTACCAAGCAAAATCCACACTCAAAATGACACTCCTTCCCTTCTAAGCCCTACAGTGTGCCCAAACAGCAGCTTATGTCCACATGTATGGCATGGTCCTACCCGGGAGAACCCGCTTAACAATTTACAGGGTAAGATTCTCCAGTGGCACAAGCTGGGCACAACAGATTAACCCCTTAATGACCAGCCTATTTTAGACCTTAATGACCAAGCTATTTTTTACGTTTTTCCATCGTCGCATTCCAAGAGCTATAACTTTTTTATTTTTGCGTCGACTTAGCTGTATAAGTTCTTGTTTTTTGCGGGACAAGTTGTATTTTTTAATAGCACCATTTTGAGGTACATATTATTTATTGATTAACTTTTATTAACTTTTTTTGGGGGGGGGGGGAATAGAAAAAAATCTGAAATTTTGCCAACTTTTTTTGCGTCCTAAATCTACGCCGTTGTTATGATTGCAATGATACCAAATTTGTATCGTTTTTGTATGTTTTACTACTTTTACACAGTAAGAACGCTTTTTTTAAAAATGATTTGTTTTTGTGTCTCCATATTTGAAGAGCCGTAACGTTTTTATTTTTTCGCTGTTGCAGTTGTATGAGGGGTTTTTTTTTGCGTGAAGACTTGTGGTTTTTATTAGTACCATTTTGGAGTAGATGCGACTTTTTGATCACTTTTTAATCACATTTTTTTAAAGTCAGGATTCACAGAAAACAGCAATTTTCCCGTAGTTTTTTATTCAATTTTTTACGGCGTTCACCGTGCGGGTTAAGTAATGTAATAGCTTTATAGTCGAGGTCGTTACGGACGCGGCGATACCAAATATGTGTAACTTTACTTTATTTTGTTTTTTTAATAGTAAAGCAGTTTGTAAGGGGAAAAAGTGGGTTTTTAATTTTTTTTTAACTTTATAGAAACACTATGGGCCGGTCACTAACTAGTTAAAGAGGTTCTGTCACCAGATTTTCAAACCCCTATCTCGTATTGCAGCAGATCGGCGCTGCAATGTAGATTACAGTAACGTTTTTTTGTTTTAAAAAACGAGCATTTTTGGCCAAGTTATGAGCATTTTTATATTTATGCAAATGAGCCTTTCTTAAAGGGAATGTGTTGCCAGAAAAACATGTTTGTTTTTTTTTTAATTAAACATTTAGTGTGTAGGTGATTAGACATTGTTCAAATTTTTTTTATTTTTTTCACGAGTCAGGAAATATTATAAATTAATTCTAATTTATAATATTTCCCATTGCTGGTCACTAGATGGAGCTATTCCCAAAATTGCAGCATTGCAAAATTGGGTAAAAAGCCCTCGCTCTAGTGAGCTCTCAGCATCCCCCCCCCTCCTTTATCCTGGCTAGTGCCGGGATAAACGAGGGGTTTGAACGGTCTAACCTCCTACACTGTGTGTCGCCATTTTTTGAGCTAACACACAGTGTAGTAGG
The DNA here is from genome assembly GCF_050947455.1 of Rhinoderma darwinii. Taxonomy (NCBI): domain Eukaryota; kingdom Metazoa; phylum Chordata; class Amphibia; order Anura; family Rhinodermatidae; genus Rhinoderma; species Rhinoderma darwinii. The sequence continues at coordinate 221,500,352 of NC_134690.1, read as the reverse complement.
TTTACATACACTAGTAAACGTACACAAACACGAACATACATAGAAATCTCTTACCTGCTCCTGCCGCCGCGGCTCCCTCCGGCCCGTCCGCTCCGTCTGCTGCCGCTGGTCCAAGTACACAAGTCCGGAAGCCGCGACCGGAAGTAGTAATCTTACTGTCCGGCCGCGACTTCCGGTCCACAGGAAAATGGCGTCGGACGGCGCGCATTTCAAATTGGACTGTGTGGGAGCGGCGCATGCGCAGTTCCCACACAGACGGCGTACACAGAAGTGGATGGGACGGGACCCGTTCGCAGTCCCTATGGGACTGTGGCTGCCGTATTCCATGTCTGTATGTGTCGTTAATCGACACATACAGAAATGGAAAAAAAAATGGCAGCCCCCATAGGGAAGAAAGTGTCAAAATAAGAAAAAGTAAAACACAAACACACAAATAAATATAAACGTTTTTAATAAAGCACTAACATCTTTAACCCCTTCCCTCTTTAGCCACTTTTGACCTTCCTGACCGAGCCTCATTTTTCAAATCTGACATGTGTCACTTTATGTGGTAATAACTCCAGAATGCTTTCACCTATCCAAGCGATTCTGAGACTGTTTTCTCGTGACACATTGGACTTTAAGTTACTGGCAAAATTTGCTCGATATGTTCAGTATTTAATTGTGAAAAACACCAAAATTTAGCGAAAAATTGCAAAAATTAGCATTTTTCTCAATTTAAATGTATCTGCTTGTAATACAGGCAGTTATAACACACAAAATTGTTGCTAATTAACATCCCCCATATGTCTACTTTAGATTGGTATCGTTTTTTGAACATCCTTTTATTTTTCTATGACATCACAAGGCTTAGAACTTTAGCAGCAATTTCTCACATTTTCAAGAAAATGTCAAAAGGCCATTTTTACAGGGGCCAGTTCAGTTGTGAAGTGGCTTTGAGGGCCTTATATATTAGAAACCCCCAAAAAGTCACCCCATTTTAAAAACTTCACCCCTCAAAGTATTCAAAACAGCATTTAGAAAATGTCTTAACCCTTTACACATTTCACAGGAATTAAAGCAAAGTAGAGGTGAAATTTACAAATTTCATATTTTTTTGCAGAAATAAATTTTTAATACAATTTTTTTTATAACACAGAAGGTTTTACCAGAGAAATGCAACTCAATATTTGTTGCCCAGTTTCTGCAGTTTTAGGAAATATCCCACATGTGGCCGTAGCGTGCTACTGGACTGAAGCACCGGCCTCAGAAGCAAAGAAGCACCTAGTGGATTTTGGGGCCTTATTTTTGTTAGAATAAATTTTAGGCACCATGTCAGGTTTGAAGGGCTCTTGCGGTGCCAAAACAGTCAAAATCCACCAAAAGTGACCCCATCTGGGAAACTACACACCTCAAGGAAATTATCTAGGGGTACAGTGAGCATTTTGACCGCATAGGTTTTTTACAGAAATTATTGGAAGTAGACCATGAAAATTAAAATCAACATTTTTTCAAAGAAAATGTAGGTTTAGCGATTTTTTTTCTCATTTCCACAAGGACTAAAGGAGAAAAAGGACCGTAAAATTTGTAAAGCAATTTCTCCCGAGTAAAACAATACCCCACATGTGGTAATAAACGGTTGTTTGGAGACACGGCGTGGCTGAGAAGGGAAAGAGCGCTATTTGGCTTTTGGAGCTCAAGTTTAGCAGGAATGGTTTGCGGAGGCCATGTCACATTTACAAAGCCCCTGAGGGGACAAAACAGTGGAAACCCCCCACAAGTGACCCCATTTTGGAAACTACACCCATTGAGGAAATTATCTAGGGGTATAGTGAGCGTTTTGACCCAACAGGTTTTTTGCATAAATTATTGGAAGTAGGCCCTGAAAATTACAATCTAAATTTTTTCAAAGAAAATGTAGGTTTAGCTAATTTTTTCTCATTTCCACAAGGACTGAAGGAGAAAAAGCACTGCAAAATTTGTAAAGCAATTTCTCCCGAGTAAAACAATACCCCACATGTGGCAATAACCGGCTGTTTGAACACACGGCAGGGCTTAGAAGGGATGGAGTGCCATTTGGCTTTTGGAGATCACATTTAGCAGGAATGGTTTGCGGAGGCCATGTCACATTTACGAAGTCCCTGAGGAGACAAAACAGTGGAAACACCCCACAAGAGACCCCATTTTGGAGACTACACCCATTGAGGAAATTATCTAGGGGTATAGTGAGCGATTTGACCACACAGTTTTTTTGCAGAAATTATTGGAAGTAGGCCCTGAAAATAAAAATCTACATTTTTTCAAAGAAAATGTAGGTTTAGCTTATTTTTTCCCATTTCCACAAGGACTGAAGGAGAAAAAGCACCGCAACGTTTGTAAAGCAATTTCTCCCGAGTAAAACAATGCCCCACATGTGGTAATAAACGGCTGTTTGAAGACACGGCGTGGCTTAGAAGGGAAAGAGCGCTATTTGGCTTTTGGAGATCACATTAAGCAGGAATGGTTTGCGGAGGCCATGTCACATTTGCAAAGCCCCTGAGGGGAAAAAAACAATGAAAACGCCCAAAAAGTGACTCCATTTAGGAAACTACACCTCTTGAGGAATTCATCTAGGGGTGTAGTGAGCATTTTGACCCCACAGATGTTTCATAGAATTTATTAGAATTGGGCAGTGAAAATAAAAACAATCCTTTTTCTTCAATAAGACGTAGCTTTAGCTCAAATTTTTTCATTTTCGCAACAAATAAAGGAAAAAAAAGTACCCAACATTTGTAAAGCAATTTCTCCCGAGTACGGCAATACCCCATATGTGGTCATAAACTGCTGTTTGGGCACACGGCAGGGCTCAGAAGAGAAGGACCGCCATTTGGAGTGCAGATGTTGCTGGATTGGTTTCTGGGCGCCTGTGGGCCCAAAACAGTGGAAACCCCCCAGAAGTGACCCCATTTTGGAAACTACACTCCTCAATGCATTTACCTAGGGGTGTAGTAAGCATTTTAACCCTGCAGGTGATTGCCAGAAATTGGTGTGCACTCGATGTTGCAGAGTGAAAATGGGATTTTTTTCCATAGATATGCTAATATGTGGTGCCCAGCTTGTGCCACCATAACAAGACAGCTCTCTAATTATTATGCTGGGTTTCCTGGTTTTAGAAACACCCTACATGTGGCCCTAATCTCTTGCCTGGACAGTCGACCAGGCTCAGGAGTGAAAGCGTACCATGTCAAATTGAGGCCTAATTTGGCGATTTACAAAGTATTGGTTCACAACTGCAGAGGCTCTGATGTGAAATAATAAAAATAAACCCCTGAGAAGTGACCCCATTTGGAAACTGCACCCCTCAAGGCATTTATTAAGGGGTGTAGTGAGCATTTTCACCCCACAGGTCTTTTCCATTAATAAATGCGCTGTGGATGGTGCGAATTCAAAATTTATATTTTTCCCTAGATATGCCATTCAGTGGCAAATATGTCGTGCCCAGCTTATGCCACTGGAGACACACACCCAAAAATTGCTAAAAGGGTTCTCCCAGGTATGACGGTGCCATATATGTGGAAGGAAACTGCTGTTTGGGCACGCTGTAGGGTTCAGATGGGAGGAAATGCCATTTGGCTTTTGGAGCGTGGATTTTGCTTGGTAGTAGTTTTGTTTGGAGTCTTACTGGTGTTTCCGTTTATAATGTAGGGCATATGTAAGCGGGGCGGAGTATATAAGGGGAATAGTCAGGTGGTATAATAATGGGGTAAAAAAAAACAAAATTATCCATAGATGTGTGTTACGCTGTGAAGCAATCCTTTCCGCACAGGCCAGTGTCGCACTGATATGTGGCGTCCTTTATTATCCCCCTTTTGATCCACACTCCGCGCCTTTGCAGTTTGGGGAATTTTGCTGGGAAAGTGTTCCTGGTATAATACGGGCACCGTCGCTTCCAGCGGATATGTTTGGGCCCTCCCTTTCCTGGTTCCCTAATTTTAGGTCCTTGATAAATCGCCTCTTCAAACAGAAGAAATGTTCCCCTCGGGCACAACTGCATATTTTTTTATTTCCTGACTTATTGGAGCCATAACTTTTATTTTTCATAGACGTAGCGGTATGAGGGCTGGTTTGTTGCGGGACGAGCTGTAGTTATTATTGGTACCATTTTGGGGTACATGCAACTTTTTGATCACCTTTTATCCTATTTTTTGGGATGCCAGGTAAACAAAAAAACGCAATTCTGGCACAGCTTTTTTCGTTTTTTTTATACAGCGTTCACCACGCATTATAAATTACACTTTATTCTGTGGGTCAGTACGATTCCGGTGATACCAAATTTATAGCACTTTTTTATGTTTTACAACTTTTTGCACAATAAAGTAACTTTTGTAAAAAGAATGTATTTTTTCTGTCGCCAAGTTGTGAGAACCATAACTTTTTAATTTTTTTGTCGACGGAGGTGTATGAGGGCTTGTTTTTTGCGGGACGAGCTATAGTTTTTATAGGTATCATTTTTGGATACGTGCGACTTTTTGATCACTTTTTATTCTAACATTTGTAGGGCAAAGTGACCAAAAAACAGAAACTCTGGTAACGTTTTTTACGTTTTTTTTTTACGCTGTTCACAGCGTGCAATAAATAATATAATATTTTGATACCTCAGGTCGTTACGGTCGCGGCGATACCAAATACATATGGTTTATTATTATTTTTCAATAATAAAGGACTTGATAAGAGTAAAAGGGGGATTGTGTTTTATTTCATTACTTGAAACTTTTATTGTTTTCAAACTTTTATTTTTTGCACTTTTTTTTACACTTTTTTATACTTTTTTTACACTTTTTCTCAAGTCCCACTAGGGGACTTGAAGGTCCAACGGTCAGATTTTTTTTTTTCTAATACATTGCACTATACCCCATTTTGTTGCCCAATTTGTCCTTAGTGTGGCAATACCCCATTTGTGGTGATAAACTGCCGTTTGGGCCCATGGGAGGGCTCAGAAGGAAAGGAGCGCTATATGTTTGTTGGAGTCCAGATTTTGCTGGATTGGTTTTCGGGTGCCATGTCGCATTTGCAGAGCCTATGTAGTGCAATGTATTAGATCTGTCAGTCATTCACTGACAGCAAGCCGATTAGGCTTCGCCTCCCAGCGGGGCCTAAATCGGCTTCCGTAATGGCAGAGCAGGAGACCATTGTGTCTCCTGTTGCCATAACAGCAGTCGTCAGTCCTGATTGCCTGTCAGGGCTGGCGATCTGCTAGTAACCGCTACGATGCAGCAATCGCTTTCGATTGCTGCATCGAAGGGGTTAATGGCAGGGATCGGAGCTAGCTCCGGTTCCTGCCGTTACAGGTGGATGTCAGCTGTACAGTACAGCTGACTTCCACCGCTGATGACGCCGGATCAGCTCCTGACCCGGCGCCATCTTGCCGGCAGCTACGGAAGCCGATCAGGCTCCGCCGCCGGGCGGATCTTGACCGGCTTCGGTGCTAGGCAGACCGGGAGGCCAGTATTAGGCCTCCGGTTGCCATTGCAGCCACCGGAACCCCGGCAATTTCATTACTGGGGTTCCGATGAGCTGCAAACACCTTAAGTGCAGCGATCGCGTTTGAGCGCTGCACTTAAGGGGTTAATGGCGGGTATCGAAGCTAATTTCGGTCCCCGCCGTTACAGCCGGATGTCAGCTGTAAGATACAGCTGAGATCCGGTGATGATGGCACCGGCTCAGCTTCTGAGCCGGTCCCAAACATTCGGCGTACATGTACGGCAAGATGCGGGAAGTCAATGCTTTCCATGACGTACATGTACGGCAAATGTCGGGAAGGGGTTAACATATTAAAAAAAAAATTGTGATGACACTGTTCCTTTAAGTACAACTGGGCGTGTTTAAAGTTATGTAACAAGTGGGCGTGTATTGTGTGTGTACATCTGGGCGTTTTTACTTGTTTTACTAGCTGGGCGTTGTGAATGGAAGTGTATGATGCTGACGAATCAGCATCATCCACTTCTCTTCGTTAACACCCAGCTTCTGGCTGTGCACAGACACACAGCGTGTTCTCGAGAGATCATGCTGTGACGTCCCTTCCTGCCCCAGGTCCTGCATCGTGTCGGACGAGCGAGGACACATCGGCACCAGGCGACAGTTGATTCTGCAGCAGCATCGGCGTTTGCAGCTAAGTCGATGTAGCCTCTGTCGCCTGGTGCCGATGTGTCCTCGCTCGTTCCGACACGATGCAGGACCTGGGGCAGGAAGGGACGTCACAGCATGATCTCTCGAGAACACGCTGTGTGTCTGTGCACAGCCAGAAGCTGGGTGTTAACGAAGAGAAGTGGATGATGCTGATTCGTCAGCATCATACACTTCTATTCACAACGCCCAGCTAGTAAAACAAGTAAAAACGCCCAGATGTACACACACAATACACACCCACTTGTACATAACTTTAAACACGCCCAGTTGTACTTAAAGAGGCTCTGTCACCAGATTTTGCAACCCCTATCTCCTATTGCAGCAGATCGGCGCTGCAATGTAGATAAGAGTAACGTTTTTTTTTGTTTTTTTTTAAACGAGCATTTTTGGCCAAGTTATGACCATTTTTATATTTATGCAAATGAGGCTTTCTAAAGTACAACTGGGCGTGTTTAAAGTTAAAGTACAACTGGGCGTGTATTGTGTGTGTACATCTGGGCGTTTTTACTTCTTTTACTAGCTGGGCGTTGTGAATAGAAGTGTATGATGCTGACGAATCAGCATCATCCACTTCTCTTCGTTACCACCCAGCTTCTGGCAGTGCACAGACACACAGCGTGTTCTCGAGAGATCACGCTGTAACGTCACTTCCTGCCCCAGGTCCTACATCGTGTCGGACGAGCGAGGACACATCGGCACCAGAGGCTACAATTGATTCTGCAGCAGCATCAGCGTTTGCAGGTAAGTCGATGTAGCTACTTACCTGCAAACGCCGATGCTGCTGCAGAATCAACTGTAGCCTCTGTCGCCTGGTGCCGATGTGTCCTCGCTCGTCCGACACGATGCAGGACCTGGGGCAGGGAGTGACGTCACAGCGTGATCTCTCGAGAACACGCTGTATGTCTGTGCACTGCCAGAAGCTGGGTGGTAACGAAGAGAAGTGGATGATGCTGATTCGTCAGCATCATACACTTCTATTCACAACGCCCAGCAAGTAAAAGAAGTAAAAACACCCAGATGTACACACACAATACACGCCCACTTGTACTTAACTTTAAACACGCCCAGTTGTACTTTAGAAAGCCTCATTTGCATGAATATAAAAATGGTCATAACTTGGCTAAAAAGGCTCGTTTAAAAAAAACAAAAAAAACAACGTTACTCTTATCTACATTGCAGCGCCGATCTGCTGCAATAGGAGATAGGGGTTGCAAAACCTGGTGACAGAGCCTCTTTAAGAAAGGCTCATTTGCATAAATATAAAAATGCTCATAACTTGGCCAAAAATGCTCGTTTTTGAAAAAAACAAACGTTACTGTAATCTACATTGCAGCGCCGATCTGCTGCAATACGAGATAGGGGTTTGAAAATCTGGTGACAGAGCCTCTTTAACCCCTTAAGGACGCAGCCTAGTTTTGGCCTTAAGGCTCAGAGCCCATTTTTCAAATCTGACATATTTCACTTTATGTGGTAATAACGTCGGAATGCTTAAACCTACCCAAGCGATTCTGAGTTTGTTTTCTCGTGACACATTGGGCTTCATGTTCGTGGTAAAATTTGGTCAATATATTCAGTGTTTATTGGTGAAAAATTGCAAAATTTAGAGAAAATTTTGAAAAAATTGCATTTTTCAGAATTGAAATGCGTCTGCTTGTAAAACAGACGGTTATACCACCCAAAATAGTTACTAGTTCACATTTCCCATATGTCTACTTTAGATTGGCATCGTTTTTTGAACATTATTTTATTTTTCTTGGACGTTACAAGGCTTAGAACATAAACAGCAATTTCTCATATTTGTAAGAAAATTTCAAAAGCCTTTTTTTTAAGGTACCTCTCGAGTTCTGAAGTGGCTTTGTGGGGCCTATGTATTAGAAACCCTGATAAAACACCCCATTTTAAAAACTAGACCCCTCAAAGTATTCAAAACAGCATTTAGAAAGTTTTTTAACCCTTCAGTCATTTCACAGGAATTAAAGCAAAGTGGAGGTGAAATTTGCAAATTTCATTTTTCTTGCTGAATTTCAATTTTATTCATTTTTTTTCTGTAACACAGAAGGTTTTACCAGAGAAACACTACTAAATATGTATTGTCCAGATTCTGCAGTTTTTAGAAATGTCCCACATGTGGCCCTACTGCGCTCGTGGACTAAAACACAAGCCCTAGAAGCAAAGAAGCACCTAGTGCATTTTGAGTCCTCTTTTTTATTAGAATATATTTTAGGCAGCATGCCAGGTTTGAAGAGGTGTTGAGGTGCCAAAACAGTAGGAATCCCCCAATAGTGACCCCATTTTGGAAACTACACCCCTCAAGGAATTCATTTATGGTTGTTGTTACCATTTTGATCGCACAGTTTTTTCACAGCACGTATTTGAATTGGGCTGTGAAATGAAAAAAATGTAATTTTTTCCAATAAAATGTCATTTGTGATCAAAATTTCTTATTTTCACAGGGAACAAAATACCCCATTTTGTTGCCCAATTTGTCCTTAGTGTGGCAATACCCCATTTGTGGTGATAAACTGCCATTTGGGCCCATGGGAGGGCTCAGAAGGAAAGGAGCGCTATATGTTTGTTGGAGTCCAGATTTTGCTGGATTGGTTTTCGGGTGCCATGTCGCATTTGAGGAGCCTCAGAGGTATCAAAGCAATGGAAACCCACCAAAAGTGACCCCCATTTTGGAAACTACACCCCTCAAGGAATTCATTTATGGTTGTTGTTAGCATTTTGACCACACAGTTTTTTCACAGCACCTATTTCAATTGGGCTGTGACATTAAAAAAATATCATTTTTTCCAATAAGATGTAACTTGTTATCAAAATTTCTTATTTTCACAGGGAACAAAATACTCAATTTTGTTGCCCAATTTCTCCTGAGTGCAGCAATACCCCATTTGTGGCAATAAACTGCCGTTTGGGACCATGGGAGGCCTCAGAAGGGAAGGAGCGCTGTGTGTTCTTTGGAGTACAGATTTTGCTGGTTTGGTTTTGGGGTGCCATGTCGCATTTGCAGAGCCCCAGAGGTATCAAAGCAACGGAAACCCATCAGAAGTGACCCCATTTTGGAAACTACACCCCTCAAGGAATTCATTTATGGGTAATGTGACCTTTTAGACCCTATAGTTTCTTCACAGAACTTATTTGAATTGGGCTGGGAATGAAAACAAAATTATTTTTTTCAAATAATATGTAGTTTTGGCTGAAAATTTCTTATTTTCACAAGAAACAAAATACCCCATTCTGTTGCGCAATTTGTTCTGAGTGCCGCAATACCCCATTTGTTCTGATAAACTGCCGTTTGGGCCCATGGGAGGGCTCAGAAGGAAAGGACCACCATTTGGCCTACTGGGGATTTTCTAGTGCGAAGTCATGTATGCAGAAGCACCTGAGGTACCAGTACAGTTGAAACCCGCAAGAAGTGACCCCGTTTTAATAACTACACCCTTAAGGCATTCATCTAGAGGTGTAGTGAGCATTTTGACCAGAGACCTACACCCCATAAACTGTAATGTGGGTTCTCCTGGGTATGGCAATACCCTACATGTGGCTGTTATCAGCTGCCTGGACACACAGCAGGGCTCAGAGGGGAAAGACTAGGGGGGATAAGCTGTGCGGAGTGCATCAGGGTAAGTAAAATTGGGGTAAATTATAAACCAAGGGATGTATGATAAATTTTAAAACTGACTTTCATACAGAGCTCTGGTTATTCGGGACACGTGTCACATTGATATATTGTGTCATCCCTTATAGCAGACTTTGCACCTCTTTTGACTTTTTCCCTTCTTGCCAGTTTGGGGAACTTCTCCTGGAAAGTGTTGCCGCCTTGGTACGATGCGTGTGGCCCCGCTTCCAGAAGTACTGGGTGCCCCCCCCCTTCTTGGTCCCTAAAGATTAGGTTCTTGATAATCACCTCTTGAAATTCCAGGAAAGTACCCGTCTGGCCTGCACATCGACGTAGCACGTACGCATTGTACAATGCCATCTGTATGATGTGCCCGGCCAGCTTCTTATACCATGGCGCTGTAGGGCTTCAGGATTTGATCTGACAAGTCCACCACTCCCATGTACCTATTGTAGTCCAGGACGCAGTCTGGTTTGGGGGTGGCCTTTCCTTCATATAGCCTAAACCTGTAGGTATACCCAGATGCACTCTCGCAGCTTATACATCTTCACGCCATACCTTGCCCTCTTACCCGGCAGGTACTCCCGGAATTGAACCCTCCCTTTAAAATGTACCAGGGACTCATCAATAGAAATACACTTCTCGGGGGTGTATGCTTGTGAAAACCGGGCACTGAAACGGTCTAATAGGGGTCTCCGTTTATACAAACGGTCAAAACTGGGGTCATCTCGGGGTGGGCACGGCTCATTATCAGTATAATGTAAGAAGCGAAGTATTGCCTCATTTATTTATTTTTTTAGGTTCCAGTTCAGTTCTGAAGTTGCTTTGAGGGGCCCATATATTAGAAACCTCTATCAAATACGCCATTTTAGAAACTAGACCCCTCAAAGTATTCACAACAGCATTTAGAAAGTTTATGAACCCTTTAGGTGTTTCACAGAAATTTAGAGCAAAGTAGAGGTGAAATTTACTCTTTTTATACCATTTTTTTTATAACACAAAAGGATTTATCAGAGAAACGCAACTTAATACGTATTGCCCAGATTCTGCAGTTTTGAGAAATATCCCACATGTGGCCCTCGGGCGGTAATGGACTGAAGCATCGGCCTCAGAAGCAAAGGAGCACCTAGTGGATTTTGAGGCCTCTTTTTTATTAGGCACCATGTCCGGTTTGAAGAGGTCTTGTGGTGCCAAAACATTGGGAACCCCCCAAAAGTGACCCCAATTTGGAAACTAGACCCCTTGAGGAATGCATTGTAGTTTTCTTGGGGTGCATGCGGCTTTTTGATCAGTTTTTATTCTATTTTTAGGTGGCGTGGTGACTAAAAAACAGCAATTCTACTATTTTTTATTCTTTTTTTTTTTACTGCGTGCATTGTGCGATATAAATGACATATTTACTTTATTCTGCGGGGCGATACGATTACGGCGATACCAGATGTTTATAGTTTTTTTTATGTCTTATGGCGTTTGCACAATAAAATACGTTTTGTAAACAATCATTTACTTTTTGTGTTGCCTTATTCTAAGAGCCATAACGTTTTTATTTTTCCATCAATAAAGCTGTGCGAGGACTTATTTTTTGCGTAACGAACTGTAGTTTCGATCAGGACCATTTTTCGGTACATGCGACTTTTTGATCTCTTTTTATTAAATTTTTTTGGAGGTGAAGTGATTAAACAATTGTGATTGTGGTTCGGTTTATTATTATTTTATTTTACGGCGTTCACCGTGCGGGATAAATAACGAAATCATTTTGTAGTTCAGGCCGTTACGGACGTGGCGATACCAATTATGTATAGTTTATTTGTTTGTTTATATATTTTTATTAATAATAAAGGACTGATAAGGGAAAAAGGGGGATTTTTACTTTTAAAACTTTTATTTTCTTATTTTTACACAACTTCTTTTAACTTTTTTTTTACTTTATTACTTTGTCCCACTAGGGGACTTGAGGGCAGGAGGCCCTGATCGCTATTCTAATACACTGCACTACATGCGTAGTGCAGTGTATTAGAACTGTCAGCTACTCACTGACAGCAAGCATAGTGGGTCCTGACGTTGTCAGGACCCACTAGGCTTCCGTCTATGGCATAGCCGGACGCCATTGTTTGGTGTCCGGTTGCCATAGTCACCATCGCGTAGCAGGCCGGCGATGGCAGCTTAACCCCTAAAAAGCCACGATCTCTATAGAACGCGGCTTTTAAGGGGTTAATCAGCGGGGACACAGCGATCGGTCCACGCTGTAGGAGCTGTGACAGCTGCTGAACGAGACAGCAGCGTCACAGCTCCTGTATGTGTCGGGAGGACGGCCGAAACGGCCGTTACTCCCGAGACGTACTATTAGGTCATGGAGCGCGAATGATACAGCTGCCATGACGTAATAGTACGTCCAGGAGCGGGAAAGGGTTAAGCAGTGAAATGGCATATCAGTGGAAGAATTGCAATTTTCACTTTGCATCACCCACTGCAGATTAATTTTTGAAAAACACCTGTGGGGTCTAAATTCTCGCTACACCCCTTGATAAATGCCCTTAGGGTGTAGTACATCAGGGATCTTGCAAATACGACATGGCGTCCGCAAGCCATTCCAGCAAAATCGACGCTCCAGAAGTCAAATACCGCGCCTTCCCTTCTGTCCAAACAGCAGCCCGCAAATAAAAAAAATGTTTGTTTCCTAGTACATTTTATGGTACTTTAAATGCTACCAATAGAAACTAAAACGTAAAAATAAGCCCGCACACCACTTCATTGATGAAAAATAAAAATAAAAAAAAGTTACGGTTCTTGGAATGCAGGGAGTGAAAAAATAAAAATAAAAAGTCTACCCCCCCTGTAAAGTAGCCGAAAAACAGCATACTGATCTCTTAGGGTATGTTCACACGGCCTAGTTACGGACGTAAATCGGGCGTTTTTGCCCCGAATTACGCCCGAAAATAGCGCCTCAATAGCGCTGACAAACATCTGCCCATTGAAAGCAATGGGCAGACGTTTGTCTGTTCACACGAGGCGTATATTTACGCGCCGCTGTCAAATCACGGCGCGTAAATAGACGCCCGCGTAGAAGAAGTGACCTGTCACTTCTTTGGCCGTAATTGGAGCCGCTATTCATTGACTCCAATGAATAGCAGCGCTAATTACGGCCGTAATTGACGCGGCGTTCAAGCGCCTGCACATGCCGGAACGGCTGAAATTACGGGGATGTTTTCAGGCTGAAACATCCCCGTAATTTCAGCCGTTACGGACCCCCGCCGTGTGAACATACCCTTAGGGTATGTGCACACACACTAATTACGTCCGTAACTGACGGACGTATTTCGGCCGCAAGTAGTGGACCGAACACAGTGCAGTGAGCCGGGCTCCTAGCATCATACTTATGTACGATGCTAGGAGTCCCTGCCTCTCTGCAGGACAACTGTCCCGTACTGAAAACATGATTACAGTACGGGACAGTAGTTCCACGGAGAGGCAGGGACTCCTAGCATCGTACATAAGTATGATGCTAGGAGCCCGGCTCCCTGCACTGTGTTCTGTCCACTACTTGCGGCCGAATTACGTCCGTCAGTTACGGACGTAATTAGTGTGTGTGCACATACCCTTACAACACCAGTCCTCCCAAGCAACATATTATATCCACAGACCTCCTACCCAAACATTGCTTGTACCCTCAGGGCAGCATATCAAGTCGTCGTCCCCCCAAATTTAGTTTACATGCAAAATTAGACCTCCAAACCGCATATTACCCGTCTGCACTGCCGTCCCCTAACCAATATATTAAATCCCATCACCGCCGAGGTCACCATAAAACAACCGCAGCACCGCTATTATAGAGGATCCGTAGTCAAGTGACTCTGTCACGTGATCTTCTGACGTCAGAAGGATCATATGGAGAAAGGAAACTACCGTAGCTGCTCTCACTTGCATACTCGTGTGCGCGCGCATAAATATGACGTTAGGATTTTGTCTCAGGGTCAAACAAACCGTTTCAGCCAATCGAAGCCCTCCCTGCTTGCCTACGGCGTCACCGCTCAACATTTGGCCAATAAGCTACGTAGTGCTTTCCAGGGATGTGCGTTGTCATTGGTTAGCTCAGCTGTCATTCATCATCTGAGCCAGTCCAGGTAAGTGAGCGGACCGGCGTCGTGTCTTTTGCGGCCCGACCATATTGCTTCTGTACTGTGTAACCAGAGAAGTAATAAACGTAAGATGACCCGCATTTTACACATATATATGTCTGAATATGACGCTCACGTTTAACAGGTCACCTGACGTACCTAGTGGTCTGTGTCTATACGCACCGGTATATCCAGTAGAAGTATGGGAATGTCTGGTAATATAAAATAAAGTGTAATATTCACCTATATAGAACTGGGTTTATACATATACACAGCTATATACCTTCATATAAGGCTGGTTAGTAGTGTAAATAATGAGTAACTATATAAATGTGATATTCAGGAGTCTGTTATAGTCCCTTTAATAGCAGTCAAGGCTTTCAATAGTGGTCATTTTTAAAGACGCTCTGTCACCACATTATAAGTGGCCTATCTTGTACATGATGTGATCGGCGCTGTAATGTAGATTACAGCAGTGTTTTTTATTTAGAAAAACAATCATTTTTGACTGAGTTATGACCTATATTAGCTTTATGCTAATGAGTTTCTTAATGGACAGCTGGGCGTGTTTTACTTTTTGGCCAAGTGGGCGTTGTACAGAAGAGTGTATGACACTGACCAATCAGTGACCAATCAGCGTCATACACTTCTCTCCATTCATTTACACAGCACATGGTAATCTTACTAGATCACTATGTGCAGACACACACTAACGTTACTCAAGTGTCCCGACAATGAATAGGCATCACCTCCAGCCGGGACGTGATGTCTATTCACAATCCTGACATTTCGCTAACGTTTGTTTGAGATTTACAGCAAGGCAAGCGTAATCTTGTTTTAAATGACCGTTTACAGCGTAATCTCGCGAGATTACGCTTGCCTTGCTGTAAATCTCACACAAACGTTAGCAAAGTGTCAGGATTGTGAATAAAAAAGTAGAGTTACCGCAGCACTGAACCGCCAGAACGGTGCACGCCTCTTCAGAACCCAGTCCAAGGTCCTCAATATCAGGCAAAAAAAATGGACAAGGAGACAGCACTTCCAAAACTTAGAAAACCTTTAATCACCCATGCAACGTTTCAATCCCCCAGGACCTTTCTCAAGTAAGAGAAAGGTCCTGAGGGATTGAAATGTTGCATGGGTGATTAAAGGTTTTCTAAGTTTTGGAAGTGCTGCCTCCTTGTCCATTTTTTTTGCCTTCGATTGTGAATAGACATCCCGTCCTGGTTGGAGGTCATGTATATTCACTGTCAGGACACTTGAGTAACGTTAATGTGTGTGTGTATGTGGCTGCGCATAGCGATATAGTAAGAACACTGCTGTGTAAATGAATGGAGAGAAGTGTATGACGCTGATTGGTCACCGTCATACACTTTTCTCCACAACGCCCACTTGGTCAAAAAGTAAAACCTGCCCAGTTATTCGTTAAGAAACTCATTAGCATAAAGCGAATATAGGTCATAACTCCGTCAAAAATGATAGTTTTTCTAAATAAAAAACACTACTGTAATCTACATTACAGTGCCAATCATATGTACAAGATAGGGAACTTATAATGTGGTGACAGAGCCTCTTTAAATAAACAATAGTTATTTTTTCACTTGTGAGTCTTTAGATTAACCCCATAAGCACCTGTCACCCATGTCCAGTTAAGGGTCTGTTCACATCTGCATTGGAGGCTCCGTCACAGAGGCAGTGCTATACTTCCCATCAGAATAATGAAACCCGACAGACCCTATTATAAGTCATGCATATGGCAGAGAGTCTGTATGACGGCAAAGACTACTACAATGATACGTCAGGTGCCGTATGTAAGGAAATAATCTCTAACGTTGCTTAGAGGTGAATAGCTCCATACGTACACGATCTGATAGCGCATGACCTGATCGGAGGCATAGGTACAGTAAGGACTCATGCTCTTCCATAAAACAGCCGTGTGCATGAGTCCATAGATCAAGAATTAACAGTAGTTATAAAAGTCGGCCTGTTTTCTCAAGTTGCTAAAAATTCTGTTCGTCTGTCTCGTGTTTGTCACCCAACTTTCTAAGTGGCAAGTCTGCCTATTTATTTGGTAGTGATGGATCTGCCAACTTGTATGGCTGCAATAATCATTCAGATGTATGAGTAAAGCCGGCTGACAACCCCTGCAGGAGCTGGATTGGCTGTTATATTTGTCTTAGAAATGGATATATATCTAAGGCCCAGTTCACTCTGAGTTCTTTTACGCTGATTTTGATGCAGAAACCGCGTCGGAATCTGCACCAAAAAATGCGGAGGTGTAGGTGTTATTTGCCCGCGGCGCCCAATGGCCGCGGGCGAAAAACACTGCGAAAGTCGCGGCAAGAAATTGCAGGCTGGTCAAAATCTGCCTCGAAATTCTTGAAGGAATTTTGAGGCAGATTTTTTCTGCCTGCAAAAAAAAACTTTGTGAACAAGGCCTAAGACATACCAAAATATATAGTTTTTAATAATATCAGATATTGGTCTCTAGTGCATTTCTGCCTTGCACAAAGTGGAATGTATGTTCCTGGTAGTTTAAGGTGTTGTCAACCATTAAATATCATATTCGTTGCATAGATAATTAATTATGAACAATGTTTGCCATTTAAATGCTGTTAAAGCGTATCTGTTAGCTTAACCCCTTAGTGACTAGCCAATTTTAGGCCTTCATGACCAAGCAATTTTTTTTACGTTTTTCCATCATCTCATTCAAAGGGCTATAACTTTTATTTTTATTTTTTTTTTTGCATCGACATAGCTGTATAAGGTAATTTTTTTTGCGGGACAAGTATTTTTTAATAGCACCATTTTGGGGTACATATAATTTATTGATTAACTTTTTTTTGGGGGGGAGGGGGGAATAGAAAAAAAACAGTAACTTTGCCACTTATTTCAGTTACTTATATAGCGCCAACATATTACGCAGCGCTGTACAGAGGTCCTCTTTTACTGTCCCTATTGGGGCTCACAATCTAAATTCCCTATTGGTATGTTTTTGGGGTGTGGGAGGAAACCTGAGTACCCGTAGGAAACCCACGCAACCACTGAGCCACCGTGCAGAAGATAGGGCATATCGCTTCTTTTACCCGCGAGACGTTTTTCCGCTCGCGGGAAAACAACCCCTCTGCCTCCCATTAAAATCCCAAATGGAATTTTGAGGCAGAATTTTCCTCCTGCAAAAAACTCTGTGTGAACAGGGCCTAACTTTTTTATTTTTCTGCTGATGCAGCTGTATGAGGGCTTTTTTTTTGCGGGACAACTTGTAGTTTTTATTGGTAGCATTTTGTAGTACATGCGACTTTTTCATCACTTTTTAATCACATTGTTTTTAAGGCGTTCACCTAGCGTGTTAAGTAATGTAATAGCTTTATAGATAGGGTTGTTATAGACGCGGCGATACCAACTATGTGTTAGGGCGGATTTACACGAGCGTGTGCATTTTGCGCACGCAAAAAACACGGCGTTTTGGGTGTGCAAAAGGCACTTAACAGCTCCGTTGTCATGATCATATGGTGCGCGGCTGCGTGATTTTCGCGCAGCCGCCATCATTATGACACTCTGTTTGTATGTTTGTAAACAGAAAAGCACGTGGTGCTTTTCTGTTTGCAATCATAGTTTGCCTGCTGTTGCGCAAATCACGCACGTCCTACGGAGGTGCCTCCATGTGGCATGCGTGATTTTCACGCACCCATTGACTTCAATGGGTGCGTGAAGCGCGAAAAACGCAGAAATATAGGACCTGTTGTGAGTTTTCGCAGCGGACTCGCGCTGCGCAAAAATCACTGACAGTCTGAACTGCCCCATAGACTAGCCTAGGTCCGTGCGATGCGCTTGAAAAGCACGCGCGTTGCACGGACGTATTACTCGTTCGTGTAAATCCGCCCTTACTTTTTTTTTTTTTCTCCATAATAAAGTACTTTGTAAGGGGGAAAAAGTGGGTTTTTCTTAGTTTAGATTTTTATTTATTTATTATAAACTTTTTATTAGGTCCCTGGCTGCCATAGAAACACCAGCACCCTGCGATCGTATTGCGGGGTGCCGATGGGGTGAGAGAGGGAGCCCCCTCCCTCCAGAACCACTCCGATGCGGCACTCGCTATTGAGTGCTGCATCTGAGGGGTTAAAAGCGTGGAATTGATAGTGATTTAGATCCCGCCCGCTGCAGCAGGTCTGCTCCCAGCCCTCCGCTACCTCTGCTACCAAAACACCTATGGACTGTCACTAACGGGTTAAAATTCCGCCATAAATACAGAAAAGAACAATGTC
Organism: Rhinoderma darwinii; assembly: GCF_050947455.1. Classification (NCBI taxonomy): domain Eukaryota; kingdom Metazoa; phylum Chordata; class Amphibia; order Anura; family Rhinodermatidae; genus Rhinoderma; species Rhinoderma darwinii. The sequence goes on along the minus strand of NC_134690.1, from coordinate 221,482,206 downwards.
CGAGCAGGGGGAGCGATTCCCTCATGAATACCCTGGGCTTGTAACTAGGAGTCTGGTGTATTATTTCAGGGCTCCTATTAGCCAATCGGCACAACATTTGTTTGTCCTGTTTTGGCTACTAAGAGTATGCGCCTGAAGTACTGCAGTGTATTATTGAAGTTGCATGTTCAAGTGCCATAGTGGTACTAAAAAAATCTAAAAGAAAATCCCAAGTAAAAACAATTAGAAAAAAAGCTTTCCCCCACAAAATGCTTAAAGGGGTTGACCAGGGAAAAAATATTTTCTAAAAGTGTCCCCCCAGCCTTGGGTTGCCTTCCCTAAAATCCTCTACTAATCTTCTAACCAGTTTCTATTTGATCTCAATCGTCACTGCTGCTCTTTCTGTTTGTTTACATCCCTTGCATCTGGTCCTGACTGTTTCCTGTCTTGTATCCCACCATACCCATGATCCCTTGCTGCATCTGAGAAGACAGCTTACATACCCCCCCCTTCCTCCACAGCATCTCAGCTATTTGCATACTGCCACGCCCCTTTATGTTTATGTGATTACAGTCACCTAGCTCCCTCCCTGCACACTGTCACAAACACCCACTAATAATCACACGGGAATGGTGGGGGTTATATACAGGGGTGGTGGGGGTTATATACAGGGATGATGGGGGATATATACAGGGATGATGGGGGATATATACAGGGATGATGGGGGATATATACAGGGATGATGGGGGATATATACAGGGATAATGAGGATAATACACAGGGATGATATGATATATAAACCCCATCATCCCTGTATTAATGTAACCCCTGTAAGCACTGTATATACCATCTGGGAGGGCGACGTGCGGACATTACATGAAGTGAATAGGACGAGTATCAGAAGCGGAATCAGAAAGGAGGAGGGGGTGTGGGCAATGAGATAGGAGACATGCAGGCAGTGTGGGAACACCGAGAGACGAAAAATAAGAAGGAGGCGTGTACTAGCAGAGGCGACGTCCCGTGTCTTTGCTTAGCCAGCATTGCTGGCTCAGCAGAGGTACGGCGCGTCAACAACTATGTTTACAGGCAGTGGACCTGGGGATGTTTCATGAGCTCTTCACAGCTCTGCCTCTGGTCCCACTGCCTGTAAACGTAGTTGATGACGCGCCGTGCCTCTGCTCAACCGGAAGTGCTGGCTGAGCAAAGTCAGAGGAAGTGAAAAATTTACTCTGGGTACGGTTACGTGACCGCATATTAGAAATAAGTAACGGTACAAGATATATAAACATACTTTATATTAGGGAATTAACTCTACATGTCACATTAAGTTAAAATAGAAATAAAATATATTGCTGGCCAACCCCTTTAATTATGGGAAAAAAAAGTAAAAAAAAACCACAATTGGTATCACTGCATCCATTATTTTTCCTGCAAGGTGAATACCATAACAGCGCATTAAATGCTACGTACACCTGTTGAAATCATGTTTTTTTTTTAAACTTATTTTATTTGTAAAAATGCCTATCAGTGTGTTTTGTGCAACTTTCTAAATTATTTTTATTAATAATTATTTCAACTTTTTGAGGTACAGCTGCTTTGTAACCTGTATACAGAGCAGCTGTATCTAGCGCTGAAACCTGCATCCTTCAGGTCCGCATGTGTGCGCATAATGGGACACCATAGCGGCGCATGCGCAGTCACTAGATTTGAGGCCCGGACGAAGCAGGGAAGGGTGTCGGAGCAGACATGACGCATATGCGCTATCTCAGACAAGATTTCGTCATTCATGGTGGGCCAGTTTTCGGCGGTGGGCAGGCATAAGAAGAGGGAAAAACTAGACTGCTGGATTATTACCATAAAGGGCACGAAATGTTTGCAGACCGTTATTTACGGTCGGAGGAGGCGTTTAGGAGAGGGAATAATGGCGACAATCTTTTGACAGCAGGGGGTGAGTAGAGTTCAATAGGTGAAATGCTGGTGACCGTTTTGACCCCTCAAATAGATGATATATATATATATATATATATATATATATATATATATATATATATATTCCAAAGGCAAATAAGCACAGCACTCCACAGATCAAGGAAATCAGGCCATGTGCTCGTCACCAGGGGATGAATCAATTCCCCTGCTTTTTAGATAGAAACCAACATAGAGCGTAGTAACGGCACCAGGACTTCAAGGCGGATGAAAAACAGGGTGGATTTTTATATATATATATATATATATATATATATATATATATATTGGACATGAGAGCAGTGTAACCATACCAGTGTTGACAGTAATGCAGGTCGCTGTTTAATTTCCCTGGCGCTGTGATTGCAAGTGCCCACTCTGCATTGAAGTGATGGCTTGAGCAGTCTCCTGATTTGACGCTAGAGCTGTCACTCAGAGAGCAGGGGCTGGTAGCATAGTTATAAGAGCCTGAAGCACTACACATGAGGGGGCCCTCTCAATGGCACTTGTGTTTGCAGTGCTGTGGCACCGTCAGCACAGGTATAGTTATGTTTACTCTCCCCGATCGCTATATAACGCTTTCAGCAGTGTTGAGGGATCAAAACTGCTGACAGATTACATAGGAATAACCCCTTTAAAATAGAGCCAAAGTATCACTGGCAATGGTAACGGCCTCTTTTGCCCATTAGTTTTAGTCATAGCTTGTTTTGCCCACTCTGCTTTTTACCAGTATTATTTACCATAAAACACACATTCACTTACAAATGAGCTGGATAGGCTTCACCGCACTCTCAGGCCTAAACTTGCGGATAATCAGCGGTTCCGTGATGTGGTCTGTAGAGTCCATTTTTTTGCAAGATAAAAGCAGCAAATTATAGGCAAAAGGTTCATGTCACATACTTAGACTCTCAAATCACACTTTTGCTGGATCTATTTAGACATACCCTATTTCTTAAAAGAGCCCTTAAACTGTCACTATGAGAACTTCTCTCCACTGACATTCCATAGCGCTGGGGTTTCCCCTTCCAACTGACTTCTCGCTTCCAAATGAAATCGGCGATTTTTCGCAACTTGGGAAATTTGCCCAAATTTTTGAGCATCATGGATATTCCCATTGTCTCCCTTCCTGATTGGCCCAGGCTGCCACAGCTTTTGGGTCATCCAAAACTTGAGAGATGGCAAACGCCAACTAGAGGCTCCAAGAAAAGATCCTCTACCATTTCTCCACAAGCCATCACCTGAACTGTGAACGTACTCTTCTGTATTATTTTCTGTTCACTGGGATTGAGGTTTCAAGACTGTTCAAGTGACCCTCAAGTCAAAAAAAAAAAAATGGACTCAACTTACCTACTTTCCTGCTCCTTAATGATCCGTTCTTCATTCCCACGTTCTGGTCCCCATGCCTCTCCTAGTTCATTCCACATGTTTTTGTTGTTTACACTATGCTATATAGACCGGTACTCTTGTGCCAATACTGCATGATAAATACACACAGATGTGTTTTAACCATAATACGGAAGGGGGTACTTCTGTGGTACCAGATTGTGTGGTACTTTTCCAGGGCTTCTGTGACCCACACGTAGGGCTGATGACTATAATGCAGTCTTTGTTAGTTGGTCATTATCGTAATCACAAGTTTAGGACCCTTGAGTTCATGTTTCGTACTGAACTGTTTCTATTGTTTTTTATTTCCACTATCCTTTCTTCTCACCCCTTAATTTTTTTTCTCTTTCACCCCTGCCTTTTATCCAGATGATCCATCCTAATAACTTAAGTTAATGTTTGCTCATTTAATGTGAAGGTAATTACCTCTTTTATTCACGCAAAAAATGTTGTTTGGTTTGCTACAAGAAACTCATTGTAGTATGATCCCTGCCTTTTTTAGACTGTAATTTCACTAAATAGATTTAAGCCACAACCCTGACTTCAAAGACTAAGGGGGTCCCAGTATTGTTACACCATTATTTCAATTCGGAGGTCTTGAAATGTTATTTTGTCCTTCATTCTTACTGTTGAATATTTTGTATGGGTCTGAAAGTTCTATGGCATCTAACGTGTATTTTTCTAATCAAGGTCAAGTGGGTTTTGCTATTGACTACTTCAAGACTGGCTGAATTTGCTGTTTCCTCCCAGATCATCCTTGGCTGAGATTTCAACTAGGCATTAGACACCTTGTCTGGTAAGTCCTCATTGTCTTGCTCAGGAGGGAATTTCATCAACGTCACCTCGTAGAAACATGGCGCACCCTTCAGCCCTACACCTGCGAGTATACACTACCGTTCAAAAGTTTGGGGTCACCCAGACAATTTTGTGTTTTCCATGAAAACTCACACTTATATTTATCCAATGAGTTGCAAAATGACTAGAAAATATAGTCAAGACATTGACAAGGTTAGAAATAATGATTTTTATTTCAAATAATAATTTTCTCGCATGAGGTGTATTTTTACGCTGCTGAATTAAAATAAAAAGAAGACCTTGTAAAAATAAGCCTTCGTAAAAAGAAGTAGCATGTCACTTCTTGAGGTGTTTTTGGAGCTGATTTTCCATTGACACTATGAAAAACGCCTCAAATTAACAAAAAAAAAAAAGCTGCTATTTACCTCTGAGGCGATTCGTGCCCATATCACAGTAATCCTCAAAGCTTGGAAGGACCCGACTATCTGCAGTAACTATAGGTCGATCTATTTGTTCAAAATTTACCTTAAATTATATTCGAAGATGATTGCCCTACGTCGCAGAGACCTCTTCGCTAATCTCATCCACTGTGACCAAGGGTGTTTCGTCACTAGACTGGGAGCAAGGAATAGTACCTGGAAAACCATCCCCCTGTTTCTAAAGTGGTCCTGTTGGGCATTCTGTCAATTATTTCCAAAAAGGCATTTTAAAGGGTTAGTTTGGGTTTCTCACAGGTCACTGTAGAAGGCATAGGTCTTGGTCTTGCAAAGCTTACACGTGTGAAGGCCTTATACAGCTGTTTTTATTATGGTACACCTACCAGGTTGGTCCATTTTGTGAAAGGCCTGTCTGGTCTCTATTGATAGCGGGTGTCTGTGTTGGGGGGAGTTCTGCCCTGGGGACTGTGTTGGAGACTGGGGTCTATTGTAGGGCGGGTCAGCTCTAGCGTCTCTGTTGAGGGGGTGTTCTGCTCCAGGGTCCCTGTTAGAAAGAGCACCGGAGTAAGGGAGATGGAGGTTTGTTTTTGCTTTTTTAACTTTTTTGGTCATCTGCTACTGCTGCCTACACTGTCCTCTACGAATGAATTACTCATAGATGTGACTGTCGGCGCCCAAGGGTAAGCAGAGCCAGCAGGTGTGGGTTTACATTGTATACAGAGTCCAGGCATTTTGTACTGCTGGGCAGTAGTAGTATGCATCACAACTAATGACTGGCTGTGTGTGATGTATAATACTACTGCCCTTCGATCCCAGCTTTCATGTGCTCTGTGTAAGTCTAAGGTCAGGGCTACACCTGAACATTTTGCAGTACCACAGAGTGATTTTAACTACTGAGTGACAGCTGCAGTCCAAGATTACATGCAACTCAATATACTCATTTGGACTTCAGCTAGAGATAATTTAGTAGCATTACAAATAATTTCAGTTTAGCCCTGGCCTAAGTCTGCATTTTCAGCGTGGATGAGATTGAAAAAATCGTATCCACGCTGCGGAAATACGATGTGGAAATACCGCTCAGAAATTGACCTATGTTGCGAAAATTAATTCTGCAACATGTCAATTCTCCTTACGTAAATGCTTCTTATATGTTGCAGGATTTCCCCCATTGAATTCAATGGGGATGTAAATCCTGCATCAAATAGTAGTTTTTGCGGCGGATTCGCAGCGATCCCGCCGCCAAAAACGGAACTCGGAAAAAAATAAACTTACATGGGAGTCTGTGTTTCATCCTCCTGGGATGACTCTTCATCTCATGTGACCGCCGCTGCAGCCAATCAAAGGCTGTATCCGTGGTCACATGGATGAAGCGTCATCTTAGGAGGCCGCCTGGATGACGTCAGGGGGCCAGCCTCCTGGGATGACTCTTCATCCCATGTGACCGCTGCTGCAGTGGTCTCCTGGGATGAGACGTCATCCCTGGAGGCTGGTGTGCTAGCTTGCCGGGTCGCTGCTGCAGTTTTTTGCAGCGGACATTCCGGGCAAAAAACTGCCCCACAGTTTGGTGTGCTTTTTCACCTGGAATTCCCTGTGCCGCACAGGGCGGATGCGCTGCATGCTATTACGTATTGTAACCGCCACGTGTGAGCTAAGCCATGGTATGTTTTATAGTTAATTTAGCAAGAAAAAAATAATTGATATTGTAATCTAAATGCGTTCATAAAGTTGAAAAAAAAATCACCAAGCCTGAGCTGTAGCATTTACATTACTCTTCATTGGATCTGGAAAACAACCGTAGGTCAAATTTCACCGTAGGCATTATACGTTACCGTAGCTAGCGTTCTCCTGGCATCAGACAAGATATAGAAACTTGAATCATCACTCCATAAAATGCTTCCACAGCTATAGAGTCCAGTGGCAGTGTGCTTTATATCACTCCAGCTGACACTTGGCATTGAGCAAGGTGATCTTAGGCTGCTATGCAGCTGTTCGACCATGGAAACCCATTTCATAAAGCTCCCGATGCACAGCTTTTGTGCTAATGTCACTTCCAGAGGCAGTTTGTAACACTATAGTGAGTGGTGCAACAGAGGATAGGCGATTTGTTATGACGGGTTCAGTGTCAGCGGGTCCTGACATGCAGGATCCACCTGTTATTACACGTAGGACCCGCTGACATTGAACCCGTCAGTCCCACGGACCTGACGGATTCAGGTCTTCGCTCACTATACAGCTGCTCTATATACAGAATACAGAGCAACTGTATATCAAAAAGTAAGATTGATTATTAATAAAAATCTAATTATAAAGTTGCACAAAACAAACTAATTGTCCTTTTTATAATTAAAAATAAATTGCTTTTGAAGGTTTACATAGCCTTTAATTTCCCATGTGATGACACTGCAGTTACACTGATGCCAGGTCCCCCGATAGCTTACAGGTGATCACTGGGGATCCCAGCAGGGGGACACTTTGAAATCGGTTTATGGTCAAGGGTCCCTTCCGACAAGTAGGGATTGTCCAAAGTGGGAAAAACGATTAAAACCCTTTGTTTTTTATTCTCTACATCAGGCCCATTGTGTGAAGGAAGAAAAATATGAAAAAATTTAATTGACGTTTTACTAGTTACTGTACAATACATTAAAGGGGTTGTCTCGTTAGGACAACTGGTCCCATATGCCCGATTAGGACACATAGACGTCATAGAGCATATGATAGTTATATTGAAATGGGACCCCCCACCTATCGGCCAGAGCAGAGAGCCACTGTAAGACTCAGTTCACACGTTGCGTAGATACTACAGATTTTCTGCAATGGAATTAGTTGCGGAAAATCCACAGGAAATACAGTAGCAGCAAAGATGATGAGATAAAACAAATCTCATCCACATGCTGCGTAAATACTGAGCGAAAAAACCACACAGATGACCTGTGGTGCAGATGTTAATTTTATTTGCGTAAACGCTGTTTATTTGTTGCGGGTTTTCCACATTAAATTCAATGCAGAGCTAAAACCCGCAACAAATAGCAGTTGTGTTTTTTGCGGTGGGTTCGCAACGATCCCTCCGCAAAAAGTGCTACTCAGGAAAAAAATCAAATCTTGTACTTACCCAGAAGTCTGTGTTCCTTCCTCCAGCCATTCGCAGGGTGCAGCAGCGATCACATGGGATGAAACGTCATCCTAGGAGGCCGGCCTGGGTAATGTCAGAAGGCCGGCCTCCTGGGATGACGCTTTATCCCATGTGACCGCCGCTGCAGCGGTCTCCTGGGATGAAACGTTATCCCAGAAGGCTGGCCTGCAAGCCTTAAAAGGGGCTTTTGCACTGGCAGGCATGGCATCGCCAAATATTACTATGTCACAGACTGACTTGAACAGGTGTTGCATTATATTATATTTCAATTTCAAGTAATAAATTCTTTCTTACGGTAGAATATATTAAATCCGTCCTTTGTTGGCTCAGAAAAGGTTGTGCCGCCAAAAAATTACAATGTCTTAAAGGATACTCCATGAAGTATGAGACTATTTAAGTGACACAACAGGGCTAATACAGACCATAAAAAAAGGAGTGACGTTGTCCATAAAAACGAACAATCAATAATTAGTAGTCCAAACTGCACTGGAAATTTAAAAGCTGGAATCTGTTTGGCTCGAAGTGCAATGCCCACTAACATGGAGGAAAATTGTAGTGTAACGCAGTGCAATGGACAATATACACCAACAAATGAGCCTACAATACTGTTTTTGCAAAAACACTGTACATTGACACATTTTTAATAGCTCATGAATACGGTTATGTATTGCATATACAAATGAATTTAAAATAAAAATATCAACTCTAGTGTTTTTGGCATAATGAAACTTGTGAGAACCTGTTCACTTGAGACCCCTTTTGCGGCTATAACAGCCTCCACTCTTCTCGGAAGGCTTCTACAAGATTTTGGAGTGTGTCTGTGGGACTTTTTGCCCATTCACCCTGAAGAGCATTTGTGAGGTCAGACAATGATGGTGGATGAGAAATCTGAACTGGAATTTGGTTTTCCTATTTATCCCAATGGTATTTGATATGGGATGAGGTCAGTGCTCTGTGCGGGCCACTCGAGGCTCCCCAAACCAAACTTATTACACCATATCTTTGAGGACCTCGCTTTGTTATGATGAAGGAAAGGGCCTTCCTCAAACTGTTGCCACAAAGTTTAAAGCATACAATTGTCTAAAATGTCTCTTTTCTGTAGAATTAAAAGGTTTCTCCAGGACTTTAATATTGACGTCTTACCCTTAGGATAGGTCATCAATATCAGATCTTTGGGGGTCCGACTTCCTGCCCCGCTACCTGCTGTCTGAAAGGGCCGTGGCGACAAACGCTGCAGCCTCTTCACAGTTTACCAGGCACAGCGCCATCCACTTCTGTAGCAGCTGTGCCTGGGATTGCGGTTTCGGTCCCATTCAAGTGTTCTCAATATGTTTTTATTGCGTAAAATAACGCATAGAGCATGTATGAACTTCGCAGAGCCATCATTCATCCAGCGTAAGATATAGCTGCTCTATATACAGAATACAAAGCAGCTGTATCTCAAAAAGTAAAAAATAATTTTGAATAAAAACGAATAAGGTTGCACAATACGCACTGATTGACCTTTTTTTTATTTTTTATAAAAAATAAAGTCAAGAATCACTCAAAGGTTTACATAGCCTTTGAGCATCGCACAGTGTCCATTCAGAGGTCTGTGCAACACAGGACAGGTTCTCCAGAGTGAGACGCTTTTCGTAACCGCTCTCCGATCTTGTAAAGAGATGAGAATCCTGAACTGGGAACTTGTTTTATTAAAGCTCTGTGCACACTACGTTTATGCACGTACATTGCTAGGGTTCCATATGTACACGCTGAGCGTGTCCATAGGGCTCCTATAGCTTGACAGAGGCCATACATTGGGCAGAGGCGTAGCTAGGTTCTCCAGCACCCGGGGCAAAGATTCAGTTTGGCGCCCCCCCTACCTCTTTCCCGACATCTCCTTCCCCCCTCGCCGTGTTGTTTTCTCTACCAATAGACGTCACATTTCTTTTCCACATTTCTTTTTATGTTACGCGAGCATAAAACATTTGTACATTTTACAAGCAATATGGTTTTATACACAACACCAGAACCAAGCTCAGTACATAAATACAACACCAGCACAAATACAGCTAAATTTAGTGCAATCCCTGCCGTATACGGAGATGCTGTTTCACAAAAAAATAAATCATATCATAATCACACTGCAGATCATACAGTGACTACAGTGCTGATTATAGGCAGAATAAACATTTACATTAAGTGACTCACCGGTGACGTCTCAGATTCTAGTTCTTTTTCTCCATCCGGTCCAGACCCCTATGATGACTTCTCCTGGTCACAGCCCATTTCTGCAGTTTGCCGCTCACATGTCTTCAGCTTCTCACTTTTCCAACATTTCTGCACCTATAAATAAATATAAAGTTATCATTATACCCCACACTACGCCCCTAAATATAATAGCGCCATACACTGCACCTCTAATTATAATAGCACCATACACAGTGTCCCACACACAAACACACTGTGCCCCCTGTAGATAGTGCCTGCCATAGAGCCCCCTGTAGATAGTCCCCATATAGCCCACCCCTGTATATAGTGTCCCACAAATAACTCCCCCTATATTGCTCTACAGATAGCCCACCCCTGTATATAGCCCCCTGTAGATATAGCCCACCCCTGTATATAGCCCCCTGTAGATATAGCCCACCCCTGTATATAGTGCTCCACATATAGTCCACCCATGTATATAGTTCTCCACATATAGTCCACCCCTGTATATAGCCCCCCTGTACATATAGTCCACCCCTGTATATAGTGCTCCACAGATAGCCCACCCCTGTATATAGTGTATACAGGGGTGGGCTATCTGTGGAGCACTATATACAGGGGGGCTATATACAAGGGTGGGCTTTCTGTGGAGCACTATAGGGGGAGCTATTTGTGGGATACTATATACAGGGGTGGGCTATATCTACAGGGGAACTATATACAGGGGTCCACCCGCTGAATGGCCGGGCACGGATCGTGCCCGGTCATTCATTGCTTCTAATTGTACCTGTGTTCTATAGACACAGGTACAATTATAGTGCAGGAGGAGGTGGCGCTGGGGCCCCCCTAAGCTGCACCTGCCCCGCCTGCCCCCCCCCCCCCACCTAGCTACGCCCCTGCATTGGGGCTTTACACTGGCGCATAGCAAAACATTTCTTTCAGGAGCATCTGCATTATTCCTTTTTAGTGCCTTTTTCTATACATACAGAATTACAGTAATAATACTAGTAAGCCTCCCATGTTTTCCTTTTTTTCACCTTTACATGGCTCATATTTCAGTCTTTTCTCTGTTCTTGCTGGATTAAATCCAGCTGCCAGAATCTTAATATGACAAACTGAAATCCAATTTTACCACCCTTCACTCTGTCACTAACCTTTCATTTCCCCTCTTCTCAATGTTGACAATGCATGCATCACCACCGCCTCAGTTGCCAAAAAGTCCAACCTTTACTACAGGCCACAAACTTTTCTCACGCTTGTTTGTCAGCTAAAATCCCAAACTCTTCAAGGTTTCACATTATAAATGTATCTGTTTCAGCAGATCTCTAAAAGTATCTGAAAGATGTATTAAAAGGAAACTTCTGCGAAAACAGCCTTCAGACTTAATAAATAAATTCCTATCTACAATGTATGCTAAGCAGTCATCTAAATATGTTTAGGTCATTACTTGGTGATGGACCCCACTGCCAGTGACTAATCTGGGCAGATCTCTATGCTACTTAGTAGATCGACTTGTGTCATCTACATTTCCAGGGTAGGGCTGGTGACATATATTGATACATGCCACTATCACTGTTGCACATCCGCAGCACAGAGGAAGAATAGTGCCGGTCCCCAGCACAGGAATATGGATTCTGGCAATCCATATTCCTGTGCCGGGGAGCACTAAGTGATTTACTTATTTTCTTCACTTGGCATTGTGGAAAAGTGAGTGCGTGCGTGCGTGCGTGCGTGCGTGTCAGGGTGTCTGTAACCCTGCCTGAAATGTAATCCATTTACTTATTAAATATATTGTATTTTTCTTGTTTTTTTTTCTTCTTTTAAATCTAAAAATATTGGGCAATTAATCGAAGTTCAGTGCGTTTCGCTTTTATCTTCCGGACGCAGATACAGTTTAACCCATTGGTAGAGCAGGGAAACGTAAGGTCCCTGCTCTATTATTCACTATATCGCTGGATGCCAGACAGTGACATCATCGTGCCTGTCTGCGCCGAGCTGCACAGACCAGAAAAGCAGAGGGATCTCCTTGTCATTGGGACAGGGTTAGGCGAGTATGTATATTATTATTTTTATCAGGCACTATTGGGGGCAGCTATGGGGGACTTTATACTGTGTGGGGTGCAGCTGTGGGGGCATCATGTTGTGTGAGGGCAGCTATAGGGGCATTATACTGCATGGAAGTCAGTTATGGGGCATTCTACTATGTAGAGGTTGCTATGGGGGCATTATACTGTGAGGAGGTCAGTTATGGGGGGGGCATTTTACTGTGTGGGGGGCATTATGCGGTGTAGAGGACAGTTATGGGGGCATTATACTGTGAGGATGGCAGTTATGGGAACACTGTGTGGAGGGCAGTTATGGGGGCATTATACTGTGCGGTGGCAGCTATGAGGCGCATTATACTGTGTGGCGGCAGCTATGGGGGCACTATACTGTGTGGAGGCAGTAATAGGGGCATTACAATGTGTGGGGGCAGCTATGGGTCATTATACTGTGTGGGGAGCACTATGGGGGCAATATACTATTTGGAGGCATTGTCTGGGTATATTCTATACAGTAGTATACAGCAGGCTCGGGATAAATATTGATTAAATGGTGTAGCATGCAAAAGGGGTGTGGCTTGAATAATCATTCAATAATCGTAATCGAGGTTACATGTTCAATTAATCGTGATATTGATTTAGGTCATAATTGCCGAGCCCTAAATATGCACTCAATACATGGTCGGGGATCCTTTTGCATGAATTACTGCATCAATGCGGCGTGGCATGGAGGCGATCAGCCTGTGGCACTGCTGAGGTGTTATGGAAGCCCAGGTTGCTTTGATAGCGGCCTTCAGCTCGCCTTCATTGTTGGGTCTGGTGTCTCATCTTCCTCTGGACATTACCCCATAGATTCTCTATGGGGTTTAGGTCAGGCAAATTTCCAATCAAGCGCAGTGATACTGTGGTTTTTAAACCAGGTATTGGTACTTTTGGCAGTGTGGGCAGGTGCCAAGTCCTGCTGGAAAATGAAATCCGCATCTCCATAAAGCTTGATAGCAGAAGCATAAAGTGCTCTAAAATTTCCTGGTAGACGGCTGCGTTGACTCTGGACTTGATATAACACAGTGGTCCAACACCAGCAGATGACATGGCTCCATAAACCATCACTGACTGTGGAAACTTCACACTGGACCGCAAGCAACCTAGATTGACGCCTCTACTCTTCCTCCAGACTCTGGGACCGAGATTTCCAAATGAAATGCAAAATTTACTTTCCTCTGAAAACAGGACTTTGAACCACTGAGCAACAGTGTTGGTCCACTGTGTTACATCAAGTCCAGAGTCAACGTAGCCATCTAGCATGAAATTTTAGAGCACTTCATGCTTTCCTCTGCTAACAAGCTTTATGGAGATGCTGATTTCATTTTCCAGCAAGACTTGGCACCTGCCCACACTGTCAAAAGTACCAATACCTGGTTTAATAAACACAGTATCACTGTGCTTGAATGGCCAGCAAACCCGCCTGACCTAAACCCCATAGAGAATTTATTGGGTATTGTCAAGAGGAAGATGAGAGACACCAGACCCAACAATGCAGACGAGCTGAAGGCCACTATCAAAGCAACCTGGACTTCCATGACACCTCAGCAGTGCCACAGGCTGATCGCCTCCATGCCATGCCGCATTGATGCAGTAATTCATGCAGAGTCGGAGCCCCGACCAAGTATTGAGGGCATATACTGTACATACTTTTCAGTAGCCACCAACATTTCGGCATTAAAAATTATTTTTCAAATTGGGCTTATATAATATTCTAATTTTCTGAGCCACAAAATTTGGGGTTTTCATTAACTGTTAGCCATAATCATCAACATTAAAAGAAAAAAAATGCTGGAAATAGATCACTCTGTGTGTAATGAATCTATATAATAGGAGTAGGGATGTCCTGATACCAGAATTTGGATTTCGATACCGATACTTTGTGTAGTATTGCGATTTTGATACCAAAACAATACTTTGCCAACAGTAATAAAAAAAAAATGTTCTTCCATTTTGTGATTTGAGGTGTGATGAATTTTGAATGTGCCTCACATTAATAGTAATTAACCCCATCATGTTTCTCAGTCATAATGGGTTAATGTGTAAGGTACATGTTGGGATTAATTACTATTAATGTGAGGCACATGGAGGTTAAATTCATCACACCTAGTGCCTCACAATAAGTGAGAGAAAGCAGTTTTTATTTTATTTTTTTACACACACACATAAATGGTGCAAAAAAATAGTTGTGCAGGTTATTACGGCCGCGCCAATACCGAATGTGTATATTTTATGTATTGAGACTTATTTTAATGTTTAGCGTAAAAAAGGTGTAAGTGTATTTTTTAAAAATGTAATATTACATTGTTTTTACTATTACTTTTAAACTTTAATGTACTGGCATATATCTATATGCCAGTACATTAGCCTGTGTACGGATAGTACACAGGCAGTTGTTAGGATATACCTAAGTATGCCCTAACAACAGGAAATATGGTAAGATAGCCCTGGGGTCCTTCAATGGACCCTGGGCTGTCTGCCCATATATGGTATGTACCTCAATCGCGTCACAGGGATTCCTGTGATGCGATCCAAGGGGCATCCCTCCCTTCTCAATTTCTCCTGAATGTTGCAGTCAGCTTTGATCGCAGCATTCAGGGGAATACCGGCGGAGATGAGAGGTTTCTCTGATCTCCGCCGTTATAGAGCGGGCCTGCGGCTGTGTAATACAACCATTGCCCCGCTCCTGACATTAAGAGCGTGCGCGGTCAGCATGAGGTGATGAAGCCGGGGCTGCACTAATGAGCGGCGCTTCAGGCACAGAACATGGGGGTGTTTTGCAGTGCGCCCGCCATGTTCTGTCTTTTCCGGCAATCATTAGTGCAGCGCTCGCCACATCACATCATCCTGACGGCGCACACTTGTCAGGAGCGGGGCAATGACTATCACACAGCCGCAGCCCCGTTCTCATACATTCATGTGTTACAATGCTAAGCTGTGTGGCCGCACAGCTAAGTATCGAAATACATGAAATAACGGTATCGAACCGTTTGGGGATGCACAGTATCGAAACCGTATCAAAGTTTTGATTCATCGTGCTTCCCTAAATAGGAGTTTTTAACTTTTTTTAAATTGAATTCCTGAAATAAATTAACTTTTTGATATTCTAATTCATTGAGGTGCGTGTGTGTGTGTGTGTGTGTGTGTGTGTGTGTGTGTGTGTGTGTGTGTGTTTATTTTTTTGCTACTTTTACAAGGAAAAAAGTAGTTGTTAAAAAAAACAAAAACATTTTGTTTTGTTACCATTTTCTGAGAGCGATAGCTTGTTCTATTTTCCCGTCGATTGAGCAGTCTGAGTGCCTGTTTTTTGCGAGGCACGCTATAGTTCTTTTACTGGTACCATTTTTGACTTTTTGATCACTTTTTATTCCATTTTTGTTGTAGATGAGGTGACCAAAAAACAGCGACGACATTTAGTTTTGTCACGGTTGTCACCATGCGGGTTAAATAGTGATATAGCGTAATAGTTCAGACTTTTTTTTTAAACTGTATTAAACTTTTTTATTCTCTTTTGGCACTTGAACGTTTAATCGCTTGCACTGTATACTGCAATACTAATATATGTAATGGAAGCACAAAGATAGCAGACCTGGGGCCTTCATTAGGCCCCCAGGCTGCCATGACCTATATGCCCCCCCCCCCGGGATTGCGTCACAGTGAGCTGATCAAACTTCTGAAGGGCCCCCCTCTTTCTAAAGGTGGAAATTCCACAGTCGCTATCTAAGTGGTTAAATGAGCAGTGTCCCGCATGTTGGTGTGAACTGTCGACTGTAACATACAGCCGACACACACAACTTATGAAGCAGGCTCAGGCAGTGAGTCTGCTCCATACTTTCCATTCTGGCCTCCACTGTATATATGCTCGCGGATGTCGGGAAAGGGGTTAAAATATGACTTGATGCTTTTTCTCTGTCACGGTTTATTGAAACTACTGTTTGCTTGTTTTATTTCATCTGTGTCTTGTTTTTTTGTTTTTTTTAACTACTTATCAAACATTTTCCCCTGTTTCGTTTTAGGTGTTACAAGTTGCCGGAAAATCCTATTTTTCATCCTATGGATCACTGAATAAGAAAGAGATGGTTTTACCTCGTCTCACAGGAGCGCTGCGCTCCTTTTCAAATGTCACCAGACAAGATGATTACAGGGGAGACTCGACAGACTTGATGGTAAAATGTTTTTTCCAGGACGTAGAGTGCTAAACATTAGGAATGACTCATGATAGTAGAATTCTTTATAAATTATGGTTAACGGCGGTCAAAGCTGATGTGCCAGCATTCCCACAAACTACTGTTTGTAAATGTAAAATACATTAATTCTCCGAATGTTACAATGTGTTTGATTTCATTACTGTACATTGCAGAACTTAAGGAATGATCTGTGCATACACTCAACCAATAACGTTTCTGTTACCATCAGAACCTTATGAACTGGCCATAATGCTCCAAAACGAGATGTTGAGAATGGAATACTGTCTATACAGTCACTGTCTGAAAGATCTCGATTCAAAGACTGAATTTCAGCAACTTGTGGTCTCAAAATGTGCATCTATGAACCAAAGAGCCTCTCTAAATCTGCAGAAGGCTGGAAAGGGCACAAGGACCCTTTCAAAGTGGTTGTCTCACAACAACCCCTTTTTTACTTATATGATCTGTCAATCAGACCAGTTATAAATGTTAGGTAGGGGTCTGACCTCTGTGACCCCACACTGTTGCCAAGAATTTGCAGACCAATGTCTCCATTCCAAGCTTGAGAGTAGGATGAGCAGGCAGCATCATTCTTCATAGAGATGAATTGGAGTGCCTGAAACAGCGGAGTGTTCACACTAAGCTGTTAGTCCCATTCAGAGTAAATGAGAGCGTCAAAAACTGCTGGACGTGTTTAGACTTTTCCAATCGTCTTTTACTGCTCTTCTGCCAAGAACAAGGATTTGGCGGTCCCTGATTCTTGGTAACTGTGATGGTCAAAATGCTGGACCCCGTCCCAGCTTACTTTTATGACCAGTCTGATTTAACTTTTTCAATATATATGGCAATGTTCACACAGGGCAGATTTGCTGCAGATAAATCTACATCGAATATCCACATTATATGCTGCGGATTTGACGGTGGATTTCAAACTTTGAGATCGCAAGGGTGTAATCTGTCACCTTTCCGACGCAGAATAGAGCATGCTGCAGATTTTAAAAATCACAACAAGCCCTAAAAACTTTGCAAATGTTTTCCACAATGTGTGAATGGGGTTTTGAAAACCTTCTATACTTGCATGAAAATCCACATCAAATCTGCACCCTGTGAACATGCCCAGAATGAAGAGAAATAAAACTGAAAATCTTTTTTTTTTTTTTAGCACCTATAATTGTTATATATCACAGCACTTCTACTTTAGGTCATAAGATTTGTAAAAGTTTATTTTAGACTTGAAAGGAATAAAAATAATCTTTTTATTTTAATCATAAATAGTTTGATTACACGTTTTCTCTTGCAACATTTAGTTTTGAAGTAGTTTAAGATCCATTTCTTCTAACCATACTGCATTTAATTCTACAGAACAAAAGATCGAAGTTGCGTGATCAAGTTTTGGAATCTGACCTTACTTGGAAGAAAATAACTCAATTTGTCAATGGCATTGTGGACAAGGAGCATGAAGCAATAAACGAGGGCCTAAAAGAAATATTACAGGCTGCAAAACAGATCGGTAAATTACTTTTTGTTAAAGACAAATTCTTTGAAATTCATGATGTGCTGTGAATTGAACTTGGTAATTTTTCACCTGGCTAGTCAGAGTAAAGGAGAACCGTACTTGATTGTTCTGCAGCGAGTGAATTTCAATCTACTGATCCTTGGTTCAATAATTCAGACTTAAATATTTACATAAGGGTGACTTTGGGGGTAGTATTTCTCCCTGGTTGTCATTTTTATTGTGGTGCTTGTGATTTGGAGTGAAAGGTTTTAGCTATTACAGGGGAGATAGCACACATTTATTTAGAGGCAGTTTAAATCATAAACACATGCAGTATGCCTAAACCATTGCCTTGTTTTCTTACAGTTGGAAGTGACCATGGACTAGAAGCAATTGAAAGTGGCGCCATGTTCCTTTTCAAGACTTTCTATGATAAAGATCATGTATGTCAAGAAGCAACCAAAGCTATCAAACAGATGTTTGGCCCGTTTCCATCGACATGTGCGACAGCAGCTTGTGGCGCCACATATAAAATTGTTTCACTATTGACTGATGACTGTCTTAAAAAATTTTCACTGATGTTTCAAGAAGAAACTCTTAAAGAAACTGTGTCATTTGGGAAAAATGTGAAATTCTCTCTAGAAATGTATGAGCTGGAAGAAACGGAAGACTTGCCATTGAATGGTGATTTTGAGAGCCATGATGACATTAGCTTGAACTTCTTGAAACTTCAGAATGGCCTCAAAGAATGTTCTCTAGACACATCCAGAGCAAAACATAAAGTCGTCGGCAGCGAAGATGATGGCTATTTGCTATTCGATGAAGTCGAAAAATATTTTGTCCAAAGTTTACAGAGCTCTGTTGGAGGTCCCACAGTTGAAGATTTGTGCAGCACTATATTTGAGATGCTGGCTTCTTCCAAAAGCAATGATGAGCTTCAGAATGAGGTTTGTGGATCTCTGTTGTACATTTGATATGTATTTGCATGTACAAGATTTCTGTCCTTTCTCCGTACTTTTATTCTTAATATTCCACAATTCTTAACCCCCTACATGCACGAGGACGCAACTGTACGTCCTGGCAAGGGGTTACTTACCGCACCAGGACGTACAGTTACTCAGACAATCTTGGTGAGCACTGTCCTAACGGCCAGTATTCGGAAACCGGGAGATCAGCTGACACTCCCCTGTTGCCGGCCAGCGGTGAAACACCCACAATTTCGGCAATTAACTCCTTAAATGTTCGATTGCGATTACAATGGTTGGCATGGCAATTGGAGGCCTGACAATGGCCACTGGGTCTGCCATGTATGGAAGCCTATCAGTGTCATCCTGAAAGCTGTAATATATTACACTACATAGGTAGTGTAATGTATTATAGCGGAGATCAGTGCTGCAGGTCTTAAAGAGGCTCTGTCACCAGATTTTGCAACCCATATCTGCTATTGCAGCAGATAGGCGCTGCAATGTAGATTACAGTAACGTTTTTATTTTTAAAAAACGAGCATTTTTTGCCAAGTTATGACCATTTTTGTATTTATGCAAATGAGGCTTGCAAAAGTACAACTGGGCGTGTTGAAAAGTAAAAGTACAACTGGGCGTGTATTATGTGCGTACATCGGGGCGTGTTTACTACTTTTACTAGCTGGGCGTTCTGACGAGAAGTATCATCCACTTCTCTTCAGAACGCCCAGCTTCTGGCAGATCACGCTGTGACGTCACTCACAGGTCCTGCATCGTGTCAGACGAGCGAGGACACATCGGCACCTGAGGCTACAGATGATTCTGCAGCAGCATCAGTGTTTGCAGGTAAGTCGATGTAGCTACTTAACTCCAAACGCCGATGCTGCTGCAGAATCAACTGTAGCCTCTGGTGCCGATGTGTCCTCGCCCGTCCGACACGATGAAGGACCTGGGGCAGGAAGTGAGTGACGTCACAGCGTGATCTCTCGAGAACACGGCTGTGTCTGCACTGCCAGAAGCTGGGCGTTCTGAAGAGAAGTGGATGATACTTCTCGTCAGAACGCCCAGCTAGTAAAAGTAGTAAACACGCCCCGATGTACGCACATAATACACGCCCAGTTGGACTTTTACTTTTAAACACACCCACTTGGACTTTTGCAAGCCTCATTTGCATAAATACAAAAATGGTCATAACTTCGCCAAAAATGCTCGTTTTTTAAAAATAAAAACGTTACTGTAATCTACATTGCAGCGCCGATCTGCTGCAATAGCAGATAGGGGTTGCAAAATCTGGTGACAGAGCCTCTTTAAAGTCCCCTAGTGGTACAAAAATATTTTTTTTGGTATCACCGCATTCGTAACGACCCAAACTATAAAACTATAATGTTATTTTTCCCGCACGGTGAACACCGCAAAAAATAAAACCAAGCTAACCCATGCCAGAATCGCTATTTTGTGGTCACCACCTTCGAAAATATGGAATAAAAAGCGATCAAAGAGCCACGTACCCCAAAATAGTACCAATAAAAACTACAACCTGTCCCGCAAAAAAACAAGCCCTACACAGCTTTTTTGACTGAAAAATAAAATTTTGAAAAAAAAAAAGTGATTTAATTGTGCAAACGCTGCAAGACTAAAAAAAATAAATAAATATACATATTGTATCGCCGTAATAGTATCGACCCGCAGAAAAAAGTAAAATTGACGTTTATAGACCACGGTGAACACTGTAAAAAAAAAAAAAAAAAGAATAAAAAACTCTTCAGAATTGCTGGTTCAGTCACCTTGCATCTGCCCCAAAATGGTACCAATGAAAACTACCGATTGTCCAGCAACAAGTAAGCCTTCACACAGCTCCGTTGGTTATGACTCTCAGAATATGGCAACACAAAATGTGCTGAGAGTTCCAAAAGTGGATGAGATTGGGCACCATTTATCAGTGCGACACTGGCCACACATCTGCGGATTATTATTTATTTACAGCATTATTATACCCTCTTCTTATGCCCTGATGTACAGCTTACATATGCCCCCACATTATAAACTGAAATATCAGTAAAACCCCAAACAGAACACCTACCAAGCAAAATCAGTACTCCAAAAGCCAAATGATGCTCCCTCCCTTATAAACCCTACAGCGTGCCCAAACTGCAGTTTACGGCCACATATATGGCATACCCTGAAGAATCCACTTTACAATGTATGAGGTATTTGTCTTCAGTGGCACAAGCTGGGCACAACGTATTGTGCACTAAAATGGCATATCTGGAAAATTTAAATTTTCACATTGCATCATCCGCTGTGCATTAACCCCTTCGTGAACCATGACCTGATAGCATGTCGTGGTGCGGGGCGTGATGTATGGAGCGTGCTCCAAAAAAATTATTAGATGTTAAAAAAAAAACTTTTCCCATTTTTTTTTTTTTCCTCCAAAGTAATGTAAAAAAAAATAAAATGAATCATATTGATATCACACCAACTGCAAAAGTCCGAACTATTACAATATGCCATTAATTAACTCGCACGGTGAACACCATAAAAAAATAAAATTAATTAAAACCCCAAAATCGCTAGTTTTTGGTCACTTAAAAAATGTAATAAAAAGCGATCAAAAAGTTGTGTGTACCAAGAAATGATACTAAGAAAATCTACAGCTCGAAAATTGAGCGGTGTGAGGGCTAATCGACCAAAAAAATAAAAAAGTTATGGCTCTCAGAATTTGGTGAAACAAAACAATTTTTTTTTTGACAAATAGTTTTTTCTTTGTAAAAGTAGTAAAATAGAAAAAAAAAACTATCAATTTGGTATTACTGTAATCGTATTGAATCGCCGAATAAACTTAAGTTGTCGTTTTTACCGCACGATGAAAGCCATAAAAGCGAAACCCAAAAAATGAAAAAATGTCTCAGTCCTGAAAGGGTTAATTAATTTCTAATGAAAAACCACTTGGGGGTCAAAATGCTCACCACACCCCTTAAAATGCCTTAAGGGGTGTAGTTTCTAAAATAGGGGTCACTACTTGGGGGTTTGTTTTACTATTTGACCTCGGTGCCCTGCAATTGTGGGCCAATGCTGTGAAAATCATCAAAATAGACCTCAAATGCGCATGGTGCTCTTCACTTCTAAGCCCTGTCATATGTCCAGGCAAATGATAAATGCCTTGGGGGTGCAGTTTCCAAAATGGGGTCACTTCTTGGGGGCTTCCACTGTTCTCTGGTACCACATGGGTTTTGCAAATGCATCATGGCGCCTAAAAAATAATCCAGCAAAATCTGCATGCCAAATAGAGCTTCTGCCTTTTTTGATCCCTGCCGTGTGCCCAAACAGCAGTTTTATGACCACATATGGAGTGCTGCTGTATTTGGGAGAAATTGGTTTACAAATATTGTGGTGCTTTTTTTTTCTTTGCAAATGTGACATGGCACCCGGAAACCATTCCAGCAAAACTTGAACTCCAAAAGCCAAATAGCGCTTCTTCCCTTCTGAGCCCTGCCATGTGTCCAAACAGCAGTTTATTACCACATATGGGGTATTGCTGTGATCAGGATTAATTGCTTTTCAAATGTTGGGGTGCTTTTTCTCCTTTATGCCTTGTAAAAGTTTATAATTTCTCAGTTTTATTAGAAAAATGTAGATTTTCATTTTCACGGTCTAATTCGACGCAGTTCAGCAAAAAACCTGTGGGGGTCAAAATTCTCACTATACCCCTCTCTATAATTTCCTTGAGGGGTGTGGTTTGCAAAATGGTGTATTTTTGGGGGTGTTTCCACTGTTTTGGCATGACAAGACCTCTTAACCTGACATGGTGCCTAAAATATATTCTAAAAAAAGGGGGCTCCAAAATCCACTAGGTGCTCCTTTTTCTTTTGAGGGCAGTGTTCAGTACCTTAGCACACTAGAGCCGCATTTGAGATATTTCTAAAAACTGGGCAATAAATATTGAGTTGCGTTTCTCTGGTAAAACCTTCTGTGTTAAAGAAAACAATGAATTGTACATTTCACTTCCACTTTGCTTTAATTTCTGTGAAGCACCTAAACGGTTAAGAAGCTTCCTAAATTCTGTTTTAAATACTTTGAGGCATGCAGTTTTTAAATTTTTGGGAAATTTTCTTTAAAATGAGAAATTGCTGCTAAAGTTCTAACGAACGTAGTTTTTGTGAGTGAATTGCAGCCCCATTAATTTCAATGGGCCCATGCACACGACCGTGGTTTCCACGGTCCGTGCATTGCTCGGGAGCCTGGACCACAAAAAGAACATACATGTCTTGTTACGGCCGTGTTTTGCGGTCCAGGCTCAAAGAAATGAATGCACGCGGCCATGTGCACGGCCCACAATTTGCGGGTGATGCTCCACGGCCGTCCGAGCCGCAAGTCACGGCCTGTGCACACCACTAAGGTCGGGTGCATGAGGCTTAAGCCTTGTAGCGTCCTGGAAAAATAAAAGGACGTTCAAAAAACGATGCCAACATAAAGTAGACATATTGGAAATGTTAACTAGTAACTATTTTGTGTGGTATTGCTCTCTGTTTTACAAGATGATACATTTAAATTTATATAAATGCAAACTTTTGCACATTTTCTCTACATTTTGGTGTTTTTCACAAATAAGTACTGAATTTATCGACCAAATTAATCCACTAACATAAAGTGCAATATGTCAAGAGAAAACAATCTCCGAATCGCTTGGATAGGTAAAAGCATTCCAAAGTGATTACCACATAAAGGAACACATGTCAGATTTGAAAAAATAGGCTGTGTCTACAATGCCAAAATAGTCTGTGTCCTGAAGGGGTTAAAGGGAGTCTGTCATGAAATTTTAAGCTCCCAAATGGCTGATACCACTATTTATCAATTGGGTAAAGGAGTAGAAACATACCACTGTTAAACATCTTAGGGCTTGCATCATAATGGAAAAAAGTGCTGTATTTTGCAAAAGTATTTAAACATTCGCAAAAACTATATAAATTTGTTATGGCCGTAATCGCAGAATGAAATTATCATGCTATTCATTAAAGGAGTCCGCACTCATACAGTGCCTACATTCTACAGCGCTGACTCCTTTACTGAAGACCGGTAGCCTAGGATGCAGAGGACGTTCTCCTACTGCCGGTCCGTACCACAGTTTAACATCAATATACCCTAACACAATAATTTAAGAAAACAATTATATTGTAAACTCCTGGAATATAATATTTTTTTCTTTTAAAACACAAGGTACGTTTTAAGCGATTTCTGAATATATTCTGCAAACCTAATGCAATGTGAATGGAAACTTCAAGAATCTGATGGAAATTCTTACTTTGTCTTTTAGAGAATTTAAATATTTTTGCTCCATAAATGTAGAAATTGATCTTAGTGCGTATTGTTTGACAGGCTTACTGTCTAATCAATAATGTCTTCCTCTTTAGTACACATGATAAGTATCTAACAGAAAGAGTTTGTGCTGAAACTGGTCTTGGATGACTTGCTTAAGTTGTTGTTATTGCTTAGTGTATTTCATCAACTTAGGCCCAGTTCACTCTGAGTTTTTTTACGCTGATTTTGACATGGAAACTGCATCGGAATCCGCGGCAAAAAAAAACAAAACGCTAAAACCGGCGCCTATTGATTTCAATGGGAGGCGGAGGCGTCTTTTTTTCCGTGGAGTTTTGTAGCCGATCGTGGTAAAAAAAAAAAAAGTGGCATGCTCTTTCTTGCCGCGGTTGAAGTCAATGGGAGGCAGAGAAAGCCTTTTTCGCTGTGTTTGTTGCCCGCGATGCTCAATGGCCGCGGGCGAAAAACGCAGCGAAAAATGTGGCAATAATTTGCAAGCTGGTCAAAATCTAATTATTTATTTTTGCCTGCAAAAAAAAACCTGTGAGAACAGGGCCTTAGAGTTATGCCTCTTGAAGTGTGTGACTCCATGTCATTTTAGAGCAAGATATGATATATTACGAGACGCAAGTGAAATGCAAATGTTGTTGATTTAAGCTTTTGCCAAACTCATTTTAAAAAACTATACTAAAAGCTAGATTTAGAGAACATTAGACTTTTGCAAATGACATCTATAAATTTTAAGAGTCACAAGTGTAACTTTTTGACCTGGTATGTTTTAGTTTATGACACACTGCATCTGATTGTTTATAAAGTGAGTTGTAATTGGACTTTATGATATTCAAAATGTTTATTATGTGGAACATGTATGTTAGCAACACTAAATGGTACCATATTATTTTTAAATTGATATTCTGGTTGGCTCTAAAAAAAAAAAAGTACATGTTATCTGGCATGTCACCAGTCTCTGTGAATCACCGTTGCTGTGAACTCTCCCCAATGAGTGAGAAAGGTGTAGGGGGACAAAGAATGTACCATTTCTTGAACTAGGGCAGCATTTCTTTTCCGTGTCATTGGGGACACAGATGACCTTTGTATATAGTTGCTTCTACAAGGAAGAGGACACTATGTAAAAGAAAAAAAAAAGTGCCCGCCCTCCTACCTGCTATAACCCTCCTGCAGACACTGAGCTATACCAGTTTTAGCTTGGTGTCTGTAGGAGGCAGACCTACTTGCCTCGGCATGTCCATCTATGCTCCCTTCCCCTATAAGGTTGGGTTTAATTGGTCTCTGTCACCTCACTACGAGGAGGGAGAACAGTGCGACCTTACGTCCAAAAGATAAGTGTAGCGGACCACCCAATCTCCTCTTACCCGCCAGATATGGTGTTGCTCCTTCCCAGCACTCCCTCCCCAATGGGAAGTATGCTGATGGGGTGATCTCGCTGGAAACCTGGGATCCATTCACCAGGTCTGCATTTACAAGGTGAGTGTATCTACTGGCTGCCTTTTGCCCCTCCTGCTTGTGTGACGGAATCTCGCTGACCCTTCTGTCTTTTTTCTGCCTTTGGGTACCTCCTCCATCTTCTGGCACTGCCATGTAGTTCAACACGGATCCGCATGGCCTTGCGTCTAAATTTAGTCCCCGGCTTCTTCTCTGCTTAGGCGGCTGTTCTAGGGGGCAGACTTTTTGAGGGAGTCCACTCACAGTGCAGTGTGCCACTTTTCTTTGTGATTGGCCAGACGGTTTTCAGGGGATCCTTGCTCCGCCTTTTCCTCTAGCTTCTCCTTTCTCTTGTGAGGTGCCGGCATTCAGGTGTTTCTGGCGGCAGGTCCATCCGGTTTCACCTGCTAGTTTCCCAGGCCTCTCCTGCTTCCCCTCCTCCCTTTGACATTTCCTCCAAGGATGAGGATCGTTCGGAGGGTGAGCTCTTGGCTTCTCGTCCATAGCTGAATTGGCGTAAGTCATCTAAACTCTCTCCTATGGTCGAAGGCATTCTATCGGCCGTAAAAGATACTCTTAATGTTTAGATTCCGAAACCTTCGACCTCCGAAGAGGGGATTTACTTCAGATGACATAAGCGCTACTCTAAATTCTTTCCCTCCTACTCCGAATTTGAGGAAGATCTTGCTAAGGAATTACATTTTCTGGATAGACGCTTTGCAAAACCAAAACTCAGCTGAGTCCATGAAAAATGATCCTCTTCACCGGCAGTAGACCTGCCAGTCACAAGCCTGGCCAGACACACCACCCTTCCTATGGCATTCCAGGATCAGTGTGACAGAAAAATGTAATCCTTTGCCAAATCTTCTTTTAAAACTGCTGTGTTGCCTCTGTGGCCGCCTTGGGGGCGGGCACCTCCATTGGGTGCATCTCTGAATTGGTGGCTCTTTCTTGCATATCTCCCTTTATCGTGATTTACTAAGACAAGGTGGTTCTCTGCCCGGTCCCTTCTTTGCTACTGAAGGTAGTATCTGCTTTTCATATTAACGTCTGTCATCCCTTCCTTTTGCCCTTCTCCTTCACATTCTCGGGAAATTAAATTTTGTTCTCTAACCACACTCACGTTTTGTTATTTCAACCCCTAGGGATTGCTTTTGAATGTCCCAAGGTCATCAAGGAAGTTCAAAACCAAAATTGGAATTTTGTTACTAACCATAAAATCGTTTTCTCATCACCTTGGGGGGCACAGTACGCACCCAATTTACTTTCTGAGTGTTACGACCGTGTCATGGAAAGAGGTTTTCTCCTTCGGTTTTAATACGGTTCTGACACTTTTAGAACCATTGAGGCAGCACAACCAGATAGGTGAAAAACGAATGATCCTGTTTATTCCACATGCTATGGGACCCGCACCTATCTCTAGAACGGGCCTCCTAGTCCCCTTTCTAGCTTTATGTGCTCACGATGCCTCCCAGCCACTTACTGATTACATGGTCGGGAGTTACGGAAACAGCGTAGCTCGCTGAGCTACGCTGTTATTGTAACTCCCATAAAAGTGAATGACCGTTTTGGAAGCAGCATAGCATGCGAGCTGTGCGGTTTCCGTAACTACTATTCAGTTCTATGGAAGTTACTGAAATAGCGTAGCTCAGTGAGTTACGCTGTTTCCGTAACGCTCGACCATGTAATTCGTAAGTGGCCAGGAGGCAGCGCGAGCACAAAAACTTAGAACAGGGTTTGGGTGACGCCATTCTAGAGATAGGTGCGGGTCCCAGAGATGGGACCCGCATCTATCTGACATTTGACATATCCTAAGATGTGCCATAAATGTCCTTCATGAGAAAACACCTTTAAGGCTGAGTCCATATGCTGCAGAGCTTTTCTATAGCGGATTTTAAAGCAAATCCACGTGTGTTACAAACCTGTGACAAATCTATGACAAAATTTACATGCTGCTCATTAGAAAAGTTGTAGCGTGCCCGCAATTCCGTTCTGTTTTTTTTTTCTGCTTCATGTGAATGGAGTTTTTAAAACCCTATCCACATTTAGGGTACTGTAAATTGCTGCAGATTTCCAGTATGAAATCCACACTGAACATCTGCATGAAATTCGGAGCATCTGAATTCAACCTAAGTGGCCCCTTTTCTCTAATTGACTGACTGATCCGTGTGTGTCCAGAATGCTGCAGAGTGCTATGGACAGATGTATTTTCAGAGGCCATCAGAGAGAAGCAGCAGCAATAGTAGGTAGGTACATATGTAATATATATATATACACATTGTAATGCTGACAACGGTCCCTGCTGCCGAGTCTCGTACTTTGCTCGGCAGCCTCTGCCTCACAGCCGCCGGATTCCTAGTACGCGTGCTAGGAATTCGGCAGCTGATCGCTGCAGGTCCCGTTCATGTAGTCCCCAACAAGAAGCGTTTCTCGACAGGAGAAGCTGCAGCAAGTTTTACACTGTATATTTACCCTGCAGTGGCTGCAAGGAATATTTAAGAGGACAACCTCTTGAGTTATGGGTGTAGAACCTGATTTATTGCTAAATGGAAGACAAGCACAAGGGAGAGGGGCGGTTAATATGGACATTGAAGTAGTAGAACAAATCATATACAAGGACAACGTGACGTCTCATGTTACCATTTATTTTTATCAGGCATATTTTTTGTGTGAATAGGGCCATATTCTTTAAAGGCTATGTAAACCTTTGAACACTTTATTTAAAAAAAAATATATATAAAAAATAATGTATTATGGTGTTGTAACCCCTTAATGACCGCCAATAGGCATTTTCACGGCAGTCATTAGTGGGCTTTATTCTGATGCAATAGCCTTTTCATGGCGCTGCATCAGAATAAATAAACAGAGCAGAGAGCCGTTAAATCTCCCTGCTCTCAGCTGCTAGAGGTAGCTGAGGGCTGGGAGCATCCTTGCTCGAACGTGTAAGATCGATAATAGGGCCTGTTCACATCAGCGTTGGCTTTCCGTTCCCGGGTTCCGTCGCAGGTTTCCGTCGGGTGAACCCCGCAATAGAAAGTCAAACTGAAACCACAGCTTCCGTTTCAGACACCATTGATATCAATGGTGATGGAAACATTGCTAATGGTTTCCGTTCGTCACCATTCCGGCAGGTTTCCGTTTCTCTGACGGAATCAATAGCGCAGTCGACTACGTCAACAGCTTGCCGTTAATGCACGTCGAGGTGAGCAGTAACTTCGCGCACCTCGACGTGTAGTTACGTCAGTGCTTTGACAGCAGCGGCAATTAACTGTGCATGGTGTCTGCCCTGCATTCCCTGTTGCCGATCAGCGGCCCATCGCCACTGATTTCGGCAGTTAACCCCTTCGATGCGGCGGTCGATTCAGATCGCCACATCTTAGGAGTTTAGCGGAGATCAGCAGCCCACACGTGAAATCGCGGGGGCTGGCGATGGTACCCATGGCAACCGGACGCCAGACAATGGCTTCCGGGCTGCCATGTACCGAAGTCTATGAGGACCAGCCAGAGGGTGGTCGTCGTATCCTTCCTGTCAGTGTGACTGTCACGTCACAATGACAGTTGGAATGCATTACACTACGTAGGTAGTGTAATGTATTCCAGCAGCGATCAGAGCTGCAAGTCTAAATGTCCCCTAGTGGGACAAGTGAAGAAAGTAAAAAAAAAAAAGAATAAAAATATAAAAAAAAAGTGTAAAAATAAAAGTTATAAGTGACCTAAACAAGAACTGCTTTTTTTCCTATAATAAGTCTATTATAGGAAAAAAAAGTACACATTTCGTATCAACGCGTTCGTAACAACCCCAACTATAAAACTATAATATTATTTTTCCCGCACGGTGAACACCGCAAATAAAATAAACGAAAAACAATGCCAGAATCACTATTTTTTGGTCACTACCCCTCCCAAAATATACAATAAAAAGTGATCAAAAAGTAACATGTATGCCAAAATGACACCAGTACAAACTACATCCCGTCCCGCAAAAAACAAGACCTTACACAGCTTTTTTGACTGAAAATTAAAGAAGTTATGGCTCTCAGAATATGGTGACACAAAAAAGTTTATTTTATAAAGAAGTTCTTTTATTGTGCAAACGCTGCAAAATGTAAAAATAACGATATACATAAGGTATCGCCGTAATCGTATCGACCTGCAGAATAAAGTATAATGGTCATTTATAGCCCAGGGTGAAAGCTGTAAAAAATAAATAAAAAACATTGCCAGAATTGACGAAAAATGGAATAGAAAGTGATAAAAAAAAAATCGCATTTAAAATCGCATTTAACCCAAAATGGTACCAATAAACTACAGATTGTCCCGCTGTAATGATAGGGGTAGGGAAACGGACAAGTGAGCCCTAATCTACCCGCCACTCTGTCCCTGCCTACTTGCAACGACCCGCCCTAGGCGACGGGGTACAACTGGGCGGCGGTCCCTACGCTCAGTAAGTGCACGAGACAAACATACAAGGGAATATAAAGCAAAGGGAAAGGGGCAGTTGCCCACTGCAACACCGTGAGCAACAGAGTGGTGAACGAGCTAAGTCAAACCAGGAGAGCACGAGGTACCAAACGCAGAGCAAAAGAGTAGTCAGAAAGCCAGGGTCAGTATGGAGCAGGATCAAATAGTAGGAGCTGTAGCTGGGCCAGGAAACCACACGGAAAGAATCACAAGCAAGGAGGAACATGAAAGGCAGCTATAAATAGACAGAGGGCGGGAGCTAGCTGAGTCTAGCCAGGCTGCGATAGGCTCTCCCACTCCTAAGCCTGCCAGCCTGAGTGGTGGAAGCTGGAGTCAGTCTCAGAGAGAGACTCAGGTGAAGACTGATTACCTCTGGAAGTTAACCCCGAAGCTGTGCCTGGCAGATCCTTTACACCCGCAAAGAATAAGCCCTCACACGACTCCGGTGGTGAAAAAATAAAAAAAGTTTTGGCTCCCAGAATATAGCGATGCAAAATGTGTAGTGTTCCAAAAGCGGATAAGATCGGGCGCCATTTATAAGTGCGACACTGGCCACATATCTGCAGATTATTTATTTACCCCATTATTATACCCTCTTATTATGCCCCTGATGTACTCTGCCCAGCCTACATAAGCCCCCACATTATAAACTGAAATACCAGCAAAACGCCAGAGCTACTACCAAGCTAAATCTGTGCTCCAAAAGCCAAATGGCGCTCCCTCCTTTCTGAGCCCTACAGCGTGCCCAAACAGCCGTTTACGTCCACCGATATGGCATCGCCATACCCGGGAGAACCCGGTTAATACTTTATTTGTGGCACAAACTGGGCACAACACATAGTGCACTAAAATGGCACTTCAGTCGACAATTGTAATTTTCACTTTGCACCATCCGCTGCGCATGAAACCTTTCGCGCACCATGACTTAATAGCATGTCGTGGTGTGGGGGGTGATGTATGGAGTGTCTCACTCACTGAGACCGTGCCATACGCTGCGGGTGTCAGCTGTGTATTACAGCTGACGCACAGGACTAACGGACAGAAACAGCGATCGCGCTGTTACAGGAGCATGTAAAAATGACAATATACTGCAATATATTAGTATTGCTGTGTATTCTACCAGTGATCTAACGATCGCTGGTTCAAGTCTCCTATGGGGACTAATAAAATGTGTAAAAACAAAAGTAAATAGTTATCATTAGTGGAAAAAATTCAATAAATATTTAAAGTCCAAAAAAACAACCTTTTCACATTTTTTGAACGCCGTGAAAAATAAAGAATTTAAACCGGCAAATCCGCTGTTTTTTGGTCAACTTGGCTCTACCTAAAAATGTAATAAGTGCTAAAAAATTTGTATGTACCAAAAAATGGTACCAATAAAAACTACAGCTCGTCCCGCAAAAAATAAGCCCTCACACCGCTCTATTGACTGAAAAATAAAAAAATTATGGCTCTCTGAAAGCGGGGAGGGAAAAATTTAAAAGAAAAACCAAAACATGGATCAGTCCGGAAAGGGTTAATTACTTTCTAATGAAAAAGCATTTATGACCACATGTGGGGTATAGCCGTACTCGGGAGAAATTGCTTTACAAATGTTGGGCGGCTTTTTCTCCTTTATCCTTCGTGAAATTGAAAAAATTCTACATTTTAGTGGAAATAATGTTGATATTGATTTTCATGGCCTAATTCTAATAAATTCTGCAAAAGACCTGTGGGGTCTAAATGCTCACTATACCCCTAGATAGATTCCTTAAAGGGAATGTGTTGCCAGCAAAACCTGTTTTTTTTTTTTTTTTTTTAGTTAAACATTTAGTGTGTAGGTGATTAAACATTGTTCTAATTTTTTTTTATTTTTTTTTTGTCAGGAAATATTATTATAAATGGATTCAATTGGATTCTAATTTATAATATTTCCCATTGCTGGTCACTAGATGGAGCCATTCCCAAAATTGCAGCATTGCATGTAGTAAAGCAATCACATTGCTTTATGCTGCAAAATTGGGTAAAAAGCCCTCGCTCTAGTGAGCTCTCAGCATCCCCCCCTCCTTTATCCTAGCTAGTGCCGGGAGAAACGAGGGGTTTGAACGGTCTAACCTCCTACACTGTGTGTCGCCATTTTTTGAGCTAACACACAGTGTAGAAGGTTTACATACAGTAGTAAACACACACTGAACACAAACATACATAGAAATCCCTTACCTGCTCCAGTCGCCGCCGCTCCCTCCGGTCCATCCGCTCCGTCTGCTGCCGCTGCTCCATGTGCACAAGTCCGGAAGCCGCGACCGGAAGTAGTAATCTTACTGTCCGGCCGCGACTTCCGGTCCACAGGAAAATGGCACCGGACGGCGCGCATTTCAAATTGAACTGTGTGGGAGCGGCGCATGCGCCGTTCCCACACAGCGGCGTACATGTTAGTGGATGGAACGGGCCCCGTTCGCAGTCCCTATGGGACTGGAGCTGCCGTATTCCATGTCTGTATGTGTCGTTAATCGACACATACAGAAATGGAAAAAAAAATGGCAGCCCCCATAGGGAAGAAAAAGTGTAAAAATAAGAAAAAGTAACACACAAACACACAAATTAATCCAAACGTTTTTAATAAAGCACTAACATCTTTAACATATTAAAAAATTTTTTGTGGTAACACTGTTCCTTTAAGTGGTGTCGTTTTCCAAACGGGGTTTCTTTTGGGGGGCGTCCACTGTTTTGGTCCCTCGGGGGCTTTGCAAATTTGACATGACACCCAAAAACTATTCCAGCTAAATTTGAGCTCCAAAAGCCAAATAGCACTCCTTGCCTTCTAAGCCCTGCTGTGGGTCCAAACAGCACTTTATTACCACATATGGCGTATTTACGTAATCGGGAGAAATTGTTTTACAAATGTTGGGGTGCTTTTTCTCCTTTACTCCTTGTAAAAATTAAATGTATACGTTTTTTCAGCAAAAAAGTAG
The DNA here is from genome assembly GCF_050947455.1 of Rhinoderma darwinii. Lineage (NCBI taxonomy): Eukaryota > Metazoa > Chordata > Amphibia > Anura > Rhinodermatidae > Rhinoderma > Rhinoderma darwinii. The sequence continues at coordinate 221,449,434 of NC_134690.1, read as the reverse complement.
ATTTTTACCTTTACAGACTAATTCCAATGAATTCAGCAAAACAACTGTTTGGTCGAAATGCTAACTTTACCCCTAAAAAAATTCCTTGAGGGGTGTAGTTTCCAAAATGGGGTCACTTTTGGGGGGTCTTTACTGTTTTGGCACCACACGACCTATTCAAACCTGACATTGTGCCTAAAATATATTTTAAAAAAATGACGCTCCAAAATCCACTAGGTGCTCCTTTGCTTCTGAGGCCTGTGTTTCAGTCTATTAGCGCACTAGGGCCACGTGGAATATTTCTAAAAACTGCAGAATTTCGGCAATAAGTATTGAGTTGTGTTTCTTGGGTAAAACCGTCTGTGGTACAGAAAAAAATGTATTACAAATGAATTTTGGCAAAAAAATATGACATTTGTAAATTTCACCTCCACTTTGCTTTAATTCCTGTGAAACGCCTAAAGGGTTAAAACACTTTCTGAATGCTGTTTTGAATACTTTGAGGGGTGCATTTTTCAAAATGGGGTGATTTATGGGGACTTTCTAATAAAGAAGTCCCTCAAAGCCATTTTTATATTTATGCAAATGAGGCTTTCTAAAGTACAACTGGGCGTGTATTGTGTATGTACATCTGGGCGTTTTTACTTCTTTTACTAGCTGGGCGTTGTGAATAGAAGTGTATGATGCTGACGAATCAGCATCATCCACTTCTCTTCACAACGCCCAGCTTCTGGCAGTGCACAGACACACAGCGTGTTCTCGAGAGATCACGCTGTGACGTCACTTCCTGCCCCAGGTCCTGCATCGTGTCGGACGACCGAGGACACATCGGCACCAGAGGCTACATTTGATTCTGCATCAGCATCGGCGTTTGCAGGTAAGTCGATGTAGCTACTTACCTGCAGACGCCGATGCTGCTGCAGAATCAACTGTAGCCTCTGGTGCCGATGTGTCCTCGCTCGTCCGACACGATGCAGGACCTGGGGCAGGAAGTGAGTGACGTCACAGCGTGATCTCTCGAGAACACACGGTGTCTGTGCACTGCCAGAAGCTGGGCGTTGTGAAGAGAAGTGGATGATACTTCTATTCACAACGCCCAGCTAGTAAAAGAAGTAAAAACGCCCAGATGTACGCACATAATACACGCCCAGTTGTACTTTAACTTTAAACACGCCCAGTTGTACTTTAGAAAGCCTCATTTACATAAATATAAAAATGGTCATAACTTGGCCAAAAATGCTTGTTTTTAAAAAAAACAAACAAAAAAAAACGTTACTCTTATCTACATTGCAGCGCCGATCTGCTGCAATAGGAGATAAGGGTTGCAAAATCTGGTGACAGAGCCTCTTTAACTGTATTTTATAATACAAATATACCAATAGCAAATAACCAGATCTGTCACACGTGGGTCTACATGTGCATAAATACCTGCTTCATATTTATTATATGGCGTAGAAGGACCATAGATCAATTATTTTTGTTTTGAATATAATTTCTCTAATGCGTTATCGGGGATGCACTAACCTTTTCTTTCTCCGTATGTAGTGTATTAATTTGCATTATGCATACTGATGAAACATTTTGAGTGGTATTGGTGTATCCTTGTGGTATTTACAATTTCTTTCAATCTGAAGAAGTGGTTATGTAAATTTTTTTCGAAATCTAAATACGTTTATAGGAGGATAATTTCAAATATTTAAGTAGCGGGTGTATTTGTTTACTTTAAATATTGAGATTCTCCTCTCTATACTGCTGTAAAGGAAGCCTTTCTACTAGATTTTATCATCTCTTTTGAGGATTTGCTACCATTTAGCCATAAGGCCATTAGTGAGATCAAGGAATGAAGTTCAGCTGCAATGACTTCCTTGCAGTCAGCATTCCAATTCATTATATAGGTGTTTGATGGGATCGAGGTCAAGTTCTTTCACACTCTACTCGGCTAACCATATTTAAGAGCGTAGCAATTCCCATATAAGACCACACAAAGGTTTTCCGGGTTGACATAGTAGTTTCCATAGAGTGTATGTATGGACCGATGTTTGTTCTATATAGAGGTATGGCATGTTATTGCCAAGTTCATTAGAAGCTTAAAGGCTATGTAAACCTTCAGCCATTTATCTATTTTTTTTTTTTAATAAACAGGTCTGCCAGTGTGATTAGTGCAACTTTCTAATAACTTTCTAATCTTTTTTTAGATTCAGCTGCTCCGTATTCTGCATACAGAGCAGCTGTATGTAGCGCTAAATCCTGTTCCCGTCAGGTCCGTGGGACTGAAGGGTTCAGTGACCGCGTATCCACCTGTTAACCATCACATCTAAGTTCATAACTTAGATGTGATAGATTACTGGTGGATCCGGCGTGTCAGACACGCAGGACCTACTGAAACTAAACCCGTCAGGTCCTTGGATTCTGGTCATAGTGAAAGATACAGCTGCTCTGTATAGAGAATACAGAGCCGCTGTATCTCAAAACGTAAAAAAATTTTGTAATAAAGACTAATTTAAAAGTTACACCTTACACACTGATTGACCTGTGTGTGTCTGTGTATATATGTATGTGTGTGTGTGTGTATATATATATATTTATATAAATATATATATATATATATATATATATATATATAGGGAAGCAGCACAGCTTCAATGGTCGGGTGCAAACAAAACCTCCCTGACTCAGGCTACAAGTCAAGAAAATTCAAATGGCAAAAAAGTAAAAGTAGAGTCAGCAATCCAATGATGTGAAAAAAATTGTGTGTTCAATTCATCCCAGTAGCAACGTTTCAATCCGTCCCGATGGGATCTTTGTCAAGGCTTTGGGGGGGGGGCTGTTATTGGAAGATATTTTTAAAAATGTGAAATTCGGGTAGGAAAACCCCTTTAACTGCCCTTGCCCTTGGCGATCCATCGCTGAGGTTTCAGCGGTGCTCCCGTGGTTGTTTACATGCACATAGCATGTGACCACTGCAGCCAATTAAAGTGCTCAGTGGTCATGTATTGTATTTCTGGCATTATACCTGAAATATGATTCGCCACCACTGAGTCCTGCTGAGCCCACTGATTGGCTGCAATGGTTACATTTTACGTTCATGTAAACCACAACCAGGAGAGCCGCCGGTGCCTCCGTTCTGGATCACCGGGGGGGCAAGGATAGGCAAGTATTGCTTTTTTGGTTGGTTTATTTTATTTCCAGCCCCTACTAAATCATTTTCACACAGTGGATAATCCTTCATTTGCCAGTTTGATTGGGACTAAAGAAAGTCATCCAACAATTGTTTAGCAGACTGGTAGGCTTGGTGATTCATTAACCACTTGCAGACGGCCCATAGACTATAAACGTCCGGGCAGTCTGCAATTCTGCAGGGCCGTTCCAGTACGTCCTGCATAGTTACACTCCTTGCCGCCCTGTAGCATCATTGAGCTCCGTGATACAGCTGTCTCTAGACAGCTGACCTCATGGAGCTCTGCCCAGAGACCAATCAGCGTGGTCTCTGGGCATGTGATCATTGTGACAACCTGTCAGAATGATCACAATACTTTCCCCCTCTGCATCTTCCCTGGCTATAAGGTGCTCCATGATAAAGCTGTTTCTAGACAGCTGACATCATGGAGACCTGCCCAGAGACCAATCAGCAGTGGTCTCCGGGCATGATTTGGTCTTTGGGCATGTGATCAGTGTGACAACCTGTCACATTGATCACATAAAAGTTTGTTAGTAAATAAGAAACATTTATATTCGTTGTATCTTCTCCCTCTCCTGGCAGGCTGTCAGAGAGGGAGATCAGTAAGTAATAAACTATCTATCTATCTATCTATCTATCTATCTATCTATCTATCTATCTATCTATCTATCTATCTATCTATCTATCTATCTATCTATCTCTCTATCTATCTATCTCTCTATCTAATAATAAAAATATCTATCTCTCTATCATGTACACCAAATATGACATAATCGCAGCACTCCAGAGAAAAATAGAAAATTCTGGTTTATTCCATGTCAGATGCTACGTTTCAATCCTATCACAGGACCTTGGCTTGAGAAAGGTCCTGTGATAGGATTAGAATGTAGCATCTGACATGGAATAGACCGGTTTTCATTTTTCAAAATTATTCTCTGGAGTGCTGCGATTATTTCATATTTGGTGTATAATAATAAAAATATTATAATAATTATCTATCCTATCTATCGTATAGTTTTAGACTGAGGCTACACGGCGACTTTCCGTAGTCTACAGGGCAAGTAATGAAAGTGACTGTGGTTGCTTTGTAGTAATTTTACTGGCGATGTAGGCTACTGGACAAAGCGATTTTTGCCCATGTGACCTGTGTCGTGGCCAAAGTTGCCATATAGCCTCAGCCTGGAACTATACTATATATCAATATATATATATATGAGATAAATTTATTATTATTATTATAATAATATCTTTATCTATCTAAATGCGGGTTTTTTTTGTCATACAAAATTTTTTATTATTTCTATCTACCTATCTATATCTTTCATATCATATATACTGATGTATTATACAGTTTAAGGCTGGGGCTACACGGCGACTTTGGCCACGACACTGGTCACATGCTCTATGTGCCGGAGTCTACATTGCAAGTAATCAAAGTCAATGTGGTCACAATGCGATGCGCAAGTTTTCGCAAAATGATTATTCCAAGAAATCCAAATTGTTGTGTTGCGGTAACATGTAGGTCGGAAGTTCGCAACGCGACTAGATTGACTTTCATTACTTGTGGTGTAGGCTATGGGACATAGCGATCTTTGGCGAACTATATCGCGGTCAAAGTCACCATGTACACCCAGCCTTGGGGGTATTTTACATGTGGCGGATTTGCTGCAGATTTTACCTGCGAATTTACGCAGGTAAAGTCTGCAGCGGATTACAGTGAGATTTTACAAATGCTCATTCTGTTGTAGATTTGTTGCAGTTTTTCACCATGGATTTCGCCACTTTCAATGCAGCAGGAAATCCACGGCAAATCTGCTATAAAGTCTGCGTGTTACACATAATCCACTGTTTTTGAACATACCCTTTGGGTAAGGCCACACATACAGAGGATTTTCAGAGTGGAAGGCATTCCGAAACCCCCTCCAACAAAAAAAACGCATTTGAACATTACTTTATAGGTCATTAGAAATTTAATGTAAATGAATACTTTATTTTAGTGCCTGTTCTCTAGGTACTTGACGACACTTATAGACTAAGTTCATATGTGAGAATCCACTACAAAATTGAAATGTGTTACAGCAAAATTACCATGAATTATGTGTCCGCCATAATTATGAGGGGAGCACTCCAACCGCTCTCCCTGTTTACTTTCACCCTACTGACCATTGTCTGATGGCCACTTCGGATACAGGCAGATATGTGCCTACTGTCAGTAAATAGTGAGGGGTTGGTATGAGGGGTGTAGAGGCAGATAGGGCACCCCTCATTAATACAGCAGACTACACTTTATTATGCTCTATTGGCCAAATGCCACAATATTTTTTTTTGTGCCATTTGGGCTAATGATATTGCAGATATTTTTATAGGTTAATATTAATTAGCTGCCATTTATAGGATATTCTTTTTATTTGTCAGGTAATCCGCATTAGAAAAATGGCCCATAGAATGTATTCTGCTGAGGAGGCATATGCTATGCTGTGTTCCTCTAATGAGGAGAGTAGTTTGGAGAATTGAGACTCTGAATATGAGCCTATTGAGGGCAGTGACACTTAAACTGTCACTCAGACGATGATGAGTGTACATAGGGCCAAAATACAAAGAAGACATCAAATATTGGTGGGCAGCAGCGAGCAGTGCACAGCTAGCACAGATATTCCAGGCACTTCTACCAGTCTAACAGAAAACTGTGATACCAGCGTCATTAGTCCAGATACAGAAATGACAGAACTGGCGCCTGTAAGCACTAGCGGCAGGTCGCACAGACCGCAGGACCAAGCACCCAGGATTCAAAGTGCCCTGTTTGAAATGTGCGGTCACGTTTTGGACTCTTACAGACCTACTGTTCCTGCATTCACAGCCCGGTATTAATGTGCCTACAGAACATTTTGCTCCCATTAATTTTTTAAATCTCTTTATAACAAAACAATTTCTTGAGGAAATAGTACAGCAACCTAACTTGTATGCCCAGCAATTTCTGGCAAATACTCCCTCCTCCTCTTATTCCAAACCCCGATACTAGAAACCCACTACGGTGGCTGAAATAAAAAAAATTCCTAGCCCTGACTTTTAACATGGGAATTACTAGAAAATCTTAATTGAGGTCATACTGGTCTACAAATCCAATTCAACATATGCCCATATTTTCTGCTGTGATGGCTCGGTCACGCTATGAAGTTTTACTGAGGTTCCTACATTTTAGAGATAACATCCTGTGTCCCATACAAGAAGGAAGAAGTCGAGATAGACTATATAAATTGAGGCCTCTAATTACCCACTTCTCCAAAAAATTTCGGAAATATACTCGCCGGAAAAGCACATAGCAGTAGGTGAATCACTGATACATTTCACAGGCCGTCTCGCTTTCAAGCAGTACAGCCCAAGCAAGCGAGCAAGATATGGAGTAAAGCTCTATAAACTGTGTGAGAGTGGCACTGGCTACACTTATGCCCTCCGAGTCTGAGGGAAAATACAGTCACCTGGGTCCCCCTGATTGCCCATCCTACATGGGTATCATTGGGAAGATTGTGTGGGATCGAAAAAACCCACTTCTACATCAGGGCTACCATTTATACGTGGTTAATTATTAAACAAATATCCCACTATTCAAACATCTATATGTGGAGGGCACAGTGTGCTGCGGAACAGTAAGATCTTATAGGAAAGGTTTCCCAGAGTCTCTTGTTAACACAAGACTGAAACGCGGAGAGCCTTCATGTCTGCAGAGTTCAGAACTGCTGGCAGTTAAAGAGATAAGTGCCCTATCTCCTACATAAGGAGATAGGCACTGTAATGCAGGTGACCGTAATGCTTTTTATTTAAAAAAACTATCTTTTTTCACAAAGTTAGGAGCGATTTTGGTTTATGCTAATGAGCTTTCTTAATGCCCAAGTGGGCGTACTTTTACTTTCGACCAAGTGGGCGTTGTACAGAGGAGTGCATGACGCTGACCAATCAGCATCATGCACTCCTCTCCATTCATTTACACTGCACTAGCGATATAGTTATATCACTATGTGCAGCTACATACACAAGCCCTAACATTACTACAGTGTCCTGATAATGAATACACATGACCATCCAGCCTGGACGTCATGTGTACTCAGAATCCTGACACTTCTGACTCTTTTTTTTGTGAGATTCCGGCAAGTGAAACCAAATCTCGTTTAGCTCCGTGATCTCGCGAGATTTGGTTTCACTTGCCGGAATCTCACAAAATAAAGAGTCAGAAGTGTCAGGATTCTGAGTACACATGACGTCCAGGCTGGATGGTCATGTGTATTCATTATCAGGACACTGTAGTAATGTTAGGGCTTGTGTATGAGGCTGCACATAGTGATATATCTATATCGCTAGTGCAGTGTAAATGAATGGAGAGGAGTGCATGATGCCGATTGGTCAGCGTCATGCACTCCTCTGTACAACGCCCACTTGGTCGAAAGTAAAAGTACGCCCACTTGGACATTAAGAAAGCTCATTAGCATAAACCAAAATCGCTCCTAACGTTGTGAAAATAGATAGTTTTTTTAAATAAAAAGCATCATTGTCACCTACATTACAGCGCCGATCTCCTTATATAGGAGATAGGGCACTTATAATGTGGTGACAGAGTCTCTTTAAATACAGGGACAAGCGAAAAGTCTGTCTGCTCAGCACCATTCATGCTCATTCAACAGTCCCAGTGACAGCGGGCCCCAGAAGCATGGTTGAACAGAAACCTGAGTGTGTGGAAGAGGATAATAAATACATGGGCGCAGTTGATTTTAATGACCAGATGCTCAGGCCGTATTTAGCCTTGCAGAAATCAAAGCGCTGGTATATAAAAAAAAGTGTGTCCTTGTACCTTCTACAGTTAGCATTGTACAATCGCTTTTTGTTTTTAAAAAATCTGGAAACCAGGCCCCTTTTCTGAAGTTATAGGAGAAAATCATTATGGCTATTCTTTTTCCTTCCACTACCACCCATGTGAGTTTTCAGTCCGTCCGTCAGCAGGCTGCATTAGAGACACTTTCCTGACCTCCTCCCTCCAACAGAGGATGATCAGAATCCCAAGAAAAAGTGCAGGGTTTGTGTCAAACATGGCGTTAGGAAAGACTCCAGATACTACTGCCCACAGTGCCCCTTAAAGCCTGGATTCTGTGTAATAGACTGTTTCCGGAAATACCAAGTTTGTTTTTCTGCTAAACTTGTAACTTTTTAGCATGTGTTTCATAAATTATTAATTAATAACGCTAGTATGTTCCAAAGAAATATAATATGTTTTAACAAATGTAGTGTGTTGATTTTTTTTTCTTATAGAAGAGTGGGTATGTGGGGAGTCTAATTTTCTAAAAAGTCAATTTGGGGGTGTTCAGTGTTTTGGCACTTCACATCATCTGAAATGATCGTAAGGTGTCCGCAAACAAGCTTTGGAAATTTAAGCCGCACCTTGCGCCCAGTGTGTATGAAATGCCCAAATATTTGGTTTCACTGAAGTTGTCAGAAGTTGCCAAAAATGTATTCAGGTGTGTTTTACTAAGTGGCATGCACCAGATATCAAAAAAGGTCACCTGAAATCACATATTTGGGAAACAATTGTCAGTTTTAATTTTTTCCATCAATAATAAAATATTGAGGGCTAAAATCTTTTATATGACATTAAATGAATACCTTGTAGGGTCTAATATCCTAAAAAGAGTATTTTTTTGTGTTAACTGTGTTTTGTAATGGTTATATGGTGTAAGCAAACCAGCTTTGGAAAATTTGCTCTCCAAAGCCAGTTAGCGCACCATTCATTTCAAGCTCCGCCTTGCGCCTAGCGTGTAAGAAATACACACTAAAGTTGGCAGAAGTGACTAAATATGTATTGAGTTGTGTTCACCCAGTAGCATGCACCAGATGTCAGAAATAATCACCTAAAACACATTCACATTTTATTTTATTTTTTCCCCTTCCTTCCTTTGATATTTGTTGATAGCAAAAAAACCTGTGGGGTGTAAATGCTCATTATACCCCTCGATAAGTTCCTTGAGGTTTTCAAAATGGGGTCACTTTTGGGGGGTTTTCACGGTTTTGGTCCCTCAGGGGCTTTGCAAATGCGACATGACACCCAAAACTATTCTAGCAAAACATGAGCTTCAAAAGCCAAATGTCGCTCCTTCCCTCCTGAGCCCTGCCATGTGTCCAAAAAGCAGTTTATTACCACATATGGGATAATGCCGTAATCGGGAGAAATTGCTTTTCAAATGTTGGGGTGCATTTTCTCCTTTATTCCTTGTTAAAATTGAAAATGTCCACGTTTTATCCGAAAATATGTCATTTTAAATTTCACAGCATAATTACACTAAATTCTGCAAAAAAAAACAGTGGGGTCAAAATGCTCAATATACCCCTCAATAAATTCCTTCAGGGGTGTAGTTTCCCAAATGGGGTCACTTTTGGGGGGGGGGGTCTCACTGTTTTGGTCCCGCAGGGGCTTTGCAAATGCAACATGGCACCAAATCCATTATAGCAAGGGCTGCCGTGTGTTCAAGCATAAGTTTATGACCACATATGGGTTATTTCCGTAATCGGTAGAAATTGCTTTACAAATGTTGGGGGGCTTTTGCCTCCTTTATTTCTTGTAAAAATCAAAACGTATGTTATATTTGAAAAAAATTTAGATTTTCAATTTTAAGGCTTAATTCAAAGAGATTTAGCAAAAAAACTGTTGGATCAAAATGCTCACTATACCCCTAGATTAATTTCTTGGGGGGGGGGGGGGTGTAGTTTTCAAAATGGTGTCTTTTTGAGGGTTTTCCTTATGTTTTGGTGGCACAAGACCTTTTCAAACCGGACATGGTGCCTAAAATTTTTTCCTATAGAAAGGAGTCCTGAAAATTCAGTAGGTGCTCCTTTTGCTTTGGAGGCCTGTGTTTGTCTATTAGCACACTAGGGCCACATGTTGGATATTTCTAAAAACTGCAGGATCTGGGCAATAAATATTGAGTTTCATTTCTCTGGTAAAACCTTCTTCGTTACAGGAAAAAATTTATTAATAGCACCAGCCTGCTTCCAGCTTATCCGGCACCAGCCTGCTTCCAGCTTATCCGGCACCAGCCTGCTTCCAGCTTATCCGGCACCTTCCTGCTTCCAGCTTATCCGGCACCAGCCTGCTTCCAGCTTATCCGGCACCTTCCTGCTTCCAGCTTATCCGGCACCTTCCTGCTTCCAGCTTATCCGGCACCAGCCTGCTTCCAGCTTACCCGCCACCAGCCTGCTTCCAGCTTACCCGCCACCAGCCTGCTTCCAGCTTACCCGGCACCAGCCTGCTTCCAGCTTACCCGGCACCAGCCTGCTTCCAGCTTACCCGGCACCAGCCTGCTTCCAGCTTACCCGGCACCAGCCTGCTTCCAGCTTACCCGGCACCAGCCTGCTTCCAGCTTACCCGGCACCAGCCCAGTGGGTCCACATACCCAGTGGAGGTTACATGATGGATGTTGAACCTCCAAGCGTTTACCAAATCAGGGAAGGAGAACCGTTGATACCTCCTTGGCTAAGAAAGGAGCATCTTTCCCCTGGAGAAGAGGTTTTATTAAAGAAGCCCTGTCACCAGATTATAAGTGCACTATCTCCTACATAATCTGATCGGCGCTGTAATGTAGATAAGTGGTTTTTATTTTCAAAAACGTTCATTTTTGAGCAAGTTATGAGCAATTTTAGATTTATGCTAATGTGTTTATTAATGACCAACTGGGCGTGTTTTTACTTTTGACCAAGTGGGCGTTGTACAGAGGAGTGTATGATGCTGACCAATCCGTTACCAATCAGTGTCATACACTTCTCATTGTTCCAGCACAGCATGATCCACAGCACAGTGTGATTGTGCAGTGAATGAAGCTGTGCTGGAACAATGAGAAGTGTATGACACTGATTGATCAGCATCATACACTCCTCTGTACAACGCCCACTTGGTCAAATCGGTGTCATACACTTCTCATTGTTCACAGCTGAGAATTGGGAGAGAGGCTTGGGGAATAATGAAACCCGTCAGTAGTTCCAGAGAGTCCAGGTTAATAGCAAAGCAGGTTGGGTTGGTGGAAAGACGGTTGGCATATTTTTTTACCCCCTTAGAGTTGACTTTTGAAGTGCAGTGTGTTAGATACTTGTCCATAACCTGCCAGATATTCAATGTTGTTGGCATAGAGGGCGGAGGCAGATAAGGTTAACAAGGGCACAATAGAAATTAATATAATTAGTTCTGTGTGGAAGATGCTTCACTTAATTAAGTAACATTGAAAAAGTTATATCCTGTTGTCTGAATTGGACCCAGGTGGCCTATTCACAGTACAGCGCGTAGATTGTGGACACGGTGAGGTGCTGTAGGAGCATTAAAAACAGGTGTATTTTAAAGATAATCTAACTGTTCTGGTCAGACTAGACCAGGTTAACTTTACAAGCAGATTATTATTTGTAAGCTCCGGATCCCAATAAAGTTCATCCGTGGAGAGTGTTCTGGAGAAACGGCTTGATTTTGCTTAGATTGAGAAAAACAATCTGACTTTGAGAAAGTCCAGGAGAAGTAGTAGTGTTGTGCCAGCAGTCGCTGACTGCCGGCACATCCTACTTACCGGCAGCCGCGACCGTAGGACACTCTCTTCATGCCGGTGTCTCCTTCCCAAGAGACGCTGACGCATGCGGCTGCAGCTCGCCCACTGAATCCTGTAGGGTGCACACGTGCGCTCTCGTTCCCGGCCTTAAAGGGCCAGCGCACACACCAGTGAAATGTTCCCTAGCCAATCCCTAATACATCCTGGACTTAAAAAGGGCTCTGCTCTGCCTCTCCTTGCCTGAGCATTGTTGTGTCCTCCTCCTATGTTAGTCTTTGCAAATGGTCCCTTAGTTACATCCTGTATCCAGTGTTCCTGTTTTCTGTATACCGTATCCAATAATTGTTTGTTCCAGTACATAATCTAATGTCTGAGTCAAGCGTGTAATCTGTGACAAGTATCATCTGTGTCAAAAGCATCTACTACGCAAAGTGTCTGTCAGAACTTTCATCCAAGTACTCTTGTTATAAAGACTTTCATTGACTGTAGTTTGGCCAGCTGCTACTCCGCTGTTGCGGAGCGGCCTAGTGTGTCCACACACCCCACAGCCATGACAAGTATTCGACACAGTGGACTGTGTTCTACAGAAACAGCTTGATTTTGCTCGGATGAGATAAACAATCTAACATTGAGAAAGTCCACAAGTAGTAGTAGTAGTCAGTGTACACTCCTCAACATTAAAATTGCAGTACCAAGAAGGAAAAGTTTTGGGATTGTGGAAATCACAGGATCGATAGACCTGTTCATGATATGCAAATGATAAAAAAAAGGAAACAAAATATATTCCAAACATCTTGCTTTATTTGGTATCGAATATGAGCGCAAGTCACAGAAATACATGCACTTACACGCCTTGGCGTGCTAACAATAAGGTTATTAATGGTTGTCTAAAATGTTATGCCACGCTGAATGCACTTGGGCACACAAATCATCAAGATTGGCTGCTGGCAGCTCCCTTTTGAAAATGCCGACCAATGACGTCCTAGATGTGCTTGATGGGACAAGTCCGGAGAAGCTTCAAGCCATTGTAGCACGTATATGCCACGCAGGCTGTTCACAGTAGCATGAGCAACATGCAGCCTGGTGTTTTTCAGTTGAAAAACGGCTTCTGGGACACTTTGGAGAAATGGCCATACCACTGGTTCCACGACCAAATCAATGTAACGCTGAGCTGTTAGTGTACCTTAAATGAAGACTAGAGGGGTCCGGCTAACGTACATTATGCCACACCATGGTCCCGGGAGTAGGACTGGTGTGACGTTCCCTTGTGAAGGCCTCCTCATGGCATTGTCCACTTGGTCTCCAGACCAATCTCCGGCTATCATTGCGTCCGAGATAAAAGCGGGTCTCATCGCTGAAGAGGATAGGACTCCATTCCAGCCTCCATTTCCTTTTTGCCGTGCACCATGATCGCTTTTGAGAGCGGTGGCATGTGGTCAATGGAACACCTGCAGCTGGATGTCTGGCTCGTAGCCCAATGTCGTGCATACACCCTCCGATGGTTTGAGTCGACACTGGTTGCCATCCTAGGCTTAGGTTGTGACGTCCAATTTCACTTGCAGTACAGAATGGATCACTACGCGCTATTCTTACAATCAGACAATCTGTCCATGTAGCGCACCTCTTGCTGTTATTTCCATTTGTTGTTGTTCAACCTCCGGGACATACAACGTTGAACAGTGCTGACATCTCGGCCTAGGCACGTAGCGATCTGCCGGAGTGATAAACCAAGGTCTCTCAGTTCTTAGATTCTGTCCCTCTCCATTTGTGAAAAGTGGTGACAACTGGCTTGTTGGCGAGCAGGAGGCATCGCACAGTCATCCCACCCACACCACTTGATCCAATTTTTGAGGTTTCATGTTTTTAAAAAACTTTTGCTTTCAATCTGCCGTTTATGTCCCTCCCACATGCCACAGATTGGAGCTAGATGCTTGAAAATGTGATAATTTGCAGATCTTAGCGACACCTGCTACTTTTTCATAACCTTACGGCTTGCCCTTCTTGGTTTTGAAATTTAAATGTTGACTGTATATCTGAAGTGTCTAATGCAAGTCGATAAGGTGGGCCAAGCTTTTCCAGATGAGAGATATATATCTATTTGTGTGTGTATATGTATGTATTTGTCAGTGTGTGTGTATGTATGTATATATAGATTTTATATATATATATATATATATAATCTCTAAAATTAGCCGAGAGTAGGAAGAGCAATGCTTTGAGGGCTCTAATAAAAGAACCCTTATGTCCGGTGTATTAAATAGTATGGCAATTTGGGATGGACTGTAGTTATATTTTGGGGTTGTGGTACTTTATGTTCATGCCGTTAGTATGGCTGAGTGGGAGGAGCAAATGTAGCTCTAGTACGGCTGGACTTCAGCTGGTTGCAAATCGGAGAAAGCGAGAGAACCGCTCCCGTTGCGGGTTTAGAGTTGAGGTTATAGCCCAGCACCTCCACCCGTGAGAGTATCCAATATGGCAACAGTGCCACGTGACTGGTTCTCGCGGCCTGTTCTGGTCCCCGTTCTTGCCCGGGTCACAATCGCTGTGGACATAGTGAGAGCGCTTTCTCCTTCTGCTCTTTTAGCCCGAGGTGAGGTGTTTGGCCACAGTATTTTCCCAGTCTATGGGTGCCCGACTGCATGATCAGTTGGTCGGTGCTTGCTCAGTTAAAGACCGTCTTCTTTAATCCCGGACTCTGAAGTGTAAAAAGCATCTGCACTTTCAAAAAACTTTTGATAGGTCATAGTGACATATCATAACTTTTGATAGGTGTAGGTCCAGGTGCTTAGACTCCCACTGTTACAGAAACAAAGTTGCAGAAGCACTCAGCTGAGCACCAGTGTTCCCTATAAGGGGCTGCGCAGTCGCGGCACCGTTCACAGTCCGCCCGCTCACTAAATTTTAAAGCCTGTGCACTGTCACGGGCGGCTGGCGGATGAAGTGGCGTCGCTAGCACTGGAGGGGGCTCCGGTGCTAGCGACAGCCACATTCACTTGTATGTGCGTCCTTAGGGCGCACATACAAATGAATACTATAGGCTGCAGGCCACATTAAGCCTGCAGCAGATAAGGCGTTGGGAAGAGCGCAGGCCAGCGTATTGACGTCACATCACGCCGGTCTGCGCATATGTCCCGCCGGAGAGGCAGTGTAGCGCTCCGTGTGTCGCAGGAACGGGGCAAGGTAAGTACAACTTTTGGGAGGGGGGCTGTGTAGTGCTATATACAAGGAGAGGAGTGGGGCTATGTAGCGCTATGTACAGGGGGAGAATCGCTGTGTAAAACTATACACGAGGAGGAGGGGGCTGTGCAGCACTGTATACAAGGGAAGTAGGAGGGCTGTGTAGCACTATATACAAGGGGAGGAGTGGGTCTGTGTAGCCCTATGTACAAGGGAAGGAGGGCGGCTGTGTAGCACTATATACAAGGGGGGGAGATGGGCTGTGTAGCACTATATACAACGGGAGATGGGGGCTGTGTAGCACTTTATACAAGGGGAGCGGGTGGCTGTGTATCACTATATACAAGGGGATGGGGCTGTGTAGCACTATATACAAGGGGAGAGGGGGGCTGTGTCGCACTATATGCAAGGGGGAGGGGGCTGTATAGCACTATATACAAGGGGAGAGGGAGGCTATGTAGCACTATATTACAAGGGGAGAGGGGAGCTGTGTAGCAGTATATACAGGGGGGATTGTTGAGTGGCACTACATACAAGGGGGCTGTGTGGAACTATAGATGCAATGGGCTGTGTGTGGTACTATCTACAGGGTGTCTGCGTGACCGTATCTACAGGGGTCTGCGTGACCGTATCTACAGGGGGTCTGATTATTTCATTGATACCTATAATTGGTGTTTATAACGGTCTATTTTACAGGTGTGCTTGTAATTTTATAGTATTTAAAAAAGTTATTAAAATGAATTTAAAATACATTTTCTTATTCTTTTAGTCGCTATCTTAGCGTTTACTGGGGGTATTACTTTTGGTAATCAGATTGCCAACCATTGATGGAGACTTGACCTGCTCAGGAGCTGCCACGACTTAGAGGGAACATTGCTGACCACCTGGCACCATCAGCTGTGATCGGCACACCTTGTTAGGCTGAAGACAGGCTTATAGACGTTCTATAGCCGGTCTTCAGTCTGACAAGGAGTGTCCATCACAGCTGAAGGTGCAGTGCTCATAGCGAGAGCTTCTGCACCTTAGTTTCAGCAATGGTGGGGGTCTTGGCAACTGGACCTCCCACCGATCAGAACTTCTAAAATGTCTCTCTTACATACCAAAAGTTTTTGGAAACTGCATTTACTCTTTTTAAAGAATTATGAGCTCCCCCTCTTCAGCCTCAAGATGTTCGTTATGAGGACGAGTTTGTGGCAAGTTTGAAGGCTGGATGTCATTGATTTTCTCCCAATGGAGCTAGCTATGGCAGGAGCTCTGATAAGATGCGGCCATTATTGATGCCCCGTCTCCAGAAGTTTCCTCGGGTCTGTATTTATTTAGGGGAATGCTTCTGTATTTTTATCAAAGGGTTGGGTCTGGGGTCTGTTTTTCGTGTCTGGGGTCTGTATTTACTTTGGGGTTCTTGTCTGGGGTCTTTCATAAGGGGGGCTGGTTTGAGGTCTTTATGTATTTAGGTGACTGATTTGACATCTATAGTTATTTAGAGGGCGCTGCTCTGAGTTCTGTATTTAAGGGGTCTCATCTGGGGTCTTTGTTTAAAGGGTTTGGTTTACAGGGTCTGTATTTGTTTAGGGGGTCTGCTCTTGGGTCTTTTTATGAAGTCTGTATTTAAATAGGGTGTCTATAGTCTTTATTCATTTTGGGGTGTGATGAAGAGGATTATATGCACTACTTATGATTCAAATGCTGTAGGTTGGTGGCATGTCCTATATAAATGGGTGTGGCGAAAGGTAAAAAATGTTGCCGCTTAATATGTCACTCCCTGATGTCCCTTTTTAAAGTTGGCAAGTATGATTTATGTTACCAGCTGGTTGTCATATAGCCTGACACAGAGCTGTGCTGGGGCACTGCAGAGCACTCAGGTCACAGATATTTTGTGCTATATATTGGTTATTAATAGCCTTTAAAACACACACTGCTATTTTTCCACCCGCCTTTGATTAGCTGTCTTCTGTAGCCATATTTTCTCAAAAGAGGCAGGTGGCAAAAAAAAAAAAAAAAGCTAGAACGGTTAAAGAAACGGTATATGTGTCTTTTGGAAAGCCTGACAGAAGTCATGGAACGCCTTCAATATCTGTGAATAGCTATTTTTAAAGAGTAAAATTCCCAGACCTAGCGATGGACAGGTATCCCTCTGGATAATTTATTCCTCATCTTGTGATCAAATTGTACAGCGAAGATTGTCTTGGATGAATAAAAAACAAAAATACATCCAGTGCTATAAAATATAATACATTATACCGAGTAAGTGCATTTGCTTCATTACGGATGCTTCCCATTAAGAATAATAGATAAACATCAGTTTTACATGTATATAAAACGCTGCAGAATAGAGCCCCTGAGGTCTAAAAAGCAGTCAGAATCTATTAAGATAACAGCACACAGAAGAGCAACTTGTGTGCATCACGTAAAATCTGCTGAAGCCCTAAATGGTACTGTAATAGATGTTTTACAGTATCGCCAGTCAGTTTTATTGGACAAACTGTAATTGGGAACCCAGTGCACCCAATTTTATGACCTGAAGACTGTATAAAGAAGCTTAGCTTCTTCCTAAGCTGGCTTCATTTCATAACAAAACACCGCTTTAACATTTTTATTCACCATAGCAGCCAGACAGCTTTCTTTTTCATACGGCATAAAAAGAAAAAGTTTGGCTCAGATAAGTTTGTCTGTCCTAGTGTTGGCTTACTGCAAAAACAAACAAAACAAAACGCAGAGGAAAGTGCACATATTCCATATATTTAGTGTATTCCCATTATACACACATTATCACATTTCCACACGATAGGCAAAACTCAGAATGGGCCTCATTTCCCACTGAGAGCACCATCAAATTTACTACACCTTTAGGCCTTGTGCACACTTACGTCACCGTTTTCACGGCCGCTTTTGACGGGTCCGTGAACCCGTTTTAGCGGCCGTGTGGTTTCCGTGTGCACTCTCGTGTGCACTCTGTGTTTCCGTTTCCGTGCGCCGGGCATGGTACTGTCCAGGGTGACAGTACCATGCTCGGCGCGCGGAAAATAAAATTTTAATGTAATAAAAAATAAAAATAAAATACGTTCATACTTACATTCCTCCTGTCCGGCCTCCAGCGATGACGTTCAATCCATGTCACCGCTGCAGCCAATCACAGGCTGCCGCGTCACAAAAGAAGGTCGGACTGGAGGAAGAAGAGGGACTCGTCACCAAGACAACGACCGGGTACGTATGAAAGGCATTTTATTTTTCATCAGCAGCCTCTTTTCTCTATCCGTTATTGCTAGAGACAAGTGGCTGCCGATTAGTGTAATATTTTTCTAATGTTTTTCTGCCCGCCCGGCGGTTGCTAGGCCACGGCTCCGTCACACACGGACGACACACGGATGCCTTCCGTGTGCCTTCAGTTTTTTCGACGACCCCATTGACTTGCATGGGCCTCACGGTCACGGAATCCCAGACCAAAGTAGGACATGCTCTACTTTGGATCGGAAAGGAGCAACGGACCGTCAAAAAAACTGAGGTGTGCATGGCCCCATTGAAATGAATGGGTTCAGGGTGCTATCAGTGACAAAAACGGATAGCACCCTGAAGGAAAAAAACTGAAGTGTGCATGAGGCCTTAGACCTAATGTTTATCATTCCATTTGGAAATTTGATTTAAAAAGGCAAATAGATGAGGCAGCAAATAATAATGAAGTAGTGATTATAAGGGAATATAAACTGGGAGGCAGAAACCTGCAGGTCCAACAAAGGAAACAAGTTTTTGACAATAATTAAGGACAATTACCTTTCACAACAAGAGGGCGGGCACTTATAGACCTAAGTTTAGCCAATAGGCTGGGGGTCATCTATGTAATCGATCACAACATAATTTTTTTTTGTATTATTTAACCCGTTAGTGAACGCCAATACGCCTTTTCACGGCGGCCACTAACCGGCTTTATTCTGATGCATAGGCCTTTTAACGTACAGAAGTATTGTGTTCTATTATAAAAGCGATCAGATTATCGCCTAGTGAAGTCCCCTAGTGGGAGTAGTAAAAAAGTTAAAAAAAAAAGTTTCATAACGTTATTCCTAAATAAGTGAAAAGAAATGAAAAACACACTTTTTCCCCTTTTATTATGGAAAAAAAAAAAGTTACACATATTTGGTATCGCCACGTCCATAACAACCCCAATTATAAAGCTATTATGTTATTTAACCCTCTCGGCAAGCACTGTAAAAAATAAAATAAAAAATAATGACAGAATTGCTGTTTTCTGTTAATCCTGCCTTCAAAAAAATGTGATCAAAAAGTCGCATGTACTCCAAAACGGTACCGATAGAAAGTCGTCCCGCAAAAAAAAAAAAAAAGCCCTCATGAAGCTGCATCGGTGGAAAAATAAAAAAAGTTATGGCTCTTCAAATATGGGGACACAAAAACACAATTTTTAAAAAAAAAGTGTTTTTACTGTGTAAAAGTAGTAAAACATAAGAAAACCATATAGATTTGGTATCGTCACAATCGTAATGACCCGCTGAATAAAGTGATTGTTATTTATACCACTCAGTAAACGGCATAAATTAAAAACGCAAGAAAAGTGGTGACATTTCTGGTGGTTTTTTTTTTCTTTTACGCCGCAAAAAAAGTTACTAAAAGTTAATCAATAAATGATATGTACCCTAATATGGTGCTATTAAAAAATACAACTTGTCCCGCCAAAAATAAGTCCTTATACGTCTATGTCGATGAAAAATAAAAAAGTTATAGCTCTTGGAATGGGACGATGGAAAAAACGTAAAAAATAACTTGTTCATCAAGGTTTAAAATAGGCTGGTCACTAAAGGGTTAATAAGATGCTTAGTAGAGTAAGGCCAATTTTCGTTGGCTAAGGAATGACCTTAATGGCATAAACTGGGACAATGTCATCAAAAATATAAATACACAAACTAAATTAGAAATTTTTAAAAGCCTCTTAAATAGGTCTTGTGAAAATATATACCTCAAAAGAATAAACACGCTAGAAACAGGATGAAACCAATGTGGTTAAATAAAATAGTAAGGGGGGCATTAAATGATAAAAAGAAAGTTTTCAAACTAAAGCAGGATGGTAGTGACGACGCATTAAATAAAAAAGGCAAATCAAAGCAGCAAAAATTTAAAGAAAGTAGAAATCAGACATAACCAAAAAATATTTTTTAAACACATAAATAATAAAAATCTGAAAGTGTTGGCCATCTCAAAAATAATCTGGGTGTAATGGTGGAGGAGGATGAGGATAAACCTAATCTTTTGAAATTCTTATTCTATACCCTATTTACACAGGAAAATTCAACGTCCGACGACCTGAGTAGGGATAAAGTAAATTCTCCATTAAATGGCACCTGCTTAACACAGCAAGAAGTGCAGTGCCGCCTTAAATAAATAAAATAAAAAAATAATAATAGACAAATCACCGGGTCCGGATGGCATACACCCCCGCGCTCTGCAGGAATTAAGTACAGTGATAGGCAGACCCTTCCTTCTGATATTTAAGGATTAGATCATGACCAGGTCTGTTCCACAGGACTGGCGTATAGCAAATGTGGTACCAATATTCAAAGTGGTCAAAAAGTGCGCCTAGAAACTATAGGCCTGTAAGTTTAACCTCCATTGTGGGAAAAATATTTGAAGGTTTTCTAAGGGATGCTTTCCTTGAGTATCTTAATGAAAATAAACTGTTAAGGCAACATCAGCATGGGTTAGCTTCTTTGTGGGGTAAGTTCTAGACTGGACCTGGGTAAGGTCATGGATGTGGTCTATCTAGACTTTTCAAAGGCGTTTGATACCATACGTCTCAAAAGGTTGGTATATAAAATGAAAATTCTGGTACTGGGGGAAAATATGTGTAATTGGGTTAACAACTGGATCAGTGATAGAAAACAGGGTGGTTATTAATGGTACATCCTCAGTGTGTTACAGTTACCAGTGAGGTTCCACAGGGGTCAATATTGGGCCCTCTTCTTTTTAATATGTGTATTAATGACCTTGTAGAGGATTTGCAGAGTATAATTTCAGTATTTGCAGATGATACTAAGCTCTGTAAAGTACTCAACACAGAGGAGGATAATATAATACTACAGAGAGATTTGGGGAAGCTGGAGGTTTGGGCATAGAAATGGCAAAATAAAGTTTAATGCGGATAAATGTAAGGTTATGCACTTGGGCCAAGGAAACAATCTTTAGATTTATGCATTTAATACTGGGTAAAACTACTACTGAAAAAGATTTGGGGATATTGGTGAACCATAAAATTTACATTTAGCAACCAGTGCCAGGCAGCTGCTGCCATGGCAAATACAATTATGGGATGCATCAATAGAGGTATAGATGCTCAGGACAAGAACATAGTTTTGCCTCTACACAAATCAGACCAAACTTGAAATATTGTGTGCAATTTTGGGCGCTTGTGTATAAGAAAGACATGGCTGAACTAGAACCGGTGCAAAGAAGGGCGACCACTGTAATTAAGGAAATGGGTAAATTATGATAAGATAAAAAAAAAATTTGATCCCATAGAGAAATGAATAAGTCAAAACATTCTCCATAAAAAACAAAAAAGCACTAAAAAAAATGTAACTAATACATAAAAATAATACATAAAATACATTTAAAAAGACATAGTAATCCATTTAGCTCTTAACCTTGTTAAATAATGAAATATCAGTGGGCAAAAAAAACATCCTATACCTGTCTTTACTACACTTAACCTGGATAAAACGCCTGCTAAACGAACTTTGTTGAAAATTTATTACATTATTAAGAGGATGGTGAGGGCACGCAACAATCCTGTTGAACTTTTTCAGAATCCTCTTTTCGGCCACCACGTCAACAGGGCCGAGCACACAGCTGACCACACTGCTGGCCTTCCAAATTAATTTCTTCAACTTGTTAATATTCATTAACCTGACATTGCCATACCAACACACCACGGCAAACAGGATAGCACTCCCCACAACAGATTCGTAAAACATCTGCATTATCTTTATAAAAAGATAAGACCGTAATTGACACAAGAAATAAAGACGACTCAAGCCCTCTTTATATAGGTTATCACAATTTAACTTCCAATCCAGTCTTATTGTCAAGGTACACTCCCAAATATTTATACTAAATGACAAACACTTCCTCCCCACCAATAGTCACCTGATCAAATACCTTCCTCCTTTTACTTTAGGCAGTCGCCATCTCTCGTGTTTTGCTAATGTTCAATACTAAGCAGTTATCCTTGGACCAGGAACTGAAACTATCCAACAGCTCCCTATACTCATGATCATTCCCATTAGGGATATACCCAACCATCACGGAATTGTCCATGTACTTTTGCAAGTGATATATAGGAGAATGATTCTGAAAGTTGGAGGTGTAAATCGCAAAGAGGAACGTGGCCAAAACTGTACCCTGAGCAGCACCTACATTACTTAGCTATGACCCCGACATACACTAATCTAGCCGACAGTGCTGCTATTTACAGGAAGGGGTGCCATTTACAGGGGGGGGGGCTATCTACAGCGGAGATATTTCTATACAGGGGTATGTTGCTCTCTACAGGGGGATGGTATATAAAGGGGGTGTGGCACGATCTACATGGGTACTTATCTACAGGGAAAACATGTGGCACCATGTGGGCACTGTGGCACTATCTACATGGGTACTGTGGCATTATATTGGCACTATCTACAGGGGACACTGGCGCGATCTACATGAGCACCATGTGGGCATTGTGGCACTATTTACAGTGGGCACTATCTATGTGGGCACTTGCACCATCTACAGTGGTATTGTGTTACTATCTACATGGGCACTGTGGTTTCAGGGGGTTGTGACAAAATACCCTAACAAATAAAATTCTTACATTTTTTTTTTTAACGTCCATGAAAAATGAATGGCAAATGGTGGTAAAAAACGGTCAAACAGCCGGGAAATTAATTCAAATTTTGAGACACATTGATGCAAAACAGCCATCATTGTTGACTGCCATTTTTTTTTCGTGTGTATATAGCCCTCTTCACTCTCACCTCACAGCGATCCAGGGTGACAGAGAGAAGAGGACTAATTGTTACAGAGCTCTACAATGTATGTATATAATATATATATATATATATATATATATATATATATATATATGATAGGTAAAAAGCAGTAAATAGGCAGCACTCACAAAGGCTTAAAGAGGCTCTGTCACCAGATTCTCAAATCCCTATCTCCTATTGCATGTGATCGGCGCTGCAATGTAGATAACCGTAACGTTTAAAAAAAAAAAAAAAAAACTTTCATTTTTGTCCAAGTTATGAGCTATTTTCTATATATGCAAATGAGCTTTGAAATGGACAACTGGGCGTGTTTTTTTCGTTATGTCCAACTGGGCGTGTATTGTGTTTTTAACTGGGCGTGTTTACATGTATGACGCTGACCAATCAGTGACCAGTCAGCGTCATACACTCCTCTCCATTCATTTACACAGCAGCGATGTGCAGCCACATACACAGAGATTAACGTTAATCAAGTGTCCTGATAATGAATGCACATGACCTCCAGCCTGGACGTCATGTGTATTCAGAATCCTGACACTTCTGAATCTTATCTGTGAGATTCCAGCAAGCCACGCGTAATCTCGCGAGATTACGGAGGTAAACGAGATTTTGTTTCCCTTGCTGGAAATCTCAAAGAAAAGAGTCAGAAGTGTCAGGATTCTGAATACACAGGCTGGATGGTAATGTGTATTCATTATCAGGACACTTGATTAACGTTAATCTCTGTGTATGTGGCTGCAGATCGCTGCTGTGTAAATGAATGGAGAGGAGTGTATGACGCTGACTGGTCACTGATTGGTCAGCGTCATACACAATACACGCCCAGTTGGATATAACGAAAAAAAAACGCCCAGTTGTCCATTTCAAAGCTCATTTGCATATTGTGAGGGTTTAGCATCAGGAGAGGTTGGTACAGCGGATTCTTTGTAGCCAGAAACAGGGACACCGTGCATTAAAGTTCATAACAGGGCTTTGCCTGTGTTTTATTCTTGTCAAAGAAACAGCCTCTTGTACAACAAGGCAAAATACAAAATAAATCCTGCTCGTCTGAGCACTAACTAAACAAGATATTATCTAACTATACCAAGTGCCTTCCTACCAGGCACTGGACACAAAGTAACACAGGTCTTTACTCACATAGAATACAGGCTACTCCAGACTTAGTAGTCTCCGGTCTGAGTCAGGGGTGAGACTCACACACACTGTGTCTGCACCTTTTTATACACAGGCTGCAGGTGCAGCTAATTGAGCAGCAGCCTTGTCCTACAAACAGAGATGGACTAGGGATTGGGGAACCCGCCCTGCTCTTCCCCAATCCAACTCCAGGCCCTTTTTCCGGCTTTTCCTTAAGCCGAGATTGGAAAGCTAGAGCTTTCTATTGCAAAAACTACTCCTTCCCTGGAGCCTAGGATACATATGACAGGATTCTAGGGGAAATGTACCTTCCCTCAATGACTTTACCGGTCACTGTCTCACAATATATATAAATTAGCTCATAACTTGGCCAAAAATGTATGTTTTAAAAAAAACAAAAAAACCTTACTGTTATCTACATTGCAGCGCCGATCACATGCAATAGGAGATAGGGATTTGAGAATCTGGTGACAGAGCCTCTTTAAAGTGAAAAAATAGGGTGCTTTATTGACCCCAAAAGTTCAAAGTTTTGGCTCACACAACCTGAGCCTTTCTCAAGCCTTGTGAATTTCCGAGAGCACATTGCATTTGCACAAAATGCATTTGACCGAAACGGAAAGGATCACTCCACTCTCGATAGGATCTTATTTTTTCTTCGCCATACCCTCTCATCATCATCAATAAAGTGAACCTTTTCGTTTCGGTCAAATGCATTTAAATTAAAAGCACTGAATTCATTAAACTAATCTAGAAAATAAAAGCCTCATAAATCTTGTAAAAAAAAAAATACAAAGTAAAAATAGTTGTGATATTCAAAGCGGTTCCAAAGATATTCTCGTTTAAAGAAGTGCATATCAAAAATGGAAAATTTGACCTGAAAACCGTGGCATCAATGACCCTTTGTCATGAAAGTGTTAATAATACCAGCCCATAGCAGTACCCCACCTCCACCTTGCTGGCGTCTGAGTCGAAGTGGAGCTCTAGCCTGTTACTGATCCAGCCACGGGCCCAGCCATCGGGTCCGTCAAGAGTCACTCTCATCTCATCAGTCCATAAAACCTTTGAATAATCTGTCTTCAGATATTTTTGGCCATGTCTTGACGTTTCAACTTCTGTGTCTTGTTCAGTGGTGGTTGGGTTTCAGGCTTCCTTACCTTGGCCATGTCTCTGAGCACTGAACACCTTGTACTTCTGGGCACTCCAGGGAGGTTGCAGTTCTGGAATATGACCGCATTGGAGGATAATGGGTCCCTGGTCGCTTCACTTTTGATTCTTCTCAAATCTTTGGCAGTTAATTTGCGTTTTTTTTTTCTCAACACGTTTCTTGAGACCCTGTTGACTATTTGCAACAAAACATTTGATGGTTTTGTTATCACTCCCCAATACCTCAGCAATTTCAAGAGTGCTGCATCCCTCTGAAAGACTTAAAGAGGTTGTCCAAGATTTAATGACTTTGTGTTAATGCTTGTAATTTATAAATTTAAATACATTTGTAATATACTTACATTTTCCAAAGTGGCCCCGTTTCCAGATCCTGCCATGGGGAACTTGACAGATGACGTCACTCTCTGCACTGGCTCTGGCCGCTTTGTTGATCTTGAATTCTTTTCCGGGTATACGACACGTCACTTGTAACGTGGTGTATATCGGCTTGTTCTGTTGTAACGCACATGTGCGGCCCCTGCTGTTATCTCGAGAACAGCAGGGACCGCGAGAACAGCAGTGACAGCGCATGCGCGTTATGGGCTGTGAAGCAGAACAAGCCGATATACACTACGTCACAAGTGATGTCGTATACCCGGCAAAGAATTCAAGATCAACAAAGCGGCAGAACCAGTGCAGAGAGTGACGTCACCCGTCAAGTACCCCACGGCAGGATCTGGAAACGGGGCCACTTTGGAAAATGTAAGTATATTACAAATGTGTTTACATTTATAAATTACAAGCATTAACACGAAGTCCATAAATCTCGGACAACCCCTTTAAGCATTTTTTTACTTTTCAGAGCCATCTCTTTTTTTTTGGCCCATTTTGCCAGAGTAAAGCAAGCTGTCTAATTTCTATGCACACCTTGATATAGGGTCTTGATCTCCTTAGGCCACACCCTCCCTCATTACATAAATACACATCACCTGATAAACTTCGATCCAATAATCAGTCAGGTTTATACAGCTTGGAGTTGGAAAATATGCATAAAATACTCACTCTCCTAATAATTGTGCACACACACAGTGTAAAGAAATAGAGGAAACGTACAATTTCTACTATTTAGAATACATCTACTGGACAGAGTATAAATGAAATTAAAAGGGCATTTAATGGAACCATATAAACTATAACTAATTAAGAGGTATTAAGAAAAGATGGAATCGTAGCAAATGACTGCGCAGAACCCTGAAAGTAATGAAACAATAATATAAAACGTGTAAGTGAAATGTAGCTTATAATTGAATGTAATTGCTTATGTGTTCCCTTTCCTTTCTGATGTGTCAGAAAACAAAGCCTTTTTAATTTAGGCACTTGTTTCATTGATCCCCAGAGACCCTGCATAAATCATTCAGCTTTTGAAGCCTCTTCAAGAAACATTGGATTTTAGGGTCTTTTTGCATTTCACTTTAGTTCACAATACACGTGAGAATAAAAGAAAATACAAGCTAAATGCGCTGCTGATGCATAGCCACTATGCATTGGACGTTGTCCCACTAAAATCTCAATTGGTCTGAGTGAAATACATACGCTACAAAAAGGAAAGTTGTGCACTACAAAGAAATTGTCTTTCCCTGCCAGTTTTTTAACAAAAAAAAATGGCACATCCAGTATTTTGTAAATGCGGTGCAAAAAATGTGTGTACTGTTTTTATTGTCTAGCCATTCATTTTTGCTCGACTGTATCCTGTTTGTTTGTGTGGATGAAAACCGTGCAGAATTGCACCTCATTGATAAAGAGAATGCAGCACTTTCTATGCCAAAATACTGTCAGCCAACTAATGACAGGGCAGAACAAAACAAGCAGAGGGTTTTTCTAAAAGCTGCATGCTGGCAGTGTATGGTCATGTTCATGCTGGGTGGATTGTCTGTGAATCTTCCACAAAGATTACATACTGCAAATATGCAGCAAACTACAATGTAATGCGAGTGGGTGAGGTTTTCCAAACTCCATTCACACATTGCAGAAAAAAATCTGCGCAGAATTTAGGGCATGTTGCAGATTTCAAATCCACAGCATGCCCTGTTCCTCTGCGGAAAGGTGGCAGAGTTTGCCTCAAATTTCACTTTTGCCACACCTGCATTAAAATACTAATCAGTACACCTAGTGTATTTTGTGGAGATGTGGCCCATAGCCAAGGGAGCTTAGCCTGGCAACAGCGGTGCAATTTGACTGCTGGTTTGCTCCCCCGGGAGGTTATGCGTTGTGGTAGCCGCCATTTAGTGTTTCACTTGATAAAAAAAAAAAGGGACCCACTTGAAAGAGGTCGCCATGAAGTGGTAGGTGGTACAGTTTGATCAAAATGCTTACTAGGAACCTGATGTTCATGTTTATAAATTTTGCTTAGTAGCAATAGATCAGTGTTCAGTATACCAAGTGGATGTGCGGTCCATGTCGTTTTTTTGTTTTTTTTTCAACAGTTGTGGCTAGTATATTTTGCTGTGACCAATTGTATATGAGGAAAGTACACTCTCTCTATTTCCATCAGGGATTAAATAAATGGGTGGTAAGTGTGCCCGCTTTACTACCCCCTCAAACTGTTAGGGCACATCAGCTTTTCAGTGCTTCATTGCACCGCACAAATGATACATTGTTCTGGCACGGAGGTAATTAGGTTTTTATAGAAAGTCTGGAGCCTACTAGATTATCATTTTAGACATATTTTAGATGTTCCTGTTAAAAGGGCTTTGCTATAGGGCAGAGGTCCCTGACCTTTTGTAGATTGTGAGCTACTGTCAAATACATCAGATAATATTGAGCCACACTGAATATTAAATGGGAAGAAATTAAAAATTGTATCTAATCATAATAACCCTAGTGTTAGCTGCCTGTGAAACGATTTTTACCCTAGTACCAAGTCGTAATTCAATGACATCCCTGATAACACTAGTGTACAGTATCTGCAGCTTCCAAGAGCTGTGGAACCATATGAGTGGGGCCCACAAGCCACATGTGGCCCCTGGGCCTCTGGTTGTGGAACACTGCTATAGCTTAGGTTGATCACAGCAGCATAACTAGAAAGGCATTTTGACCATTTAATTCATAAGCTTTTTTTTCCCATAAGAAAAGGAGGCCCCTTTGATCTTTCAGCTATATGTCAGTATTGACTGTGGCATTTAACAGGTAAAGAGCAGAGATCACATATTTTTCTGATCCCTGCCATTTGTGAAGAATTATGACAGTATACTAGTCCTTCTCAATGAATTACAATATCATCAAAAAGTTAATTTATTTCAGTAATTCAATTAAAAAAGTTAAACTCCTATATTTATATAGATTCATTACACACAATGTGATCTATTTCCAGCATTTTTTTTCTTTTAATGTTGAAGATTATGGCTAACAGTTAATGAAAATCCAAAATGTAGTTCCTTCCGAAAATTAAAATATTGGGTAAAAGTTGTAGATTGTAGACTCTGGTGTCACACTAATCAGCTAATCAACACAAAACATCTGCAAAGGTTTCCTAAGCCTTTAACTGGTTGCCGACACAGGACGAGTATGCTCGTCCTGAGCGGCGAGCACTTCGCACATTAGGACGAGCATACTCGTCCTGTGTGACAGCCGTCTCTGCGTGCGATCGAGAGCGGGGCAACGGCTGTAATACACAGCCACGGCCCCGCTCTGACAGCGGAGAGGAGAGAAACCTCTTATCTCCACCATTAACCCTTTGAACGCCGCGATGAAAGCTGATCGCGGCGTTCAAAGAGGGGGGACTGCACATTGATCGCGTCACAGAATATAACTGTGACGCGATCAAAGCCCACAACTCATATGACCAGACAGCCCAGGGTCCATTGAAGGACCCCAGGGCTGTCTGGACAGATTTCCTGTTGTTAATAGATCCATGCCAGTACATTACAGTTACAAAATAAAAATCAAAATGATAAATCCCTTTATGGGATTAAAAAAAAAAGTTAAATGAATGTAAAATTTTTTTTATGATAAGTAAAAAGTACAAAAAAATACACAAACACATTTTTTATAATAAATAAACTTTTTAAAATAGAAGTCCCAAAACATGAAATAATATAGACATATTTGGTATCGCCCCGACCGTAACAACCTGTACAACAAACGTATAACATTATTTATGATCGGTGTATGGTGTAAAAAAAAAAAAATTACAACTGCTGCGCAACTGCTTTTTTTTCTGCATTTTCGCCAAAATAAAAATGTATAGAAATTAAACGATAATGTATTTGTACCAAAAAATGGTACCTACATAAAGTACAACTCGTCCCGCAAAAAACAAAGTCTCATATAACTACGTCGTACAAAAAAATAAAAGAGTTATGAGCGTCGGGATGCAAAGAGGGAAATGTGAAAAAATTGCTCTGTCCTCAAGGCCAAAATTGGTTAAAAGAACTGGTCTGTTGGTCAGTGTCCAAAGTCCTGTTTTCAGATGAAGGTAAATTTTGCATTTAATTTGGAAATCTCGGTCCCAGAGTCTGGAGGAAGAGGGGAGAGTCATCAATCCAAGTTGCTTGCGGTCCAGTGTGAAGTTTCCACAGTCAGTGATGGTTTGGGGAGCCATGTCATCTGCTGGTGTTGGACCACTGTGTTATATCAAGTCCAGAGTTAACGCAGCCGCCTACCAGGAAATTTTAGAGAACTTCATGCTTCCCTCTGCTGACAAGCTTTATGGAGATGCTGATTTCATTTTCCACCTGGGCTTCCATAACACCTCCACAGTGCCACTGACTCATCGCCTCCATTCCATGCCGCATTGATGCAGTAATTCATGCAGAGTCGGAGCCCCGACCAAGTATTGAGTGCATATACTGTACATACTTTTCAGTAGTACTATCTTGTACATAATATGTAATGTAGATAAGTGTTTTTTTTATTTAGAAAAACGATCATTTTTGGCGGAGTTATGACCTATTTTAGCTTTATGCTAATGAGTTTCTTAATGTACAACTGAGCGTGTTTTACTTTTTGACCAAGTGGGCGTTGTGGAGAGAAGTGTATGACGCTGACCAATCAGTGACCAATCAGCGTCATACACTTCTCTCCATTCATTTACACAGCATATAGTGATCTTATTACATCACTATGTGCAGCCACATAAACACACTATAAGGTTACTCAAGTGTCCTGACAGTGAATATACATTACCTCCAGCCAGGACATGATGTCTATTCACAATCCTGACACTTCAGTAGCATCTGTGTGAGATTTACAGCAAGGCAAACGTAATCTCGTTTTAAATGACAGGTTACATCGTAATCTCGCAAGGTTACATCCTAATCTCGCGAGATTACGCTTGCCTTGCTGTAAATCTCACAAACTCTACTGAAGTGTCAGGATTCTGAATACATATCACAACCTGGAGGTAGTGTATATTCACTGTCAGGACACTTCAGTAACGTTACTGTGTTTTTATGTGGCTGCACATAGTGATGTAATAAGATCACTATGTGCTGTGTAAATGAATGGAGAGAAGTGTATGAAACACGCCCAGTTGTCCATTAAAAAACTCATTATATAAAGCTAACATAAGTCAGAACTCCGTCAAAAATGATCGTTTTTCTAAATAAAAAAACACTGTTGTAATCTACATTACAGCGCCAATCATATTATGTACAAGATAGGCCACTTATAATGTGGTGACAGAGCCTCTTTAAGGGGTGCTTTGGGACATAGGATAGGCCATCAATGTTTCCAACCCACCGATGAGCACAGTGATACTTGGCAATGCTGCAGCGTCCCCTTCAGGGGCGTAACTAGGAAAGACTGGGTCCCATAGCAAACTTTTGACTGGGGCCCCCCCTCCCATGGGTATCTACCCTTGTAGATAGTGCCTTTTTTACAGCCCCCCCCTGTAGATAACGCCATACAGCCCGCACTGTAGATGGCGCCATACAGCCCCCTCTGTAGATGGCGCCATACAGCCCCCTCTGTAGATGGCGCCATACAGCCCCCTCTGTAGATGGCGCCATACAGCCCCCTCTGTAGATGGCGCCATACAGCCCCCTCTGTAGATAGCGCCATACAGCCCCCTCTGTAGATAGCGCCATACAGCCCCCTCTGTAGATAGCGCCATACAGCCCCCCCTGTAGATAACGCCATACAGCCCCCCCTCTGTAGATAGCGCCATACAGCCCCCTGTAGATAACGCCATACAGCCCCCCCTCTGTAGATAACGCCATACAGAGTCCCCCCCCTGTAGGGAACGCTATACAGTCCCCCTGTAGGTAACGCCATGCAGCCCCAACCCCCCAAAAAAATCTGACCTACAGTGTGTCCTACAAAAGACATGTTTCCCCTATCCACAGGATAGGGGATACATGTGTGATCGCTGGCAGCGATAGGGAGAACGGGGGACCGAAAGTCCCCCGAAGTTCTCCATGACTAACCTCTGACTTCCGGCGTCTGCGCAGCTCAATAAAAATGAAAGGAGCGTTGGTCACGCATGCGCACAAGCGTGACCGGCGCTCCATTCATTTCTACGGAGCTGCCGACACAGACCCCGGAAATCTGAGGTTTGTGATGGAGAACTTCAGGGGACTTTCAGTCCACCGTTCTCCCTATCAATGCCAGCGATCACACATGTATCCCCTATCCTGTGGATAGGGGATACATGTCTTTTGTTTAATGGCAGATCGGGGAGATACCTCCTTGATCTGCCGTAGTGTTTAGTGGCGTTGCGCTGTAGCAGCCGTTTCGGCTGCAAGTGGAGCCTCCGGCCATGGTGGGGGCCCGTGCCGGCGGGTGACACGGGCCCCCTCATGCCGCGGGCCCCGTAGCGGCTGCTACGGCGTTAGTTACGCCACTGGTCCCCTTCATTGTTTACACCGTCACAGTGGTTTGTCACTACAGTCAGCTCTGCCTGGTACTGCAGCTCATCCTATACTCTTGAGTGGGAATGAGCTGCAGTACTAGGCAGAGCCACCCATACGATCGGGCCACTGTGCCTGTGTACATAACAAAGGGGACGTGGCAGGAGGGCTGCAGCCCCTTGATTGTGATGATCAGTGCAGGTTCTGAATGTCAGAACCATGCAGGTCAAGCAATGTTGGCCTATCCTAGGGTTAGGCCGTCAAAGTTAAAGACCCAGAGCAAACCCAGACACACAGGTTTTGATTCAATGATGACTAGCAGAGATCTTGAAAATAATAAAGAATAGCTTGTAACAAAGTTACATATATTTTCATTGTATAATGATCCCACGTTATTTACATAACAGTAGAGAAACCCATTAGAAATTAAATCAATTTATATCATCATAGAGCTTAGTGTTTAATTCTGATCCTTGCCCATCTTCCCTTTGCGACATGGCTACTGCCTAGTAGTCTCTATAAAATGCTCACTGGCTTATATTTCTGAAAATCAGATGTGGCAATAGGAAATTGGCGTTGGCATGATTTCTTAGGTATATTTACACATATGTTGATGTACTGCATTGTTGTGCTTTATCTTCATCTTAAAAAAACAAAAAAACCTGTTGGCGCTATTTCTTCCAGGTAATGGCTTTGGGTGTAATTAATTGCTTTGATTTTGAGGCACCTTATTTGTTAACTACTAACACTGCCAAAGCCAAGGTCATTTTACAACTTAATTAAGACTGTTTGTAATGGGAGGATTATTTATTTCTGTATGCTATAATTAATTCAGTGGGCTGTACATAAGGTTAAAAGCAGGCACTCGAGAATTTAAAAGCTCACTCGACATTTTGCTTTCACAAGTGAGCACATTAATTGACAGGTTACCTATGCTGAGGGCATACGCTGGTTTTGATTGCATCGCTGCAGAGAAGCAATTTCTCGGTTGTAATTTCAGTGGGATAAAGTGTTATTATTGAAGCTTATAACTTGTTTCAGTACATATTAGACAAGTAAATTGATTTGAAAGGAAACCGCAAGACAGTCTTCCTCTCCTTGTATCTATCACTAATCACAAAGCTTATATGTGCTATCCCAAGGGGGGTCTTGTAAGAGTGTTTAGATCATGCCTCAGAAGCATTGTGTGTTGCTCTCTTCATTTCTTTGAAGTGCCTTCTTGGACATAAATTCGTCTATCTGGGTTGTTTATACCTAAGCACAATAATATATATTGATGCCACAATTAAAAAAGAAAAAACGATTTCAAGTGATGCAGCACATAAAAAACAAAAATGCCCTGGTTTTCTCTCTGATTAGAGTTTTTGCCCATAGTGATGCTACATGCATGGGCCCTGTAAGGCAGAATTCATAATATGTCCATAATATGTGCTGCCTTATGGTGCCTCCAATAAGCCACTATATTGTCCACTTGAGACAATGCTTCTAGAGGGTAAATCTGTACTTCTATAACACAATATAATATGGTAAAATAATATGTTTTGCTCACTCATATAGACTCATTAAGAGAAAAAAAAACCCTCTGTGCATTGTTGTACAATCGGGGAGGCACGAGGAAGTACGGTATGGGCACTATAACAGGCTTTTGGCTCCACATTACAAATCCGTACAAGGATCTATAAGCCGACCATGTGCTTGAGCCTGTAGTGTCGTGAAAATGTTAGACCACTGTCTTTTTTTTTTTTTTTTTTTTTTTTTAAATGCTTACATTTATTTGGAAAATATTTTTTTTTCTTCATTGTGCAAAGCAACAACACAAATGTAAATAACGTATCTGAATTATTATCACGGCTCTGGACCCAGTATTGGACCTTTTTTTAAAAAACATTTAAGTGTTTAAAGGGGTTTTCCCATCAGAGACATTTATAATGTATCCACAGGATATGTAATGTCCGATAGACGCGGGTCCCAACTCTGGGACCCGCACCCATCTCTAGAACGGGGCCCCAAAACCCAGTTCTACCTCTGTGTTGTGGCTGAAGCGTGTGACTTCCGACCGTGAATTATGAAAACCGCGCAGCTCGCTGAGATGTTTCCGTAACTCCCATAGTACTGAATGGCAGTTACGGAAGCAGCGTAGCATGCGCGAACAAGGTTTAGAGGGCCCCGTTCTAGAGAGGTGCGGATCCCAGACGTGGTCCCGCATCTATCTGACATTTATGACATATGCTGTGGATGTCATAAATGTCTCTGATGGGAAAACCCCTTTAACATTTATAGCCTAACCCTATGTGTCCTACCATTAAGCAGAAAGGGGCGAGTGCTGTGACCCCCTGTACTACAGTACCTGACACAGCACCAATCTCGTCCATGTGGCTGTGTCTGGTACTGCATCGTGGCCCCACAGTAATGCATGGAGCTGTGTTTGGTATTGCAGTGAAGGAGCCATGTCAATCAGAGCCGCCCTCCCCTGGAGACTGCATGGGAACTGTTGCTGTGTCTGCACGAGCATTTACATACATGTACATCTTTTTGCAGGCACATGTTGATAATCTACACGTGTGTCATTGTCATTTTAACCTGTTAACATAGATACACTTCAACCATGTAGACAGAATACCGAAAACCCACTTAAATAAATCCCTATGCAGGACTGAAAATTGTTTTGCGCAGTGTTATTAGTGAAGCATTGTTACTTAAATGAGGGATAAAGCACGTTTGAAGAAAACTATATTGTATAAGAAATACACTGTCGGTTGGAAGCAACTAATCTAATAAACTCTTAACAGATCCTTTGAAAATGCGGAAGAATCAGAATGTTTTTAAACTTCAATCTGGTGGCTTTAGCATGTGTGTTGCATAATCCTATTTCCCGGTTGGCTTTGTGAATAATCAGATTTCTCAGTAGGTTCTATACTAAGATTTAAGTACATTGATTTAGCATACACTTCTGATTTGCAATTTTTTCCACCCTCTGTTAAAACTTAATTAAATAGTCGGATTTGTAGTGCTGGCAGTAAGAATTATGGTGATAACACATTGTATTTTACTAGTGTAACCAAAATAGAAGGCCAATGATTGTACATGACTAAAGAAGCACTCCCATATGAAACAAATGGATGCATAATTATTATTATTTTTTTCTAGTAGTCTTAAACCTCTGCCAGTATTCACAATTTCACAAATTGTTTTGTGGACTGTTTCTAAAACTGGAAGTTTGACATATGGTTATTTAAAAATGTTTGCCCCCTTCCAAATGTCATATTTTTTTTTTGCTCATTTCTCACACTTGAATGTTTTAGATCATCAAATTAATTTAAATATTAGACAAAGATAACCCAAGTCAAAATTCTGTTTTTAAGTGATAATTGAATGATTTTCATTTAATAAAGGATAAATGTTGTTCAGCCCTACCTGGCCCTATGTGAAAAAGTTATTGCCCCCTTAGCTACTAAATCAACCAGTTAACTAAATTTAACTAGCCACAACCAGGCGTGATTATTGCCAGACCTGTTAAATCTAGACATCACTTAAATAGGACCTATTTGGCGATATGAGGCAGGCTCAAATGTCTCAAAAAGCAGCACATGATGCCATATTCTACAGAGATTCAACTACAGATGCAAAACAAAGTCCTTAAAATATCCCAGTGTTTAAAAGGGATACAAAGCCATTTGTAATGATCTGGGACTTTAGCGAACCACAGTGAGACCCATCATCCGCAAATGGAAAGCTTGGTACAATGGTGAACATTCCCAGGAGAGGCCGGCCTATCAAAATTTAACCACGAGCGAATCAACAACTAATCCGGGAGGTCACGAAAGTACCCAGACGAAAAGCTAAAGAACTGAAGGCCTTATTTGCCTCACTTAAGGTCATTGTACACAATTCCATAATAATAAAGACACTGAGCAAAAATGGCATCCATGGTAGAATTGCAAGGCGCAAACCACTGCTGAACAAAAAACTCAGAGGCTTGTCTCGCATTTAACAAAAAAAAAACACCTCGATGATCGCCAAGATTTTTGTGTTAATCTGTTATCTGGATGAGTCAAAGGTGGAACTTTTCGGGCGACATGGTTCTAGTTACAGCTGGCGTAAGCCAACACCGCATTCCACCATAAGAACATCATGCCAACAGTCAAACATGGTGGTGGTGCTGTGATGATCTGGTGCTGCTTTTCTTCTTCAAGACCTGGATGACTTGTCATAATTGATGGAACCATGAGTTCTGTTCTCCATCACAGAATCCTGAAGGAGTATGTCCACTTGTCAGTTTGTGACATTAAAGGGAACCTGTCACCAGCATTTTAGCTATAAAGCCAGCAATACCTGGTGAAAGTGGGTGAAAAATCATTGTCATCTAAGCTATAAATATGTTCTAAGTAAGCTCTGTACCTTTAGTATTCAGTTTTTCAGTGGTCCCACGCCGTATGCAAATGAGCAGAAAAGAGTAAAATCTTCATCTGAAAAGAGTCAGATTTTCATTCCTCCAGCGTCTCAGAGTGGACTCCACCTCCTTCTTTTTGATAGCTCTTTAGCCAATCAGGGCCGGACAGGTGGCGGCGGTGGGCGGGGTTAAGAAGCTGCGTCCCAGAGGGAAACATAATTACCATAAAAGGCGAGAAGAGTTTAAACGTCGATATTTACAGACAGAGGAGGACTTCAGGAAAGAAGAGAACAGGAACGAACTCTGGACAGCTGCGGCCATTGAGGGGTGAGTTTAACAGGTAAGATGTTGATGACAGGATCCCTTTAAGCTCCAGCGCAGTTGGGCTATGTTTCAGGACAATAATCCGAAGCACACAAGCAAGTCCACCTCTGAATAGCTCTAAATAAACAAAATTAAGGTTCTGGAGTGGCCCAGTCAAAGTTCTTACTTCAATCCCATTGAGATGCTGTGGCAAGACCTTAAACAGGCAGTTAATACTCAAAAACTCTCCAATGTAGCTGAATTAACATAATTCTGCAAAGAAGAGTGGGCCAAAATTCCTCCTTAGCAATGTTAAAGACTCATCACAAGTTATCCAGAATGTTTGATTGCAGTTGTTACTGCCAAGAGGGGCACAACCAGTTATTAGGTTTAGGGGGCAATTACTTTTTCACATGAGTGATATAGATTTTGAATAAGCTGTGGCCGGTGTTTCCGCTCCAGGAGAAGTCCCTGACTTCACTGTCCATATATGGACGCAGTGACGTCAGGGACTTCTGCAGCGGAATCCCCGGCGCTGTGGCTGGTGTTTCCTCTCCAGGAGAAGTCCCTGACTTCACTGTCCATACATGGACATTGAAGTCAGGGACTTCTTCTGGAACGGTCCGCTACAGTGGTGCTATGTAAAAGGGTGATGTGTAGAACTAGCTACAGGGGGCTGTGTAGCATTACCAACAGGGGGCTGTGTGGCATTACCTACAGGGGGCTGTGTGGCATTACCTACAGGGGGTTGTGTGGCATTACCTACAGAGGGTTGTGTGGCATTACCTACAGGGGGTGTGTGGCACTACTTACAGGGGAGCTGTGTGGCACTACCTACAGAGGGGCTGTGGCATTATCTACAGAGGGAAGTGTGGCAAAAAATGTACAAATGAAATTCATCTGTTTTTAAAAAGGACAGGGAAAAAAGCGGATGCAAAACGGCCGAGAAAAATTGACCAGAACGGCCGTTTTTATCGGCCGACACTCAGACCCTGTCGTGCGAACAGAGCCTTAGGCCTCATGCACACCTCCGTCGGCCGTTGTACGGCCGCTAATGACGGTTCTGTCAAACACGGGCCGCCCACGGATGGCTTCCGTGTGCAGTCTGTTGTTTCACGGACGAAATTCAATGAAAAGACCGAGACTGTTCCATCAAAAACGGGCAGGAGTAGGACCTGCACTACTTTTGATCGAACGGCCGCACGGTTCTGTTAAAACAGAAGTGTGCATGGCCCCATTGAAATGAATGTGTCAGGGTGCTATCAGTTGAAAATACGGATAGCACCCTGACGGAAAAAACTGAAGTGGGCATGTTCACATCACCGTTCGCTTTCCGTTCCGGCGTTCAGTCGGAGGTTTCGTCGTGGAACCCCGCAACGGAAAGTCAAACGGAAACCACAGCTTCCGTTTGCATCACCATTGATATCAATGGTGACAAACACTGCTAATGGTTTCCGTTTGTCACTGTTCCGGTAAGTTTCTGTTTTTCCGACTGAATCAATAGCGCAGTCGACTGCGCTATTGATTCCGTTATTAAAACGGAAACGGTTAGCAATGTTTCCATCATCATTGATATCAACGGTGACGGAAACGGAAGCTGTGGTTTCAGTTTCACTTTCCGTTGCGGGGTTCAACCGACGGAACCCCGGAACGGAAAGCCAACGCTGGTGTGAACAGGCCCTGAGGCTCTATTCACTCAATCGGGTCCGAGTGTTGGCCGTTTTAAACCGTTTTTCTCGGCCGTATTGCATCCGTTTAGTTTCCGTTCCGGGCAGTGTTTCCGTTTTTAATGGCCGATTTTTGTCACGTTTTTTGCATACGTGTTTTCCCCTGTCTGTTTTAAAAACTGATGAATTAAATTAGTACATTTTCTGCCACACACTTTCCTCTGTCGATTAATGCCACACCCTGCCCTCTGTAGATAATGGCACACCCTGCCCTCTGTAGATAATGCCACCCCCTGCCCTCTGTAGATAATGCTGCCCTCTGTAGATAATACCACACCCTGCCCTCTGTAGATAATGCCACACACTGCCCTCTGTAGATAATGCCACACCCTGCCCTCAGTAGATACTGCCACAGCCCCCTGTAAGTAATGCCACACAGCTCCCCTTGTAGATAGCGCCACACAGACCCCCTTGTAGGTAGCCACAGCGCCGGGGATTCCACTTCAGGAGTAGGGGACCGCTCCAGGAGAAGTCCCTGACGTTACTGTCCATATATGGGGACTTTTGGAGCGGAATCCGGATTAGGGATTCAGCTCCTACAGGAGCAACAAAATACCCTCCTCCTCCTCACATGCACTTCACACTGTGAGGAGGAGAAGAGAGCGAGCGGCAAAATGCACGGCCATCACTTGGATCACATCCGAGTGACAGCCGTGCATTACACGACCCCATAGACTTCTATGGAGGCCGGGAGAACGGCCCAAAATAGGGCATGCACAAACTTTCGACGGCCCAGTTTACCAGGCCGTCAAAAAAACGGCCTCGTGAGTAGCCCCATTTGGGGTCTATTGTTCCTACTGCGGCCGTGTGACAACCTGTCAAAGAACGGCCATCCACGGACGAGAATCCCTGTCGTGTGTGTGTATAGGGCCTTATAATAGAAGTGTTATCTTTTATTGTAATCCTTCCTCGTTATCATAATGAGATGACTGTTTAAAAGTGACATCTACATAACCGGAAATGTCATTCTACTGTTAGGGCTTAGTGGACAGTAAGAAACCCGCTATATATATATATATATATTTCTTAGTACTGTGCAAATGTATTAGGCAGTTATGGAAAAATGCTGCAAAGTAAGAATACTTTCAAAAATAAGTGTTAATAGTTTGTATTTTGTTAATTGATAAAAAAAAAAAAGTGAATGACCAGAAGAGAAGTTAAATTAATATTTGGTGTGACCACCCTTTGCCTTCAGAACAGCATCAATTCTTCTAGGTACACTTTCACACAGGTTTTGAAGGAACTCCGCAGGGATGTTGTTCCAAACATCTTGGAGAACTAACCACAGATCTTCTATGGATGTAGGCTTCCTGAAATCATTCTGTCTCCATGTAATCCCAGACAGACTCAATGATGTTGAGATCATGGCTCTGTGTAGGCCGTATCCTCACGTCCAGGGCTCCTTGTTCTTCTTTACACTGAAGATAGTTCTTAATGACATTGGCTGTATGTTTGAGCTTGTTGTGCTGCTGCAGAATAAATTTGTAGCCAATCAGAGGCCTCCCTGTTGGTATTGCATGATGGATACTAGGGATGTCCCGATACCAGAATTTGGACTTCGATACAATACTTCATTTAGTATTGCGATTTCGATACCAATTCGATACTTTACCAACAGTAATAAAAAAAAAAAGTTCTTCCATTTTCTGATGTGAGGCGCGTGGTGTGATTAATTTAACCTCCACGTGCCGCACATTAATAGTAATTAACCCCATCCATGTTTCTCATTCATAATGGGTTAATATGTGAGGTACATAATGGGGTTAATTTAACATTACTTTGTTTTTACGTTTATTTTTTAAACTTTAATGTACTGGCATATATCTATATTACAGTACATTATCCTGTGTACTGATCGTACACAGGCAGTTGTTAGGACATACTTAAGTATGCCCTAACAACAGGAAATATAGTAGCACAGCCCTGGGGTCCTTCAATGGACCCTGGGCTGTCTGCCCATATATGGTATGTCCCTCATTTGCGTCACAGGAATACCCTGTGATGTGATCCAAGGGGCATCCCCCTTCTCATTTCCCCCTGAATGCTGCAGTCCGCTGTGATCGCAGCTTTCACGGGAATAACGACAGAGATAAGAGGTTTCTCAGATCTCCGCCAGCGGGGCTGCGGCTGTGTAATACAGTCACTGCCCTGCTCCTGACAGGAAGTGTGCGCGCGGTCAGCATGAGGTGATGCGGCTGGCGCTGCACTAATGAGCGGCGGTTCAGGCATTGAGGACAGAACATGGGGGTGTTTTGTAGTGCGCCCGCCATGTTCGGTCTTCAGTGCCGCCACTCATTAGTGCAGCGCTGGCTGCATTGCATCATCCTGACCCCGCTCACTTGTTGTCAGGACTCAGGAGCGCGGCAATGGCTGTATTACACAGCCGCAGCCCCGCTCTCATACATTCATGTGTTATTATACTTAGCTGTGTGGTCGCACAGATAAGTATCGAAATACATGAAACAACAGTATCGAACCGTTTGGGGATGCAGAGTATTGAAACAGTATCGAAGTTTCGATGCATCATGCATCCCTAATGGATACATATGTGCCTGTATTTCTCAGCATTCAAATCACCAACTCCATTTGCTGAAATGCAGCACCAAACGTGCAACGAGCCTCCATTATGCTTCACTGTTGCCTGCAGACACTAATTATAGTACCGCTCTCCAGCCCTCGGCGAACAAACTGCCTTCGGTTATAGCAAAATATTTCACATATTGACTCCTCAATCCAGAGCACCTGCTGCCATTTTTCTGATATCCAGTTCCTAAGTTTCCGTGCATAGTTGAGTCTCTTTGCCTTGTTTCCACATCAAAGGAATGGTTTTTTTGGACACCATTCTGCCATGAAGACCACATCTGGCCAGAATTGTCTGAACAGTAGATGGGTGTACCTGGGTCCCACTGGTTTCTGCCAGTTCTGAGCTGATGGCACTGCTATACTTCCGATTTCGAAGGGAAATATGCATGATGTGTCTTTGATTTTCTGCACAAAGTTTCCTTGGCCGACCACTCCGTCTACAGTCATCAACATTGCACATTTCTTTGAGCTTCTTCAAACCTTAACAGCACATCTTGAAACCCCAGTCTGCTTTGAAATCTTTGCCTGGGAGGGACCTTGCTGATGTAGTATAACTACGTTATGTCTTGTTGCTGTGCTTGCCGTGTCTTGACATGGTGGATCCGTGACATGAAACGGTCTTCTATAACCTCGCCTTTGTAGCAGAGTTTGGCTGTTCCTCACCCAGTTTTAGGCCTTCTACCCAGCTGTTTCTGTTAGTTAATGACTGTTTCAAACTACATATGAAAATGATGATCATTATGACCTGTTTGATATAATTGGTTAATCATACACCTGACTATAATCCTACAAAATCCATGACTTTGTGCAAGTGTACCTAGAAGAGTTGATGCTGTTTTGAAGGCAAATGGTGGCCACACCAAATATTGATTTGAATTAGATTTCTCTTCTGTTCATTTATTTTATCAATTGATAAAAAACAAACACTTCTTTTGTATTTTTTAAAGCATTTCTACATAATTTTTCCACAACCACCTATATATAAAAACACTAACATTAGAAAAATATATGTTAACCATAAAAACTTGACTTGATTTTCTTATGATATTCACTTTTTAAACCATAATCATTTTTACCTATAGCTTGCTTACTAAATTTAAAATCAAGCAA